>NC_069500.1:662117331-662803581 GCF_027579735.1 Bombina bombina | reverse complement strand
CATTTTTTAGTGTTGATCTTAATCCTCAGTTTGCTCGTGCCCTAGAATTGCACTTTTCTACAGCCTTCCAAGCCTGTGTGCCAGGCCTACTTAAAAAATATTTACACCAATCATATTTGTTGTGACAGTATTCTAATAATTAAAAATTAAAATTTTTGGTAATAGTTGTTGTGATTTGAATCCTCAGTTTGCTGGTGCCATTGAATAGTACTTTCCTCCTGCCTTGCAGCCTGCTGTGAGCCAGGCCTACCTAGCCAATTGTTGTCAGCAATCATATTTCTGTTAACAGTATTGCAAAAATTGTCAATCATCACTGTTTAGACTGTCAGTAATCAGTCTCCTAGTGTCCTTGAATTGCATCTACCTCCTGCCTGCCATCCTTTTGTGCCAGGCCGTTTTTCCAACTATTTACACCAATCCTAATTTTTGGTCACAGTATAGTTACTAATTAAAATTTAAAAAAATCTTGATTGTTGATGATCTTAATCCTCAGTTTGCTTGTGCCCTAGAATTGCACTTTTCTACAGCCTTCCAAGCCTTTTTTTGGGTTTGGGTGCAGCTAATCATGAAGGCCAGATAGACCTGCCACCATTTGGTGTTGTAACAGGTATGAAACTGCAAAGAACAGTACTACTTAACACAACCTACTTACCATGGGTCCCAGAGCATATGTTTGGTTGTTATATTTTGTAAGGGTAATCATGCAGGCCATATAGACCTCCACCAATAGGGTGAGTATGAGTAACAGCTATTAAAATGCGAAGGACATTACTAATTAACACAACATAGTTACCATGGGTCGCAGACCAAGAGTAGATGTCTTATTATTATATTTTGTATGGGTAATCATCCAGGCCGTATAGACCTCACCAAATAGGGGGAGTTACAGAGATTAAAGTGCTAAGAATGGTAGTACTTAAAACACAACCTAGTTAAAATAGGTAGCAGACCACATGTCTTATTATTATAATTTTTCAGGGTAATCTGGCAGGCCATATAGAACACCCCAGATAGGGGGGGGGGAACAGGGATTAAAGTGCTAATTAACACAAGCTAGTTGGGTCCAAGAACGCATGTTTGATTATTAGAATTTATTAGGGTAATTATATATCTAACAAATCTATCTATTTCTCTTCTATCAATTCTATCTAACTATCAATCTATGTATATCTATCTATCAATCTATCTTCTGTCCGGGATGTTTTGAGACAGCCACTTTGGGAATGTTAGTTGATTTAGACCCATTATGGCTTAAAAGCAGACTCTGCATAAACTATGTAATTTTCCATGGGAGTTTTGCCAGGAATCCCCCTCCAGCATGCGACAGTCCAGGTGTTAGTACCCTTGAAACAACGTTTCCATCACTATTGTGGCCAGAAAGAGTCCTTGTAGGTTTTAAAGTTTGCCTGCCTATTGAATTCAATGGCGGTTCGCGCGGTTCACGCGTTCGCGAACAATACCGGAAGTTCGAGTCCGCTGTTCGCGAACCTAAAATTTTCGGTTCGCGACATCACTACATATCATTTCCTGCAGGTCCTCAAGAGCATGTTCCTTATATGTAACCTAGCACTACACACCTGTTGTATATTTGTGGAATTAAAACACTTTTTTTTTTAACTGTCCCCCATAATGTAATGTGTGTGTAGAATCACATGATAGTACAAAGGACGGTCATTATACAGGTAATCACATAATTTTTTGTCTATCTGCTGCTATTGTGGGCATATAAAGGAACTGCAACAAAACCTCCACAATAACTATAATAACCTGGAGGTGCCATGAAAAAGTTGATTGATCCCAAGTACAACAGTAGTGACAGAGCAGAAGACCCAGTTGTCTTAAATTGAATAGAGGACAATAACTGTGTCATTCCTAGTATGTAATGATCTCTACCAGAAGAAGGCTCTAGTGCAACAGACATTGTGTTGTAGTCACTGTCAGAACATTTTGGGACAAATTGAACCTTTGCAATGTCCTTGTCAGACAGACCATCAAATCTTCTTCGGCACCTGCAAGATAAGTTGTACTCAGTTTGCAACTGGGGCATCTGAGACATCAATTTGCTTTTGCCAGTTTGTTTAAAGTAATGCTAGAAAGCCTGCATGTGCCACTGTCACAGCTGCATTTACTCCGTAGAATAGATCTGGTCTTCTGCAAGCAGCTGAGGAAATTTTTAGTGCATTTTGAAATAAATTTGTGTGAATGTAAAACACGCTGCTTGATTCTTTTGTAAATTCAAGCAATTCTAGAGAATATGGCAGCTGAAGGCTTAAAATTAACACATCCATATTGTTTACTGCAACAGTACATTTGTCTGAGAGAATGCTAACCATTTAGCTACACATGCACTCTTTCTGCATTAACACTTGAATTTGAATAGTGGGTGCCCATATCTCCCACAAATGAATCACTTGTTCTTGTGAAAACATTTTAAAATGTCTACTCACCTTCTACAGCATTTGTACTTTTTTTTTGTTTACTTTAAAACTATTTTACACATACTAAGCTTCCAGGGACTTATATGCTGTCTTATAAACCTAGACTGATTATAATAGAGACTAGTCCTAAAGACCGTTCACACCGGCCATTTTTTGCAGGGTACAGCGGCCCCACCCCTTGCACTCTCTCCCTCCCCCTCTCTTTTGCTCTCTCTTCCCCCTCTCTTTTGCGCTTTCTCTCCCCCTCTCTTTTGCGCTTTCTCTCCCCCTCTCTTTTGAGCTCTCTCTCTCACCCCTCTCTTTTGCACTCTCTCTCCCCCTCTTTTGCGTTCTCTCTCTCTCCCCCCCTCTTTTGCGCTCTCTCTCCCCCTCTCTTTTGCTCTCTCCCCCCCCTCTCTTTGCGCATTCTTTCCCCCTCTCTTTTGAGCTCTCTCTCTCCACCTCTCTTTTGAGCTCTCTCCACCTCTCTTTTGAGCTCTCTCTCTCCCCCTCTCTTTTGCGCTCTCTCTCCATCTCTTTTGCGCTCTCTCCCCCCATGTTTTGCGCTCTCTCTCTCCCCCCTCTTTTGCGCTCTCCCCCTCCCCCCTCTTTGGCGTTCTCTCTCTCCACCCTCTTTTGCGCTCTCTCTCTCCCCCCCTCTTTTGCGCTCTCTCTCTCCCCCCTCTTTGGCGTTCTCTCTCTCCCCCCTCTTTTGCGCGCTCTCTCTCCCCCCTCTTTTGCGCTCTCTCTCTCCCCCCTCTTTTGCGCTCTCTCTCCCCCTTTCTTTTGCGCTCTCTCTCCCCCTCTCTTTTGTGCTCTCTCTCTCACCCCTATCTTTTACGCTCTCTCTCTCACCCCTCTCTTTTTCGCTCTCTCTCCCCTCTCTCTCCCCCTCTCTCTCCCCTCTATCTCTCTTTCTCCCCTCTATCTCTCTCTCTCCCCTCTCTCTCTCTCTCTCTCTCTCTCTCTCACACTCTCTCTCCCTTCTATCTCTCTCCCCTCTATCTCTCTGTCTCCCCTCTTTCTCTCCCCTCTATCTCTCTCCCTCCCCCTCCCCTCTCTCCACCTCCCCTCTCTCTCTCTCTCTCTCTCTCCCCCCTCTTTCTCCCCCCCTACTCTCCCCCCCTTACTCTCCCCCCCTTACTCTCCCCCCTTACTCTCCCCCCCTCTCTCTTCCTCTCTCTCTCTCCCCCTCCCCCTCTCTCTCTTCCCCCCTCCCCCTCTCTCTCTCTTCCCCCCTCCCCCTCTCTCTCTCTCTCCCCCCCTCTCTTTTGATCTCTCTCTCCCCTTCCTTTTGCTCTCCCTGCCCCTCTCTTTTGCTGTCTCTCTCCCTCTCTTTTGCTCGTTCTCTTTATCTCCCCTCTTGACCTCTCTTTCCCCTCTTGATCTCTCTCTCACCTTTCTTATCTTTTCCCTACCCCCTCTCTCCCCTCTTTTGAGCTGTTTTGAGCTCTCATAGTCTCAGTCTGCATGGCCTTTCATGGGCCCGCCTGGCCCCGCCCCCTTCATGCTCGACCATGCCCCCTTCACGACCATTCACACTAGGCCACGCCCCCGCCCTCGCTCGGCCACGCCCACTTCTGCTCGCACTGCAGAGACTTAGGGACTGAAAGGCCAGGTGTGTTTGTCCTCGTGCTGTCTCTACTGCGCATGTCAGCTTCGGACAAACACACTTGGCCTTTTATAGTATAGGATGATTGATTACCTCATTCAGTTTTAGTTCCAATGTATCACCAAGAGTATATCTAATTTGTTGTTGTCTCCTAACCCATACTTCTAGTCATAATTGAAGACCTTGTATTTGCAACTACACTGATGCAATGAATTTGATTATTCATCATTTTTCCTTTCATTTTTACACTGTGTCACTGATAATCCTAACAGGTTTCTATAGAGAGCCCAAAGCAAATTATCCAGTGATTCTAGAAGAATGCTTGAACTTTACTGATGTGTTCAGTATGAAGGAAGCAAATGTCATTCCTCCATACAAGGTATATTGCTTTTCTAACCCAAAATATCATGGATATTTATATCTGTTGCTTGAGCTTAGATTCTGCCCTCATACAAGAAAACCTTGTAGCTCACCTTGTGAAGCTTCACTCTTCCTAAGACTGAATTTCTCCTCCACTTTCATCACTTTATTATATTCATACCTCTCTATTTCTCTCTATTTGTCTCAAGCCTCAGTATTCCCTAAACACATGCCTGCTCAAGAATACCTTCAACTTTCTAGGAACAGGAAACCCACAAGAACTCTTGTATCCAGCCTTTTTTGGAAAATGAAGTTAAAACTATACTTTAGCATCTATTTAAGTGTGAATGCACTATGTTTAGATGGGTGCCTCTCTTCTTGCTCCTTTTTTTAGTGTGCATGCGTGTGGCACAGCCAATTAGCTTTATTTAATCTGCTTGATAGAATATAATGCAGCACAGTTTTATTTAAAGGGACAGTCTGCACTAGAATTTTTATTGTGTTAAAAGATAGATAATCCCTTTATTACTCATTCCCTAGTTTTGCATAATCAACACAGTTATATTAATATACTTTTTACCTCTGTGATTACCTTGTATCTAATCCTCTGCAAACTGCCCCCTTATTTCAGTTCGTTTGACAGGCTTGCCTTTTAGCCAATCAGTGCTGACTCCTAGGTAACTCCACGTGCATGAGTACAATGTTATCTATATGACACACATGAACTAACACCCTCTAGTGTTGAAAAACTGTCAAAATGCATTCAGATAAGAGGTGGCCTTCAAGGTCTAAGAAATTTGCATATGAGCCTACCTAGATTTAGCTTTCAACTAAGAATACCAAGAGTACAAAGCAAAATTGGTTATAAACGTAAATTGGAAAGTTGTTTAAAATTGCATGCCCCATCTGAATCATGAAAGTTTATTTTTGACTAGACTGTCCCTTTAATGGCTAGAGCTCCTACTACATTAAAGTCAATTTAGTGGGAGGTAAAAAAATCTCCCTCAGAAGTACCATTATAGATGTTTGACATATCCTTTATATAAATAATTTACCTTCATGTTATTCTATTACATTATAATGTTTTTATCCTTATGTGATAATCAAGTTGGCTTAAATTAATAATAATTGCTATTTGCAATAGCAATTGCAATTAACTAGAATAACTGGTTCTTTGTTTACAAGCTGTACAATTATTGATTTGGGGTTATAAATTGACATGTGAATTCAGATTCATATGATAATTTTTCAATATTATTTGCTTGTGTTTCAAAATGAAAAATGAGCATACTCTTTAATAAGTAACTGAAGAAACTAATGATGAAGATTCAGCAAAAAAAAAATGTTCCTTTGTTCTTGCTGTTTAAACTCTAAAGGTTTTTCTGCAGGCAGAAAACGGTTCACAAGTCGATTGATTACTGTGTTGGCAGTCCTAACTTCATAAAAAAAAATAACATTTTTAAAATAAGATATTTTTTGTACTGCTGCTGGCTTGTAGCAGTAGCAATAACTACTCATTCAACTTTATTTAAGTTTAAGCTGCTATCATTGAATACATTCTCTTGGAAGTAAGGGGTTAACGAATTTCCTTTAACAAACAAACACTTTTGTCAAAATTCATCTAAACCGAATGACCCCAAGTAGTGATCTTGTATGAAACAAAAAAATATTTTTTATGATAATTTTTCTGAAACAATTTTTTTTGGCTGTGCACAAATCACATACAGAAAAAACAAACAAACAAACAAAAAAAATGTATACAGATCGATTAATCTTGTTTTATATTGTTAAAAAAAATTAGGCTTTTTCTTTTAGTTTCAGATTATTTCATTAATAGAACAACAAATAGAATGTTTCTCATACAATCTGTTCTTAAGCTAATTTAATACATCAAACTGATACATATTTATTTTACATACAAAAAGATCAGATAAGATCCAGTTCAGATTTCAGCTGAAATGCGTTTACGCCAACTTGTGTACACATTTGTATGGAAATTGGATCTTTAACAGAAAATCTGGATGTAATCAAATCTTTCACTAAATCCATTATCTTTTTATTTATTATAAAATATTCTGTGTGGTGTAGACAGGAGTTAAACTTTCTGGTTTTAAACCCTTTTACCCATTGTCCAAGATCTTCACCAGCTGTGTGATACGTAACCTTAGCTGCCCTATTTATCTGTACAGGCTGCATTAAGATGATGTAAAGCATTCTGAATGCTAGAACTATGCTCATAAAACAATATGTGCATACAAGAAAAACAGCCCAAATAAATATTTATGCTGGCAAATATTCACATAGTACAGCACCTCTGAATTTTACAAGCTGACTTATTGTACCTGATTAATGAGTTTTTGAAAATCCCCAAAAGGCCAAAGCAACGTCACTTCAAGTATTGAATTAATAAATTGTATTCCTATACATAAATTATGTGATGAAAAGCACATGATTCAGATAATTTTGTCCATGAAAAAAATAGTTCAATTTTGTTTAGGTTTGATGTTTTTTTTTTTTTTTTTATTTTTTTTTTTTTTCTATTATTATTATTTTAAAATAAATAAATAATGTCCATTAAAATTATTTACTGAAAGAATCATATTCACAAGTAATGATGTCTCGAATTGTTCGCCGGTGAATAGTTCCCGGCGAACATAGCTTGTTTGCGTTCACAACGGCGGGTGAACATATGCGATGTTCGATCCGCCCCCTATTCGTCATCATTGAGTAAACTTTGACCCTGTATCTCACAGTCTGCAGACACATTCCAGTCAACCAGCAGCAGACCCTCCCTCCCAGACCCTCCCAGCTCCTGGACAGCAGCCATTTTAGATTCATTCGGAAGCTGCTTTCTTAGTGAGAGGAGGGACAGTGTAGCTGCTGATGATTTAATAGGGAAATTGATAGCTAGGCTAGTGTATTCAGTGTCCACTACAGTCCTGAAGGACTCATCAGTCTGTTTTTTTCCCCTGTGTAATCTAATTGCAGTTGCCTGCCTGCAGTCTGCAAGTGTAATCTAATTGCAGTTGCCTGCCTGCCAGCGTGTGTACCAGGCTCACAGCGTATACTGTGCCCACTTGCCCAGTGCCACCACTCATATCTGGTGTAACAGTAGTGTAAATTTAAAAAAAAAACTTTTTTGACTGTGAAACATCAGTGTGCTTGTGTAATCTAATTGCAGTTGCCTGCCTGCCAGCGTGTGTGCCAGGCCCACTTGCCCAGTGTCACCACTCATATCTGTTGTAACAGTAGTGTAAATTTAAAAAAAAAACTTTTTTGACTGTGAAACATCAGTGTGCTTGTGTAATCTAATTGCAGTTGCCTGCCTGCCAGCGTGTGTGCCAGGCCCACTTGCCCAGTGTCACCACTCATATCTGTTGTAACAGTAGTGTAAATTTAAAAAAAAAACTTTTTTGACTGTGAAACATCAGTCTGCTAGTGTAATCTAATTGCAGTTGCCTGCCTGCCAGTGTGTGTGCCAGGCTCACAGCGTATACTGTGCCCACTTGCCCAGTGCCACCACTCATATCTGGTGTAACAGTAGTGTAAATTAAAAAAAAAAAAAAACTTTTTTGACTGTGAAACATCAGTCTGCTTGTGTAATCTAATTGCAGTTGCCTGCCTGCCAGCGTGTGTGCCAGGCCCACTTGCCCAGTGCCACCACTCATATCTGTTTTAACAGTAGTGTAAATTAAAAAAAAAAAAATTTGACTGTGAAACATCAGTCTGCTTGTGTATTCTAATTGCAGTTGCCTGCCTGCCTGCCAGCATGTGTGCCAGGCCCACTTGCCCAGTGCCACCACTCATATCTGTTTTAACAGTAGTATAAATTAAAAAAAAAAAACTTTTTTGAGTGTGAAACATCAGTCTGCTAGTGTAATCTAATTGCAGTTGCCTGCCTGCCAGCGTGTGTGCCAGGCTCAGAGCGTATACTGTGCCCACTTGCCCAGTGCCACCACTCATATCTAGTGTAACAGTAGTGTAAATTAAAAAAAAAAAAAAATGAATGTGAAACATCAGTCTGCTAGTGTAATCTAATTGCAGTTGCCTGCCAGCGTGTGTGCCAGGCTCACAGCGTATACTGTGCCCACTTGCCCAGTGCCACCACTCATATCTGGTGTAACAGTAGTGTACATTTTTAAAACAAAATAAAATTTTTGGACTGTGAAACATCAGTCTGCTTTTTTGTGTTCGGCTCACAGCGTAAACTGTGCCCACTTGCCCAGTGCCACCACTCAAATCTTGTTTAATAGTAGTGTAAGTGTACATTTAAAAAAAAACAACTTTTTTTAACTGTGAAACAACTGTCTGCTTTTTTGTGTCAGGCTCACAGCGTATACTGTGCCCACTTGCCCAGTGCCACCACTCATATCTTGTTTAATAGTAGTGTAAGTGTACATTTAAAACAAAAAAAACTTTTTGGACTGTGAAACATCAGTCTGCTTTTTTGTGTCAGGCTCACAGCATATAGTGTGCCCACTTGCCCAGTGCCACCACTCATATCTTGTTTAAAAGTAGTGTAAGTGTACATTTAAAAAAAACAAAACTTTTTGGACTGTGAAACATCAGTCTGCTTTTTTGTGTCAGGCTCAAAGCGTATACTGTGCCCACTTGCCCAGTGCCACCACTCATATCTTGTTTAATAGTAGTGTTAGTGTACATTTAAAAAAAAAATGACAGGCAGAGGCAGGCCACCCCGCAGGTGCCGTCGTGGCGCTGTGATTCCCTTTGGCCCTAGAATAATGCCCAGTGTTCAGAGGCCACGTACCATGAACTTGAAAAGTTCTGAGGACATAGTTGACTTTTTAACACAGGAGACCCAATATTCTATAGCTTCCATTCCGAACCTTGACGCACCATCCTCCTCCAGCTTAGCTTCGGGCACCTCTCAAGTTACCACTCGCCCGCCTGCCTCCACCACCAACACTAGCACCACAGCCGCTTCACTTGATCTGTCAGAGGAGTTATTTACACATCAGTTGGAAGAAATGAGTGATGCGCAAGCATCATTGACAGAGGATGTAGATAACAGTGCTATGTCTCAGTTAGGCAGCATTACAGACATGGATGTACGGTGTGATGATGATGATGTTGTACCCGCTGCTGCTTCCTTTGTTGATTTGTCAGATACAAGTGAAGCAGTTGATGATGACGATGCGTCCGTGGATGTCACGTTGGGTGCCCGCTAGAAGAGAAGAAGAACAGGGGGAAAGTTCAGATGGGGAGACAGAGAGGAGGAGGAGGAGACTAGTTGGAAGCAGGGGGAGGTGGTTGCAAGGAGCTAGTGGCACAGTCAGACAGCATGCATCGGCACCCGGGGTCAGCCAGACAGCACACCAATCAACGCATGCTGTTTCCACCACCAGAATGCCGTCATCGCAGAGCTCAGCAGTGTGGCATTTTTTTGTGTGTCTGCCTCTGACAACAGCGATGCCATTTGCAACCTGTGCCAAAAGAAACTGAGTGGTGGGAAGTCCAACACCCACCTAGGTACAACTGCTTTGCGAAGGCACATGATCGCACATCACAAACGCCTATGGGATCAACACATGAGTAGAAGCAGCACACAAACTCAAAGCCACCATCCTCCTCCTGGTCCAGCATCTTCAGCCACGTCAACCACTACTGTCCTCCTTGCCCCCTCTCAACCATCCGCCACTCCGTCTCTCTTCGGGAGCATTTCCTGCTCATCTGCCCACAGTCAGGTGTCTGTCAAGGACATGTTTGAGCATAAGAAGCCAATGTCACAAAGTCACCCTCTTGCCCGGCGTCTGACAGCTGGCTTGTCTGAACTTTTAGCCCGCCAGCTTTTACCATACAAGCTGGTGGAGTCTGAGGCGTTCCAAAAATTTGTAGCTATTGGGACACCGCAGTGGAAGGTACCCGGCCGAAATTTCTTTTCACAAAAGGCAATCCCTAACCTGTACTCGATTGTGCAAAAGGAAGTAATGGCATGTCTGGCACACAGTATTGGGGCAAGGGTCCATCTGACCACTGATAGCTGGTCTGCAAAGCATGGTCCGGGCAGGTATATCACCTACACTGCGCATTGGGTAAACCTGCTGACGGCTGACAAGCATGGAATGCGTGGCTCTGCAGAGGAGTTGGTGACACCGCCACAATTTGCAGGCAGGCCTGCCGCCACCTCCTCTACTCCTCCTACTCCATCCTCTTCCATAACCTCCTCAGCTGAGTACTCTTCTGCTGCTGCATCTTGCTCCTCATCAACAGCACCCCCCCAGCTCCCCAGGTACTATTCCACATCCCGGATACGGCAGTGTCATGCCGTCTTGGGGTTGACTTGCCTGAAAGCACAGAGTCACACCGGACCAGCACTCCTGTCCACCCTGAACGCACAGGTGGATCAGTGGCTGACTCCGCACCAACTGGAGATCGGCAAAGTGGTTTCTGACAACGGAAGTAATTTGGTGGCGGCATTGAAATTGGGCAAGTTGACACAGTATTGGGGCAAGGGTCCATCTGACCACTGATAGCTGGTCTGCAAAGCATGGTCAGGGCAGGTATATCACCTACACTGCGCATTGGGTAAACCTGCTGACGGCTGACAAGCATGGAATGCGTGGCTCTGCAGAGGAGTTGGTGACACCGCCACAATTTGCAGGCAGGCCTGCCGCCACCTCCTCTACTCCTCCTACTCCATCCTCTTCCATAACCTCCTCGGCTGAGTACTCTTCTGCTGCTGCATCTTGCTCCTCATCAACAGCACCCCCCCAGCTCCCCAGGTACTATTCCACATCCCGGATACGGCAGTGTCATGCCGTCTTGGGGTTGACTTGCCTGAAAGCACAGAGTCACACCGGACCAGCACTCCTGTCCACCCTGAACGCACAGGTGGATCAGTGGCTGACTCCGCACCAACTGGAGATCGGCAAAGTGGTTTCTGACAACGGAAGTAATTTGGTGGCGGCATTGAAATTGGGCAAGTTGACACATGTGCCGTGCATGGCACATGTGTGTAATCTGATCGTACAACGCTTTGTGCATAAGTACCCAGGCTTACAAGACGTCCTGAAGCAGGCCAGGAAGGTGTGTGGCCATTTCAGGCGTTCCTACACGGCCATGGCGCACTTTTCAGATATCCAGCGGCGAAACAACATGCCAGTGAGGCGCTTGATTTGCGACAGCCCGACACGTTGGAATTCAACACTCCTAATATCCGACTGCCTTCTCCAACAAGAAAAAGACGTTAACAACTATTTGTATGACCGGGGTGCTAGGAAAGCCTCTGCAGAGCTGGGAATTTTTTTGCCACGTTACTGGATGCTCATGCGCAATGCCTGTAGGCTCATGCATCCTTTTGAGGAGGTGACAAACCTAGTCAGTTGCACCGAAGGCACCATCAGAGACATCATACCATTTGTTTTCTTCCTGGAGCGTGCCCTGCGAAGAGTGCTGGATCAGGCTGTAGATGAGCGTGAAGAGGAAGAGGAAGAGTTGTGGTCACCATCATCACCTTATCAGCATCACTTGCTGGACCAGCGGCAATGCTGGAAGAGGATTGTGAGGAAGAGGAGTCAGAAGAGGAATGTGGCTTTGAGGAGGAGGATGAAGACCAAGCACAACAGGCATCCCAGGGTGCTCGTTGTCACCTATCTGATACCTGTGGTGTTGTACGTGGCTGGGGGGAAGAAGATACCTTCAGTGAGATAAATGAGGATGAGGAACGGGACATGAGTAGCTCGGCATCCAACCTTGTGCAAATGGGGTCTTTCATGCTGTCGTGCCTGTTGAGGGACCCTCGTATAAAAAAGCTGAAGGAGAACAACCTGTACTGGGTGTCCATGATACTAGACCCCCGGTATAAGCATAAAGTGCCTGAAATGTTACAGAATTACCGCAAGTCGGAAAGGATGCAGCAGTTCCAAAATAAATTAAAAAGTATGCTTTACACAGCGTATAAGGGTGATGTCACAGCACAACGGGAATCTAACAGGGGAACAGGTGAAAGTAATCCTCTGACTCCCATGACCACGCCGGCAAGGACAGGATGCTTTCCACACGTGTTGTTGATGGAGGACATGCAGAGCTTTTTAAGTCCTATGCATCACCACAGCCCTTCGGGGTCCACTCTCAGAGAACGACTCGAACGTCAGGTAGCAGACTACCTCGCCTTAACTGGAGATCTCGACACTCTGAGGAGCGATGAACCCCTTGACTATCGGGTGTGCAGGCTTGACCTGTGGCCTGAGCTATCCCATTTTACGATAGAACTTCTGGCCTGCCCCGCTTCAAGTGTCCTGTCAGAAAGGACCTTCAGTGCAGCAGGAGGTATTGTCACTGAGAAGAGAAGTCGCCTAGGTAAAAAAAGTCTAGATTACCTCACCTTTATTAAGATGAATGAGGGATGGATCCCGAAGGGACTGACATTGGGCGATACATTAGAGTAAAAAAGGCTTGATGAGATGAGCTGTCTTGGGCTAAAAATGGTCCACACGCTGCTGTACTTTATCTTCGAATGCTGGATGACTTGCGTGACTTATCCTCCACCAACTAGGGTTCAAGCCGCAATGTTTTAGGGCACTTTCTGCCTGGGAAACAAATATCAATTTTTCTGGCCTCTGGTGCTGCACTGTGGCTTCAAAAACCACACCGATCAGAATAGTACTACTTAACATACCACTCATATCTGGTGGCACAGTAGATTGCACGCGCAGTGCCCCAAATTTGAAGCAGGAGGACCGACCAAGCATCTTTTTCCATCTCCCGGTTCCTAAAATCCATGCCATATACACGTCCCCTGGCGCCGCAACTGCCTCTGGGAACCTTACCATGGGTCCCAGACCGCACGTCTTGTAATTCTCTGTCTGGGAAATTATCTATCTATCAAATCTATATATTTATCTATCAAATCTATCTATCTATCTATCGTATCTATCAAATGTATCTATTGCATCTATTGATCTATCTATCTAATCTATGTATCTATCTATCAAATCTATCTATCTCATGGCCTGACTGTTATCTGACAGCCACTTGTGTTTTGGCCATGCCATACACATATTCATGCCATATACATGTCCCCTGATAGGGGACATAACAGGGATTAAACTGATCAGAATAGTACTACTTAACACACCACTCATATCTGGTGGCACAATAGATTGCACGCGCAGTGCCCCAAATTTGAAGCAGGAGGACCGACCAAGCATCTTTTTCCATCTCCCGGTTCCTAAAATCCATGCCATATACACGTCCCCTGGCGCCGCAACTGCCTCTGGGAACCTTACCATGGGTCTCAGACCGCACGTCTTGTAATTCTCTGTCTGGGAAATTATCTATCTATCAAATCTATCTATTTATCTATCAAATCTATCTATCTATCTATCTATCGTATCTATCAAATGTATCTATTGAACTATCTATCTAATCTATGTATCTATCTATCTATCTATCTATCAAATCTATCTATCTCATGGTCGGACTGTTATCTGACAGCCACTTGTGTTTCGGCCATGCCATATACATATCCATGCCATATACACATGTCCCCTGATAGGGGACGTAACAGGGATTAAACTGATCAGAATAGTACTACTTAACACACCACTCATATCTGGTGGCACAATAGATTGCACGCGCAGTGCCCCAAATTTGAAGCAGGAGGACCGACCAAGCATCTTTTTCCATCTCCCGGTTCCTAAAATCCATGCCATATACACGTCCCCTGGATCTGCAACTGCCTCTGGGAACCTTACCATGGGTCCCACACCGCACGTCTTGTAATTCTCTGTCTGGGAAATTATCTATCTATCAAATCTATCTATTTATCTATCAAATCTATCTATCTATCTATCTATCGTATCTATCAAATGTATCTATTGCATCTATTGAACTATCTATCTAATCTATCTATCTATCTATCTATAAAATCTATCTATCTCATGGCCGGACTGTTATCTGACAGCCACTTGTGTTTCGGCCATGCCATATACATATCCATGCCATATACACGTCCCCTGGATCTGCAACTGCCTCTGGGAACCTTACCATGGGTCCCAGACCGCACGTCTTGTAATTCTCTGTCTGGGAAATTATCTATTTATCAAATCTATCTATCTATCTATCTATCTATCTATCTATCTATCGTATCTATCGTATCTATCAAATGTATCTATTGCATCTATTGATCTATCTACCTAATCTATGTATCTATCTATCTATCTATCTATCAAATCTATCTATCTCATGGCCGGACTGTTATCTGACAGCCACTTGTGTTTCGGCCATGCCATATACATATCCATGCCATATACACGTCCCCTGATAGGGGACGTAACAGGGATTAAACTGATCAGAATAGTACTACTTAACACACACCACTCATATCTGGTGGCACAGTAGATTGCACGCGCAGTGCCCCAAATTTGAAGTAGGAGGACCGACCAAGCATCTTTTTCCATCTCCCGGTTCCTAAAATCCATGCCATATACACGTCCCCTGATAGGGGACGTAACAGGGATTAAAATGATCAGAATAGTACTACTTAACACACCACTCATATCTGGTGGCACAGTAGATTGTACGCGCAGTGCCCCAAATTTGAAGTAGGAGGACCGACCAAGCATCTTTTTCCATCTCCCGGTTCCTAAAATCCATGCCATATACACGTCCCCTGATAGGGGACGTAACAGGGATTAAACTGATCAGAATAATACTACTTAACACACCACTCATATCTGGTGGCACAGTAGATTGCACGTGGTGCTCTGACAAAATGCAGAAGGACATTTGGCAAACGGACATTTGGCCGACAGACAGAAAGCTAAAGAATGTTCCGATTTCGGCCGAGGGCAGATACGTTCCAGAGTGCTCTGTTCTAATCAGAGCCTCGGGCACTGCAACTGCCTCTGGGAACCTTACCATGGGTCTCAGACCATACGTCTTGTAATTCTCTGTCTTGGAAATTATCTATCTATCAAATCTATCTATTTATCCATCAAATCTATCTATCTATCTATCTATCGTATCTATCAAATGTATCTATTGCATCTATTGATCTATCTATCTAATCTATGTATCTATCTATCAAATCTATCTATCTCGTGGCCGGACTGCTATCTGACAGCCACTTGTGTTTCGGCCATGCCATATACATATCCATGCCATATACACGTCCCCTGATAGGGCACGTAACAGGGATTAAACTGATCAGAATAGTACTACTTAACACACATCACTCATATCTGGTGGCACAGTAGATTGCACGCGCAGTGCCCCAAATTTGAAGTAGGAGGACCGACCAAGCATCTTTTTCCATCTCCCGGTTCCTAAAATCCATGCCATATACACGTCCCCTGATAGGGGACGTAACAGGGATTAAACTGATCAGAATAGTACTACTTAACACACCACTCATATCTGGTGGCACAGTTGATTGCATGCGCAGTGCCCCAAATTTGAAGTAGGAGGACCGACCAAGCATCTTTTTCCATCTCCCGGTTCCTAAAATCCATGCCATATACACGTCCCCTGATAGGGGACGTAACAGGGATTAAACTGATCAGAATAATACTACTTAACACACCACTCATATCTGGTGGCACAGTAGATTGCACGTGGTGCTCTGACAAAATGCAGAAGGACATTTGGCAGACGGACATTTGGCCGACAGACAGAAAGCTAAAGAATGTTCCGATTTCGGCCGAGGGCAGATACGTTCCAGAGTGCTCTGTTCTAATCAGAGCCTCGGGCACCGCAACTGCCTCTGGGAACCTTACCATGGGTCTCAGACCACACGTCTTGTAATTCTCTGTCTTGGAAATTATCTATCTATCAAATCTATCTATTTATCTATCAAATCTATCTATCTATCTATCTATCGTATCTATCAAATGTATCTATTGCATCTATTGATCTATCTATCTAATCTATGTATCTATCTATCAAATCTATCTATCTCGTGGCCGGACTGCTATCTGACAGCCACTTGTGTTTCGGCAATGCCATATACATATCCATGCCATATACACGTCCCCTGATAGGGCACGTAACAGGGATTAAACTGATCAGAATAGTACTACTTAACATACCACTCATATCTGGTGGCACAGTAGATTGCATGCGCAGTGCCCCAAATTTGAAGCAGGAGGACCGACCAAGCATCTTTTTCCATCTCCCGGTTCCTAAAATCCATGCCATATACACGTCCCCTGATAGGGGACGTAACAGGGATTACACTGATAGGAATAGTACTACTTAACACACCTTATAAAAATGCAGAGAGATGTAACGCAGAGAGAGGAGTCTGAAGAAGAGGAGTCAGAGGAGGAAGGTGGCTTTGAGGAGGTGGAAGTACAAACACAGCAGGCGTCCCAGGGGGCTTGTTGTCACCTTTCTGGGACCCTTGGTGTTGTACGTGGCTGGGTGGAGGAAGAGACCTTCAATGACATCAGTGAGGACAAGGAACGGGACATGGCTAGCTTGGTATCCAACCTTGTGCAAATGGGGAGTTTGCGGTTGTGCAAATAGACTGTTTGTGGTGCGTTAAAGGGACAGTCTAGGCCAAAATAAACTTTCATGATTCAGATAGCGCATGTAATTTTAAACAGTTTTACAATTTACTTTTATCACCAATTTTGCTTTGTTCTCTTGGTATTCTTAGTTGAAAGCTTAACCTAGGAGGTTTATATGCTAATTTCTTAGACCTTGAAGCCCACCTCTTTCAGATTGCATTTTAACAGTTTTTCACCACTAGAGGGTGTTAGTTCACGTATTTCATATAGATAACACTGTGCTCGTGCACGAGAAGTTATCTGGGAGCAGGCACTGATTGGCTAGACTGCAAGTCTGTCAAAAGAACTGAAAAAAGGGGCAGTTTGCAGAGGCTTAGATACAAGATAATCACAGAGGTTAAAAGTATATTATTATAAATGTGTTAGTTATGCAAAACTGGGAAATGGGTAATAAAGGGATTATCTATCTTTTAAAACAATAAAAATTCTGGTGTAGACTGTCCCTTTAAACGGGGTGTTTGGTCTGTCACTGTGAAGCAGGCGTAACCCTTACACTACCTGATCGATACAACATCATACCTGATGTTTTAAAGCACGTTATTCCAAACAATTTAGCAATGTTAGGTGATTTTCCATGGGAGTTTTGCCATGGATCCCCCTCCGGCATGCCACAGTCCAGGTGTTAGTCCCCTTGAAACAACTTTTCCATCACTATTGTGGCCAGAAAGAGTCTCTGTGGGTTTTAAAATTCGCCTGCCTATGGAAGTCAATGGTGGTTCGCCCGGTTCGCCCGTTTGCGAACAGTTGCGGAAGTTCGTGTCCGCTGTTCGCGAACGCAAAATTTTAGGTTCGGGACATCACTATTCACAAGAAAAAAAAAATAATTAATGCAGTTTTCAGCAAAAACCTCAATGGGTAGTAATATTGGAACTAGTGCAAATATTACTAGGATGTTCATGTCCTGTTCCTTGAATACATACTGAATAAAACAGTTTACCTGAATTTTGTGGGTGTCGAAAATCCCTTTAAATTGCTGCTATCTATGGGGCCATCAAATTACTCACTGTGGATGTGACCTCTTCTAATTTTCAATTTACAAAGAGCAACAGGATACCAGTAATCTACTCAGATGCAATTAGTTGTAACTTGTATCTAATCATAATCCTAATACAATATTGACATGTTTCATGTCACTGCTCTTTTCATTGCTTTCAATGTAAAATGCAAAAAGTTTTATTTGCAGAGACAACAATCTATTTGCAAGTTACTGAGGTATGTCTACAGAAACCCCCTTTATAATTTCACCTGCCTTGTAGACTTATTAAATAAGTTTTATATATGTTTATATATATGTTACAGTTAAAGTGCAGAAACAGTTAATGTGCACAATACCTAGCTAATCTGCAGATTAACTGATTTGCTCAGTTAAAGTGCAGAATCTGCACTTTACCTAGGTAATGTGCACATTAACTGCTTCCGTGTAGTTAAAGTTGGAAAAGTTTGTTTCTCTCATGTAAACTGTTTATTGAAAAAGAAGCCAAAGAATGTTCCGATTTCGGCTGAGGGCAGATACGCTCCAGAGTGCTCTGTTCTAATCACCTAGGTAATGTGCACATTAACGGCTTCCATGTAGTTAAAGTTGGAAAAGTTTGTTTCTGTCATGTAAACTGTTTATTGAAAAAGAAGCCAAAGAATGATTCTGATTTCGGCCGAGGGCAGATACGCTCCAGAGTGCTCTGTTCTAATCAGAGCCTCGGGTGCCGCAACTGCCTCTGGGAACCTTACCATGGGTCACAGCCCGCACGTCTTGAAATTCTCTGTCTGGGAAATTATCTATTGAATCTATCTATTTATTATAGATTCGATAGCTAGATAATTTCCCAGACAGAGAATTTCAAGACGTGCGGGCTGCGACCCATGGTAAGGTTCCCAGAGGCAGTTGAAGCGCCGAGGCTCTGATTAGAACAGAGCACTCTGGAGCGTATCTGCCCTTGGCCGAAATCGGAACATTCTTCGGCTTCTTTTTCAATAAACAGTTTACATGAGAGAAACAAACTTTTCTAAAAAGCTAAAGTGCTTGAAAGTGTATTATTTGTTTTTCAACTGTATTATCACAGATACATTACAGCTAGAATGGCAGATATTTCACATTCTCAGTACGATGTTCTTACATTTATTTGTGCTCATTGCATAATTCCACAATGGGTTGCAGGGAAGTCGATTCTGTAACAATTCAGAATGCAGAATGGGAAATATACAATGCTTAGAAGTGTAGAGGCCAAGATGCTAATAAATGCAAAAACAGAATGAGAGCAGTTGTTATACCCTTGGGAAAACTACTATAAACTTGTTAAGAAGTTGAAGTGTGTCTGGTCAATAAATGATGCATAAAGTGCGCCGCACTGCCCTTTAAGATTTTGTTTTTACCTCCATTTTCAGAAGAAAGTGCCCCAGGCTCTCTAAAAAAAGTGATATGAACTGATTATCATAGGAAAAACCATGGGACTCCCTTTAGTTTATACATATGTTACCGCTAAAGTGCATTTTTTGCACTTTAACTAGTGCCTAGTAGGTAATGTGCAGATTATCTAGGTAATTTGCAGATTACCTAGGTAATTTGAGAAATTAAACAATTTTTCTGCACTTTAACCCTAGTTAATTTGCAGATTAGCTAGGTAATGTGCAAATTAACTGATTTCTGCACTTTAACTGTAACATATATACTGTATATACAGTATATATATATATATATATATATTGTGACAGAAAGCAAGGCCTGGTTATAAATGGAAGATATTTAAGACCAAGCATTGTACATACTATTTCTCCTTTCAGTTAAAACCCCAGGGAGAAAGAGTGTGTATTTGATTATGCAGTTGATAAACTGTGTTCTGGGTCCCTGGGGTTTGGGATAATTGGAGAGAGGGTGGGCCATTATCCCAGACAGCTGTGAAGCTGTCCAGCAGCTAATCACAGGTGTGGCTAATTAGAAGTTGTGAGGGTTTAAATAGCAGCCTCACTTAGGCCTTGAGAGAGAGTTACTCAGCTACAGAAGCTGGTGTGTGTGTTTGTTACACTGTGTAAAATACTTTTGTTCCTGTGAACTGTAAAAGGACATTATTTTTACAAAGCACTTGTGGAATGCTGTGAAGTGCTGGGACACATTTAAAAGTACTTAACTTTGCTGCAGAGGAAGGATTTCCCTCTTTTGAAAATGAACTGCCTGTTTGTTATTGCTGTGAAAAATAAAGCCTTTTAAACTACAGTGGATTGTCCTGTGCTGCATTTGTGCCCTAGAAGACCATGGTTAAAAGTGTTTCCTGTTACACTTGGTGGAGAATACGGGCAACCACGTTGTAAGTCTGTGGCCATAATAATCTGCAAGCAACATGGAGGAAGTCATTAAAGCTTTGATCCATTCTAATGCTATACAGCAAGAGACTAACAGAAAAGCTGCTGAAAATAGTGCAGCACTGCAACAGTTGGTCTTGGCCCAGTCAGAGAGTGCTATGCTGCTGGCTAAATCACAGAAGGAGAACACTGAATTGTTGATACAACAGATGGCTGCTGTGCAAGCTGAGACATTCAGGAAGACCCGGGAGGAGCAGCAAAGTGCTACACAGACTCTGCAACGAGAGGTTCAAGCCATATCAGAAAGACTGAACTCTGAATATGTTGGTGGCAGCCAAGGTTCCAGAGTAATAAGGGCTAGTCATTATCTTCAAAAAATTACAGCAGCTGATGATGTTGAGGCGTATCTTTTGGCATTTGAACGCACAGCAGAAAGAGAAAAATGGCCGACAGTTGAGTGGGCGAGTATACTTGCGCCATTTCTTAGTGGTGAACCTCAGAAGGCCTACTGATTTAGAGCCAGCACAAGCCAGTGACTATGAGAAATTGAAAGCAGAAATCCTTGCACGCCTGGGGGTGACTTCGGCAGTCCGTGCACAAAGATTCCATTCCTGGATATTTTCATCTCATAATGCTGCAAGATCCCAGATGTTCGACCTTATACACCTTGCCAGGAAGTGGCTGCAACCAGAGGTTAACTCGGCTACCAAAATAGTGGAACTACTGGTGATGGACCGGTTTCAGCATGGATTACCTGCTTCCCTGCGGCGGTGGGTTAATCAAGGTGATCCTCAAACAGCGGATCAGTTGATTGTATTGGTCGAAAGATTTATAGCTTCAGGAGAAGTTTTGCAACAATCTTCAATGGATCAGCCCCACAATCCCAAGTCCCAGAGCTCTACAAGAACTGGTAAGACTGTTCAGGGGATAAAGGGGATAAGAGAGCAGCAGGTGTATAGGCAAAACACCAGAGACATTTCCCCAGGAATTAAGGAAACATTTAAATATAACCAACCTGTAAGATGTTTTAAATGTAATGAGGTTGGGCATATTGCTAGAGACTGTGATAAAGATGAATTTATGGACTGTAATGTTGCACATTCACTATTGTCTAATAGCAACAGCTCTGTTAATAATGATTCCCATTGGTGTACTGTGACGGTTAATGGTAAAGTGTCTAGGGCTTTGCTTGATTCAGGAAGTATGGTCACACTAGTGGCTAAATCTTTAGTACCAGATGCAGTATTAGATTATGGGAAAAAAATGGGAATTATCTGTGTTCATGGAGATAAACGGGAATATCCTACAGCTGAGGTGGAGATTGAGACTCAGTGTGGTAAATTAAAATATTGTGTTGGTGTAGTACCAAATTTAGCCCATGAGGTGGTGATAGGGAGAAATTTTCCAAAATTTCTGGAGTTATGGGAATCTCCAGAAATATGTCAAACTTCTGATATTTATGTATCTCCTTTCTCTGAAACTGATTTTGAAGGGGGTTCCATTGAAAAGGAGAAAAATAAGATTTATTGCCCTATGCCTGTATTAGTAGGTGATCAACCTTCTCAGAGTAATGAAGTACCAAGTACTAGCTCAGAAAATATTGATGATTTGATAGATCTGGTTGGTGTCCCTGGTAATTTTAAAAAAGCCCAATGGGAGGATCCAACATTGGTAGAGGCAAGAAATAATATCAGGGTTATAAATGATGTTAATTACAAAGTAAGTCAGCCAGGGAGAAGGAAACCTGAGCAAATATATCATATAAATCTGTTAAAACCTTGGAAAGATAGGGAAGTTTTAGTTACCTTAAAACCTACAGAACTCCCTGTCACTGAACCAGAGGTAAATATATCGGAAACCCTATCTGTACATCAGAAGCGAGAGGTCAAGGATTTTATTAGAATGAACAAAGAGGTATTTTCTGTGGTACCGGGAAAAACTAATGTTATTAAGCATGACATAATAACAGAACCAGGGAAGAAGGTCTGCCTTAAACCCTATAGGGTCCCCGAAGCTCGTAGAAAGGCTATTAAACTGGAGGTAGAAAAAATGTTAAAGCTTGGGGTAATTGAGGAATCACAAAGTGAGTGGAACAGTCCAATCTTGCTTGTTCCAAAGCCGGATGGTTCATTAAGGTTCTGTAATGACTTTCGTAAGCTTAATTGTGTTTCCAAATTTGACACCTACCCAATGCCTAGGGTAGATGAGTTGATAGAAAGGCTCGGAAAAGCACGTTATCTCACTACAATTGATTTAGCGAAAGGGTATTGGCAGGTGCCTCTCATTAGTCAAGCAAAGGAAAAGACAGCTTTTTCAACCCCAGAGGGCTTATTTCAGTATACGGTGTTGCCATTTGGTTTACATGGGGCCCCGGCAACATTCCAGAGGATGATGGATAGAATTCTGAAACCCCATGTTCGTTATGCGGCAGCATATTTGGATGATGTTATAATTTATAATACAGATTGGGAATCCCATCTTCCAAAAGTTCAAGCAGTACTTGATGCAATACGGTCCGCTGGGTTAACTGCCAATCCTGCAAAATGTACTGGTTTACAGGAAGCTAAGTACTTGGGTTATACTATTGGTAGAGGATTAGTTAAACCTCAGACAACAAAAGTAGAGGCCATACAGAACTGACCACAACCTCTAACTAAAAAACAAGTAAGAGCATTTATTGGGATAACTAGTTATTATAGAAGGTTTATCCTGAATTTCGCTACAATTGCGGCACCCTTGACAGATCTCACAAAAGCAAGGGCCCCAATTATGATAAAATGGTCCCCAGAAGCAGAACAAGCTTTTAAGCATTTGAAAGATGCCCTTTTTGCCCATCCAGTTTTGGTAACCCCCAATTTCGCTAAAGATTTTATTGTACAGACAGATGCCTCTGATGCTGGTTTAGGAGCAGTTCTCTCGCAGGAGTGTCAGGGAGAAGAGCATCCTGTCCTTTTCCTAAGCAGAAAACTTATTTCACAGGAAAAGAACTATTCTATAGTGGAGAAAGAATGCCTTGCCATTAAGTGGGCTTTAGAGACCCTTAGGTACTATCTGTTGGGAAGAAAATTTAAATTAATAACAGATCATGCTCCTCTCACATGGATGAGTCAGAATAAGGAAACAAATTCAAGGGTTACTAGGTGGTTTCTTAGCTTGCAACCCTTCAATTTTACTGTTGAGCACAGGGCTGGTCTTTTGCAGGGCAATGCTGATGGTTTGTCTCGGGTACATTCATTGATGTCCATGGTCGCTCAACCCACTGGGAGTGAGCTGGGGGGGAGGATATGTGACAGAAAGCAAGGCCTGGTTATAAATGGAAGATATTTAAGACCAAGCATTGTACATGCTATTTCTCCTTTCAGTTGAAACCCCAGGGAGAAAGAGTGTGTATTTGATTATGCAGTTGATAAACTGTGTTCTGGGTCCCTGGGGTTTGGGATAATTGGAGAGAGGGTGGGCCATTATCCCAGACAGCTGTGAAGCTGTCCAGCAGCTAATCACAGGTGTGGCTAATTAGAAGTTGTGAGGGTTTAAATAGCAGCCTCACTTAGGCCTTGAAAGAGAGTTACACAGCTACAGAAGCTGGTGTGTGTGTTTGTTACACTGTGTAAAAGACTTTTGTTCCTGTGAACTGTAAAAAAACATTATTTTTACAAAGCACTTGTGGAATGCTGTGAAGTGCTGGGACACATTTAAAAGTACTTAACTTTGCTGCAGAGGAAGGATTTCCCTCTTTTGAAAATGAACTGCCTGTTTGTTATTGCTGTGAAAAATAAAGCCTTTTAAACTACAGTGGATTGTCCTGTGCTGCATTTGTGCCCAAAAGACCGTGGTTAAAAGTGTTTCCTGTTACAATATATATATATATATATATATATATATATATATATATATATATATATATATATTAGAAATGAAGTAAAAGAAAAGCATTTAACTGTTTGTCCAGCACAAACCCAGTATGGGGTTTGTGCTGGACAAAGGGTTAAATGCTTTTCTTTTTCTTCATTTCTTCATAATTAATCTTGGTACCCCCCAGGCACCAGTGAACTTTTAGTAATTTTTATTTCTCTGTTACCCAATCCCTATTCATTAATTCCCCTGCTACAGATGGTATATCTCCTTCATTATATATCTATACTATAATTGCGTTAGTAATGTCCATCGCCGTCGGCAGTTGCACACGCATCCTCAATGGAATGTTAGCAGCGCGAGGACAAAAGAATTCCGAAAATGGCAGGGTGGTGAAAAAATCCACAGAAGATAGATTCTTTCACTACCCTACCATTTTCGGAATCCACCTGGATGCAGTGTAAGCTGCATCCCGGTGGATGCAGCGAAGGCAAACGGAGCATTACAAAAGCAACACCTAATCATCCACATTAAAGTATTTTAAAAAAAACAACTAACTGCCCGCATCAAGTATTAAAAAAAAAAACACCGCCCGCACGAAATATAACCAAAAAAAAAAATCCTACACGAAGTATTAACTCCTAAACTGCAAAACCCCCACATTGCAATAAACCTATTTAACTTACTAACCCCTAAACCGCAAAATCCCTACATCGCAATTAACCTATTTTCCCTATTAACCCCTAAACCGCAAAACCCCTACATCGCAATAAACCTATTTACCCGATTAACCCCTAAACCGCAAAACCCCTACATCGCAATAAACCTATTTACCCTATTAACCCCTAAACCACAAAACCCCTACATTGCAATAAACCTATTTAACTTATTAACCCTTTAAACTGCCAAAACCCACAACTCAAATAACTATTTAAATAACTAAGTACAGAACACTAACCTAACACCCCCTAACCTAACACCCCCTAACCTAACAACTCCTAACCTAACACCCCATTAAAAAAACCAAAATTACCTAAACTAATATATTCTAAAGTTACAAAAAAAAAAAAAAAAAAAAACTGTTGGCTACATTACGAGTTGTGCGTTAGGGTAAAAAAGCAGCGTTAAGAGATCCTAACGCTGCTTTTTTACGCCCTCTGCTATTATGAGTCTTGCAGGTTTAGGGGCAACGCACACTTCTTTGGCCTTACCGCAAAACAACTTACGTTAACTTGGTAAAGTCTTTTTTTCTATGGGACTTCCATAGCGCCGGCATTACGAGTCTGTCCTGGGAGGCCAAAAAGTGAGCGGTACACCCTACCCTGTCAAGAGTCCTAACGCATTTAAAAGTCAGTAGTAAAGAGTTTTATGGTACAACCCCGTAACATAAAACTCATAACTAAAGTGCTAAAAAGTACACTAACACCCATAAACTATCTATTAACCCCTAAACCGAGGCCCTCCCGCATTGCAAACACTAAAATAAAAAATGTAACCCCTAATCTGCCGCTCTGGACGCCGCTGCCACCTACATTATAGTTATGAACCCCTAATCTGCTGCCCCCAACACCGCCGCCACCTACATTATATTTATTAACCCCTAATCTGCCGCCCCCAATATTGCCGCAACCTACCTACACTTTTTAACCCCTAATCTGCCGCCCCCAACGTAGCCGCCACTATAATAAACTGATTAACCCCTAAACCGCCGCACTCCTTCCTCGCAAACATTAGTTAAATATTATTAACCCCTAATCTGCTGGCCCTAACATCACCGCCATCTACCTACATTTATTAACCCCTAATCTGCCGCCCCCAACGTCGCCGCCACTATATTAAAGTTATTAACCCCTAAACCTAAGTCTAACCCTAAACCTAACACCCACTAATTTAAATATAATTTAAATAAATCTAAATAAATATTCCTGTCATTAACTAAATTATTCCTATTTAAAACTAAATACTTACCTATAAAATAAACCCTAAGCTAGCTACAATATACTAATAGTTACATTGTAGCTAGCTTAGGGTTTATTTTTATTTTACAGGCAAGTTTGAATTTATTTTAACTAGGTAGAATAGTTATTAAATATTTATTAACTATTTAATAACTACCTAGTTAAAATAAAGACACATTTACCTGTAAAATAAAACCTAACCTAAGTTTCACTAACACCTAACACTACAATATAATTAAATAAATGAACTAAATTAAATTAATTTAGCTAAAGTACAAAACCCCCCACTAAATTACAGAAAATAATAAACAAATTACAGATATTTAAACTAATTACACCTAATCTAATAGCCCTATCAAAATAAAAAAGCCCCCCAAAATAAAAAAAAACCCTAGCCTAAACTAATCTACCAATAGCGCTTAAAAGGGCCTTTTGCGGGGCATAGCCCCTAAGTAATCAGCTCTTTTACCAGTAAAAAAAAAATACAAACAACCCCCTAAAACAGTAAAACCCACCACCCACACAACCAACCCCCCAAATAAAATACTATCTAAAAAAACCTAAGCTCCCCATTGCCCTGAAAGGGGCATTTGGATGGGCATTGCCCTTAAAAGGGCAGTTAGCTCTTTTGCCGCCCAAAGGGGGGCTTTTTATTTTGTTAGGGGGATTAGATTAGGTGTAATTAGTTTAAAAATCTTGTAATTTGTTTATTATTTTCTGTAATTTAGTGGGGGGGGGTTTTGTACTTTTGATAATTTAATTTAATTGTATTTAATTTAGGGAAATAATTTAATTGTAGAGTTAGGTGTAATTGTAACTTAGGTTAGGTTTTATTTTACAGGTAATTTTGTATTTATTTTAACTAGGTAGTAATTAAATAGTTAATAACTATTTAATAACTATTGTACCTAGTTAAAATAAATACAAACTTGCCTGTAAAATAAAAATAAACCCTAAGCTAGATACAATGTAACTATTAGTTATATTGTAGCTAGCTTAGGGTTTATTTTATAGGTAAATATTTAGTTTTTAAATAGGAATAATTTACGGCTAGATTTAGAGTTCTGAGGCCAAAGGGTGGTGTGTTAGCTACGCGTGCTTTTTCCCCCCCGCACCCTTTTAAATACCGCTGGTATTTAGACTTCACAGAAGGGCTGCGTTAGGCTCCAAAAAGGGAGCGTAGAGCATAATTTACCGCCACTGCAACTCTAAATACCAGCGGTGCTTACGGACCGCGGCCAGCTTCAAAAACGTGCTTGTGCACGATTTCCCCATAGGAAACAATGGGGCCGTTTGAGCTGAAAAAAAAAACATAGGAATCAATGGGGCAGAATCGGCTGAAAAAAAACCTAACACCTGCAAAAAAAGCAGCGTTCAGCTCCTAACACAGCCCCATTGTTTCCTATGGGGGAAACACTTCCTAAGTCTGCACCTAACACCCTAACATGAACCCCGAGTCTAAACACCCCTAACCTTACACTTATTAACCCCTAATCTGCCGTCCCCGCTATCGCTGACCCCTGCATTACACTTTTATCCCCTAATCTGCCGCTCCGTACACCGCCGCAACCCTACATTATCCCTATGTACCCCCTAATCTGCTGCCCCTAACACCGCCGACACCCAATATTATATTATTAACCCCTAATCTGCCCCCAATGTCGCCGCCACCTACCTACACTTATAAACCCCTAATCTGCCAACCGGACCTCACCGCTGCTATAATAAAATTATTAACCCCTAATCCGCCTCACTCCCGCCTCAATAACCCTATAATAAATAGTATTAACCCCTAATGTGCCCTCCCTAACATCACCGACCCCTAACTTCAAGTATTAACCCCTAATCTGACGACCGGCACCTCACCGCTATTGTAACAGCCAATAGAATGCAAGCTCAATCTGATTGGCTGATTGTATCGAATTTTCCTACCCTTAATTCCGATTGGCTGATAGAATTCCTATCAGCCAATCGGAATTCGAGGGACGCTATCTTGGATGACGTCCCTTAAAGGAACCGTCATTCATCGGGAAGTCGTCGGCCAGGATGGATGTTCCGCGTCGGCGGGATGAAGATGGATCCGGAAGAAAGAGATTGAAGATTCCGCTTGATAGAAGACTTCAACCGGATGATGGACCTCTTCAGCCCCCGCTTGGATCAAGACTTCAGCCGGATGATGGACCTCTTCAGCCTGATGATGGACCTCTTCAGCCCCCGCTAGGGCTTGGATGAAGACTTCGGAGCCTCTTCTGGACGGATCGGTGATACCCGGCCGTGGTGAAGATAAGGTAGGGAGATCTTCAGGGGCTTAGTGTTAGGTTTATTTAAGGGGGGGTTGGGTTAGATTAGGGGTATGTGGTTGGTGGGTTGTAATGTTGGGGGGGTATTGTATGTTTTTTTTTACAGGCAAAAGAGCAGAATTATTTGGGGCATGCCCTACAAAAGGCCTTTAAATTGTTGTAATATTTTTATAATGTTTGTAAATTATTTTTTATTTTTTGTAACTTAGTTCTTTTTTTATTTTTTGTACTTTAGTTAGTTTATTTAATTGTATTTATTTGTAGGTATTTGTATGTAATTAATTTATTGATAATGTAGTGTTAGGTTTAATTGTAGATAATTGTAGGTATTTTATTTAATTTATTTATTGATAGTGTAGTGTTAGGTTTAATTGTAACTTAGGTTAAGATTTATTTTACAAGTAATTTTGTAATTATTTTAACTAGGTAGCTATTAAATAGTTATTAACTATTTAATAGCTATTGTACCTGGTTAAAATAAATATAAAGTTGCCTGTAAAATAAATATTAATCCTAAAATAGCTACAATATAATTATTATTTATATTGTAGCTATATTAAGGTTTTATTTTACAGGTAAGTATTTAGCTTTAAATAGGAATAATTTATTTAATAAGAAATAATTTATTTTGTTAGATAAAAATTATATTTAACTTAGGGGGGTGTTAGTGTTAGGGTTAGACTTAGCTTTAGGGGTTAATAAATTTATTATAGTAGCGGCGAGGTCCGGTCGGCAGATTAGGGGTTAATACTTGAAGTTAGGGGTCTGTGATGTTAGGGAGGGCAGATTAGGGGTTAATACTATTTATTATAGGGTTATTGAGGCGGGAGTGAGGGCAGATTAGGGGTTAATAACTTTATTATAGTAGCGATGAGGTCCGGGTCGGCAGATTAGGGGGTTAATAAGTGTAGGTAGGTGGCAGCGACGTTGGGGGCGGCAGATTAGGGGTTAATAAATATAATATAGGGGTCGGTCGGTGTTAGGGGCAGCAGATTAGGGGTACATAGGGTTAATGTATGTGGCGGCGTGTGCGGTCGGGCAGATTAGGGGTTAAAAAATGTTATTAGAGTGGCGGCGATGTGGGGGGGGCCTCGTTTAGGGTACATAGGTAGTTTATGGGTGTTAGTGTACTTTAGAGCACAGTATTTAAGAGCTTTATGGACCGCGGTTAGCCCAGAAAGCTCTTAACTCCTGGCTTTTCTCTGCGGCTGGAGTCTTGTCGTTAGATTTCTAATACCAGCGTTAGAAAGATCCCATTGAAAAGATAGGATACGCAAATGGTGTAGGGGGATCTGCGGTATGGAAAAAGTCGTGGCCTGCAAAGTGAGCGTTAGACCCTTTCCTGACTGACTCTAAATACCAGTGGGCGGCCAAAACCAGCGTTAGGAGCCCCTAATGCTGGTATTGACGGCTAACGCAGAACTCTAAATCTAGGCGCTTAGTTAATTATATTAATGTTATTTATATTTATTTAAGTTATATTAAAGTTAGGGGGTGTTAGGTTTAGGGTTAGACTTAGGTATAGGGGTTAATAACTTTAATATTGTGGCGTCGACGTTGGGGGCGGCAGATTAGGGGTTAAAAAATGTTATTAGAGTGGCGGCGATGTGGGGGGGCCTCGGTTTAGGGGTACATAGGTAGTTTATGGGTGTTAGTGTACTTTAGAGCACAGTAGTTAAGAGCTTTATGGACCGGCGTTAGCCCAGAAAGCTCTTAACTCCTGGCTTTTCTCTGGCGCTGGAGTCTTGTCGTTAGATTTCTAAATACCAGCGTTAGAAAGATCCCATTGAAAAGATAGGATACCGCATATGGTGTAGGGGGATCTGCGGTATGGAAAAGTCGTGGCTGCAAAGTGAGCGTTAGACCCTTTCCTGACTGACTCTAAATACCAGTGGGCGGCCAAAACCAGCGTTAGGAGCCCCTAATGACTGGTATTGACGGCTAACGCAGAAACTCTAAATCATAGGCGTTAGTTAATTATATTAATGTTATTTTATATTTATTTAAGTATATATTAAAGTTAGGGGGTGTTAGGTTTAGGGTTAGACTTAGGTATAGGGGGTTATAACTTTAATATTGTGGCGTCGACGTTGGGGGCGGCAGATTAGGGGTTAATAAATGTAGGTAGGTGCGTCGATGTTAGGGCCCGGCAGATTAGGGGTTAATAATACTCAACTAATGTTTGCAAGGCAGGAGTGTGGCGGTTTAGGGGTTAATATGTTTATTATAGTGGCGGCGACGTTGGGACAGCAGATTAGGGGTTAATAAATGTAGGTAGGTGGCAGCAACATTTTGGGCGGCAGATTAGGGGTTAATAAATATAATATAGGGTTTTCGGCGATGTTGGGGGCAGCAGATTAGGGGTTCATAAGTATAATGTAGGTGGCGGCGGTGTCCGGAGCGGCAGATTAGGGGTTAATAATATAATGTAGGTGTCAGCAATGTCGGGGCAGCAGATTAGGGGTTGATAAGTATAAGAGTAGGGGTGTTTAGGCTCAGGGTTCATGTTAGGGTGTTAGGTGTAGACATAAAAATGTATTTCCCCATAGGAATCAATGGGGCTGGCGTTAAGGAGCTTTACGCTGCTTTTTGGCAGGTATAAGACTTTTTTTCAGCCGGCTCTCCCCGTTGATTCCTATGGGGAAATCGTGCACGAGCATGTTACACCAGCTCACTGCTAACGTAAGCAGCGCTGGTATTGGAGTGCGGTAATGAGCAAAAATTTGCTCAAACGCTCACGTTCTTGTCTGGGTTGTAAAAACCTGTAATACCAGCGCTGTCTGTAAGTGAGCGGTGAGCATAAACAGCTCGTTAGCACCGTATAGCTTCTAACGCAAAACTCATAATCTAGGTGATAGCTAAAAGTTTATAAAATATGAATATTGCATAAATATGCTTTTACATGTTTTTATCTATTTAACGGGAAACGGCTTCTCTCTCTCTCTTCTCTCTCTTCTTTCTTCTCTCTCTATTCTCTCGTCCCTCTTTTCTCAATCTCTCTCTCTCTCCTCTCTCTTTCTCTCTCTCTCTCTTTCTCTCTTTTTCTCTGTCTCTTCTCTCTCTCTCTCTCTCTCTCTCTCTCTTTCTCTCTCTCATCATTTTTCTCTTTTTCTTTCTCTCTTTTTCTCTCTCTCCCCCATTTGACCATCAGCTGTGGGCATATTGATTAGCTCAGCATGAAAAAAGCTTTCCTAGATCATCTCAGTCCCTGGTAGTGCAACTAAAGAAAATAATCAACTATGGGTGGCAACGCACTATCAAAGGATTTCCGGGATAAAGTTGTGTATGGCACATGTCAGGGATGGATATAAGAAAATATCAAAGGCTTTATCAATGCCTAGAAGCACAGTGAAGTCTATTATTAAGATGTGGGGAAGGTATTTGGTACAACACAGACCCTCTCTGGATCAGGACGTCACTCAAACTAGATGAAAGAGCCAGGAGAAAACTGGTCAGAGAGTGTTACCAAGAGGCCCACAGCAACTCTGAAGCATAGATTGTTAACCAACCAGGGGGAAATTTACAGACCCTAAATTAGAAGAAACTTTAATACAACCATGGGCACTTGAAATCATACCACACCGTCACAAATGCAGGCAAGCATGCGTCTGGGGAACATAGACCTTTTAAACCAGCCGGCGAGAGCCTTGAGGACTGGCGTGTAAATGGCTGGGAGTCAATCATAGGATAATACAAGTACTTACCATGGAACGGGAATCTTGAATTTCCAGCTGGAATCACTTCTAAAGCTTTTAAACTGTGGAGAGAAAAGGCTTTATATACTGTAGGCCAGACCTTAATGGAGGATGGGAAAAACATTAGGTCATTTGAGACATTGAGAGACACCTTCGAATTACCTAGGTCACATCACTATGCATACCTAGCAGGCCAGACACTACCTCTAACACTCTGACTAGAGAAGAAGTTCCTGCTAAACAAGCACAAATCATATAAACTATAGAACTAGCGAAAAATATATATATAAATATATAAAAGACTATTAAAACCGGTGAACATGAAATGCATAAATAGGATTGTAGACACATGGGTTTCTTTGCTAGGAGAAAAGGTCCCGGAAAAAGCTTTCATGAAAAGCATTTTAAAAAGTCAAATTAGCCACATTATCTTCAAAAATGAGGAAATCACATTTTAAATGTTGCAAGATATCTATGTAACCCCTAAAAAATTTCAACACTGAGAACAGATAGGGAAAATTAATGCCCCTAAATGTGGAGCTGTAGACGCAGGCATTATGCAAAATGGTAGAATATTGGATAAGCACAAAGGTGATGATCTCCAGTTGGAAATTAACAATACAAAAGGTTGTACTGCTAAACCAACAAAAGAGTCCCGAAACACATTAAACCTTGCATATATAATATCATTTATTAGCTAGACCCCTGATATTCCAAAACTGACTGAAGCGGAATCCACCTACTGTTAAACAGTTAAAACAAGCATTGCTCAAGCAGTTGTTTATTGAGCAATCAGATGGTTTGGGGGATATACTAAAAAGAGTTAAATCTTTCATGACTAAGTGGTGACCCTTCAATTGCACATTACCCGGAATGCACACGTAATATAGTTTACTGCACCCTTTAAAAACAGAATATATGCTTAATGCACATTTGCAAGGAGAATGGGAAATGGATTGAGAACAAAACGCCAGGGAAAGAAGATGAAAGCGACAAGAGCAGTCTGAGTTTGTAGCTAGTTAGAGTAAGTTTGGTTATAATTAAATGTTTTGGAAAAAAGAAAATACACTACAGGAACTATTAATTTATAATTAAAAGCCACTTTCTCTCAAAGAACAGTTGCAAGACTCTGGACCGATACTCCTAATAAGTATGGTTTTATAAGGAGAGATGAAATCAGAATTATATGTAACCAACTGTCATATAAGCGTGTTGTTTATTAACTGTTCTGAAAGTGAATGTTCTTTTCTGCAGTTGCATTCAAAAAAAAAAAAAAAAAAAATACTAAGAGAGAGTTCAGCTACTTAGTTTATTCTCATTGCTCTCTTACCCCTGGCCCCTGCATGGTCACTGTGTTAAACTTTCAGTGTAAGAGTTTGTTGGGGTGAGTTAGGTCTCTAAGCCATTGAATTCCAGCTTGTTTTATTCTGTAACAATAATACTCTACCTTATGCTGGTAAAGAATGCGGTTCCTTCAATGGAAAACAGTTTACTGTTTTTTCTTAGAGAAAACTTTCCTTGCAGCATTTAAAAAAGAATGGGTCACACCTTAATAACTTGATACAGTATGACAATGACAAAAAAAAATCACATTCTATGTTTTGGTGGAGTTTTATACAATTTTTTTTATCTTCTGATAAAGAATAATTTCATGGGTGTGTAGATCAGCCTTTCCTTCAGATGTTGTCAACAGAGAAATTGCATTAAAAACTTGTTTAACATCAGCCTTTAGCTGCCTAAACTAAATTGGATGATCCTTTATATATACAATTAAACCTCAACCTTTGCCAATATAATTATCCATATATGCAATTGACCGAATCCCTGCGAATAGCCCAAACTGCAGACCAGTTCTTTGAATAATTTGAACGCTAACACCCCAACACAATACACCAGTAATTACCCCTCTATGTTATTCCTTCTCATAGTGCAAACACTACCAACTAAATTTACCCTAATCAGCAAGCACCTCTACGTTTAGTCTCCCACATTACAAATACCCCAAACACTTAACCACATTATAAAATCTAAGACCCCAAATTAAAAAAAAATGTCTTCAAAGATTAAATGCAACTCTGACAGCATTGCTGTTACTAGAGACAGAGCTGGGACAGGTATGCGGTTAGGGTTAATTTACCAGAAAAAAATAGTATTTCAGTTAAAGGGACATAATACTCATATGCTTAATCACTTGAAACTGATGTAGCATAACTGTAAAAAGCTGACAGGAAAATATCACCTGAGCATCTCTATGTAAAAAAAGGAAGATATTTTACCTCACAATTTCCTCAGCTCAGCAGAGTAAGTTTTGTGTAAAAAGTTATACTTAGCTGCTGCCCAGCTGCAAGTAAAAAAAAATAAAAAATGAAGAAATGAACAGCAGCCATTCAGCATCAACAGTGCTGAGGTCATGAACTCTTTTACTGTGATCTCATGAGATTTCACTTAACTCTCATGAGATTTCAATGTAAACTTCCTTACACTGAATAGGGAAATAAGATGAGTGTGCACGAAAGCTCGCTCCTTCCACTGTCCCGGGACAGATATACTGATTTGCTGCTTAGAACAATGGATGTGGCTACTGAGAAACTTTTGAGGTAAAATATCTTTCCTTTTTACATAGAGATGTTCAGGTGATCTTTTCTAGTCAGCTTTTTACAGCTATGCTGCATCACTTTCAAGTGTTTAAACATTTGGGTTATTATGGCCCTTTAATTGTGGTTTGGAGGCAGGTGGGCAGAGGATAGGGTAAATTGTGAGGCTATGTTTATTAGTAGAGTGGAAGGGTTCAGTTTTGGTTAAAGAGCTATAATACTGGTACCAATGTGTCACGCTGCAACTGGTTTCTTAGCAACATTGTTGTTATGGATTTTTGTTTTCTTTGTTGTGTAGTCGGCACAATCATTCTCAATGTGTCACGTTTGTGAGAAAATCTTTTATGCAGTCATGCTATTTAATGACCTGACGAACACTGTTTTTCATTTGTTGTTTGGATCTCATTCCTGAGTGTGCTGTTTGTGTCTTCTACCTCATAATTTGACTATTTGGCTTTGTTATTGAACACTCTTCTGGATTCTGCCTCTGTACAGACTTTGACTGTAAGTTGATGACCTCTGCTGAAACTATTTACTTGAACCTTAGATTCCGATTTGGTACTTTCTTGACTGCAAGTTGCCGACCTTAGCCTGCTCTGACTATGTCTCTGGATCATCCCTTCAACTTGGTAGTCACAACTTGTGTCTCATCCAGAGTTGAGGGCAGTGTTTTTTAGTTACTTCTCAGCTGTTGGTCCTTTCCTGTACAGACACTAACTTCTCAACAAGTGTGACAGTAAATGTCACATAATGGTTGAGGTTAGAAGATTCCTAGTAACTAGTCATACAACAACCATCCACAAGAAGCTGATGTTATTTATAACCTGCATACAGTGGCCTTAGTATATGGACTAATTATTTCAAAGTTATATTTTAGAATTGTATAGCTGCTGTGAATAATCCCAAATATCAAGATTACACAATCCAATTCCCCAGTTCAGGCTTTTCTCTGGATCTCCTTTCCCTTCTCCTTACAAGTTTTTTTTGGTATTTCTCAAAATACATCACAGCCATTCAGAGGATGTATGGAATACTTGATCTAGTATATCTCAGCCATGACACCAAGCAGGCCATGAAAAAGGGTAGGTCTCAATCATATACCCTCTTAATGGGTGAATTGCTTGTACAAAAACAATGATAAAGCTAGATCCTGGCAAGTAAAAAGCAAAGCAAGTACTTAATGAACAAAAATATACATAACCCAAAATAGCATTTTTAGCCCCTTTTTCCATTTTTTTTAAACGTTAGTGAATACTTTAACTTAATGCTTAATTTCCAAATGATGCAATATTTTTCATGTGTCTTAGTGGCAACAAACAACTATCACCTAGATTACGAGTTTTGTGTTACGGTGCGGTACGGCTTTAACACTGAAAAAATGGCTATTACACTGAATGGCCAGGAACGCATATTACGAGTACCACAAGCATTTTAGCCTGTAACGCAACGTCCATTCCCATTCCGCACCTAAAAAAAAGACATTTGAGTGTGGGATTTTCATAGTGCAGGTATTACAGGTTGTGCATTCAGGCTAAAATGCTTGTGTTATGCTCTATGCTGACACGGTCCATACTGCCATCTGAGAGCAGTAGTTATGGATTTTGTAAAACAAAAATGTGTCACAAAACTCATAACTAAACTGTTACAAAGTACACTAACACCCATAAACTACCTATTAACCCCTAAATTGCTGCCCTCCTGCATCGCAAACACTATATTAAACTTATTAACCCCTAATCTGCCACCCACCCACATCACAACAATTAAATAAATGTATTAACCCCTAATCTGCCGCCCACCCACATCGCCAACACTATTTAAATATATTAACCCCTAAACCACCGCTACCCTACATTGCTGACACTATAATAAAGTTATTAACCCCTAAATCTTCGGCCCTCCCACATCGCCACCACTAAATAAATCTATTAACCTCTAAACCTCCGGCGTCCCACATCGCTGCAACTAAATAGACCTATTTGCCCTTAAACTTCCGGCCTTCCACATCGCCGCTACTAAATAAACCTATTTACCCCTAGACCGCAAGCCCCCCCACATCGCAAAACACAAAATTAAATTATTAAACCCTAAACCTAACACCCCCCTAACTTTAAATTAAAATTACATTATAACTATATTGAAATAATTGATAATACCTGTGAAATAAAAATAAACCTAAGTTTAAACTATAAATTAACCTAACATTACTATTCTACTAAAATAAAAAAACAACCAATTAAAAAATTTAAATTACAAATTAAAAATAAATAAAAATAAAAATCTAAAATGACATAAAACAATAAACACTAAATTATGAAAAATAAAAACAGATTACAAAAAATAATAAACAAAATTATCAAAAATAAAAACAATCTAATCTAATAGCCCCATAAAAATAAAAAAGCCCCCCAAAATATAAACACACCCTAGCCTACAACAAACTATGAATAGCCCTTAAAAGGGCCTTTTGTATGGTATTGCCTTAAGTTAAACAGCTCTTTTTACCCCTGTAAAAAATACAAAAGTCCCCCCAACAATAAAAACCCACCACCCAACCAACCCCCAAAATAAAAAAAAGCAAGTCTAAAAAAAACCTAAGCTACCCATTGCCCCTAAAGGGGCATTTGTATGGCATTGTCCTTAAAAGGGGCATTCAGCTCTTTTTCACTGCCCTTTAAAGGCTATTAAGCTCTTTTAGAATTGCCAAAGCCCTAATAAAAAAAAAACACCCAAAAATATAAAAACAAAAATAAAAACAAAAATTGTAATTCTTCAAATTCAAATCAGCCAATAGGATGAGAGCTTCTAAAATCCTATTACAAACTTGCTCTGTGAATGGAATCACAAGACAAAGGCGCCTCCTAGTGTGTATACAGTTGGTACAAAAAGGATAATTAGGAATACAAATGGATACTCACAGAAGGAGCAGCACCCAATTGTGCTAAGATCAGACGGACTGGGAACTTGCAGTGTCCAAGCTCACTGTCACAGCATTTGAGACGGTTTCCCCAGTGTCCTCGGTGGATGGAAAAAAAGCTCAGACTCTCAAATGTAGTTAGAAGTTCCACAATTTAATGGTATACATATAAAACAGAAGTCAACCATATGACTCTGATATTAAAAACACAGAATGCAACGCGTTTCTCAGACCTCCGTCTGTTTCATCATGCTTCCTGTTGAGAGTTCTGGCTTAAATACAACATGCAAACAATCCCTGTCCTCTGTTGGTATTTTTTTTTAATTTTATTAGAATAGTAATGTTAGGTTAATTTATAGTTTAATCTTAGGTTTATTTTTATTTCATATGTAAGTTTTTATTTATTTAAATATAGTTATATTGTAAATTAAATTTAAAGTTTGCGGGTGTTAGTATTTTAAGGGTTAATAGTTTAATTTAGTGTTTTGCGATGATTGGGGGCTGGTGAGTTAGAATTTAATAGGTTTATTTAGTGGCGGCGATGTGGAGGGCCGGAGGTTTAGGGGTTAATAAGTTTATTTAGGTTGTTGGCGATGTCGGGGAGCGGCAAACTTAGGGGTTAAATGCTTTTAATTAGGTGTCAGCGATGTTGGGGCGGTGGATTAGGGGTAAATAGCTTTTATTAGTGTCGGCGGGGTTAGGGGTGTTTAGACTAGGAGGCCTATTTATCAAACCGTCAACCGCAAATACGATGGAATTCTGCACTGTAATTGTGGAGAGCTTGATTTGCCTTATTTATCAAAGCCTACAGACCAGCAAAAGTAGAAATCTGTGACGTAACATACGATCCGCCGGTTTCAGTCCGACACAGATCGATGCTTACATCACTACAGATGTTCCGAATGCAAATTCGGCACTATCTGACTACTTTTGCTAGTTATCAAATAACTACCAGGTACGCTCGCACTATAGCGGCCCGAGCGTACCTTTTTTTTCAATCCGCCATCCTGGAGGTGGCGAAATGCTATAGGAATCAATGGGAGTCCTGAAAGCAGCGAAAGCTTATGTTCGCTGCTGCCCGATATCCCATTGTTCCTATGGGAGAATAAAATTTATGTTTACACCTAACACCCTAACATAAGCCCGAGTCTAAACACCCCTAATCTGCTGCCCCCTACACCACTGCCACCTACCTTATACTTATTAACCCCTAATCTGCCACCCCAACACCGCCGCCACATCATTATACTTATTACCCCTAATCTGACGCTCCCGCCACCTACATAGAGTTATTAACCCCTATCGCGCCCGCTCCCGACACCGCCGACACCTAAATAAAGTTAGTTAACCCCTATCCCGCCACTCCCGGACCCCACCGCAACTAATAAAGGTATTAACCCCTAAACCCCTGGCCTCCCCACATCACTAGCACTCACCTAAACCTATTAACCCCTAAACCACCAGCCCCCCACATCACCATAAACTAAATTAAACTATTAACCCTAAACTTGGGAGAATTCTATCAGCCACTCGGAGTCTAAGGGACACCATCTTGGATGACATCATTTAAGGGAACCTTCATTCCGAAGAAGCTTTGATTGAAGAGGATGCTCCGCGTCGGATGTCTTGAAGATGGAGCGGCTCCGCGCCGGATGGATGAAGATAGAAGATGCCATCTGGGTGAAGACTTCTGCGGGCTTGGATGAAGACTCTGCTGGCTTCTTTGAGGATGGATGTCGGATCTTCAAAACTGTAAGTGAATCTTCTGTGGTTAGTGTTAGGATTTTTTAAGGGTTTATTCGGTGGGTTTTAGTTTTATATTAGGGTTTGGACTGCAATAGAGCTAAATGCCCTTTTAAGGGCAATGCCCATCCAAATGCCCTTTTCAGGGCAATGGGGAGCTTAGGTTTTTATTTGGGGGGTTGGTTGTGTGGGTGGTGGGTTTTACTGTTGGGGGGTATATGTATTTTTTATTTACAGGTAAAAGAGCTGATTTCTTTGGGGCAATTCCCCCGCAAATGCCCCTTTTAAGGGCTATTTGTAGTTTATTGTAGGTTAGGGGTTTTTTTTATTTTGGGGGGGGCTTTTTTTATTTTCATAGGGCCCTTAGAATAGATTTAATTAGTTTAAAGCTTGATAATTTATTTTTATTTTTTGTAACTTAGTGTTTATTTTTTTTGTGTAACTTAAGTGTTTGTTATTTTTTGTAACTTAGTTGTTAGTTTTTTTGTAACTAGTAATTTTTTTAGTGTAGATTTTAATTATTTGAGTAGGGTTAGGTGTTTAAATATATAATATAGTTAATTTAATTTGTAGTTTAATGTAATTTTTAGTATAAAAGTTAGGGTAGATTAATTATTAATTTAACATAGTCTTAATGTAATTTTAGTATAAAAGTTAGGGTAGATTAATTATTAATTAATATAGTTTTAAATGTAATTTTAAGATAAGTTTAAATTTATTATAAGATAGGGATGAGTTAATATTTAATATAAAGTTAGCGGGTTGTTAGGTTTAGGGGTGGTTAATAGGTTAATTTAGTTTATGGCGATGTGGGGGGCTGGCGGTTTAGGTGATTATTAACTTTATTTAGTTGTGGTGGGCTCCAGGAGAGACAGGATAGGGGTTAATACATAATGTAGGTGGCGGCAGTGTAGGGGGCAGCAGATTAGGGGTTATAAAATAATGTAGGTGGCGGGGGTGGGCTCTGGGGAGCGGGGGGAATAGGGTTTAAACAGTTCAGTATAGTGGCGGTGCTTAGTGACAGTATACAAATAAAGCTTGGGAATAAGCCGAATAGCAGCGAGATTGATGACTGTTAGTTAACAACAGTCTGTTGCTCATCGCCAACATACCTTGTGCGCCGGCTTTTTTGACAGCTTTTTTGTAAATATAGGAGAGCGTATTTAGGTCCGCGGCAGCGGTGTTAGGTAATGTAGGCGAGCGTATTGGTGCAGTTGAATGCAGCACAGTTGACGGCTTGATAAATAGGCTCTTTGGGTTTATGTTAGGGTATTAGGTTTTAACATAACTTTCTTTTCCCCATAGATATCAATGAAGTTGCGTTACGGCGATCGCCATTCCACACATCAGATGTTAATTTTTTTCTAATACTCTCTCCCCATTGATGTCTATTGAAGAAAGCATGCACAAGCACGTAAACTCAGCCCTTGGCTTTTATGCGGTATGGAGCTTAACGCACCATAACGCACAGCACAAAGAGGCTTTTCAGTAACTCGTAATGGCATCGGTATGGAGAGTGAAATAACGCAACTTTTTGGTGTTATTTTCGCACACCCTTTCGTAATCTAGGCATGAGTTTTCTGCTTACTCACCTGAATCACTAGGTGCGTTTTTCTGTGCAGCCTTTCCACCCCCCTACAGAAATCTCTAAGGTTTTTGAAGTTGCTTATTGTCTAAATTGATAATTAAATCCTCCTAAATATTCTAAAATCTAGGCTTTGGCTACTGCATACATTTTAATGATTAAAAATCATGCACAGAATAATGTATACCTACTTTAAGTTCAAATATAGTAATATGCCAAGTGTTTATCTTCTTTAAAAGAGAAAAAAAATCATTTGTCAATATAGGCAGATGAACAAAATAATTTATTTTAGTACTAGATGTGTATGTTTCAACTTGGAAATAATTATGAATAATCGGTTTTTTGCACTTGGTTCCCCTCAAGGTAGACTCCTCACAGTATCCTTTGCAACATAATACAGATGAGGGTCAATAGGACTTCTTGAGTAGTTTGCTCCGGTTCTTCAAGGTTGTGCAAAGCATTTTTCTTAATTCAGTAAAGTGACAAGACGAATAGCAAAGTTTTAAAAATGTTTTGTAGTATTAGACATCAGTTACCAAAGAAGTTAGACAAGCCAAGTGTAGACCATTTTGTCGTTTACTCATATAAGTGAATTTCACCTGTGACTAATCTAGTAATCATCCTTGAGGGAATTGTTCTGTCTTAAACATGTCAATGATTGGCAGGATGATGCAGGATATATGTCACAAAGCATTTCTAAGGTAATACTGGGTTTTCCAAAGAAAGTAGCACATGCTGTAAGACAAAAAAGACAGCTTATAACAAATACAGACAAACACAGTAAGATGATGATATGCAAATATAGAGACTCCAACAAAAAATACTAAGCAGTTAATTAGGATGGCTAAAGCTCATACATAAGATGAGATAGCGCAGTCAGTAAGATTTGGGGAGCAAACCTTTTTTAAATATATCCGTATAATGACATAAACTAAGGTTGGAATAGTAAAAATGAAAACAGTTGATGCTAACAATAGTGAAAAGAAGATAAGAATATTGCAGACTGTTTTAATGATTACATCTGTTCTATCTTCACAAAAGACAAACAAACTGGAATCTGATCAAAGAGGGCTACTAAAATGGTGTCACGTAGCTGCCACCCTCCGCTTTAGTCAGCCGCCTCCTCTCCTCTGGCCTTTGCCATTGCCGCACAACAACCTGGGGGTGATGTCATTGGCTTGCACCTCCAGTGGCGCTATTCTCATTATGCACATCTGTTCATCCTTTCCTTTATTATTATTGGTTATATGTAGAGTTCCAACAGATTCTGCAGCGCAAAGCTACGCCTACTTAGAAAGCACCTCCTTCTTATCTTCCTTGCCCAAGTATAGGTTTACCTTTGTGTACTCCTGGGTGATATTTTTGCTACTTTGCTAGTATGCTTTATTGAACTGCCTGCCTGCCTGCCTGTCACTGAACCCTGCAACTGCCTTTGTAACCATTCCTTTGCTTAACACCATTTGATACTCAAAAAGATTGACTGCCTGCATGTTACTGAAACCTGCATTGCTTGTGACTGTTCCTTTGATTTACCCCTTTGATTACTCAGAAAGATTGGACTGCCTGCCTGTTACCTGAACCGTGCTCTACCTTGTGACCATTCCTTTGCTTAACCCTTTTGATATTCAGTAAGATTGGACTACCTGCCTGGTTACTGAACCCTGCATCCTTTTGCCTTAAGTCCTTTGTGTTTCTCAGAGGCATAAAACCTGCTTACTTTTTTTCTGACCTTCTTCTTATTAACCCTTTAGGCCTATTTATCAAAATATGCTGGAATTCCGCGTTGTAATTGTCGCGAGATTGATCCGCCATAGTTATCAAAGCGTCCAGATTGGCAAATGTTGAAATTTGTGGCGTAGAATACGATCCCCGCGATCTCAATCGACACAGATCGATGCAAGTTGAAAACAGTGGAAATTTGAGCGGAATCGTGTTCATCTCGCCCTCTAATCAACACTATTTAAGCTCTCACAAAGTTATCAAAATTCTACAGTTACACTTGCCGTCTTTTCTGACTCAGCGTACCTAGTTTTCAATCTGCCACCCTTGAGGTCGCGGATGCCATAGAACTCAATGGAGTCAGAAACACAGAAAGCTTATGTTCAATGCTGCAAGAGTATATTAACATAATAAAAGTGAATTAGAATCTTTATTAGAATTGTTACTACCCATGCTAAATCAAACAATATTATTGCTCCACATTTGGTGCACTAGTAGGATATAGGGAATAAAATGAAAAATACATTACTACTTATGGATTATGCTACAATGTTGTCTTTCATTACACAAGCAAGGGGACAATATTATTTCTACATGCTTGGTCGCAAAGTTTTGCCCCAAACCTTGTTGCACTAATCGATATAGAGATAAAAAATGAAATAAATACATAATATAAGCTAACTTCCTTTTTATTTTGTTGGAAAAATCTATGTGCACCATGTTTAAGCCATGTAATACAGGTCACATTCTCCACTTCGCGCCATATTTGACTCAACACTTTTCGCACCAATTATGACGCAAAATTCTAAATAACCCACACACTAGTGAATTTTTCAACCACTTTTGATTGCAATATGCATAATCACATGATTTATGACATCAGCCAATCTGATTCAAATACACATTATAAACTATCACTAACAAATCAAATTGCTCGACACTTGTGTCATTGATCACTCATCAGAACTTGTAAGTGCCATTTGTTACATTGTGTATTATAGTTTGAAAGTATGTAAAATTAGTATTAAAGATAAACATTGATGCTGACATTAGGACACACAGTGTAATGTTTTAGACAAGGTTTTTAAAATTCTAATTGATGTTTGATTCAATAGAATATTAAGCTGATAGCTCAAATGGATAGCCCACCTAACTTTAAACTGTCATGATTCAGATACAGCAGAAATTAAAATCACCTCTTTACTAGCATGGTATATTCAGTGTATTTCTTCCTTCTCTTGAATTTCTTTTTCAGTAAGAAATGTCATATTATATGCCAGCCCATTTTATAACACCTGTTAAGGGGTGTTTTTTAAAAAAAGATTGCAATCAGGAGGGGTTAGACAGGTGCAGAGAGAAACCTGGCCCAGCTCTTAAAGGGACAGGAAACCCCAAAATATTATTTCATGATTTGGATAGAACATAAAATTTTAAACAACTTTCAAATTTACTTCTATTATCAAATTTGCTTAACTCTCTTGTTATCCTTTACTGAAGGAACATTATTGCACTACTGGCAGCTAGCTGAACACATCTATGTAGCAAATCACAAGAGACAAATGTGTGCAGGCACCAATTAGCAGCCAGCTCCCACTAATGTAGGATATGTGCGTATTCTTTTGCAACAAGGGATACCAAGAGAACAAAGCACATTTGAAATATAAGTGAATTTGAAAGTGTTTTAAAATTGCATGCTCTATTTGAATCATGCAACTTAAAATTTTTTTTTCCTATCCCTTTAAAATATCCATTGATTGCAAATAAATACATATGATACTCTGATTACATGTTATATTCACAAGTATTCCTGCTCAGGCTAATAATACATTTACAATATATACATATAGTGGTATAAATAAACACAGATATATGACAGACAACACTGTTAAGAACAAAAAAAGGAACTTAGGGACATGTAAATATGTTTGCAAAAGATTTCTGACATAACACACACACACACACACACACATATATATATATATATATATATATATATATATATATATGTATGTATGTGCAAGGACAAATTCTAGCATTAATAATAATTTAAAGAATAATAAAAATATGACTCCTAGAAATACAAATAAACATTAATTTATGTGAAAGTATCATATAACAAATACATTAAAAATAAACTTTTATATGAGATATTGTTTGTGTGAGGTATAAATCAATCTATTTCCTGGACATTAACAGATAGAAATAAAAGATTAGCTTTAGAGAGATATGCTTGTTCATTGACAGTAATGAAATGCTATAAATAAAGTTGGGAAAACCCGAATAACCCGCAACATCGATGACTGTTAGGTTAACACCAGTCTGATGCTATTCGCACCGTACTTGACGAGCATGTTTTGACGGCTTTTTATTATAAATATGGGGATCGTATTCAGGTCCGCCTGGCAGCAATGTCTGGCGAGTGTTATTTGACGCCTGAGAATGCAACATAGTTGATGCTTTGAAACTAGGCCCCTTTGTCTCTCATCTCTGTGAAAGGCACATGTTGAACCAAAAGAGGGCTGCTTCTTTGGTGGTAACTAGTCATATAACAAGGCTATTATGCTATTGTTCGTTCCCAGGTTGAGCGTCTCTCTCTTTTATTTATGCAGGTTAAGACACTTAGGGAAGTCTCCCTAAGTGTGATGCAGGAATCCAGAAGTAGAACCCGTTGCTCAGTGTGCCCTAGAGGGGATATGGCTGCACCTCACTGACGAGGCCCACAATAGGCCGAAACGTATGTCTGGGGATTTGCTTGCTGCTTCGCTCGTTCAGAGAGGAATTGCCTGTATTTCAAGGGCTGGTACTGTACTGTGAATTCAGGATCAGACTGATATGCTTTCAGGAAAGGTTCTTCTCTGTGAAAGGCACATGTTGAGCAAAAAAGAGGCTGCTTCTTGGGTGGTAACTAGCTATAGAACAAGCTATTATGCTATTGTTCGTTCCCAGGGTTGAGCGCTTCTCTCTTTTTATTTATGCAGGATTATGACACTTAGGGAATTCTCCCTAAGTGTGATGCGGGAATACAAGATGTGGATCCGTTGCTCAGTGTGCCTATAGGGATATGGCTGCACCTCACTGACGAGGGCCACCAATTAGGCCTGAAACGTACGCTGGGGTTTTTGCTGCGTTCTCTCCGTCAGAGAGGGATTGCCCTGGTATTTCGGGCTGGACTGTACTGTGAATTCAGGATCAGACTGATATGCTTCAGGAAAGTTTTTCTCTGTGAAAGGCACATGTTGAGCAAAAAGAGGGCTGCTTCTTGGGTGGTAACTAGCTATAGAACAAGCTATTATGCTATTGTTCGTTCCAGGTTGAGTTGCTTCTCTCTTTTTATTTATGCAGGTTATGACACTTAGGGAAGTCTCCCTAAGTGTGATGCGGGAATACAGATGTGGATCCGTTGCTCAGTGTGCCTAGAGGGATATGGGCTGCACCTCACTGACGAGGGCCACAATAGGCCGAAACGTACGTCTGGGGGTTTTGCTGCTTCTCTCGTTCAGAGAGGATTGCCGGGGTATTTCGGGGGCTGGACTGTACTGTGATTCAGGAACAGACGATATGCTTTCATGGAAAGTTCTCTGATGAAAGGCACATGTTGAGCAAAAAGAGGCTGCTTCGTGGGTAGTAACTACCAATAGAACAAGCTATTATGCTATTGTTCGTTCCCAGGTTGAGCGATTCTCTCTTTTTATTTATGCAGGTTGGACACTTAGGAAGTCTCCCTAAGTGTGATGCGGGAATACAGATGTGGATCCATTGCTCAGTGTGCCTAGAGGGATATGGCTGCACCTCACTGATGAGGCACACAAAAGGCACATGTTGAGCAAAAGAGGCTGCTACTTGGGTGGTAACTAGCCATAGAACAAGCTATTATGCTATTGATCGTTCCAGGTGGAGCGCTTCTCTCTTTTTATTTTTGTCTCTCATTGTGTTTGCTGTTCCGGACCTACCTCATTGCATAATCTGTTAAATTATGTTCTTAGGTTTTTCCTTATCTTCCCACTTCATGCCTGGATAGGAAGATTACTGGTCAGGATTCGGTCTGATAAGGAAATAGCCACAAACATTACAAATAATGCTATTGTCTAAAAAAAAATTTTCTAGGGAAAGTCTTAATTACCTAAATTTGTATTGCTTAGAGGATTGAAAAGGAACGTTCAACTTTCAATTATATTAAGGGGTGTCATGAACCTTAATCCCTCATTGCACCTTAACATCCCAGGCACAGACTTTCATGCCACCTTTACTGTTTATACCTTCCCCTATAAAGACACACCTTCCAGGAAATTCGTTGCTCGGTTTATTGAAGTGTATACCACACCCTCTCCAGCTTACTTACCTTGTGTCTCTTGAATCTAAAGTGCTTTCTATCCCTGCTGCACTCCTCGTATCTACGGACATTCAGCTCTGACCTCTATCAGCTGACTCGGCTAATAGTGACGTCCACCTCCGGGAAGGCCATACTCTCACACTAGCCAAACCACCACGCTGCTTAAGCCTAAGGCAGCGCTCTACAAGCACCGCACAGCCAGACCACCTGGAAATCACACCCCCAGTAGCGTGGGTATACAGAGACCCTCTGAATCCTGCTCTCTCACCGCTCACATCTCATGAGACCATTGCCAGCTGGGAATCAGGTTTCGTTATCCTATGTGTTATTGAGCTTGTTGCTTCACCTGTCACTTTGCTCTGCAACTTGTATAAAGCTTGTCTCACAGTGTGTATTACGCTAGTTGCTTAACCTTAGACCTGTCACTCTGCTCTGCAACTCCCTTCATAGTTTGTTTTACTATTTTTGACAAAGTGTGTTACACTGATCTACCTCTCAAACTGTTACATACTGTGCACTGGTAGATGGCGCTACACATTGCTATTTACATAAACTTTGTATCTCATGCACGCCTCAGAGCACACCCATTAATACTGCTGAGATTATTGGGAAAATCTAGAGGCAAAATAATAACAAATAAAGAAGTTTATGTTTCCTTTGCTAGCAAGCAGGACTTCTTCATTTGTCACACTCACTTATTGGTTACAACTATACAGTTCAAATAACAGGTTTATAGAAACCACACTATCTTGTGCCTTTACATAATAAAGCCAGCCATATCTATATAATGGGAGCCCTCAGATGTGATCCCACAGCTACACAGCTTAACCAGCGCCTTGACAATCTAACCCAGTCATTCAGAGACCTTCAGGTGGAAAACCAGAGTCTCAAAGCCTGCCTAAGAGAGGGTTTTGTTGAATAGAATGCTGGGAAGACCACCAGGCTGACCCCAGGTCTCATACCCAGAGAAATTCTGGGTGATTGCTCCGCCTACAGGCAGTTTAGAAACGCTTGCCTGCTACTTTTTGATCTAAGACATAGAACCTATTCTACAGATAGGTCTAAGGGTGCTTACCATCCTCTCCTACCTCCGTGGGGAACCTCGGGGCCTTGGCTGACTCCTTTTTATGAGTCCCAGGACCCAATACTCAATACGCTAGATACGCTTTCTCAAGGCTTTGTCCAGCCTCTATGACGACCCTTATTGACAAATCACTGCTGAGGTAAACTTAGAAGCCTCAGACAGTTAAAATCTCCTGTGGAGGAGTATATAACCCGATTCAAGTCTGGGCCAGAGATTCCCTCTTGAATGAGGTCTCCCTCAAAAATCAATACCGGATGGGGGTTATCAGAGTGGAGATCAAAGACAAGCTTACCAGGGACTGGCAACCGGATCGACTAGAGGATTTATTACTCCTTGACCACTTACTATTGACCGAAGACTCAGGGAGAGAAGGCAGGGAAAAGGGTACCTCTGGACTCCCTACACGCCGGATGCTTCCAACTCCACCCACTCCTAGCCCCTCCTCCTGACCAACCAATGGATATTAGCTTTGTAAGGGGACCACTCACCCCACAAGAGAAGACCAGATGCCGAAATCTCAATTTGTGCATGTATTGCGCTGGGACAGGACCATGTTGTTAAGGAATGTCCGCTGCTTCTGAAACAGAAGTTAGGTAAGATTAGCACTGAAATTTTTTTTTCTATACTAAGTCAACCTCCTCTGCTTACCCTCACCCTACCATTAACATTTACAGTGGATCAGCACAGGATCAGCAGTAATGCCATCATCGATACAGGCGCCTGTGCCAACTTCATAGATATACGTTTGGTTGAAATAAATAAAATACCTTTTCTGTTTAAAAGCACACCACTGCCCTCTTAGAAGTTATTGATGGTTCACATTTAGCATCCGGTCCAGTCTCACAACAAACTATCCCTCTACTAGTCACACTCTTCCTCTCGGCCACACTGAATCAATCACATTCAATATTATATCTTCTCCCATCTACCCTATTGTCTGGGTATCACTTGGCTCAACTCCACCAACCCACATTACACTGGGGACACCCTCACTCTTTCCTTCCCTTCGCTCTACTGTGCTAATACTTGCTTCCCCTAATAAACACATAATGATTACTACCTCTTCCACCATACCTGCTCAATATTCAGATTTCACTGACGTGTTCAATAAAACAGAAGCTGAGTCATTACCCCCTCATAGAACCTATGATTGTCCCATAGACCCTGCTCCCTGGAACCACGATTCCCTACGGCATATCTACCCTCTCTCCAGACCAGAAGTGCAACACCGAAAAACATACATCACTGAGAAGCTAAAAAAGGGTTTCATTCGGGCCCCTCCACCTCCCAGCTGGTGCAGGTATGTTTTTTGTTAAAAACAAGGATGGGTCTTTACGCCCGAAAATAGATTACCGGGAACTGAACAAGCGAACCAAAAAGAATAGGTAACCCACTACCTCTCATCCCAGAATTGATTTATAGGTTACATGGGCCCACTATATTCACTAAATTAGATCTCAGGGGTGCCTATAACCTTGTTAGAATAAGGGCCGGTGACCAGTGGCTGACTGCATTTAGGACTAGGTATGGTCTCCTATGAGTATACAGTTATGCCATTCGGTCTATGCAATGCCCCGGCAACCATTTCAAATTTCATAAGCGACATCATCCGGGGACATTCATTGATATTTTCCTCATAGTTATTTAGACAACATTCTCATCTATTCCACCCACCTCTCAAAGAACATGTTACACACGTTAGACTTGTCTTATCCAGATTACAAACACATAGACTCTATGTTAAACCTTGAGAAATGCTTATTCCACGTCAAGGAGGTCTCTTTCCTGGGCTATCGCATTAGCGACGGTCAGATTAAAATGGAGTATAACAAAATAACAGCTATCACCTCATGGCCAAGGCCTACCACAGTGAAGTATGTACAACGGTTCCTAGGCTTTGCTCATTTTTACCGACGCTTTATCCAAAACTTTGCTGCCATAACCAAACCCTCTTGCAAATTTGGACTAGGACCAAGACCCATTTAAGTGGACAGCACCTGACCCAATCTTCCTTTGATCACCTCAAAACCCTATTCGTCACCATTCCTATTCTCCATCTACCCAACGACACACCGACTCTTAGTTTGTCCTAGAGGTCGACGCATCGTAATACGCCATTGGCTCCGTTCTCTCTCAAAGGTCCACTACAAAAGGACCTCTCTACATCCAGTATCTTACTTTTCCAGGCTCCTGACACCAGCTGAGTTGAACTACCCTGTCGGGGGAGAAGGAGCTTCTAGCCATTAAATCATCCTTCGACCAATGGAGGCATTGCTGGGAGGGTACTGAACAACCCATCATAATCTATACAGACCCATAAGAACTCTACATTACCTCCAAACAAATTGAACACTTTCTGCCCGACAGCTACGCTGGGAGCCTGTACTTCTTCCCGGTTCACTTTCCACATCACCTACCGACCCGGCACAAAAAACGGGAAGGCTGATGCACTCTCACAGAGAGATACAAAACCAACAGCTCCCTCATCCCCATCAACCATCATTCCAAAAACATCATTCTTAGGCCTCTTATCCAATGATCTCATGGATTTAAAGACGCATCAACAACAAGATGTAACCAAGAGCTCTTATTCACTCACACCTGATAAAACAGGTATCCTCCGGTAACCACTCTAAATTATACATTCCGCTACCCATTGCGCAAACAAGCGCTGTTCCATGGCTCATGATTCACCTCTAGCAGGCCATATGGGTGTCCACAAGACACTTGACCTTTTGCAAAGTTATTTCTGGTGGCCATCCATGAGACTCTCAGTCAAGAAGTACATCAAGTCATGTTCTACCTGCGAGACCTGTAAGCCCTCTCACAAACTACCTTTGGGCTTATTACTAAACCTACCCATGCTTGATCTTCCCTGGACTTCTGTATCCATGGATTTTATTGTTGACTTGCCGAAATCCGAAGGATACACTGTCATCTTCGTTGTTGTGGACCTTTTGTCTAAAATGGCCCATTTCATTCCAACTACTACTCTCACTACCGCACAGAAAATGGCTCAATTATTCCTTAGAGAGGTAATCCATCTGCACGGACTCCACACAACAGTACTTAGTGACAGAGGTTTACAATTCACGTCCAAATTCTGGAAACACCTCTGTCTATCGCTTGGAATCCATCAACAGCTAACCACCTCATACCACCCGCAAACGAACGGGCAGTGTGAGAGAACTAACCAATGGTTGGAAGAATTCTTACAGTGTTTCTGTTCCAACAAACAAGATTCTTGGGCTACCTTCCTCCCTCATGCAAAATTCACATATAAAAACACCACTAATTCATCCACAGGATATTCACCCTTCTACATAAACTTTGGTCTTCATCCAAGATTTCATCCTCTACCCCCAACCGACACTCCATGTGCCCAAGTCAACGACACTGTCACCCTGCAGCTCCCAACGTCCTACCGCATTAACCCAATGTTTCATGTGTCTCTCATTAAACCTTGCAATGCCTCCTAACCATTACCATCGCCCTCATTGGCGTCTCCTACCCCGGATTCTGAGTATGAAGTCCAGTCCATATTGGACTCTAGATGTTGTCGTGGGGAACTCCAGTACCTTGTGCATTGGATTGGGTATGATTCTTTGGAGGATTCCTGGGAGCCTGCCTCAAACCTATCGGCAGACAGACTGGTATCATTGTTTCATCGCCGACACCCGGACCGACCTGCTCCTTGAAACCTCCCTGAGGTTTCCTTGTGGGGGGAATGTGTCATGAACCTTAATCCCTCATTCCACCTTAACATCCCAGGCACAGACTTTCATACCATCTTTACTGTTTATACCTTCCCCTATAAAGACCACACCTTCCAGAGATTCGTTGCTGGTTTATTGAAGTGTATACCACACCTCTCCAGCTTACTACCTTGTGTCTCTTGAATCTAAAGTGCTTCTATCCCTGCCGCACTCCTCGTATCTACGGACATTCAGCTCTGACCTCTATCAGCTGACTCGGCTAATAGTGAGGTCACCTCCGGCAGGCCGTACTCTCACACTAGCCAAACCACCATGCTGCTTAGCCTAAGGCAGCATCTCTACAAGCACCGCACAGCCGGACCACCTGGAATCACACCCCAGTAGCGTGGTATACAGAGACCCGCTGAATCCTGCTCTCTCCGCTCACATCTCATGAGACCATTGCCAGCTGGGAATCAGGTTCCGTATCCTATGTGTATTGAGCTTGTTGCTTCACCTGTCACTCTGCTCTGCAACTTGTATAAGCCTTGTCTCAGTGTGTATTACGCTACGTTGCTTAGCCTTAACCTGTCACTCTGCTCTGCAACTCCTTCATGTATTGTTTACTATTTTGACAAAGTGTGTGTTACATCTGAACTACCTCTCAAACTGTTACATACTGTGCACTGGTAGATGACCGGCTACACATTGCTATTTACATAAACTTTGTATCTCATGCACGCCTCAGAGCACACCATTAATACTGCTGATATTATTGGGAAAATCTAGAGGCAATGCCACCCCCTGCTCACTGGCGGCCAATGGCTGCTAGCAGGGGAAGTCAATCATCCGGATCGTATTGGATCGGCTGTTGATTTCAAAAGTCAAATATAAACAGGTTAAGAAGCAAGGTTCTTATGACCGCTGCTTCTTAACTTTCGTACCAGGCGAGCTGAAATGAAGGGACTTCGAAGCAGCATCCGCTGCTTCATAAATGGAGCCACATCAATCAATAGCAACCATAAAAATAATAGAAAATCTTGTGCTGTTTCATTTTCTAATGCAATTATATTAACATTCGGCTAGATTACGAGTTTTGGCGTTATGAGTGAAAAAGCAGTGTTATGGGTTATAATTATGCTTTTTCACTACGTGGCTGGTATTACGAGCCTTGCAGGTTAGGGGCACCGCACCCTTTTTTGGCTGTAACGCAAATTAACTTACGCAATTTGCGTAAAAGTTCTTTTTCAATTGGAATTCCATAGCGCCTATATTACAACCTTTTTCTGGGAGGCCAAAAAGTGAGCGGTATAGCCTATCCCGCAAGATTCGTAACGTAATCTAAGTCAGTAGATATGAGTTTTACGCTACAAAGCTGTAGCATAAAACTCATAACTAAAGTGTAAAAAGTACACTAACACCATAAACTACCTATTAACCCCTAAACCGAGGCCTCCTCACCCCGCATCGCAAACACTAAAAGGAAAATTATTAACCACTAATCTGCCGCTCCCGACATAGCCGCCACTATAATAAACATATTAACCCCTAAACCACCACACTCACGCATCGCAAACACTAGTTAAATATTATTAACCCCTAATATGCCACCCCTAACATCGCCGCCACCTACCTACATTTATTAACCCCTAATCTGCCGCTTCGGACATCGCCACCACTAGAATAAACATATTAACCCCTAAACTGCCGCACTCCCACATCACAAACATTAGTTAAATATTATTAACCCCTAATCTGCTGGCCCTATCATCGCCGCAACCTACATTACAGTTATTAACCCCTAATCTGTCGCCCCCAATGTCGCCGCCACTATACTAAATTTTTAAAGCCCTAAACCTAAGTCTAACCCTAACCCTAACAAACCCCTAACTTAAATTCAATTAAAATAAATCTAAATAAAACTTTCTATCATTACCTAAATAATTCCTATTTAAAACTAAATACTTACCTATAAAATAAACCCTAAGCTATCTACAATATAACTAATAGTTACATTGTATCTAGCTTAGGGTTTATTTTTATTTTACAGGCAAGTTTGTATTTATTTTAACTAGGTAGAATAGAAACTAAATAGTTATTAACTATTTAATAACTACCTAGCTAAAATAAATACAAATTTACCTGTAAAATAAAACCTAACCTGATTTACACTAACACCTAACCTTACACTACAATTAAATAAATTACCTAAATTACAAAAACAAACAAACACTAAATTACACAAAATAAAAAAAAGAAATTATCAGATATTTAAACTAATTACACCTAATCTAATAGCCCTATCAAAGAGGGAGGAGGGAAATAGGGCGAATCCTCAGCCAATCGGAAATTAAAGGTAAAAAAATCCTATTGGCTGATGCAATCAGCCAATAGGATTGAGCTTTAATGCTATTGGCTGATCCAATCAGCTCCGCATCGGATGTCTTGAAGATGGACCCTCTCCGCGCCGGATGGATGAAGATAGAAGATGCCATCTGGATGAAGACTTCTGCCGGCTTTGTTAAGGATGGATGTCTGGTCTTCAAAACTGTAAGTGGATCTTCGGGGTTAGTGTTAGTTTTTTTAAGAGTTTATTGGGTGGGTTTTATTTTTAGATTAGGGACTTTGGGCACTTGAAAAAGAGCTAAATGCCCTTTTAAGGCCCATCCAAATGCCCTTTTCAAGGCAATGGGAAACTTAGTTTTTTTTTAGTTAGGATTTTATTTGAGGGGTTGGTTGTGTGGCTGGTGGGTTTTACTGTTGGGGGATGTTTGTATTTTGTTTTAACAGGTAAAAGAGCTGATTTATTTGGGGCAATGCCTCACAAAAGGCCCTTTTAAGGGCTATTGGTAGTTTAGTTTAGGCTATGGGATTTTTGTTATTTTGGGGGGGCTTTTTTATTTTGATAGGGCTATTAGATTAGGTGTAATTAGTTTAAATATCTGATAATGTCTTTTTTTATTTTGTGTAATTTAGTGGGTTTTTTTTTGTAATTTAGGTAATTTTATTTAATTTAGGTAATTTATTTAATTGTAGTGTAAGGTTAGGTGGTTAGTTGTAACTCAGGTTAGGTTTTATTTTACAGGTAAATTTGTATTTATTTTAGCTAGGTATTTAGTAAATAGTTAATAACTATTTAGTTAACTATTCTACCTAGTTAAAATAAATACCCAAACTTGCCTGTAAAATAAAAATAAACCCTAAGCTAGATACAATGTAACTATTAGGGTTTATTTTATAGGTAAGTATTTCGTTTTAAATAGGAGTTATTTAGGTAATGATAGTAAGTTTTATTTAGATTTATTTTAATTATATTTAAGTTAGTAGGGGGTGTTAGGGGTTAGGGTTAGACCTTAGGTTTAGGGGTTAATAAATTTAGTATAGTGGCGGCGACGTTGGGGGAGGCAGATACGCAGATTACCTATGCAGATGTTCCGTACTGCTGAGCGGACACTGGAGAAAATCTAGGAGTTTCAGCTGATTTTCAACATTACAAATTTATCTTGAACCTCCTACTACTTTGCCCTTAATTTCCATAAGCAAAACATTTCCTCTACTCATCTCTAATCTTTCTTGAAACCCAAAAAGTTTGTTCTCCACTTTCAATATTCTTCCTATCCCTCCCCCACCTCCTAATACAACTCTCTGTCAGCTCAAGGACTTTGCCAACCACTTCAAATAACAAAATCAACTCCATCAGAAATGAAATCAGCTCTCACATATTCCATTCTCTCACTCACCCCTCAAATGCTCTCAATCAACCACAACCCACATAACCTTTAACTTAGCTTATTCTCCCCGTTTATTGAGGAAGCAGTTTCGGCACTTATACTGCGCTCTCACCTCACTACCTGTCCCCTTGACCCTATCCCCCTCACAGCTACTCCCCTCCCCCCTCTGACACCCTTACCCCTATACTCACACACACTTTCACCTCTCCTTCAGCACCGGAATATTTCCCTCATCACTGAAACATGCACTCGGTCACACCTATCCTCAAAAAAACTTCCCTTGATACCCTACCTCCTCATCCAACTACCACCCTATTTCCCTCCTCCCTCTTGCATCAAAGCTTCTCGAAAACTAGCTTATGCATGCCTATCCCATTTCCTTACAATAAACTCCCTCCTTGACCCATTGCAATCTGGATTTCGTCCCCATCATTCCACAGAAACAGCAATTGTTAAGGTTACCAACGACCTACTTACAGAAAAATCAAAAGGCTACTTCTCTCTGCTTATTCTCCTTGATCTGTCTGCAGCCTTTGACACTGTTGACCACCCTCTCTTGCTCCAAACCCTCCAATCCTTCGGCATATTTGACACAGCCCTCTCGTGGCTCTCTTCCTACCTTTCAAACCGTACCTTTAGTGTAGCCTTCTCTGGGGCCTCCTCTGCCCGCAAGGCTCTGTCCTCGGTCCCCTTCTCTTCTCAATCTACACGTCATCACTAGGTTCCCTAATAAAGTCCCATGGTTTACAATATAATTTGTATGCCAATGACACCCAAATCTACTTCTCTGCACCAGACCTTTCTCCTTCCTTGCTAACCTACCCGTGTCACTAACTGTCTTTCTCACATCTCCAACTGGATGTCTTTTCACTACCTCAAGCTAAATCTCTCCAAACTGAGGCTCCTTATTTTCCCCCCTTCTTCAAAACTCTCCACCCCCAATCTCTCTATAACCTGTCGACAACTCCATCATTACCCCTACCCCGCATGCCCGATGTCTCGGGGTCACATTTGACTCAGATCTTTCTTTCACTCCTCACATTCAGTCTTTGGCTAAAACCTGCCGCTTCCACCTTAAAACATCTCTAAAATTAGACACTTCCTTATAAAAGACACAACTAAGATTTTAATCCGACTCTCTCATCCTCCTCCCCGCCTCGATTACTGCAACTCTGTCCTCTCTGGTCTCCCCACCTACCCGCCTAGCTCCTTTACATCCATAATGAATGCCCTCTGCCAGACTCATCTTCCTACAAGTCGCTCTTCAACTTGCTGCACCTCTCTGCCAATCTCTTCACTGGCTTCCTCTTGCCTCTAGGATCAAACACAAAATTCTCACTCTGACATACAAAGCCTCAACTGTACTGCTCCCCCAATATCTCAGACCTTGTCTCCAGATACTCTCCCTCCCGTTCCCTTCGCTCTGCTCACGACCTCCTACTCTCCTCCTCTCTTTTCACCTCATCACACTCCCATTTACAGGACTTCTCCAGACTGGCTCCCATCTTGTGGAACTCTCTGCCCTCGCTCCACAAGACTCTCTTCTAGTTTTAAAAGCTTCAAGTGCTCCCTAAAGACTCTACTGTTCAGGGATGCATACAACCTACGCTAACCTTTCTTTATACCAATTCCTCTCCTCCATTGCTATCCCCTGAACCCCCTATCATGTAAGCTTAAGGAGTCCAGCTGTTTGTTGATCACCTTCTCAAGAGCTGACTACAACAGTGCAACTCTTGGGCAGGGCCCTCTACCCATTTGATCCCTATAACTGTTTTTTGTACTCTGCCTTTGTTAATAGTGCTGCGGAATCTGTTGGCGCTCTACAAATAACCGATAATAATAATAATAATTAGTAGTTAATACATGTAGGTAGGGGTGGCGCCGATGTTAGGGGCGGCAGATTAGGGGTTAATAATATTTAACTAGTGTTTGTGATGCAGGAGTGCGGCGGGGTTTAGGGGTTAATATGTTTATTATAGTGGCGACGATATCCGGAGTGGCAGATTAGGGGTTAATAAGTATAATGTAGGTTGTCAGCGATGTCTGGGGCGCAGATTAGGGGTTAATAAGTAAAAGATTAGGGGTGAGTTTAGACTCAGGGTTCAAGTTATTGTGTTTGGGTGTAAAAATACATTTTGTTTCCCCTATGGGGCTGCGTTACTGAGCTTTTCACTGATTTTTGCAGGTGTTAGACCTTTTTCCTCAGCCGTTCACCCCATTGATGCCTATGGGGGAAATCGTGCACGAGCATGTAAAACCAGCTCACCCGCATGCTTTCAGGCAGCACTGGTATTTGGAGTGCGGTATGAAGCTCAATATTGCTCTACGCTCACTTTTTGCTTGATAACGCCCGGGTTTTTATAAACCTGTAATACCAGGCGCTGTAGAGAAGTGAGCGGTGACAAAAACGAGCCAAGTTAGGCACCGCATCCCTCATAATGCAAAACTCGTAATCTATCCGAATATTATTTATTTTAAAATGCCAACATTTATGCAGTACTATGTCATTAAAATACTTTGTCACTGTATGCACAATAGAAGAAAAGCTTTCAAAACATACAGAGCAGAAATTTTGATGTTTATATTTGACTTCTTAAGGGGAACTATAGTAAGATGCAAACGTTTTAACAGAAAATCTTAAGCGCTTAAAATAAAGGTCAAAGAAAACCTACACAAATTAACGATTCAGGGCTAGATTATGAGTGGCACGCAATAAATGGCTTTATTGCGGCTCTTTGCATCCTCAGAAATAGCGGACATGATGCGACTTAAAAGTTGCTCAAAATACACTCATAATGGCACTGTGTAATAAAAATTCTTAAAAAAAAGTTGCATAAAAAAGCTATAAGGGCTTTAATATATAAGGTCCCAGGTGTTAGACAAAAAATGCAGACAAAGGGCTTTTAAAAAAAAACATTATATATATATACTGTATATATGTATTTATGATCAAATAGAACATATTCTGCTATGTGAAGAACCCTGGAAGTGCACTCTCAGGAATGAACAACCAGCTCAATAACCTGTTAGTGTGTTCTGTGGTGATTTAAATCCTGGGTGCAGCTTCCTTTTAACCCAGTAATGCTTTTCACAGAAAATAACTTTCCTATAGTATATCAGTCTGATCCCACCTATTATGGTCAGCCCAGCGCCCAAATACCAGGCAATTCATTTTTAAACAAGGAACATGTCAACCCCAGATGATCGTTTCAGCCTTCATTGGGCCTCGTCAGAGAGGTGTAGCCATGTTCCTCTAAACAATCTGATCAAGGGGTCTATGTCTGGTTGCCCCTTTTTCTCAAATGGAGACATAATACAAATAGAGAGAAGCGCACTCTCAGTAATGAACAATCAGCCCTATAACTTGTTAGCTTGTTCTATGGCGATTTTACCACCTTGGTGTAGCTTCTTCTTATATAGATGCGTGTATATATGTATTTGTATTTTCGTATGTCTGGTGGTTTTACTGTATTTTTACTGTCCAAATTTCACATTTCAATGTTCTTCACTTACTGGATTATGTCAATTTTTATTCTTAAATACATATTTCTATATATGGTGTGTATTATACCTATAAGTGCATATTCTATAGATATAATGAGTATACGATATGTATTTTACATGAACAGTATAATATATATACTATATAATATATTTATATATAAATATATATTTCATAATAAAAAATTACATTAATTTCTATCGGCTAGATTTAGAGTTTGGCGGCCAAAGGGTGGGTGCGGTTAGCTACGCGTTGCTTTTTTTCCCCGCACCTTTTAAATACCGCTGGTATTTAGAGTTCACAGAAAGGCTGGGTTTCAGTGTGGTTAGGCTCCCAAAAAGGGAGCGTAGAGCATAATTTAACGCCACTGCAACTCTTTGATACCAGCGGTGCTTACGGACGCGGCCAGCATCAAAATCGTGCTCGTGCATGATTCCCCATAGAAAAATGGTGCTGTTTGAGCTGAAAAAAAAACCTAACACCTGCAAAAAAGCTGCGTTCTGCAGCTCCTAACCGCAGCCCCATTGTTTCCTATGGGGAAACACTTCCTACGTCTGCACCTAACACTCTAACATGTACCCCCGAGTCTAAACACTCCTAACCTTACACTTATTAACCCCTAATCTGCCCCCCCCCCCCGCTATCGCTGACCCCTGCATATTATTTTAAACCCCTAATCTGCCGCTCCGTACACCCCCCCCGCCACCTACTTATCCCTATGTACCCCTAATCTGCTGCCCTAACATCGCCGAGCCCTATACTTATATTTATTACCCCTAATCTGCCCGTCCCAACGTCGCCTCCACCTAACTACACTTATTAACCCCTAATCTGCCGACCAGGACCTGAGCACTACTATAATCAAGGTATTAACCCCTATCCGCCTCACTCCGCCTCAATAACCCTATAAAAATAGTATTAACCCCTAATCTGCCCTCCCTAACATTGCCGACACCTAACTTCAAGATATTAACCCCTAATCTGCCGACAGAGCTCACCGCTACTCTAATAAATTTATTAACCCCTAAAGCTAAGTCTAACTTTAACCCTAACACCCCCCTAAATTAAATATAATTTAAATCTAACGAAATAAATTAAGTCTTATTAAATAAATTATTCCTATTTAAAGCTAATATACTTACCTGTAAAATAAAACCCTAATATAGCTACAATATAAATTATGATTATATTGTAGCTATTTTAGGATTAATATTTATTTTACAGGCAACCTTTGTAATTATTTTAACCAGGTACAATATCGTATTAATAGTTAATAACTATTTAATAGTTACCTAGTTAAAATAATTACAAAATTACCTATAAAATAAAACCTAACCTAATTAACAATTAAACCAACCACTACACTATCAATAAATTAATTAATAAAATACCTACAATTATCTACAATTAAACCTAACACTACACTATCAATAAATAAATGAAATACAATTCCTACAAATAAATACAATGAAATAAACTAACTAAAGTACATAAAATAAAAAAAGAACTAAGTTACAAAAAATAAAAAAAATATTTACAAATATTAGAAAAAAATTACAACAATTTTAAACTAATTACACCTACTCTAAGGCCCCCTAATAAAATAACAAAGACCCCCAAAATATAAAAATGCCCTACCCCTATTCTAAATACCAAAAGTTCAAAGCTCTATTACCTTACCAGCCCTTAAAATTCTATCAGCCCAATCGGAATTAAGGTAGGAAAATTTCTGATTGGCTGATGGAATCAGCCAATCAGAATCAAGTTCAATCCGATAGGCTGATCAAATCAGCCAATCAGATTGAGCTTGCATTCTATTTGCTGTTCCGATCAGCCAATACGAATGCGAGCTCAATCTGATTGGCTGACGGATCAGCACCAATCGGATTGAACTTGATTCTGATTGGCTGATTCCATCAGCCAATCAGAATTTCCTACCTTAATTCCGATTGGCTGATAGAATCCTAGTCAGCCAATCGAAATTCGAGGGGACCGCCATCTTGGATGTCGTCCCTTAAAGGAACCTTCATTCTTCAGTTGGACGTCGGAAGAAGAGGATCGGTCCACGCTGGAGGTCTTCAAGATGGACGCCGTTCCTCATCGGAATGAAGATAGAAGATGCCGCTTGGATCAAGATGGTTGCGTCCGGATGTCCCTCTTCTGCCCGGATAGGATGAGATTTCTTCCCGAAGATGGACTTCTTCATTTGCCGTTGGATCCAGACTTCAGCCGGAGGTATTGACGTCACTCTACGTCCCCCGCTTGGGCTTGGAGGAAGATTTCGGAGGCTCTTCTGGGACAGTTCGGCGACCGCGGTGTGGTGAAGACAAGGTAGGGAGATTCTTCAGGGGCTTAGTGTTAGGGTTTATTTAAGGGGGGTTTGGGTTAGATTAGGGGTATGTGGGTGGTGGGTTTGTAATGTTGGGGGGTATTGTATTATTATTTTTTACAGGCAAAAGAGCTGAATTATTGGGGCAGATGCCCCGAAAATGGCCCTTTTCAGGCCTGTAAGGTAAAAGAGCTTTTCTATTTTTATTTTAGAATAGGGGTAAGGGCAATTTTATTATTTTGGGGGGCTTTGTTATTTTATTAGGGGGCTTAGAGTAGTGTAATTAGTTTAAAATTGTTGTAATATTTTTCTAATGTTTGTAAATATTTTTTTATTTTTTGTAAGCTTATTCTTTTTTATTTTTATGTACTTTAGTTAGTTATTTCATTGTATTTATTTGTAGGTATTTTATTTAATTTATTTATCATAGTGTAGTGTTAGGCTTAATTGTAGGTAATTGTAGGTATTGTATTTAATTAATTTTATTGATAGTGTTAGTGTTAGGTTTAATTGTAGATAATTGTAGGTATTGTATTTAATTATTTTAATGATAGTGTAGTGTTAGGTTTAATGTAACTTAGGTTAGGATTTATTTACAGGTAATTTTGTAATTATTTTAACTATTTGTAGCTATAAATAGTTATTACCTATTTAATAGCTATTTGTACCTGTTAAAATAATTACAAAAGTTGCCTGTAAAATAAAATAATTAATCCTAAAATAGGTACAATATAATTATAATTTATATTGTAGCTATATTAGGTTTTATTTTTACAGGTAAGTATTTAGGCTTTAAATAGGATAATTTTATATAATAATAGTTAATTTATTTTAGTAAGATTTAAATTATATTTAATTTAGGGGGGGTGTTAGTGTTAGGGTTAGATTTAGCTTTAGGGGTTAATTTATTTATTAGAGTAGCGGTGAGCTCCGGTAAGCAGATTAGGGCTTAATACTTGAAGTTAGCTGTCGGCGATGTTAGGGAGGGCAGATTAGGGGTTAATACTATTTATTATAGGGTTATTGAGGCGGGAGTGAGGCAGATTAGGGGTTAATACATTTATTATACTAGCGGTGAGCTCCGGTCGGCAGATTATGGGTTAATTATTGTAGGTAGCTGGCGGCGACGTTGTGGGGGGCAGATTAGGGGTTAATAAATATAATATAGGGGTCGGCGGTGTTAGGGGCAGCAGATTGGGGGTACATAGGGATAACGTAAGTGGCGGCGGTGTACGGAGCGGCAGATTAGAGGTTAAAAAATTTAAATATAGTGGCGGCGATGTGGGGGGACCTCGGTTTAGGGGTGCATAGGTAGTTTATGGGTGTTAGTGTACTTTAGAGCACAGTAGTTAAGAGCTTTATAAACCGGCGTTAGCCCAGAAAGCTCTTAACTACTGACTTTTTTCTGAGGCATGAGTTTTGTCGTTAGATTTCTAACGCTCACTTCAGCCACGACTCTAAATACCAGCGTTAGAAAGATCCCATTGAAAAGATAGGATACGCAATTGACGTAAAGGGATCTGCGGTATGGAAAAGTCGCGGCTGGAAAGTGAGCGTTAGACCCTTTAATGACTGGCTCCAAATACCAGAGGGCGGTAAAAACCAGCGTTAGGAGCCTCTAACGCTGGTTTTGACGGCTACCACCCAACTCTAAATCTAGCCGTATGTGAAGACCATAGGAATGGAAAATATGTGTTTTTCACATCACATTTCGTTTAGATTTTAAAGTGGTCGGGTTAGCGCACATGAGAACTTAGTATTCTTTAGGCGTGTTATTGAAATATTACATATAAAATATTTTAATAAAATAATTTAAATTATAAATTTTTTTATAAAAACAGTCTTATTAATCCATAGAATATATCTATATAGTTTACAGTACGTTTATTAATTTTTAATCATTTATATTCATTTATGTTAATATTTTCTCCACTTTTTACAATCCATTGAAGTCTATTGGGGAATATGTTAATGCTATTGCGATAATGTAACTGCATCTTTTTTGCACTCATCTGGTTAGCACGCAAGTGAAAACTTTTTATTTTAAACTTGTAATACGCACTGTATTTGACACGTGCAAGAAGTCGATCACAGTAAACATGCGAGTGTGAGCGATAATTAGCATTCCCCTCGTAATCTAGCAATTATTGTTTTTTTTAATGTATAGCAGCCTTGCAATAATAATTTAAAAAAAAAACCATGAAGAAAATGTTATTTTTACTGTAGTTATGGCAGATATACAAAAAATACAATTTAAAAAATACAATTTAAAAACAAAACTAACACTTATCCTACCTTCCTTGTGTAAAGTGTAACAAAAATGATATATGTATAAACTTGTCAAACATTGCATTGATATTTACAACCTAGTGCTGGATGGCCTATTTTTTTGCATGGCAAAACAATCATGTAATAGACTCCGCTCGGGACCAGCAGTGCTCTGTTGGTCCCAAGCAGTACTTATATAATGTGTTTAACCCCTTCAATTGTAATGTTCATAAACCAATATGAACAATACCAACTCCACTTTCGTGCTATTTACATCAGTCAAGACCTTATGGGGCCTATTTAACATAGTGCAAGCGGACATGATACGATGTGAACTGCTGGTACAATACCGCCCCCTGTAGATTCGCAGCCAATCAGCCGCTAGCAGGGGATGTCAATCAACCCGATAGTATTCGATAAGGTTGATTTCTGTCCGCAGCCTCAGAGCAGACGGACAAGTTATGGAGCAGCAGTCTTTAGACCGCTGCTTCATAACTTCTGTTTCCGGCATGCCTGAAGGCTCACCGGAAACAAGGGGCATCAAGCTCCATACGGATGTCTGTTATGATGGACATTGAATTTAAAAATTTGTGCAAAGAAAAAAAATAGTTAGAAATAGCATAAACACACACCCTTGTATGAAAAATAATTAAATCTCCTCTGTGAGAAAATAATTAGAAAGCACTGTTACAATAAAAAACAAAGAGGCTCCTCAAACTTGAGATATCAACAAAAGGGCTACTATAAGAGGGTGATGTCCCTACCTCTGTTTACATGGACCTGTAAGCGGCAGTGGCATTTCCTCTCAAGTAGGAAATAAAATGCTGATCAAGCCGCACCGGGCTGCGGACAACACGGCAGCAGCTTCAAGTGTGATCTAATATCTGAGAGTGAGATAAGCAGGGAATGGAGGCTACAAGGGTCAAACAGTATGTACTGTATTAGGCACAATAAATGGAGAACACATAGACATATGATAATGGATATTATACAACCAACATTTCTAACACTGCATAGGCAACATGTAGCCACCATTAGAATATTAACAAGCTAGTGCTACTGCAATCCCAACGACACATTGAGTGAAACAGGAATGGATTAATAAAGTATTATTATTAATAGAGCCCCCTGCATTTGTTAACTAAACAGATACCTAAAAGAGATTCATGAAGCTTACTGCCCAATCTCAACCATATTATTCATGTATTTAAACAAAAGAATCCACAAGATAATGAAGTCCAGGTTCTTAGTAAGTGCTGTACATAAGAGAGCTCCTGGTTATACCCGCAAAGCACAAAGCAGACATTAAACAATATTTGCACATCTATCTCCTTCTAACCCTTATATGTACTAGAGAATTGCAAGTTATACCCATAATAGGAAAAAAATATCTCAGGATCATTCCCATAGCCCCCCCCACCACCATCTAAGCTGTCAATGAGGCAAGGGTCCTGTTCATTTAGTAACAGCAGAGAAGATCCAGAAATTGTTATGTGATTAGGTGTGTAAATAAAGAAAGCATTAAACTGAAATCACTCTGTCCACAACCATTGTACCATCACCCATCAGTATTGTAGACTGATCCCCTCCCCACTTAATGGCACATTTATTTTTTTTAAATCAGGAAACAGATGAATACCTGAGAGGATATGCACTCACCTGCCTTCTCATCACCGAAACACCAGTTATAATAATAAAGATTGCCAATCATATTTACACTGATTGGTGCAAGTGTAAGAGCATGAATGATACATTTAAAGGACAGGCTATACCCAAGTGATGCTTGAATGGCATGATGAACAACAAAACTTGAATCCTTTGATTTTTTAATAGTGTTTTGACTTATTTTTCAACCTTTTGTTTTCATTAGGGCAGTTGTAAAATATATTAATAGTCAATAAGCTAAGCAGCCACTGGCCCTGAACCACTGTTACAAAGTGTTTAACTTTAGTTCTCTATTCTATAAAAAGAGATGGGGTATCTGGTATCTTTTTATTAAGTACATGAACTTAGAGGTTAAAAACTGATATTGCTGATCAAAGCTTCATATTGCTAGTGTACACAAACTACTACATCCGGAAAACAAGCAATCACCTAAAACGTTCTTTTTTTTTTTAGTTTGTGGCTGCTGGAAAAATAAAAAATAAAACAAGTAGTGAAAATTCTCACTAAAAGTATTATCTAATAGATTAGAATATTACCATTGAATATCTTAATGCAAAGTAATGGTGGCATTAAAGGGACACGCAAGTCAAACTTTTATGATTCAGATAGAGCATTCAGTTTGAATACACTTTCCAATTTACTTTCATTTTCAAATTTTGTACAATCTGTTTATATTCACACATTCTGGAGAACAAGATCCTACTGAGCATGTGCACAAGCTCACAGGGTATACCAGTGATGTGCAGTAACTAGAGGCAGATGAGGCAGCGATTCACCTCTCATATGGGCAAATATATATATATATATATTTTTTATTGGCTTTAAAAAAAATTTTTTTAAAAATTCTATTTTTGTTTGCCCAGCATTTTTTTCACAGCTACATGTTGTGCAATGGAGAGGCACAAGCAGGTCTGCCCACCATTACACAACATGCTGCGCCATCTACTGGATGAAAGTGGTTAAGATCATTGCATGGCCCATAACTGCTTATTTGAGGCAATCCTATTTGGGCTGAACCAATCCAGTGAGAGGCATTAGTAAGTGGAACTTAGGGTTGGGGCTGGATGTTAAATCATATAAAACAAAACAAAAATGGAAAAAAAATACTTTAATTTATTTTGGTGCTGCCCTGTTCAGCTGTAAGTTTTTATTCAATAAAAAGAGAGTTCTGTACTACCCCTCTAAGTGCAGTGGAATGTTTCACTGTCACTTCCTTACAGAACAGCCAGGAAGAGATGCAGGCTTGCAGTGTTTTAGCCACATTTTATTAAAGTAAGCTCTGCAACCTTAGATTTTGCTGAAAGGTATTCTGTTAGTGAAAATGATAATTTAATGAATGTGGTTTAGTGTTTTTTGTTTTTTTACTCTTTTACAGCAGTTTAAGGATTGTTTTTGTATTTTGTTTACTCAAAATTTACACTAGCAGCTTGCCTCTGTACTGCACAGTAATTTATAGTCTCACTTTATGAACTCTCAGTAGCTCTCTCTCTCCTCTCTAACCCTCTGTGTGTGATTGTCTGTCTGTCTCTCTCTCTCTCTCTCTAACCCTCTGTGTGTGATTGTGTCTCTCTCTCTTTATCTAACCCTCTGTGTGTGTGATTGTCTCTCTCTCTTTCTTTCTCTAACCCTCTGTGTGTGATTGTGTGTCTCTCTCTTTCTCTAACCCTATGTGTGTGATTGTGTCTCTCTCTCTTTCTCTAACCCTATGTGTGTGATTGTGTCTCTCTCTCTTTCTCTAACCCTCTGTGTGTGATTGTGTCTCTCTCTCTTTTTCTCTAACCCTCTGTGTGTGATTGTGTCTCTCTCTCTTTCTCTAACCCTCTGTGTGTGATTGTGTATCTCTCTTTCTCTAACCCTCTGTGTGTGATTGTGTCTCTCTCTCTTTCTCTAACCCTCTGTGTGTGATTGTCTCTCTCTCTCTCTCTAACCCTCTGTGTGTGATTGTGTGTCTCTCTCTCTTTCTCTCTTTCTAACCCTCTGTGTGATTGTGTCTCTCTCTTTCTCTAACCCTCTGTGTGCGATTCTCTCTCTCTCTCTGTCTCTCTCTCTAACCCTCTGTGTGTGATTGTGTCTCTCTCTCTAACCCTCTGTGTATGATTGTCTCTCTCTCTCTCTCTCTCTCTTTTTCTCTCTCTCTAACCCTCTGTGTGTGATTGTGTCTCTCTCTCTTTCTCTCTCTCTAACCCTCTGTGTGTGATTGTGTCTCTCTCTCTTTCTCTCTCTAACCCTCTGTGTATGATTGTGTCTCTCTTTTTTTCTCTCTCTAACCCTCTGTGTGTGATTTGTGTCTCTCCTTCTCTCTCTCTCTAACCCTTGTGTGTGATTGTGTCTCTCTTTCTCTAACCCTCTGTATGTGATTGTGTCTCTCTCTCTTTCTCTCTCTCTAACCCTGTGTGTGTGATTGTGTCTCTCTCTCTCTCTAACCCTCTGTGTGTGATTGTGTCTCTCTTTTTCTCTCTCTCTCTCTCTAACCCTCTGTGTGTGATTTTGTCTCTCTCTCTTTCTCTCTCTCTAACACTCTGAGCTGGGCTGAACCAATCCAGTGAGAGGCATTAGTAAGTGGAACTTAGGGTTGGGGCTGGATGTTAAATCATATAAAACAAAACAAAAATGGAAAAAAAAATACTTTAATTTATTTTGGTGCTGCCCTGTTCAGCTGTAAGTTTTTATTCAATAAAAAGAGTACTACCCCTCTAAGTGCAGTGGAATGTTCCACTGTCACTTCCTTACAGAACAGCCAGGAAGAGATGCAGACTTGCAGTGTTTTAGCCACATTTTATTAAAGTAAGCTCTGCAACCTTAGATTTTGCTGAAAGGTATTCTGTTAGTGAAAATGATAATTTAATGAATGTGGTTTAGTGTTTTTTGTTTTTTACTCTTTTACAGCAGTTTAAGGATTGTTTTTGTATTTTGTTTACTCAAAATTTACACTAGCAGCTTGCCTCTGTACTGCACAGTAATTTATAGTCTCACTTTATGAACTCTCAGTAGCTCTCTCTCTCCTCTCTAACCCTCTGTGTGTGATTGTCTCTCTCTCTCTCTCTCCCTCTCTCTCTCTAACCCTCTGTGTGTGATTATGTCTCTCTCTCTTTATCTAACCCTCTGTGTGTGTGATTGTCTCTCTCTCTTTCTCTAACCCTCTGTGTGTGATTGTGTCTCTCTCTCTTTCTCTAACCCTATGTGTGTGATTGTGTCTCTCTCTCTTTCTCTAACCCTCTGTGTGTGATTGTGTCTCTCTCTCTTTCTCTAACCCTCTGTGTGTGATTGTGTGTCTCTCTCTTTCTCTAACCCTCTGTGTGTGATTGTGTCTCTCTCTTTCTCTAACCCTCTGTGTGTGATTGTGTCTCTCTCTCTTTCTCTAACCCTCTGTGTGTGATTGTCTCTCTCTCTCTCTAACCCTCTGTGTGTGATTGTGTCTGTCTCTCTTTCTCTCTTTCTAACCCTCTGTGTGATTGTGTCTCTCTCTTTCTCTAACCCTCTGTGTGCGATTCTCTCTCTCTCTCTGTCTCTCTCTCTAACCCTCTGTGTGTGATTGTGTCTCTCTCTCTAACCCTCTGTGTATGATTGTGTCTCTCTCTCTCTCTCTCTCTCTCTCTCTCTCTCTCTCTCTCTCTCTCTCTCTCTCTCTCTTTTTCTCTCTCTCTAACCCTCTGTGTGTGATTGTGTCTCTCTCTCTCTTTCTCTCTCTCTAACCCTCTGTGTGTGATTGTGTCTCTCTCTCTCTCTCTCTCTCTCTCTAACCCTCTGTGTATGATTGTGTCTCTCTTTTTTTCTCTCTCTAACCCTCTGTGTGTGATTTGTGTCTCTCCTTCTCTCTCTCTCTAACCCTTGTGTGTGATTGTGTCTCTCTTTCTCTAACCCTCTGTATGTGATTGTGTCTCTCTCTCTATCTCTCTCTCTAACCCTGTGTGTGTGATTGTGTCTCTCTCTCTCTCTAACCCTCTGTGTGTGATTGTGTCTCTCTTTTTCTCTCTCTCTCTCTCTCTCTAACCCTCTGTGTGTGATTTTGTCTCTCTCTCTTTCTCTCTCTCTAACACTTTGTGTGTGATTGTGTCTCTCTTTCTCTCTAACCCTCTGTGTCTCTCTCCCCCTGTCTCTCTCTCCCTCTCCCCCAAAGTGCTTTTCTGTGTTTCTGTCAACCTTTTATTTATTTAATTAATGAATTGGTAGTGCCATCTGATGGTGTGGCTTTATTTAAAGGGGTGGGGTCAAGCGCCCCACCATCTTTAAATTTCACCAGCCGCCACTGGATCAAGACATTTTTATATTTACTGAATAATGAAATAATCTATAAGCATAATTTGCAGCATTAAAGTAAAAAGTATGTTTTAAACATTTAACGGGCATGGATTTCTAGATCTCATAATCAGAGCAAGCATTTTGTTATCTGGCAAGAGTTTCTGTTACAATCCTTTAGACTAAAATCAGATGTTTACTAAGTTGACCAGTTTTCCAAGACACCATTTAAAGGGACATGAAACCCAAATGTTTTCTTTCATGATTTAGAAAGAGCATGCAATTTTAAATAACTTTCCAATTTACATCTAATAACTAATTTTCTTCATTCTTTTGATATCCTTTGTTGAAAATAATTTCTAAATATGCTCAGTAGCTGCTGATTGGTGGCTGCACATAGATACCTCATGTGATTGGCTCACCCATGTGCATTGCCATTTCTTCAACAAAGGATATCTAAAGAATGAAGGTGTATCCTAGCCACTGCCTCACCAGCCTCTGACGTCACTGCATGTCACTGGGGTATACATATACTAGTCTGTGATTGGCTGATATCTGTCACATGATATAGGAGGTTGAAAAATGGGAGAAAATGCGTCAGAAAAAATATTTTGATTATTTGAAATTCAGAGTAGGTGTTAAATCATTGTCTTTTTATTATGCACTTGTTAATTATGCAATTCTACTGCATTGAGTGGTCCTTTAACTCATTAAATGTCTACTAGTAATCCACAAATAAATGTTTTTTTCTAATGGATTGCAATGGCCTTATATGTGAAAACACAGTTCTAATAGTCTCTAGAATATACCATATTACTATATGATAAACAAACACAACAGGTTCTGTTGAATTGATTAACATTGTTATGAAGTAGAAACTACATACAAACCATAATATTTAGTTTACATATTCTCATGTGAGATATTAACTTTAGTGTAAGAAAAAAAATGCTAAAAACATAAATCATTGCAACAATAAAAATCATGTGAAGCCTGGACTTCCAAGCACAGCAATACCATCTGAGATATAGATTTAAGAAATATAAATAAAATGATGCATTCCTTGGCATCTATCTTTTTCAAACTAGATCTTAACACAGTATATCACCAAAGGGAATTGTTCTGTGAATCATGTTGCTGAATAACATTCTTTATGCACATACATAGATTATCACAATCTCACCTTTGCTGTGTGCTTTGCAGCTGACATGTTGGATTTCAGGTTGCCAAACCAAAAATAATGAATCATTTTCCCAATGTTTTCAGCTATGTTGATGACATTCTTCTAGTCTATAGTAAAACACAGATGGAATATGACATAGCACTTAATCAAGATTTGAATCTTTTGCCGTATGTAATCTAACACCCAATCAATAAAATGTGAATTTAACAAACCACAATTGCAATATATACTCATGTGTTTTCTGCTAAAAGCATTGAGTCTTAATATTAAAACAGTCACATGCAATTATGCTGCATCAGTACATTAACTGCTTACTTCATGTTCAAAAATGATTTATTTGGGGTCAAGTATGTTTATTAATTTGAAAGACATTGAGATTGATCATTTTTCAGCAGAATCAGAGGATTTCTTACCACCTTGGTAAAAGGTTATGGATCTGCCTGCCAGTTTAAATCCTCACTGAAACAATACATGTTCTCAGTGATGACATGGGAATGCTTTCTCCTCCTAGTCTGAATTACTAAAAAAATAAAATCTAAGTGTAAGGTCATCCTTTTACAGTATATAGAAACACTTAAGAAAGTAAGAATCTCAAACCTCTATGAGATCAATGCACATCAGAACGAGCATATTAGCAGTTGCAGTTAATACCCATGCATACAAAAAGAGGGTTGGAGATCCCCCCCCCCAAAAAAAAGAATATACAAATAGCACTCTAGAGTCTATTGGCTACAATTGGGATGAGAATATTATAGTGTGTGAGCGTACATGATACGATGTAGTGTATCGTGTCCGCTGCACATTGATAAATGCTGATTCTTGTGAACTGCTGGCGCAATTCTGCCCCTACAGATTTGCGGCATCGTATTTGATCGGGTTGATTCTGTCCCGCAGCCACAGAGCAGCGGACAAGTTATGGAGCAGCGGTCTTTAGAAGGCTCGCCGGCTCGCCGTAAAACAAGGGGCATCTTTATAAATCGGCCCCAATGTGTGTGTGTGTGTGTGTGTGGGGGGGTAACTGTGGCATAAATAAAACTTAACTTTCATTAAGAAGCCAATATAAAATCATCATAAGAAAAAAAGTACATTAAAAACACAGACATGAGAAAATTAATTTCATATCATTGCTTTGCAGAGTATATCAAAATATAAATAAGCTTTGTTAATGGTGATTAGTTATCGGTACACAAGATAGAATTTCAGTATATGGATAACACAATTATATTTCCCTGAAATTGCTAGTTGGCTTATTATTATTATGGCAATGTTAAAAGCTAGATAGGAAATGGTAACATCGGTAATTGTGAATCATATGTTGAATTAATATATTTGCCTTTACCTATGGTTACATATATATCCCAGCTGTTTAAGTTACTATGCAACTATGGATCAGTTAGCGGCTGTTGCAATAGTAATTATATTCAACTAATAAGTTATATGAAGAATGTTGTAAGTTAACCCTTAACACAAAAAGACGTATAATGTACGTCTTGCAGTACATTGCCTGTCATACTGCAAGACATATATATACACGCACTCTTGGCTGTTAAGTTACATCGGAGAGCTGAAGTTCCTGAAGCTTCAGGTATCTGCTGCATATAGAGCCGGAGCACAATCACTGCTTTGCCTCCATATGAGGGCAGATGCATGTGAAGGTGACATTGTGTGTGTGTCACCATCCTTAACGATCTTCTGCTGGTGCCGGCAGGAGGTGTCGGCGGGGGGCGAGTGGTGGGCGGGAGGCTCAGCAGCAGAGGGGGGAGAGAAGGGAAGGAAGTGGGAAGGCCCTATGCAACAGATTTTTTTTTTAAAAGGGACAGGGAGTTATGGGGGAGCTAAACTGCAGAAAAGTGGTTTTGAGTGCGGGGTGGGGTACTAAATGGCGAAATAAATAAAGAAATATAGGGGTTTATAGGTACTGCAATTAGTGGCCTTCTAATTACCGAAAAACAATGTCAAAGACATATATGTCTGCTATTTCTGAACAAAGGGTATCCCAGAGATGCCTTTGCAACAATTTGTGCCATGATTGCACAAGCAGTATGTAAATAATTAAAGTGAGAAACCCAAAGTTTGTGAAAAAAAGTTACATTTGTTTTTGGCATGAAATATACCAAAATGGGCCTAGATCAATACCTTGGGGGATATTTATCAAATCGCGGATTTGAATACGATCTCCATATTTATGAGAAAAGCCGCCAAAAACACGCACACCAAGTACGGGGCGATGAGCATTGGACTGGTGTTAACTAGCAGTCATCAATCTCGTGTCTATTCGGGTTTTTCCCAACTTTATTTATACCATTTCACTAAACTTATAACTACTGCTACAAAGTACACTAAACACCCATAAACTACCTTTTAACCCCTAAACTGAGGCCCTCCTGCATCACAAACACTATAATAAAGTTATTAAGCTATAATCTTCCGCTCCCGACATTGCCGCCACTAATAAGAATATTAACCTTTATTCCGCCGCTTCCCGACACCACCACCAATAAATATTATTTATTATTATTAACCCCTAAACCTCTTGCCTCCCACATCCCCACCACTAACTAAACCTATTAACCCTTAAACCATCAGCCTCGCACATCGCCAAAAAAAAAAAATTAAGCTATTAACCCCCTAAACCTACACAACAGCTTAACTATAAATTAAAAATTACAAGATCCCTATCTTACTATAAATTAAACTTACCTGTAGAATTAAAATAAACTAATTTTTAAACTATACATTAACCTACTCTATTATACTAAAATTACATTAAACTATCAATTAAATAAACTAAATTACATATTAAAAAACCTAACACTACTAAAAATTATTTAAAGTATACAATTAAACATTATTACAAAGTACTAAATTACAAAAAAACCCCACTAAGTTATAAAAAAAACAAACACTAAATTATAAAAAATAACAAACAAAATTATCCAAAATATTTTTTTTTACACCTAGGCCTCTAGTTATCAAGCCGTCAACCTCAAATACACTGGAATTCCGCAGCGTATTTGTGGCGAGGCTGATTCGCCTAAGTTATCAAGCCCTACACACCACCGGCAAAAGTAGAATTTGTGACGTAAGCTATGATCTGCGGACTCAGTCCAACACAGATCGATTCTTACATCACTCCAGATGTGCCGAACGCAAGTTCGGCACAATCTGACCTACTTTTGCTATTTATCCAAATGCTAGCAGGTAGGCTCGGCATTTTTCGCGCCCAGCGTACCTGGTTTTCAATCCGCCACCCCTGGAGGGTGGCGGATCCCATAGGAATCAATGGGAGTCTGACCATAGCGAAAGTTTCATGTTCGCTGCTGCCCGACATCCCATTGATTCCTATGGGAGATGTCTGCACCTAACACCCTAACATGTTACCGAGTCTAAACACCCCTAATCTGCCCCCCCTACACCGTTGCCACCTATATTAAACATATTAACCCCTAAACCCACCACTCCCGGAGCCCACCGCCACTCTAATAAACTTATTAACCCCTAAACCGCTGCTCCCGGAGCCCACCGCCACTCTACTAAGCTTATTAACCCCTAACCCGCCGCTCCCGGACCCCGCCCGCATTTATTAAACATTTATTACCCTTATCCTGCCGATCCCATACCCCGCCGCAACTAATAAATTGTTTAACCCCTAAAACCGCCGCTCCCGGACCCCGCCGCCACCTATATTAAACTTATTAACCCCTAATCTGCCCCCCTACATCGTCGCCACCTATAATAAATTTATTAACCCCTATCCTGCCCCCCCTTATACCCGCCGCAATCTATATTAACCCCTAAACCTGTCTAACACTAACCCTAACACCCCCCTAACTTAAATATTATTTAAATAAATGTAAATAAAAATTACTAACTAAATTAATCCTATTTAAAAACTAAATTCTTACCTATAAAATAAACCCTAAGATTGCTACAATATTACTAATAATTATATTGTAGCTATTTTTAGGATTTATTTTTATTTTACAGGCAAATTTAAATTTATTTTAACTAGGTACAATAGCTTTTAAATAGTTATTAACTATTTAATAGCTACCTAGATAAAATAAAGACAAATTTACATGTAAAATAAAAACTAACCTAAGTTACAATTACACCTAAAACTACACTATCATTAAATAACATTAAATAAATTTATTCCTATTTAAAACTAAATACTTACCCTGTAAAAATAAACCCCTAAGATAGCTACAATATAATTAAATAATACATTGTAGATATTTTAGGATTTATATTTATTTTACAGGTAACTTAGTATTTATTTAACTAGGTACAATAGTTATTAAATAGTTATTAACTATTTAATAACTACCTAGCTTAAAGAAAATACAAAATTACCTGTAAAATAAATCCTACCTAAGTTACAATAAAACCTAACACTACACTAAATTAATTAAATAAATTAGCTACCAATACCTACAATTAAATACAATTAAATAAACCTAAACTAAATTACAAAAAAAAACCCCATTAGATTACAGAAAATCAAAAAAATATTACAAGAGTTTTAAAAACTAATTACACCTAATCTAAGCCCTCTAATAAAATAAAAAAAATTAAAAAAAATAAAAGTCCCTACACATATTCTACATTATCATCTCTTTTTACCAGCCCTTAAAAGGGCTTTTTTGCGGGGCATGCCCCAAAGTAATCAGCTCTTTTGCCTGTAAAAAAAAATACAACCCCCCCAACATAAAACCCACCACCCACATACCCCTACTCTAACCCACCTAAGCCCCCTTAAATAAACCCAACATTAACCCCCTGAAGATCTCCCTCCCTTGAGTCGTGTTCACCTAGCCGGGCCGAAGTCATCATCCAAGGGGCGCTGAAGAGGTCTAAACTAATTTAGTTTAGTTTATTTAATTGTATTTAATTGTAGGTATTGGTAGCTAATTTATTTAATTAATTTAATGATAGTGTAGTGTTAGGTTTAATTGTAACTTAGGTTAGGATTTTTTTTACAGGTAATTTTGTATTTCTTTTAGCTAGGTAGTTATTAAATAGTTAATAAACTATTTAAATAACTATTGTACCTAGTTAAAATATAATACAAAGTTACCTGTAAAATAATTAAATTGTAGCTATATTATGGGTTTATTTTATAGGAAGTATTTAGTTTTAAATAGGAATAATTAATTTAATAAGAGTAATATTATTTAGATTTATTTAATTAATATTTAAGTTAGGGGGGTGTTAGGGTTAGTGTTTAACTTAGGTTTAGGGGTTAAAAATTTTTATTATAGGTTGCGGCGGTATGGGGGGGGCAGGATAGGGGTTAATTATTTTAATATAGATGGCAACGGTGTAGGGGGGCAGATTAGGGGGTTACTACGTTTAATATAGGTGGCGGCGGGGGTCCAGGATCCTCAGGGATAGGGGGTTAATAACCTTTATTATAGGTGGCGGCGGTATGGGGGGGCAGGATAGGGGTTAATAGGTATTATGTAGGGGGCGGAGGGGGTCCGGGAGCGGGCGGTTTAGGAGTTAATTACATTTATTATAGTTGCGGCTGGGTCTAGGAGCGGCGGTTTAGGGGTTAATAACTTTATTTAGTTGCGGGGGGCTCCGGGGGCAGCGGTATAGGGGGGTAGAACAGTATAGTTAAGTGTGGGGTGCTTAGTGACAGCTTATCAATAAAGCTGTAAAAAAGCCGAAGAGCAGCGAAATAGGATGAGTGATAACTGTCACAGTCCGCTGCTCATTGCCCCGTACTTGGTGCGCAGCTTTTTGACAGCTTTTTTGATAACTTTTGCGAACGTATTCAGGTCCGCGGCGGCGATGTTAGGCGAGCTTAGGCGAGCGTATTGGTGGCGGCAAGAAATTACAGAGCTTAATAACTAGAGTCCCTAATCTAATAGCCCTATCAAAATAAAAAAGCCCTCCCAAAATAAAAAAACCTAGCCTACAATAAACTACCAATGGCCCTTAAAAAGGCCTTTTGTGATGCATTGCCCCAAAGATATTAGCTCTTTTACCTGTAAAAAAATGCAAACAACCCCCCAACAGTAAAACCTACCACCCAACCAACTACCCTAAATAAAAAAAACTAAAATAACCTAAGCTAACCATTGCCCTGAAAAGGGCATTTGTATGGGCATTGCCCTTAAAAGGGCATTTAGCTTTTTTGCCTTGCCCTTAAATGGGCATTCAGCTCTTTTAAGAATCGCCCAAACCCTAAGCTAAAATAAAATCCCACCCAAAAAAACTTAAAAAATCCTAACACTAACCCCCGACGATCCACTTACAGTTGCTGAAGTCCCGACATCCATGCAGAGAAGTCTTCATCCAGGCGGTGATGTCTTCATCCATCCAGGTGGCAGAAGTCTTCATCCAGGTGGCGATGTCTTCATCCATCCAAGCAGCGAAGTCTTCATCCAAGCTGCCTCTTCTATCTTCTATCTCATCCTATTAGCTGATTTGAACAGCCAATAGGATTTCAGTAGGTCTCGTCCTATTGGCTGATTTGAACAGCCAATAGGATTTCAGAAGCTTGCCTCCTATTGACTGATTTGAATTTAACATTCAAATCAGCCAATAAGAATGAAAGGGACGCCATTTTCAGTTTATTGCGGCGACCATCAGAAGAGGAGCTTGCGTCGGAAGGCTTCAGGATGGACCCGCTCCGTGCCACAGGGATGAAGATAGAAGATGCTGCTTGGATGAAGACTTTGCTGTTTGGATGGATGAAGACATCGCCGCCTGGATGAAGACTTCTGCCGCCTGGATGGATGAAGACATTGCCGCCTGGATGAAGACCTCCGCCTGGATGTTGGGAATTCAGCAACTGTAAGTGGATCTTCAGTGGTTAGTGTTTTTTTTAAGGGCAAGGCAAAAGAGCTAAATACCCTTTTAATGGCAATGCCCATACAAATGCCCTTTTCAGGGCAATGGTTAGCTTAGGTTATTTTAGATAGTTTTTTTTTATTTGGGGGGGTTGGTTGGGTATTTTTTTTACAGCTAAAAGAGCAGATATCTTTGGGGCAATGCCCCACAAAAGGCCATTTTAAGGGCCATTGGTAGTTTATTCTAGGCTATGTTTTTTTTTATTTTGGGTGGGCTTTTTTATTTTGATAGGGCTATTAGATTAGGTGTAAAACATTTTATTTTGGATAATTGTTTTGTTATTTTTCATAATTTAGTGTTTGTTATTTTTTGTAACTTAGTGTTTGTTTGTTTTTGTAATTTAGTACTTTGTAATAATGTGTAATTGTATATTTAAATAATTTTAGTAGTGTTAGGTTGCTTAACCTCTTAAGGACAAGGTCCTTTTTCAATTTCTTTTCCTTAAAGTGAAAGTAAATCCTAGCGTTTTACAAACGCTAGGATTTACTATTGAAACAAATAAAGGACACTTTCATTCATGAAGTATAAGATACTTCATGTAGAATGCTCCTTTATTTGATTCAATCGATCGCCGCTCTTAGATCCTACAGCAGCGCACGGCTAAAAACATTTTTGGCTAAGAGGTGACGTTTTCACCTTTTAGCCAATAGCCATGCGGTAAATCCGGCTTGGCGCCCATGGGAGCCGGATGTACCGCACAGCTATTGGCTAAGAGGTGTAAAGGTCACCTCTTAGCCAAATTTTTTTTTAGCCGTGCGCTGCTGTAGTAGCTAAGAGCGGCGATCGGTTGAATCAAATAAAGGTGGATTTACTTTCACTTTAAGGACCAGGGCTTATTTTACATTTCTGCTGTGTTTGTGTTTAGCTGTAATTTTCCTCTTACTCATTTACTGTACCCACACATATTATATACCGTTTTTCTCGCCATTAAATGGACTTTCTAAAGATTATTTTCATCATATCTTATAATTTACTATAAACATTTTTTATAAAATGAGGAAAAAAACACACTTTTTCTAACTTTGACCCCCAAAATCTTACACATCTACAACCACCAAAAAAACAACCAAAATAAATAGTTTTCTAAATGTTGTCCTGAGTTTAGAAATACCCTATGTTTACATATTCTTTGCTTTTTTTGCAAGTTATAGGGCAATAAATACAAGTAGCAAGTAAATTAAATTAAATTTTAGTCTACATCCCATTGCTTATTAAAACACAGGAGTTCCTATGACACCTCAGCAAATCCCTAATGATTTCCTAACATGTTTCGCTGTTGCCGGCTTTGTTAAAGGGTAAGTGTGCCGTGTAAGGGGCCTCCTTTTTTTGCATGTACATCAAAAAAACATCATCCGGTTTGACGAATCCGTTTAGTATCCTAGACATCCTTATTCTTACGCCTATTTGAACTGGAATATGAGATGAATATTAGACTTCTACTTATACTGGTAAAAATATTACTTTGTTTGGTGAAAGAAAATATGATTAGATAGATAGTTTTTTTACTCTCTATCACCTAGATTACGAGTTTTGCGCTATACTGGGTGCATAAGGAACGCAATAAAATGAGCAGTTCCGCACTTTCCATAACGCTGCCATTAGGAGTTACTGAAAAACCTCTTTGTGCTGTGCGTTATGGTACAATAAGCTCCATACCGCACAAAAGCCAAGCGCTGAGTTTACGTGCTTGTGCACGCTTTCACCCATAGACATCAATGGGGAGAGAGTGTTAGAAAAAATCTAACACCTGCGATCGCAGGAATAGCAAATCGCCATAACACAACCCCATTGATGTCTATCGGAAAAAGAACGTTATGTTTAAATCTCACACCCTAACATAAACCCCTAGTCTAAACACCCCTAATCCCCCACCCCCGACATCGACGACACCTAAATAAAGTTATAAACCCCTAATCCGCCACTCTCTGACATCGCCGACACTAAATAAACCTATTAACCCCTAAACCGCCGGCCCCTCACATCGCAAATAATAAATAAACCTATTAACCTCTAAACCGCCAGCCCTCCACATCATAACTAATAAACTAAAACTATTAACTCCTAAACCGCTGGACCACCACATCTTTACTGATAAACTAAACCTATTAACCCCTAAACTGCCGGCCCCCCACATTGCAAAACACTAAATTAAACTATAAACCCCTAAACCTAACACCCCCTTAACTTTAAATTAAAATTACAATATAACTATCTTTAAAAAAATAAAAACTTACCTGTGAATTAAAAAAAAAACTAAGTTTAGACTATACATTAACTTAACATAACAATTCTAATAAAAAAAATACCAATTAAAAACCTAAATTAAAAATTTTAAAAAACCTAACACTACGAAAAAATGTAAACAGTCTAAATTACAGAAAATAATAAACACTAAATTACGAAAAATAAAAAAACTCTAAGCTTACAAAAAATAATAAACAAAATGATCAAAAATAAAAACAATTACACCTAATCTAATAGCCCTATAAAAATAAAATGCCCCCCAAAATAAAAACACCCCCTAACCTACAATAAACTACCAATAGCCCTTAAAAGGGCTTTTTGTAAACATTGCCCTAAGTTAAACAGCTCTTTTACCTAGAAAAAAATACAATAATCCAAAGAATGTCCACAGCACTCCAAAGTCTCTTTTAGCACTTTATTGTGACTAATAAAACAATGACGTTTCGGGAGTCACAGCCTTTTAAGGGCTATTGGTAGTTTATTGTAGGTTAGGGGATGTTTTTATTTTGGAGGGGCTTTTTATTTTTATAGGGCTATTAAATTAGGTGTAATTGTTTTTATTTTTGATAATTTCGTTTTTTGTAAGTTTAGATTTTTTTTCATTCTCATAACTTTCATAAGTGTCTTTTATTTTTTGAAATGTTAGATTTTTAAAAAATTTTTGTAGTGTTATGTTTTTTAAATTTGTAATTTAGGAATTTTAATTGGTAGTTTTTTTTATTTTATTAGAATAGTTATGTTAGGTTAATTTATAGTTAAAACAATTATTTTTTTTAATTTCACAGGTAAGATTTTATTTATTTTAAGATAGTTATATTGTAACTTTTAATTTAAAGTTAGGGGGTGTAAGGTTTAGGGGTTAATAGTTTAATTTAGTATTTTGCAATCTGGGGTTTTTTGTCTTTATGAATTTTTGGGATTAGATAGAAAGTAGCTATTGTGGGGTTGGATATTTAAAAAAATTTATGTTGTTTAGATGTTATGATATTGTCTTTTTTGGCTCTTTCGATGATATCTAGATATTTCTGTAGATATTCTTTCAAGTACCCAAGTGTTTTGTAACATGTGGTGTTTTTCAGTTGTTTATCTGTTTCCTTTAGGTACATTTCAACTAGCCATAAAACAATCGGCTAGATTACGAGTCTTGCGTTAGCCTTAAAAAGCAGCGTTGAAAGGTCCCAATGCTGCTTTTTAATGCCCGCTGGTATTACGAGTAAGGCAGGTACAGGTGTACCGCTCACTTTTCTTCTGCGACTCGAGCTTACCGCAAATCCCCTTACGAATCCCCTTACGTAAGTTGCGTATACTATCTTTTTAATGGGACTTGCATAACGCCAGTGTTGCGAGTCTTGGAAGAAGTGAGCAGTAGACCCTCTCCTGTCAAGACTCCTATCGCATTTAAAAGTCCGTAGTTAAGAGTTTTATGGGTTAACGCCGTAACATAAAACTCTTAACTGAAATGCTACAAAGTACCCTAGCACCCATAAACTACCTATTAACCTCTAAACCGAGCCCCCCCCCCCACATCGGAAACACTTTAATAAAGTTTTTAACCCCTAATCTGCCGACCAGACATCGCCGCCACTGTGATAAATATATTAACCCCTAAACCACTGCACTCCCGCCTCACAAACACTAGTTAAAATGTATTAACCCCTAATCTGCCAACAACTACCTACATTTATTAACCCCTAATCTTCCGCCCCCAATGTCGCCGCTACTATAATTTATTAACCCCTAAACCTAAGTCTAACCCTAACCCTAACAACCCCCTAACTTAAATATAATTTAAATAAAATGAAATAAAATTACTACAATTAAATAAATTAATCCTATTTAAAACTAATACTTACCTATAAAATAAACCCTAAGCTAGCTACAATATAACTAATAGTTACATTGTAGCTAGCTTGGGGTTTATATTTATTTTACAGGCAACTTTGTATTTATTTTAACTAGGTATAATAGTTATTAAATATTTATTAAAAGTACAAATTTACCTGTAAAATAAATCCTGACCTAAGTTACAATTACACCTAACACTACACTATCATTAAATTAATTTACTAAATTACCTAAAATTAAATACAATTAAATTAAATAAACTAAAGTACAAAAAAAAAACTAAATTACAGAAAATAAAAAAATAATTACAATTTTTTTAAACTAATTACACCTACTCTAATCCCCCTATCAAATAAAAAGCCCCCCAAAATAATAAAATTCCCTACTCTATACTAAATTACAAATAGCCCCAAAGTAATCAGCTCTTTTACCTGTAAAAAAAAATACAATACCCCCCCAACATTAAAACCAACCACCCACACACCCAAACCCTACCCTAAAACCCACCCAATCCCCCCTTAATAAAACCTAACACCTACCCCCTTGAAGATCACCCTACCTTGAGCTGTCTTCACCCAGCCGGGCACAAGTGGTCTTCCAGAAGGGCAGAAGTCTTCATCCAATCTGGACAGAAGAGGACCTCCAGACGGGCAGAAGGCTTCATCCAGGCGGCATCTTCTATCTTCATCCATCCGGAGTGGAATGGGTCCATCTTGAAGCCAGCTGACGCGGAGCATCCTCTTCTTCCAACGACTCCTGACGAATGAAGGTTCCTTTAAATAACGTCATCCAAGATGGCGTCCCTTGAATACCGATTGGCTGATAGGATTCTATCAGCCAATCAGAATTAAGGAAGGAAAAATGCTATTGGCTTTTTGGATCAGCCAATAGGATTGAAGTTCAATCCTATTGGCTGATTCAATCAGCCAATAGGATTGAGCTTCCATTCTATTGGCTGTTCCAGTCAGCCAATAGAATGCAATCTCAATCCTATTGGCTGATTGAATCAGCCAATAGGATTTTTCCTACCTTAATTACGATTGGCTGATAGAATCCTATTAGCTAATCGGAATTCAAGGGACGCCATCTTGGATGACATCATTTAAAGGAACCTTCATTCGTCGGGAGTCATCAGAAGAAGTGGATGCTCCGCGTCGGCTGGCTTTAAGATGGACCCGCTCCGCTCCGGATGGATGAAGATAGAAGATGCCACCTGGATGAAGCCTTCTGCCCATCTGGAGGTCCTCTTCTGCCCGGATCGGATGAAGACTTCTGCCCCTCTGGAGGACCACTTGTGTCCGGCTGGGTGAAGACGGCTCAAGGTAGGGTGATCTTCAAGAGGGTAGTTTTAGGTTTTATTAAGGTGGATTGGGTGGGTTTTAGAGTAGGGTTGGGTGTGTGGGTGGTGGGTTTTACTGTTGGGGGGGGGTATTGTATTTTTTTTTTACAGGTAAAAGAGCTGATTACTTTGGGGCAATGCCCAGAAAAAAGGGCTATTTGTAATTTAGTATAGAGTAGGGGAATTTTATTATTTTGGGGGGCTTTTTTTATTTTGTTAGGGGGATTAGAGTAGGTTAATTAGTTTAAAAAAAATGTTTTTTGTACTTTAGTTTTTTTTTTTGTACTGTAGTTTAGTTTTATTTAATTTAATTGTATTTAATTGTAGGTAATTTAGTAAATTAATTTAATGATAGTGCAATGTTAGGTGTAATTGTAACTTAGGTAGGATTTATTTTACAGGTAAATTTGTACTTATTTTATCTAGGTAGTTATTAAATAGTTTAATTACTATTTAAATAACTATTGTACCTAGTTAAAATAAATACAAAGTTGCCTGTAAAATAAATATAAACCCTAAGCTAGCTACAATAACTATTAGTTATATTGTAGCTATTTTATGGTTTATTTCATAGGTAAGTATTTAGTTTTAAATAGGATTAATTTATTTAATTGTAGTAATTTAATTTCATTGTAGTTAAATTATATTTAAGTTATATAGGTGTTAGACTTAGGTTTAGACTTAGGTTTAGGGGTTAATAAATTTAATATAGTAGCGGCGACGTTTGGGGGGGCAGATTAGGGGTTAATAAATATAATGTAGGTGTCGGCAATGTTAGGGGCAGCAGATTAGGGGTTCATAGGGATAATGTAGGTGGCGGCGGTGTCCGGAGTGGCAGATTAGGGGTTAAAAATATAATGCAGGTGTCGGTGATGTCAGGGACGGCAGATTTACTCTATTTACTCATAAATATATATTTCTATATATATAAATGATGGTATTTTGGTAAAATATATATCTATTACTATATATATATATATAGGTATAGATATATACTAATATATAGGAATATCTATTTATAAATAAATAAAACATTCTGCAATGTGCAGAGCATTGGAATGTGAAACATTTACAGTAAATACACAGTATAGCACTTAATAAAAATTTATATTGCATAAATATGCTTTTACATTATTTCAACTACTTAAAGGGACAGTATACACTCATTTTCATATAACTGCATGTGATAGACACTACGATAAAGAATAAGATGCACAAATACTGAAATAAAAATCCAGTATAAAACTGTTTAAAAACGTACTTAGAAGCTCTCAGTTTAGCTCTGTTGAAAAGGTAGCTGGAAAGCCCACTGCAAGTGGAAAATAAGACACTCCCCCCTCCCCCATCTTTTGAATATGAAAAGACCCTTTACAAAAACAGGAGCAAGCTGGAGAAGGTAGCTGACGGTATTCTCATAAAACTTTGGGGCTTGGTTAGGAGTCTGAAAATCAGAGCAATGTTATTTAAGAATAAGCAAAACTATACATTTAAAAAAAAAACAAAAAAAAAAAAAAACTTTATGAGCTTTATAAATAGATTATCTACAAAACATTTATGCAAAGAAAAAATTAGTGTATAATGTCCCTTTATCTGCAAATGGCTCCAATGCATTTATATATATGTCTTATGTGTGTACATATGTATTTATGTGTTTTTTATGTGTATATATCTCTTTAAACACAAATATACACATATATGGACATTTATATACATACATACATATTCATGCTGAGGCCAATTTATCAAATGTCTGTCGATCCTGATCCGACAGTGCGGATCAGGTCCGACAGACATCACTGAATGCCGAGAGCAATACGCTCTCCGTATTCAGCATTGCACCAGCAGCTCACAAGAGCAGCTGGTGCAACACCGCCCCCTGTAGACTCGCAGCCAATCGGCCACCAGCAGGGGGGTTTCAATCAACCCAATCGTACTCTTTCATAACTGGTGTTTCTGGCGAGTCTGAAGACTCGCCAGAAACACGTCCCTTCAAGCTCCATTCGGAGCTTGATAAATGGGCCCCATTGTCTATGTTAAAGCCCTTTGCCTTTTTTTTCTAACACCTGAGATCTCATATCTATACTTTGTAGTGTATTTTTGATGTGTTTTGTGCAACCTTTATGTTTCGTAAAATAGTTAACCAGTTCTCTGTGGTCGCGGTAATCATTATAATGTAAATTGCAATTGTACTCTTGCGATTGCGTTTACTTTCAACTTGTAATACCAGCAGTAAAGCCTGACAAACGCAAGCACCCATGATAAACACCTTATCGCTCGGTCACAAACGTTTGAGCTCCACATGTAATCTGTCCCTTTAAGTGATAATTATAAACATCTATTTTTGTAGCATTTGTAGGTATGATATTTATTTCTGGTTAATTGTTTGTTTGGTTACTAAGTGCTGTAGTCTCAAATGTTATTTTTTACAATTACCCTTTATTTGAAAAGAAAAAAGCCTAATTCTTAATGGTTAAAATTATTGATTGCAATAAAACTGCTGTTGCATGTTTTCCTCTTAACTCTTTAATCTATAAAGAATGACAGATATAAACACATAAGAACATCCAATTTGTTATTAAAATGGTTATTGTTATAAGATATTTAGGGCCAGATTACAAGTGGAGCGCTAAATATCACTTTCGTAAAAGCGATATTTGCGCTCCACTGAGTAATACCAGCGCACGCTAATGTGCGCTGGTATTACAAGTTGACAGCAATGCGAACGCGAGCTCGCGTTTGCATTGCTGGGAAGCATTATGCTCATGAGAGTGCGGTTCCATAGGCCCCAATGGGAGCCTCGTTCTCATGTCGTCAGAAATGGCAAAGAACCTAAGCGCAGTGTGGGGGTAAGTAGCACAGCGATGGCAGCGAATATAAATATATATGTATATGACTAAATACATATATATGTATGAGTTAATATGTGTATATACACATATTAACACATAAATATATGTATATAACATATACATATACATTCACTGGGAACACACAGTTCCCATAGCCAACACCCGCCAACAATGGGGATGCTTGTCCTGGGACTTGCAACTTTAACCCCCAAAATACTGCTTGGTGCAATTATTTTATTAGAAAAAAATAAAAATGCTACAATTTTTATATTTTAATAAAATACACTACACTGTATTTTGGGGGCATTTGTTGGCATTTGGGGCACATTTATAAAATTAAAAGATCTAATTTTTGGTTAATTTTGTATGCGATAATTGCTACCGTGAGCTCATTGTAGCAATTATCACGTGCCCGCAAACGGATGAATTTCCCCATTTGCGGGTGCGCAATAAAATAGTGCGCCACTTGTAATCTAGCCCTTATTTTGTTATAGGGTGCAAACTCAAAAGTGGGAGGTTAAAATTTGTATTCCGAGTATTGTTTTGCTAGGCTTGCACAAACTAACAAATCTGTTAAACAGTCCATTTTGTTGTACAAGCCAAAAAATGGTTTAAAGCAAGAAAACATTAAATAGTTGTGAATGATGTTTTATTTTCTAAGGGAATGTATTTTTGATAAAGATGAAAACGTATTCAGTCACACATTTTAATGTGAAGTGTTAGCCAAATGCTCCATTAAATGTTTGATAAATTTGAGCCTATAACCCACATCCATGAAGCTGCATTAGCATTTTTATGCCCTTGTGGTGCAGACTTCCCAAGTTAAAATATCACATATAAATATGTGTATTATATTAATAGTACACTAGATTTTTCTTTGCATAAATGTGTTGCAGATGATCTATTTATATAGCCCACCTGGGAGTATTTTTGTAACAATGTATAGTTTTGCTTATTTTTAAAGAATGTGCTGATTTTCAGACTCCTAACCAAGCCCTAAATTATCAGATGTAGACCCAGGCCTACAGATTCCAGTTTGTGTAATCTGCCTTTTCATTTGCAGGGAAGGGAGGGAGTTTCTGCTCTTTCGACTTTCCCAGCCCCTTTCACTGGGTGTCCCAGACTAACCTCATCAACAGTGCTCAATTGGGAGCTTCTAAGTTTTTAAAGGGTTTTATACTGGAATTTTAAATCAGTATCTGTGCATATTCTTCTTTATAGTAGTGTATATTACATGCAGTTATATGAAAATTGGTGTACACTGTCCTTTTAAGAAACAGACTGATGCTTTTAAAGCTCTCTTCCACCTCAGAGGTGTCAGCCATTGGAAAGTCAAAATGAAACTTGCATGATTCAGATAGAGCATGTCATTTTTAAGACACTTTTAAATTCCTGTCTATTTTCAAATGTACTTTGTTCTCTTGGTATCCTTTTTGAAAAAATAATATGCAAATACTGGTGGGAGCTAGTTGGTGAATGGTGCCTGCACACATCTGATTGGCTAACTATATGTGTTCAGCTTGCTCTCAGTAGTGCATTGCTGTTCTTTCAACAAAAGATATCAAGGGAATGAAACAAATTTGATATTAAAAGAAAATTTGAAAGTTGTTTAAAATGTTATGTTCTATCTGAATCACGAAAAAAGTGGGTTTCATCTCCCTGTAAAGGGAATTGTTGCCTAAATACTGAATACATTGGGTGATGCAGCATATCTGTAAATAGCTTACTAGAAAATATCACATAAACGTTTCTTTGTAGAAAAGGAAGATATTTTACCTCAGAATTTCCTCAGTAGCTCAAACCTATTGTAAAAGGACTTAAACCATCCAATGGGGATGCTTGTCCTGGGACTTGCAAGGGAGCGTGCATTTTTCATGTCCAGGCACATTCAATTTATTTCTATGCCCCTTTTATTAAGGAAGTCTACTATGAAATCTCACAAGATTATGGTAAAATCCCATGATATCATAGTAAAGCACAATATGAGCTCAGCACACATCAAACATTAACAGCATCCAGGGTGCATATTAACATTCAATATATCCTCTGTATTTTTATATATGGAACAAAAAGTTGAATGTTTGAGAAAAAACTCCAGACAAGCCCAAATCACTGCTAATGTAAGAAATACAGTGAAAATCTACAAATACATAGATATATAGGTAACATAGTTAGTACATATGATGATTAAATTCAATGCATACAATGTATACCAGGTGTATTTTCAAAGTCCCTGTTAGCACCTTATAGTTGCTGCTATCTCCAAATAAACACAGAGTGATTCCTAAAGTCACTCTATAAACCCAAAAAACATACAAGTCAAGGGTGGTAAAAATAGAGAGCAGATATCCAGGGTCATCATACAAGGTATTGAAAGAATAGTCCATTGAAAGATGGGGGTCTCTGCCGTACCCCAAAGGATGTCCACTTACTTGAAACAACCTCAATCCATATGAGGTAAGTGTAAAATGTGTTGGTAAAACTCCTACCCACGTACACCGGCTGTCAGTCCAGCAGATCAGAAAACTCCAAATCCTCTAAGCCTCGCAGGATAGAAACTGTCTTAGGGTAGTTTTCAATCGGAATACATATCCCTCACTGGTGTCAGGACATAAAACAAGATGCAAAAAAAGATGCACAGCTGTTAGTGTGATATTGTTTAATAGGAAAATAAAAGTGCAAGAAGAATATTCATCTCACATATATCACCCCCAAACATATGAAGTATGTAATCACATGAAGAAAACACTCATCAGAGTTGACTGACAAAACATATCAAAGTTCAAGCATATGTAAGTATCTATAAGTTTCGAAGGTATGTGCAAATAAACTCCTTCTTCATTAGAGGATAACTCTACAATGTGCAGGACCATCTACTGAACACTTTTAATTACAGCAAATGACAGTGTTCTGTCTTTCATCCTCTGCAAAACCTTATAAACACATGGTTGAATACTTCACCCTGAAAGGGAGACAGCTGCTTTTTGGAAATTAACTCTCAGGATTTCAATTGAGGGTTTTGATACAGCATAGAAATCTAGAAAAACAAGTGCACAGAAACACTCCTCATAGTGTAGAAAGTTTAGTGAACTGCTTAAAAACCACTAAGCGAGTATAAACTGAAGACACGCTCTGATGAAGACAATGAGTTCCGTGAAACGCATTAGGCCATGCCCACCTTACATCAGGTTACATTACTTGCTGGAGTGTTTCACCACGCTGGTTGTGGTTGAATAGTGTGTCTTCAGTTTATACTCGATTAGTGGTTTGTAAGCGGTTCACAGGACGCAAACCTTACCTCATATGATTGAGGTCCTATCTTGTGAGTAGCCACTGTTTAGGGGAACTGTGTATCTGTTTTTAACATTTATATTTGATTAAACTTTCTACACTATGAAGAGTGTTTCTGTGCACTTGTTTTTCTAGATTTCCCAAATATATATAATATATATATATATATATATATATATATTTATATATATATATATATATATATATATATATATATATATATATATATATATATATATAAAAAGAGGTTATTTATAACTTTTGACTGCTTCAAATTAATCTCGGCTTCATTATTGTTCTGTGGGAAACATTTTAGTTCGTAAAGTAACTCTTTGTGTGGGATACTATTTTTGTTTATTTTGCTCAATGTAACTGTATGTTTAGAAGATCATTAAATTATATTTAAAATAAAAATCACAAATCATTAGTTGCCAATTAATTAGCTCTCCAGTTCATAGGATGTTCTATGGAGCCTTTATTTTAAATATAAATCATGTCTCCATTTTCTCTTGAAATAATAAATTCTTGAAGAGATAAAATTGTCAGGGAAATGAAACCCCGTAGGAGGAATCAACGGAGGGGTAGGTGACCCCTATCCAGGCAATGGAGCAGTCTGGATGGGGGTGGAGCTGGGGGGGCTTGTTTATTTAGGGAAGGGGTTGTGGAAGGTGCTCCATCTTGTATCCCTGCAATCGCAAGGTGAAGTTGGAGCTGCGGAGCTTGCGATTGCAGAGATATTGGAAGATGGAGGACCTTATGTCGGACATGCAGAGTGTTGCAGCGGAGCGGGGCACGGCGTGCTGATGAGTGGCGACGTGTCTCTTAAAGGAAATAATAGGGATAGCGGCTTGTTCCAAAGGTAACTCAGTAGTAAGCAAAAGTAATAATATAGATGATGCTCTGTATAATGATTTTGAGGATATATAGCTACTATAGATAGATGGACCTACATTCTGCACTAATAAAAGGCTCCCTTGCTTTAGGATTGTACACATTCTGCACCCACCTATATATAGAATGGCTGCTATGCGCGCCCATAGCACTTGGGCCCTGGTGCAATTGCACCTGCTGTGCCAATGGTAGTTCTGCCCCTGGTAATATATTTCAGTAAAAGCATTTTTGCTAATGTTGATTTCAATTTTGACCTTTCCATTCCTTTAAAAAGCTGGTGCACGGTGCATACTTAAATATACTTTTGAAACAGCTATAGCTTTTCTAGAAGCATGTTTGCTAATGCATATTTTACAAAAATGTTTCTGTTCAAAACTGAAATGCATCTACGTGGATTTCAATTTTGGCTGGAATGTCTCTTTATGTACATTTTGTACTGAATACAAGTGTAGGTGGAGGCCCATTTATTAAGCTCCGTAAGGAGCAGCAGTCTATCATGGCGGTTCCCAGGGCCTGTCTTAAAGGAGAAGGTGCTAAAGGTAAATATTTTACGCTACAGGTGAACCTTTTCACATGTAACAAAGGAACATGTACATGTTCCACGAAAGGTTGGTATTTATTTTATTTAAAATGAGACGAATACCGAATAACACAAGCAACAAATGTTCAAAACACAAAGTATTTTTTATATTCGGAAGGAAAGATTCAGCCAAACTGAAAATTTCACCCGTGCACTTATCTAGTCGTTAACGGTTAGCAAGGGGGCGGAGCCAGCTATCTATGGAGCGGTCGCATGATTGAGCTGCTCCTCATATACAAGAGGCAAATTTACCTTAATTTCATTGAAATAGGAGAGATAAATGAACACAGTGACAGCGAAACTACCCACGATCATTATGCTCTTAAATGGAACCGTGCAAGGTGTTTCTAGTTCACTTTAAGATCACGGTCTGTCCTTGCTTAGTTTCTAGAGATTGGCAGGTGCCATCTGGAACAATGGCGTGATGTTTTTGATGTATCCCCTCAGGCCCTGTTAAAGCCATTCTACTGTTTTCTTCTCTATCTAAGTAAGCGAGATCATGCCTGAGTAGCCAGCAGTCGAAGCCCTATATAAAAGTAAGAAGGAGGGTAATTCTTTTCTACAAGGTACATCCACACTGGCAAGATGGCAAAACAATCATGGCAACTTACATGCTACTCATTGAAGAGATATGCTGCCTGCTTGACAGACATCATGCTGCACTCACCAAAACACTGTGTGGAAAACTCGACCAGGAGGATGCCCCAACTACTATACCTACTATCTTTTGACTAGGCTACAGTGCTATACAGGATTGGTGGCACTCTGGGGCCCCAGCACTCACTACCCGTCGCCCTGGGATCTCTAAGTGATTCAGCGGTTATGAATTTGCAGCCTAAACCACGGAACAGCGAATCAACAACCCAGGTCTGGCATGGTTTCCTTATTGCATCCCTGCCTGCATTTGTGCTAACCCAGACGTCTATGGCTCCCGCATTCATGAAGATTCTAGTCAGCACCCATACTCTACTCTCAAGATATTTCTGGCTGTCAGTTATGGGTGACCTACCATCCGCTCAACGACCCTATTATGTACATTCATTTATTTCGAAGTGGAACCCTTGAGGCTTACTTTGAGTGGACACCATTTTGCCGTAAGCCCTCCCTGATGGCTTAGCAACAACGAGCATAATCTAACTTTGGTTAATGTGCTTTGTGATGGTAACTGCACTTTAAATTGGGCAATGACTGATCTACGTATATATTGTGAAACGTTAATAATGCAATATATTGTTTTTTCTTTCCTGTGTATTGTATATATTGTATACCTATTCAAGTAGGCTTATAAGGTAAATCTTTAATATGTCTCATCTCCAGTGGTTTCTTTTAACCTTAAAAATATAGGCATTTGTTTTCAAATTATGGTTAATGGCTCTATTAAGTTTAATATTGAAAACTACTCTATATATAACATGTATATTTGTCACTTAAGCTAACATTGCACATTTTATTTTTTCTTTAAAGGTAGGCTCACCTATTTATTTTTTTATATAACTAGGCCTTCTAGCCCTAACGCGCTATATTACAGGTGAATATATATATATATTTTTTTTAATATATACAACCTTGAGACATCCTAGTCCCTTTATTAAACTGAGCCATATGCTTGCACCAGACATACCCTAATGGATCTTATAATAACACCTAGTATATCTTCATATGTGTACATGTCGGTCTAGAAATGTATCTTTAGTTTTTTACAACATAGGAGCCCTTAGCTAAACTATCTAATATTTTACTAAATAATCTTGGGAAGCTATATCCAACACTCTAAATGCTATAATTCCCTTACTTAGTGTAGCTATGCTGCCATCGACAGGGGCAGCGTATAATGTATACTATTTTCAGGGGCATATTCACTTATATATTGTCTGATTCATTATCTTCCTTTCATAAGTTGAGGCTGGTTCCTTGCTCTCATCTGCAGCCTTTAAAATTGTCTAAGCAGGTCATACTCATATAGAGATCTGAAAATAATGATTTACACATACCAGTTAACATTAAGGCAGCTGTAGCTTATCTAGCCAGTATTGATTTTGCATTTAGTGAGACCCATGAGTGCCTTATATGTGTCCTCTGGTCTATATAAATATGAAGTTAAATTGTCTCCATATGACTAACTTGTATATATGTATAACAATACCTGATATCATTTACTTAAGGGTAACTTCTATCATAGGCCTAGAATTTTTATTAATGCAAAAAGGGACCTATGAGGGGTATAGTCACTCTCACTTTTTAAATGAGTTAGGATGGCCATGACAATACTTTTATATCTGCAAATTATTCACCTATTGAAAGGAGCTGCCAGCGGCCGAGGTAATGCTCCGTATTCTATTTTGCTCAACTGTACACTCTGGCTTCTGTAATTATGCTTAAGAGTGATTTTTATGTGGTTCTCTGGTAACTGCAAATGCAATCATATTGCACTATATGAACTGTATATAACCTGTGAGAAATCTTTCACATATTACTATAACCTAAACTGATAATCCCCCATGCCACAGGTTGTGCACCCTCTGGAATATCTCACTGTTTGTTCGTGTATTTAAACACAAGTTCATGAAAAATTGTAGATAATAACCTAGCAAATAGTGATTGATCCTGATAACTCATTGAATTTGTAGAATCTATAATCTTCTGTGGCAGATGAGAATTCACTCAGAATACTATGAAACTTGTTAGATATCTAATTATTTATAGTTCTAGGTTACACACTTATGACCCATAGGTTCACAAAATAAGCATTATAAGTTTCAATACTTATATTCTAATTATTGCATATCAAACTCAATGTTTCCTGAGCACTGATAGTATATTGTGAAAGGTATAAATCTACTTAGCAATTTATATGGCTTGCTACAGCTCGGTTTTTGTTTATTACCATGTTTCTGTAAGCCTACAAAATGGATATGCTGTATACCTATTGCTATCTTTCGTCAAACAGTTTTATATTATGCAAAACCAATAACAAATATTTTAAAAAATAAAATAAAAAATAAATATTATGGGCAAGATTACAAGTCACGCGGTATGGGTTTTTCATGCTCGATATGGACTCTATTGTGCAGATATTACAAGTATTGAAAAATATCAATTGCGCACGCACAATCGCCTTTTACGCAACAATCATTTCCGGGCTCGAAGAGCTGTAGTTAATAGTTTTACGCAGCATCAAAGTTTCACAAAACACTTCAAAAATACATTACAAAATACAGTTACACTCATAATAAGACCATCTAATAAAAATTATTTAAAAGAATATTGCACACAAGTTATAAGGGCTAAAAGGAGATCTCGAACGCAGGGATTTTACATTGACATACAAACACATACATAGAGAAACATGGATTTATATGTATAGAGATATTGGCCCCTATTTATCAAATGTCTTGCGGACCTGATCCGACAGTGCGGATCAGGTCCGCAAGACATCGCTGAATGCAGAGAGCAATACGCTCTCCGTATTCAGCATTGCACCAGCAGCTCACAGCTGGTGCAACGCCGCCCCCTGAAGACTCGCGGCCAATGGGCCTCCAGCAGGGAGGTGTCAATCAACCCGATTGTACTCAATCAGGTTGATTTCCGGTGGTGTCTGATACCTGTCCGCCTGCTCAGAAACATGGACCGTCATAGAGATAATGAAAAGATTTCACATTACACACTGAAGAGGTAGGAGGGGAAGGCGGACAGGGGTCTGGGGGTGGGCAGAGGTGCTTGGCCATAAGAAGCGGTAGGCACGCGGCCCGGGGCTGTGCACTGACAGACTTGGAACAGAGTCAGAGAGCAGAATTTTCATAGTTTGCGCGCCTAAACCTTTTCTTTAGTGATTTATTTTTAAAATGCTCCATTTATCTTTCATTTGATGCTCTGCTGAGCAAGGGAGCAGCTCTGGGCATGAGCTTTATAATTATTGCAGTGCAGTTTACATATTTTGTATGTGTGTGTCTGAGTTTTTGTGTGTGTGTGTCTGAGTTTGTGTGTGTGTGTGTGTCTGAGTGTTTCTGTGTGTGTGCCTGAGTGTTTTTTGTGTGTGTGTGTCTTAGTGTTTTTGTGTGTGTCTGAGTGTTTTTTGTGTGTGTGTTTCCGAGTGTTTGTGTGTGCATCTGAGTGTGTTTTTAAGTGTGTCTGAGTGTTTCTATATGTGTGTGCCTGTGTTTTTGTGTTTGTGTGTGTCTGCTTTCTGGAAGGGGGGGGGGGGGTGACACCATAACTTACCGCACCGGATGACACCAACCCTAGTGACGCCACTGTAAATAGATATATCTGCCCAAAAATCATCACATATATAGAGAAATATTAAGTAATAAATAGAATATATTCCGTTACGAAAACATTCTCGCAATATGAAATGTTTGCATTTTCATGTACACTTTTTCGAGGAGAAAACATCATGGGCTTTGCACAACAGATTAGGGTTTTAGTTGTTTTCTTTCTATTTGTCTTCTCCATTGACTTCTATGAGGGAATACATGAACGCGCCCTCAATTTGGCTGTTTGGATTACGCGGCTTAACGCTCGTGCAAAATAATTTATTTTGCAACTTGTAATAGCTGCGCAACCCAATAATGTGTGCTGTATTTTCACAACTGATTTGGCATGTGACTTGTAATCTTGCCCTTTGGGAGTTATTAAGCTTCACTGTGTTAAACTGGCAAAGATTGTTATAGTTTCGATTTAATTAAAAAATATTTTCCATTTTTTGATATTGAATGAAAATTATGTGTTTGAAACTTTGGTAAATACTTTCTGGAAACATTGGGATTGTTTTTATTTTGCTTTTCTTCCTTGTTTGTCACTAATTTGTATGAAATAACAAATTCTCTGATGGATAAACTACTAATTGGGAGGAAGAATACTGTCAAAACTTAGTTAATTATTTCAATATGTTGTTTGCTGATAGCTGTCTGCAAATACTCTGCATTCCCTTGGGATACCAGTAATGTTTAGATATTGAAATTTCCTATGTTGATTATCGTGATTAATTTCAAAGATGTGATTTTTCAGGATTGACAGCATGACAGTAAAGTGCTGTCTCCTTTCCTGCTCAAAGTTAATATAACTCTCCCATGTTCATCCTTATCTTGTCTACAGGGAATTCACTGACGTGAAAGAGTAACATCAGACAATACAAAAGTTATAATTTCTTAAGGATATATTAACTGAACATTATTTTGCTAAGCAAAGAAGTAAAATGGATGTGCTCAGTTTATCATGCAGGACTAACAGCTGAATTAGCGGTGTAAACATTTTGATGATAGGAAATCTGATGCACATCCTGCAGTGTACAATACTGATCAGAGCTGGATATAATTTTTATCTGTCTCTAAATGACAATAATTGGGATAAAATAAACATACGCAAGAAGGTTTTCAAGGTGTGTGTCTCTGCCCTGCAGTAGAGAAACAAATGGAGGAGCAGCAATGCATAAAAGTTAAAACTTGACTTTTAGTTCTTTGTCAATAAAAAAATATAAAAATAAATACAGCGTTCAAATTTTGCCCATAGCGTAGTGAAGTGCAGCTTACGCGTTTCGGCTACAATGCTCTACTTGTAGCTTGCTTGATACTCCATTAAGCATACAGGCTTTTTAAAAGAGGTTAATATCGTCCTATTGGCTAATAGGCTAACGATATAAGCTGATCATTAAGGGTACGCTCTTTAAAACGATATTGCCTTTTTATCATACAACTGAAAAACTAAGCTTAAAGTTGTATGAATACAAATATATGTCCTATGATTATGCTGTTAATAACCTTTACCATTGCTTCTTACTAAACACAGTATCCATATCAGAGGTAGAAAGTCAAAGACTACCCCCTATGTCACTGCAGCCATAACCCAAGTGCAGATATAAACATAATTGCAAGTATAATTGTAAATGTATACACATTGTGTAGGATATGGCTCACATGCTAAAACATATATATATATATATATATATATATATATATATATATATATAACAAGTTCATCCTAAAGAAATCACTCTATATCACTACTAACCCCAGATGGTCTCATAAGTTGGAGTGTATGTATGGGGTATATTATATACAAGTCAAACCATAAAGTGTGTAAGCTGCCAAAAAAAACTAACAAAAAAAAACAGTAACATGCAAATATTTAAATGCTTTTCAAACATGTAGGGCCAGATTATGAGTGGAGCGCATACATTTGCATGCAAGTGATATCAGGTTTTTGCAATCACACAGAAGTTACAAAGGCTCAAAATATGAAATCTCAGGTGTTAGAAAAAAAAAGCAGGCAGAGGGCTTTAACATAGACATACGTACATATACATGTTTAAAGATGGATATATTTGTACATATGTATTTATGTATTTATATGTGTATATATGTATTTACAGATGAATATACACATATAAACATGCAAATATATATGTACACATATAAAGACATATATATATATATTAGTGCATTGGAGCCCTTTGCAGTGAAGTAGATGAAAACATAAAAATTCATATTTATGAAGTATTCATATTTAAGTAAGTGTTATAGTGTGTATTTACTGTAAATATTTTACATTCTAATGTTCTGTGCATAGCAGAATATATTTATATATTAGATAAATATATATTTATAAATAGATATTCCTATATATATATATATATATATATATATATATATATATATATATATATATATATATATATATATATATATACTGTATATATATCTGGATATATCTATACCTACATATAATCTTCTATATATATAGGTATAGATATATATTGTACCAAAACACCATCAGATATATATAGAAATATGTATTTATGAATAAATAGAACATATTCTTCCATGTAAAGAACATTGGAATGTGAAATATTCATATTTTCATGTCGGTCTAGAGCACTTGAGAAAGTGCAATCAAGCCCATAGATTTGCAGGTACAATATTGATACAAAAGCAGTTCACTATAATGGTCCTTTAATTTACATCTTGAATATTCCTTTTGATCCTCAAGTATTACCCATTCTTCATCTTAATAATAGCATGTTATGAACACATATATTAAACATGAAGAAGGTTTTAGTGTTAGTTTAGGGTTTTTTATTTTGCGGTGGTCTTTTAAGTGGACTTTAGTTTTAGGATTGACCTTATTGGTTGTTTTTTCTAATGGTAGGCTTTTTATTTTTTGTTACTTAGGGGTTGGTAGGTTAGACACGTTGAAGGGTTAGCTGTAAGGAGGTTATGGGGTATTTTGTGATGGGAGGTTGTGGCAGATAGGGGGTTTATATGTTAGGGGTAGTTTGTGATGGGTGGTGGTTAGGGGGTTAATAGGTTAGGGAGTTATAGCTGTGTGCTATGTGGTGGTTTAATGATTAATAGTGTAGCAGGGTAATTTGCAGTTGGCTGTGTGGTGGTTAGGGGTTAATAGTGTAGCTGCGTAGTTTGTGGTGGGGGTGTGGGGGTTAGGGGTTATTAGTATAGCAGGGTAGTTTGTGATAGGAGTGTGGAGATTAGGGGCTCAATAGTGTTCTGGGGTAATTTGTGGTGGGCTATGTGCGGTTTAGGGGTTAATAGTGTAGTGGGGTAATTTGCGGTGGGCTATGTGGTGGTTTAGGGGTTAATCGTGTAGGAAGTTTATTGCAGTGGGCTATGTGGTAGTTTAGGGGTTTTAGAGTAAGGGGCTAATTGCAATGTGGGCTAGCATGTGAGTGTGGGTCTTAGTTTTTTCAGTCTGCATGCCCTATGGGGGAGTACGTTAATGTGAACAGAATTTCACAAAGTCTATCTTTTTTGTGCGTGTTAATTTGCACTCGGGCGCAAACATTTTACTTTCCACTCGTAATATGAATGCAAAACGCCTCTGTTTAGCAAAATTAACACGCAAATGGGAGCGCAAAATAGCATTCTACTCGTAATCTAGCCCTTAATTACCCCAAAAAGGATATTGGTTATACTGGTATTAGGGAGTAATGTTATCAAATGGAAATTTTATCATGTTTAAAATAGGTCAAAAATTTGCATCTAATAACACTCAGCAGGATCTTAGTTCTTAACTGGGAGACAGAAGCACCTGCACACAACCTTCTGCCTTACCCCTAGCATGTAATGTGTGTAATAAATATTAGCACTAATGCAATGATGACTTTAGAAAGAAAATGGTTTTCTAAATGAAAAAAATATATATTAGAATGTTAAGTCCGTTTAAACTTTTGGGCGCAAGTGGCAAGGCACCCTTGGAATATGATAAGACGGATGTTCTCGTTGTTAGCATCACATATACTAAACATACCAGAATGTAAAGTAAATTTAGAGATTGTGATTTTAAATAGCAAAATGTTCATCCAACGTAAGCCAATTGTTCCTTTTAGCCACTAAATATATTTCCATCTCTCCAATAAAAATATGTTTTTTCATAGTTGCAAAGTTTATAACCAGTTTATAACAATCCTACTTGTTACAGCACTATCCTGACATGTGAGATACAGTATTATATGTGGAATCCTGCAAATTTACAATAGACATAACACTAAAATGTGATACTGGATGTTTGCATGTTTATATACTGATGTGAAAAGTATGTAGATATACATTGAAAACTGCAGTGACTTTTGGCATAAAACTTTATTGAACAAATTAATAAATAGATTTTAAAGCAGCACAGCTGCATGGTCTTGTCAGTATAACTTAGCATTTTGTATAGTTTGGCATTTGTTCTCTTTCTTGTATTATTTTCATAGGCTTGAAGACTAATATCATGAAAACTGAAACGCTGGAGACAGGTTAAAGGGCAAATAATGGCTTATAAAATCCTCTATCCTTGCAGCTGTCTAAACTCAACCTTTTGCAATGTACAACAAAAGTATTGCCTTAATAAATGCATACTAATAAAATGGGACATTCATTCACTGTAATCTGTATTGTATATTTTTAGTATAGTAATGTTTAAAGAAATACAAATATATATTTAAAAATAGTATTGTTTTATTTTCTATATAACATACAGAATAACTTGTTTAAAATAAAAAATACACATTTAAATAACATATTGCATATTACATTGTATTAATCGCACCCTGACAAATGTAAATTAAAAAAATATTTGTAAACTACAGAGCTGCCAGTGGATACTTGTCAATATCAGCTTCTTCTACAAAAGATATTTTTTCAGTCTAGCCGATAATGACATGTGTTTTCTTCAACCCTTAAGTATGTCGGTACAACGCACCTACTAACTGCTAATTTGATTGTGGATTTCATCTATGTTTTTATGTTCTAATCAGCAGAACAAATGTGTTCCTAAACTAAGTCAATTTTTGACACTTGTGTCATATGCATTTGCAATAATTCGAGAACCAGGTTACTTTGTAAATACAATTTATTCTTTTGTACTTCTCATTTAAGCAGTGAATAACTTTGAAAAGCAAAATGAAACAAGTTGTTACGACTCGGTTGACCTTAAATTCCCTTTTATAATAGTACACATATCCATATAAATGTAAAATGCTTATTTGTTCTGCTGCACTCATAAAATGTATACCCTTTAAAACAGGAAGCAGTGTTGTTTTATTTTACCTGTTTATCATTTGATTGGTTAAAGCAATAAAACCTCAGAAAACATTTGTTATGGCTATAAATAATTACCAAACCTATTTCTTTATTTCCTTATATCAAAATTTAAATAAAAAAAAAACAACCTGCAAATGCCGGCGACGCTGAATTTTGCGCTGGTTTGGTATCCTATATACGGCGTAACCTAGAAGTTACGCCCATATATTTCTGCCGTCGCCCGTAGTTTTTTGGGCCATAGGCAGGTATACCAAACCAGCGCAGTTTGGTATCCAATATACAACGTAAGGACTTACATGCCGAAAATTGAGAAATCTTACTCCATTTTCACCTTGCCACAAAAAGCAGCTGTAGTAAGCCTTACGCTGACTATTGGAGCCCCATAACTCCCTAAACTGCCTGCAAAATAAACCTAACACCTAACGCATGCGCAATGTCTATCTACCTGTCAACCACGATCTGCTAAATAAAACCTAACACCTAACGCATGCGCAATGTCTATCTACCTGTCAACCACGATCTGCTAAATAAAACCTAACATCTAACGCATGCGCAATGTCTATCTACCTGTCAACCGCGATCCCCGCCGCAATCCCTAATAAAATATTTAACCCCTAAACTGCCGCTTCTGGACCCCACCGCCACCTACATTAACTACCCCCTTATGTGATCCCCCTACACAGTCGCCAACTATATTAAACTACCCCCTAAAGTGAGCCCCTACCCCGCCGCCATCTGTTTTAAAATGATTAACCCCCTAATTTAATCCCCCTAACCCGCCGCCACCTATATTAAATTATTTAACCCCTAATCTAATCCCCCTACCCCGCCGCCACCTATATTAAATTAATTAACCCCTAATTTCATGCCCCTACCCCGCCGCCACCTATATTAAATTATTTAACCCCTAATCTAATCCCCCTACCCCGCTGCCACCTATATTAAATTAATTAACCCCTAATTTAATGCCCCTACCCCGCTGCCACCTATATTAAATTAATTAACCCCTAATCTAATCCCCCTACCCCGCCGCCACCTATATTAAATTAATTAACCCCTAATTTAATGCCCCTACCCCACCGCCACCTATATTAAATTAATTAACCCCTAATCTAATCCCCCTACCCCGCCGCCATCTATATTAAATTATTTAACCCCTAAAATACTAAACTATCCCTACCACTAAACCTAAATCTAACCCTACAAATAGCCCTGAAAAGAGCTTTTTGCATGGCATTACCCAAAGTAAACTGATCTTTTGCCAGCCCTTAAAAGGGCCTTTTGCGGGGCATACCCCAAAGAAAACTGCTCTTTTACCAGCCCTTAAAAGGGCTTTTGGCGGGGCTTTGTCACAAAGTAATCAGCTCTTTTGCCTACAATCTAAATCCCCCTACACCGCTGCCACCTATAATAAATATATTAACCCCTAATCTAATCCCCCTACACCGCCGCCACCTATATTAAACACATTAACCCCTAATCTAATCCCCCTACACCGCCGCCAGCTATATTAACTATATTATTATATTATCTTAAAGAGGCATGAAACCCAAACATTCTCTTTCATGATTCAGATAAAGTATGCATTTTTAAACAACTTTCCAATTTACTTCTATTATCAATTTTGTTTCATTCTCTTTGTATTCTTTATTGAAGGAGCTGCAACACACTACTGGGAGCTAGCTGACCACATTGGTATGCCAATGACAAGAGGCATATATGTGCAGCCACTAATCAGTAGATAATTAGTTGTGGTAGGTGGCGCAAACCAAGTTGCTATTCCCAATGTGTCTTACTGTAAATATGTGTGATAATATGTGGGCTCAATATATGTTAATGTTTTGATAAGTACTATTTTATATTCTCTTATGGAAAAAATTGGATGTTGAAACTTTTTTTTTTTTTTTTTATATATTATACTTTATTTGATTCCGGCAAATTTACCCAATAATAGTGATGCTAAAAGTACAATTAAACAAATATTATTAAAAATTCCTTCAAAGTTTAAAAAATGACACCGGTGTCTCTATGTATCTATGTATAAAATGTACGTAATATATAAAAATATATGAATATATAAAAATTAAATTAAAATAATATCGTTGAAATCTTGCAATTTATACAGTTATAGGTTTATCACAAGTTGTAATTTCTAACAAAATGTTTGTAAATACAATTCTAGTTATCAATGTGATCTTTGTGGATCTTGAAAAAGGCTGTCCAGCCGAAACGCGTTGATACCAGAGCACACCTGCAAAGGATTTGAGAAGACAAAGAGAATACCAGCTACACCCTGGTGAAATATTCAAGTTCCTACTTAGCGGCATATATTTAACCGCAAAGATCACATTGATAACTAGAATTCCTTTTTCTACTTATCCTACAAACTTTCTACTTATCCCACAAACTTTCTACTTATCCCACAACCACATTTCAGTACCCAGATCGGTCACTGACCGACATCAAAGAAACCTGGGAACAACGGACCGGAGAGGCACGCAAATATTCCACATCAGGAGGTCATCCAACAACCATACCATCGTGATTGGTCACTGACCGACAGACAAACCACAGAATAGAAAAACCGGAGATACTTAAAAAACATCAGCAAACGGTTAGCACCTAACCGCAACGAAGATCCCACCAAGAAATCCTTAAGAGCGCGATCGGTCACTGACCGACAAAGGACAAGATAACAAAGCGGCCACGGCAACTACACAAGCATTTATATAAAAGTGAATTTCCTCGCAGCAAACAGATAAGCCCACCTAACAAGAGGAAACCAAAGCGGCATTTATTTAACCGCCAGCAGCCCATATAGAACTGCCATCAGCAAATTATTGGCATAGCGGCGTTTATTTAACCGCAATCATCTCACAAAAGTGATATCAAACAGATACACTTTAAGGTACTAATTTGTATACTTGTATCACAGTGTGATAAAAATCGCACCAACATACCTCTACATTTGAATTATAGTGACCTAAGATAAGATCTCAATTGCACAGCTGAACTTGAAACAAAGTATCCTATATGAACTATACAGCAACTATTGTTTTATCCACTATTAAATTGTATTTACAAAAATTTTGTTAGAAATTACAACTTGTGATAAACCTATAACTGTATAAATTGCAAGATTTCAACGATATTATTTTAATTTAATTTTTATATATTCATATATTTTTATATATTACGTACATTTTATACATAGATACATAGAGACACCGGTGTCATTTTTTAAACTTTGAAGGAATTTGTAATAATATTTGTTTAATTGTACTTTTAGCATCACTATTATTGGGTAAATTTGCCGGAATCAAATAAAGTATAATATATAAAAAAAAATTAAAAAGTTTCAACATCCAATTTTTTCCATAAGAGAATATAAAATAGTACTTATCAAAACATTAACATATATTGAGCCCACATATTATCACACATATTTACAGTAAGACACATTGGGAATAGCAACTTGGTTTGCGCCACCTACCACAACTAATTATAACTCTTTAAACTTTGGGATAAAGTTTACTTCAGGTGTGCTAGATTCCCCACCAGCTAGACAGTCTAACCCTACCAAACATTTATTACTAATCAGTAGATAGCTCCTAGATCCTGAGCCTACCTAGGTATGCTGTTCAACAAACGATAGCAAGCAAATTAAGAAAATTAGATAAGTTGGAAAGTTGTTTAAAAGTGTATGCTCTATCTGAACCATGAAAGAAAAAAATTGGGTTTAATGTCCCTTTAATGATAAATTAATATTAAATGGACAGGAAGAGGAAGATCTACAAATAAGATTGCTGCAAAGGTTAGTTTAAAAATGTTACATAAATGTGAAAGGGAGAAAGAAGGGAAAAAAATTAACTATAAGAGGCCCGATCCGATATGCAGCGTCGCCCGCAAAAGCCGTCGACGCCGAATTTTGCGTGGGTTTGGTATTACATATACGGCGTAACCTAGAAGTTACGCTCGTATATTTCTGCCTTTGCCCGTAGTTTTTTGGGCCATAGACAGGTATACCAAACCCGCGCAGTTTGGTATCCAATATACAGCGTAAGGACTTACGTGGCGAAAATGGAGAAATCTTACTCCATTTTCACCTCGCCACAAATTGCAGGCGTAGTAAGCCTTACGCTGTGTATTGGAGCCCCGTAACTCCCTAAACTACCTGCAAAATAAAACCTAACACCTAACACATGCGCAATGTCTATCTACCTGTCAACCGCGAACTGCTAAATTAAACCTAACACTTAACGCATGCGCAAAGTCTATCTACCTGTCAACCGCGATCCCCCGCCGCATCCCTAATAAAGTATTTAACCCCTAAACCGCCGCTCCCGGACCCCGTCGCCACCTACATCAAAAGAATAACCCCCTAATGTGATCCCCCTACACCGTCGCCAGCTACATTAATACCCCCTAATGTGAGCTCCTACCCCGCCGCCAGCTACATTAAACTACCCCCTAATGTGAGCCCCTTACACCGCCGCCAGCTACATTAAACTACCCCCTAATGTTAGCCCCTTACACCGCCACCAGCTACATTAAACTACCCCCTAATGTGAGCCCCTTACACCGCCGCCAGATACATTAAACTACCCCCTAATGTGAGCCCCTTACACCGCCGCCAGCTACATTAAACTACCCCCTAATGTGAGCCCCTTACACCGCCGCCAGATACATTAAACTACCCCCTAATGTGAGCCCCTTACACCGCCGCCAGCTACATTAAACTACCCCCTAATGTGAGCCCCTTACACCGCCACCAGCTTCATTAAACAACCCCCTAATGTGAGCCCCTTACACCGCCGCCAGCTACATTAAACTACCCCCTAATGTTAGCCCTTTACACTGCCGCCAGCTACATTAAACTACCCCCTAATGTGAGCCCCTTACACTGCCGACAGCTACATTAAACTACCCCCTAATGTGAGCCCCTTACACTGCCGACAGCTACATTAAACTACCCCCTAATGTGAGCCCCTCACACCGCCGCCAGCTACATTAAACTACCCCCTAATGTGAGCCCCTTACACCGCCGCCAGCTACATTAAACTACCCCCTAATGTGAGCCCCTTACACTGCCGTCAGCTACATTAAACTACCCCCTAATGTGAGCCCCTTAAACCGCCACCAGCTACATTAAACTACCCCCTAATGTAAGCCCCTTACACCGCCGCCAGCTACATTAAATTACCCCCTAATGTGAGCTCCTACCCCGCCGCCAGCTATATTAAAATTATTAACCCCTAATCTAATCCCCCTACCCCGCCGCCAGCTATATTAAATGTATTAAACCCTAATCTAATCCACCTACCCCGCCACCAGCTATATTAAATACATTAACCCCTAATCTAATCCCCCTAAAGTAATCTCCTCTATTACCAGCCCTTAAAAGGGCCTTTTGCGTGACATTGCCCCAAAGTAACAGCTCTATTGCCAGCCCTTAAAAGGGCTTTTTGTGGGGCATTTCCCCAAAGTAATCAGCTCTTTTACCAGCCCTTAAAAGGGCTTTTGGCGGGGCATTGTCACAAAGTAATCAGCTCTTTTGCATCTAATCTAAATCCCCCTACACCGCCGCCACCTATAATAAATGTATTACCCCCTAATCTAATCCCCTTACATCGCCGCCACCTATAATAAATGTATTACCCCCTAATCTAATCCCCCTACACCGCCGCCACCTATATTAAATAGATTAACCCCTAATCTAATCCTCCTACACCGCCGCCAGCTATATTAACTATATTAACCCTAATTATATCAGGGTTAATATAGTTAATATAGTTATTATATTATATATATTAACTATATTAACCCTAATTATATTAGGGTTAATATAGTTAATATAGTTATTATATTATATATATATTAACTATATTAACCCTAATTATATTAGGGTTAATATAGTTAATATCGTTATTATATTATATATATATTAAGTGTAATAACCCTATCTAACTCTAACATCCCTAACTAAATTCTTATTAAAATAAATCTAATTAATATTAATATTATTAATTAAAATATTCCTATTTAAATCTAAATACTTACCTATAAAATAAACCCTAAGATAGCTACAAAGTAATGAATAATTAGCTATAGCTATTTTAGAGTTTATATTTATTTTACAGGTAACTTTGTATTTATTTTAACTAGGTACAATAGCTATTAAATAGTTAATAACTATTTAATAGCTACCTAGTTAAAATAATTACCAATTTACCTGTAAAATGAATCCTAACCTAAATTACAAATACACCTACACTATCAATAAATTAAATAAACTACAAATATCTAAACTAAAATACAATTAAATAAACTAAACTAAATTACAACCCCCCCCCCCACTAAATTACAAAAAATAAAAAGATTACAAGAATTTTAAGCTAATTACACCTATTCTAAGCCCCCTAATAAAATAACAAAGCCCCCCAAAATAAAAGAATTTCCCTACCCTAATCTAAATTAAATAAAGTTAACAGCTCTATTACCTTACCAGCCCTTAAAATGACTTTTTGCGGGGCATGCCCCAAAGAAATCAGCTCTTTTGCCTGTAAATAAAAACACAATACCACCCCCCAACATTACAACCCACCACCCACATACCCCTACTCTAACCCAAACCCCCCTTAAATAAACCTAACACTACCCCCCTGAAGATCTCCCTACCTTGTCTTCACCCAGCCGGGCCGAACTCTTCATCCGATTCAGGCGATGTCTTCAATCAAGCGGCAGAGAAGAAGTCTTCCATCCGGGCGATGTCTTCATCCAAGCGGCAAAGAAGAAGTCTTCCATCCAGGCAATGTCTTCAATCAAGCGGCAGAGCAGAAGTCTTCCATCCGGGCTATGTCTTCAATCAAGCGGCATCTTCAATCTTCTTTCTTTGCTCCTCCGACGCGGAACATCCATCCGGCACGACGACTTCCCGACGAATGAGGTTCCTTTAAATGACGTCATCCAAGATGGCGTCTGTCAAATTCCGATTGGCTGATAGGATTCTATCAGCCAATCAGAATTAAGGTAGGAAAAATCTGATTGGCTGATTGAATCAGCCAATCAGATTCAAGTTCAATCCGATTGGCTGAACCAATCAGCCAATCGGATTGAACTTGAATCTGATTGGCTGATTCAATCAGCCAATCAGATTTTTCCTAACTTAATTCCAATTGTCTGATAGAATCCTATCCGCCAGTCGGAATTCGACGGACGCCATCTTGGATGACATCATTTAAAGGAACCTCATTCATCGGGAAGTCGTCGTGCCGGATGGATGTTCCGCGTCGGAGGAGCGAGGAAAGAAGATTGAAGATGCCGCTTGATTGAAGACATTGCCCGGATGGAAGACTTCTTCTTTGCCGCTTGGATGAAGACATCGCCCGGATGGAAGACTTCTTCTCTGCCGCTTGATTGAAAAAATCGCCCGGATCGGATGAAGAGTTCGGCCTGGCTGGGAGAAGACAAGGTAGGCAGATCTTCAGGGGGGTAGTGTTAGGTTTATTTAAGGGGGGTTTGGGTTAGAGTAGGGACATGTGGGTGGTGGGTTGTAATGTTGGGGGGTGGTATTGTGTTTTTTTTTACAGGCAATAGAGCTGATTTCTTTGGGGCATACACCACAAAAAGCCCTTTTAAGGGCTGGTAAGGTAATAGAGCTGTTTACTTTTTTTAATTTAGATTAGGGTAGGGAATTATTTTTATTTTTGGGGGGCTTTGTTATTTTATTAGGGGGCTTAGAATAGGTGTAATTACCTTAAAATTCTTGTAATCTTTTTTTATTTTTTGTAATTTAGTGTTTTTTTTTTTTTTTTTAATTAAGTTTAGTTTATTTAATTGTATTTTAGTTTAGATATTTGTAGTTTATTTAATTTATTGATAGTGTAGGTGTATTTGTAACTTTGGTTAGGATTTATTTTACAGGTAAATTGGTAATTATTTTAACTAGGTAGCTATTAAATAGTTATTAACTATTTAATAGCTATTGTACCTAGTTAAAATAAATACCAAGTTACCTGTAAAATAAATATAAACCCTAAAATAGCTACAATGTAATTGCTAATTACATTGTAGCTATCTCAGGGTTTATTTTATAGGTACGTATTTAGATTTAAATAGGAATATTTTAATTAATAATATTAATATTAATTTGATTTATTTTAATAAGAATTTAGTTAGGGATGTTAGAGTTAGATAGGGTTATTATACTTAATATATATATAATATAATAACGATATTAACTATATTAACCCTAATTATATTAGGGTTAATATAGTTAATATATATATAATATAATAACTATATTAACTTTATTAACCCTAATATAATTAGAGATAATATAGTTAATATATATAATATAATAACTATATTAACTATATTAACCCTAATATAATTAGGGTTAATATAGTTAATATAACTGGCGGCGGTGTAGGGGGATTAGATTAGGGGTTAATCTATTTAATATAGGTGGCGACAGTGTAGGGGGATTAGATTAGGGGGTAATACATTTATTATAGGTGGCAGCAGTGTAGGGGGGTTAGATTAGGGGGTAATACATTTATTATAGGTGGCGGCGGTGTAAGGGGATTAGGTTAGGGGGGTAATACATTTTTTATAGGTGGCGGCGGTGTAGGGGGATTTAGATTAGATGCAAAAGAGCTGATTACTTTGTGACAATGCCCCGCAAGAAGCCCTTTTAAGGGCTGGCAATAGAGCTGTTACTTTGGGGCAATGTCACGCAAAAGGCCCTTTTAAGGGCTGGTAATAGAGGTGATTACTTTAGGGGGATTAGATTAGGGGTTAATACATTTAATATAACTAGCAGCGGTGTAGGGGGATTAGATTAGGGGTTAATTAATTTAATATAGCTGGCGGCGGTGTAGGGGGATTAGATTAGGGCTTAATTAATATAATATAGCTGGCGGCGATGTAGAGGGATTAGATTAGGGTTTAATACATTTAATATAGCTGGCGGCGGGGTAGGGGGATTAAATTAGGGGTTAATACATTTAATATAGCTGGTGGCGGGGTAGGAGCTCACATTAGGGGGTAGTTTAATGTAGCTGGCTGCGGTGTAAGGGGCTCACATTAGGGGGTAGTTTAATGTAGGTCACGGCAGGGTAGGAGCCCACATTAGGGGGTAGTTTAATGTAGGTTGCAGCGGGGTAGGAGCTCACATTAGGGGGTAGTTAATGTAGCTGGTGGCAGGGTCCAGGAGCGGCGGTTTAGGGGTTAATAACTTTATTAGGTGCGGGGGTGTCTGGGAGCGGCAGTTTAGGGGTTAATACATTTTTTATTATTAGGAGAGTGAGGGGGGATAGCGGATAGAGGGTTAGACGTGTCGTGCTATGTTTGGGAGGTGTGTTAGACAAAACAGGAGATTTAATACTTTAGTCAGGTTTTGTAGGCGCCGGCAGTTTCTAAAGTGCAGTAAGTCACTGGCGACTCCAGAAATTTGTACTTACGCAGATTTCTGGACATTGCTGGTTTATGCAACTTATGGCACTTTAGCATCTGACGGCGCCGTATATGGGATAGCTCGAGTTGCGAGCTGAAACTACGTGCGGTGGGGGTTCTCTCGCTTGTGCCGCAAACTACGATCTATATTGGATCGCGCCCAAGGTGTCTAGTTAAGGTGGTATTTGAACAATGCATGATTCCATGGACAGAACTGCAATTGGTGCAGCAGGTGCAGTTGCACCAGGGTCTAAATGCTGGGGGGTCCATAGAAGCCATTCTATACATTGGCGTGTGCAGAATGTGTACAATGCAGAGGTGCCTTTTATTAGTGTAATTTAGTTATATCTATCTATCTATCTATCTAATTATCCTAAAATCATTATACTGCATGTTTATTGTTATCATTGCTTGCTACTCAGTTACTTTTGAGGGGCCTCCAATACAATTTGCACCGGGACCCACTGTTGAGTAGATCGACTACTGCATGATTCCATTTACAAAAGCAAAGAATATTAAATTTAAAATGCACAACCTTTAATAAAAAATGACTGAATAATTAGGAGACAAAATAAAAACAAAACACACTAATAATAACAATGGAGTATTTGGGGGCATTTGGAGGGGCACTGCTATTACGGCCCTAATGGAATATCCACTACTACTTAAACTAATTTCAAGCAGAGATAAGGAAATGAGTTTGCTAATTTCATAATCATTTATGCCAGTTAACAAAAATATGACTTTTGTGAGATCATATGTTTCACAACCCACATTATAAAGAGATTAAATAATTCGATACTATGCTACACTGCTTCATGAATTAGAAGGTGTGATTTTTGTGGCTGCAGATTACATGAGAACACTGGCGTGTACTAGGATATCATATGGATATGTAATATTTTATAAAAAGTAATCTAAGGTCAACTGAGTTGTAACAACTTGTCCTATTTAATTATTAGAGTTACACACTATTTAAATGTCAAGTGCACAAAACTAAGATATATTACAAAACTTTAAATACAAAGTAACCTAGTTCTCAAATTATTGCAAATGCATATGATACAAGTGTCAAAAATTGATTTATTTTAGGAACAAATTTGTTCCACAGATTAGAACATAAAAGCATAGAACACATCAACAATCAAATTAGCAGTGATGATTTATGAGTGACTTTATTCACATCACAAGCTTATGCATATTTGTTGAGAAAATGCTGTTTAAATCATATATTTATTGTCAGTCATGTTTTTTTTAGATGTGAACAGTTAATGTTTAATGTTACAGTTACAAAATAAAAATGTTTAATGTTCTGTATACTGATTGCATAATTCTGAGAAGAACATTAGAGTAAAAAAATATAGTCTGATTTGCTGATATTCATCTATTAAAGACACAGTCTAGTCCAAAATAAATTTTCATGATTCAGATAGGGCATGTCATTTTAAACAACATTTTAAGCAGCTTTTATCACCAATTTTGCTTTGTTCTCTTGGTAGGTAGGCTCATATGCTAATTTCTTAGACCTTGAGGGCCGCCTCTTATCTGAATGCATTTTGACAGTTTTTTTACCACTAGAGGGCATTAGTTCACGTGTGTCATATACATAACACTGTGCTCACGCACATGAAGTTACCTAAGAGAAGGCACTGATTGGCTAAAATGCAAGTCTGTCAAAAGAACTGAAATATGGGGGCAGTTTACAGAGGCTTAGATACAAGGTAATCACAGAGGTTAAAAGTGTATTATTATAACTGTTTTGGTTATGCAAAACTGGGGAATGGGTAATAAAGGGATTATCTATTTTTTTATACATTTTAATCGAGGAAATTAGAGACAAGTTTGATTATCTAATACACAATCACAGTAAGAAAATTGCATGTTCAGGTGGCTGACACAAGGAGGATATAACCAGACAAAGTATACAGGTGATCTGTGAAGAGCATACATTAAAAAAACCAATCTTATTAAGATGAGATATACATTATGTGATGAAAACACAAATAGGTACCTCATGTAAGAATTCCTGATCATAAAAAATGAGACCTCATTTTCTATGTATAATATACTGTTTATTGTAACAAATAGTGATATTGTGCAGGTATGTGCGTTTAAGGAACCCACTACTGGGAAGTGGTGTATGTTGCATGCTCAGGGGGCATAAAGTATAAAAGAGCGTCTGAGAGGGTAAGTGAGAGGGAAAAGGTGGGGGATTTTTTTTTATCTAGAGAAGGAGTTTGTTGTAAAATAGGATTGTGAGGTTTGGGAATTAGTCTGGGAATAATTCTGTCCAGGGTGTCCAAATCTCATAGTAGAAATCTACTTTATCTAGGGCCCTATGGTGGTAGAGCTCCATCTGTCTGATATACTGTACTGTGGAAGATATTTGGGAAAAGTGTAAGGGAACTCTGTTCTTCCATGTCCTGGCTATTGCTAGTTTATTAGCCATAAACAGATAGATTGTGAGTGCTTTACCGGCTGGGTTTAGGTTTGGTAGTCCCATATGAAGGAGACAGGCTTTGGGGGTATAGGGTAAGGCCAGATGTAGTTGGTTGAGAATTGTGTATAGTCTCAGCCAAGTTGGCTGTATTTTAGGGCAGGACCACCAGACATGAGGGATAGTTCCTATATGACCACATTCTCACCAGCATATGGAAGAATGCGTACCATAGATCTTAGATGCCATCTAACTAGGATTTTGTAATGGAGTTCCCATATAGTGGCACAATGTAGGAGTTTTTTAGTAACTAAGATCTCTCTGTATCAGGTGTTAGTGTCGGCTACGAAGCCTATATCCCGCTCTTAGGGAAGATATTGGGCAATTTTGTGTTGGTTCTAGGGTTCCAGTAGGAGACTGTAGTAGAAAGAGAGAACTTTTTTGACTATAGGAACTTGGGACCACTTTCGTTCCCAGTGTCAGGTTTCTAAGGTTATGTTTAGGGTAGCTCCATGATTTTAGAAGAGAGATGAGGCGATAAGTTTCGAGCTGGATACAGGGAGGAATCTGGAACTTTGTGCAGAATCGAGGGTGAGGTTATCTATTTTTTTAAACAATAAAAATTCTGGTGTAGACTGTCCATTTAAATAAAAATGGAAATCTCAAAAATAAAATTAGCAAGTATATAAAAACTGTAACGTATCTAAAAATTATAGGTAAAAATTATTACACTTTCCTTGATGTAATTTACACATTTGCTCATAACCTAAGCTGCCGTATTGGTGATTGGGGTCTGATATTCAAAACTTTGCCGCTCAGGTGAGATAATCTAAAAAGTCTTGTCACAAATGTTACCTTGAGAAATGTTTATGTTGCTATGTAGTGTTTTCTATGTGAAACAGAGACTTCAACATTACAATACGAGGCTTAAACAAATCCCAAAGATTTTGTGTAATTTTCTCCATGCTGGCAAGGTTTATAATCCAAAGCTGGGATTGGATTAAACTGTACAAGCTTAGAATGGAACATTTCAATTTATATTTATTTATTTCCATCTCTTGACTTTTACTGCCAGTATTTACAAATGAGTAGGAAAAAAATGTCTTAGGGATTAATCACAATCCTTTAGAATAACTTATCTAATACTTTTCAACAGAAAACCACAATTAAAGTCTATGGGGATTTTTGTAGATAAATCATTTGATTATTGCTATTGACCCTCCAATTAGGTAAAGACTGTAAATGGGACGAGCCAAGAAATCAGAATTTATAAAGTATAAATATCTTGTTTTCTTGGATCACTCGTCTCAGGGTTTACCAATGAGACCTAGTAAAGCATTTTAACAAGAAATGTTGGTAAATAAACTAGCCAAGAAAAAAGAAAAAAATATGCAATCAATATGTAAAAAATACAAAGGAATAGAGAGCAATCTAACTAAAAGATCCGTAAGATATGTGAATTAGTAATATACCCAAGAAGCTTACGACCAATCAGTGCCAAACCTCTGCACAAGGAAAGAAAGGATAGTGCAAAAGATTAGACAGAAGCACTTTGCTATCCCCACTGTTTTTCCTGTCTGTAAACAGATTACTTGGCATCAGATAAATAAAGGGGTTAGATTTTTAGGTCTGAAAATGAAAATGAGCCTTTCTCAAACCAAAGTAATAGATAACACCAGATAACTTTAGATATTTAAATTAATGGTTAGACAATTTTTGGATTAAGTAAATAAAACTACTTTACTATTTGTATGTCCTTTATGAAGTCTCAGTGATTACAAATTTTGTATTGGTGTTATTAATGGACATTAAAGGGACATGAACCCCAATATTTATATTTCATGATTTAGATAAAGCAGACAATTCCAAACATCTTTACAATTTACTTCTACCATCAAATTTACTTAATTCTCTTTGTATCCTTTGTTGAGGGAGCAGCAATGCATTGCTGGGAGTTAGCTGAACACAACAGATAAGCCAATCACAAGTAGGATATATGTGCTGCAACCAATCAGCAGCTAGTTACCAGTAATGCATTGCTACTCCTGAGCTTAACCCCTTAATGACCACAGCACTTTTCCATTTTCTGACCGTTTGGGACCAAGGCTATTTTTACATTTCTGCAGTGTTTGTGTTTAGCTGTAATTTTACTCTTACTCATTTACTGTACCCACACATATTATATACCATTTTTCTTGCCATTAAATGGACTTTCTAAAGATACCATTATTTTCATCATATCTTATAATTTACTATAAAAAAATATAAAATATGAGGAAAAAATGGAAAAAAACACACTTTTTCTAACTTTGACCCCCAAAATCTGTTACACATCTGCAACCACCAAAAAACACTCATGCTAAATAGTTTCCAAATTTTGTCCTGAGTTTAGAAATACCCAATGTTTACATGTTCTTTGCTTTTTTTTCCAAGTTATAGGGCAATAAATGCAAGAAGCACTTTGCTATTTCCAAACCACTTTTTTTCAAACTTAGCGCTAGTTACATTGGGACACTGATATCTTCCAGGAATCCCTGAATATCCCTTGACATGTATATATTTTTTTTTAGAAGACATCCCAAAGTATTGATCTAGGCCCATTTTGGTATATTTCATGCCACCATTTCACCGCCAAATGCGATCAAATAAAAAAAATTGTTCACTTTTTCACACATTTTGTTACAAACTTTAGGTTTCTCACTGAATTTATTTACAAACAGCTCATGCAATTATGGCACAAATGGTTGTAAATGCTTCTCTGGAATCCCCTTTTTTCATAAATAGCAGACATATATGGATTTGGTGTTGCTTTTTGGTAATTAAAAGGCCGCTAAATGCCACTGCGCACCACACGTGTATTATGCCCAGCAATGAAGGGGTTAATTAGGGAGCATGTAGGGAGCTTGTAGGGTTAATTTTAGCTTTATTGTAGTGTAGTAGACAACCCTAAGTATTGATCTAGGCCAATTTTGGTATATTTCATGCCACCATTTCAACGCCAAATGCGATTAAATAAAAAAAAAAGTAAAATTTTTCACAATTTTAGGTTTCTCACTGAAATCATTTACAAACAGCTTGTGCAATTATGGCACAAATTGTTGTAAATGCTTCTCTGGGATCCCCTTTGTTGAGAAATAGCAGACATACATGGCTTTGGCGTTGCTTTTTGGTAATTAGAAGGCCGCTAAATGCCGCTGCGCATCACACGTGTATTATGGCTAGCAGTGAAGGGGTTAATTAGGTAGCATGTAGGGAGCTTGCAGGGTTAACTTTAGCTTTAGTGTAGAGATCAGCCGTTCACCTGACACATTACACCCCCTGAACCCTCCCAAACAGCTCTCTTCCCTCCCCCACCCCACAATTGTCCCCGCCATGTTAAGTACTGGCAGAAAGTCTGCCAGTACTAAAAAAAAAAAGCTATCCTTGATAAAAAATAAATTAAAAAAAAGGCATATTTACATATGCTGCTCTGGAGGATCCCCCCTTAGCCCCCAACCTCCCTGATACCCCCCAAACAGCTCTTTACCCATCCCCCTCTAACTTATTAGTAGCCATCTTTGGTACTGGCAGCTGTCTGCCAGTACCCAGTTTATAGTAAAACATGTTTTTATTATTTTTTTTAAAATAATTTTCTGTAGTGTAGCTTGCCCCCCCTCCCCAAAAGGCCAACCCACCACCCCTCCCAGATCTCTCAGATCTACATATATTTAAATATATTTGGCAATCACTGCCACTTTTCTCCCATCATTTTTCTGTAGTGTAGCGGTTCCCACCCGCTTCCTACCCCCGCGCGCGCCCGTGCACGCACCCGGCGTTCCCACCCACGATCCCGCCCCCCTCCACATCATATGGCCCATCGATGGCCGCCCACCCGCCTCCCAGACTGGCTCCCACCCACCAATGAAACCGGCCATCGATGTCCGGTACAGAGAGGGCCACAGGCCAAGGGGTGGTTATTGCAGGATGCCTCGATGTTGAGGCATCACTGCAATAACCGGAAAGCAGCTGGAAGCGAGCAGGATCGCTTCCAGCTGCTTTCCAGACCAAGGACGTACGCCACATGTCCTCGGTCATTAACTGTATTTTTTTTGAGGACGTGTGGCATAGGTCCTTGGTCGTTAAGGGGTTAAAGGGACACTGAACCCATTTTTTTTTTCTTTTGTGATTCAGACAGAGCAGGCTATTTTAAGCAACTTTCTAGTTTACTCCTATTATCAATTTTTCTTTGTTATCTTGCAATCTTTATTGGAAAAAGAAGGGATCTAAGCTAAGGAGCCAGAAAATTTTTGGTTTAGAACCATGGACAGCACTTTTTTATTGGTGCTGTCCAATCAGCAAGAGCAACCCAGGTTGTTCACCAAAAATGGGCCGACATCTAAACTTACATTCTTGATTTTCAAATAAACATACCAAGAGAATAAAGAAAATGTGCTAATAGGAGTAAATTAGAAAGTTGCTTAAAATTGCATGCTCTATCTGAATCACAAAAGAAAAAAATTGGGTTCAGTGTCCCTTTAATTATGCTTTTTGGCAAAGGATACAAATAAAACAAAGACAATTAGATAACAGGAAAAAACAGGAAAGTTGTTTAAAATTACATTCCTTATCCAAATCATGAATCTTTATTCTGACTTTACTGTTAACTCCAAAAACCAAATGTTGTCATTTGTAAATATTGCAAATGAATTAGCTAGTTTAGACAATGTGCAGCATTTTGAAAACCAAGGTTAAAGATTTTTCTTTTTTTTTAATATCATGCACATGCTAACGTTAGCTCGCCACTTGCCCTTAGTTTGTAAATTAAAGGGACAGTACAGTTAAAATTAAATAGTCATGATTTAGATAGAACATGCAATTTTAAACAACTTTCCAATTTAGGTCTATTATCATTTTTTCTTAGTTCTATTGGTATTCTTTGTTAAAGAGTGTACTCTGAGGAGTGTGCATGTATGTAGCACTCTATGGCAGCAGTTTTTGTATGTATAACATTGCTATAAACTTGTTGCAAACACTGCTGCCAGATGGCTAATGACACATGCACGCTCCTCAGCTTACCTAGAATTACTCTTTAAAGGGATGTTTAACAGTCTTTTTTATTGTTGTAATAAAAAAAGAACTAAGTAGTTGCATATATTTAAGAGAAATAATTGCAAAATGTACAATTCATCTATTTAAATGGATTTTAACTCTTTCTTTCTTTCTTTCTTTCTTTCTTTCTTTCTTTCTTTCTTTCTTTCTCTCACTATATGTATGCTTCCTATCACAGCCCTGCAAGGAGGAGGAGGCCTTTGCAGGAAGGTTTATCTTAGCCTGATGTCACAAAACGTCTAGGCTAGTGAATAGACTACATAACATAGTTAATAGATTTTTTTCAGCCATGCCAAAAGTGAATATGAAGCAAAACTCACAAATTTTTAATAAAGACTATGGGGCCTATTTATCAAAGCGTCAACTGAAAATAGGCTGGAATTCTGCATCGTATTTGTGTGAGATTGATCCGCCGTAGTTATCAAAGCATCAAGATCGTCAAATGTTGAAATTTGTGACGTAAAATACAATCCCGCAATCTCAATTCGATGTAGATCGATGCAAGTTGAAAACCGTGGTATTCGAGCGGAATTGTGTTAATTCACCCTCCTATTCGACACTATTTGAAGCTCTCATAAAGTTATCAAAAATTCTACATTTACGCTCGCGTCTTTTCTCAGCATACCTAGTTTTCAATCCACCACCCTTGAGGTCGCAGATGCCATAGAACTCAATGGAAGTCTGAAAACACATAAAACTTTTGTTTGATGCTGCAAGAGAATGAAGTATATGACATAATAAAAGTAAATTAGAAACTCTATTAAAATTGTATACCCTTTCTAGATCAATCAATATTATTTCTACACATTTGGTGCACTAGTAGATATAGAGATAAAAATGAAAAATACATTGCTACGTATGGATTATGCTACAAATTTGTCTCTCATTACAAAGCAAGGGGGCAATATTATTTCTACAAATTTGTTGAAACGTTTTGCCCCAAACTTGTTGCACTAATAGATATAGAGATAAAAATGAAATAAATACACAACATAATATAGCTAATTCCTTTTTATTTTTTGGAAAAATCTATGTGCACCAGCCAGTTCCACTCTCCACTTCGCGCCATATTTGACTCTACTCTTTTCGCACCAATTATGACGCAAACTCCTAAACATAAACAACCCACACACTAGTGAATTTTTCCACCACTTTTGATTGGAATATGCATAATCACATGATTTATGACATCAGCCAATCTGATTCAAATATTCACATTATAAACTATCACTAACAAATCAAATTGCTCGATACTTGTGTCATTGATCACTCATCTGAACTTGTAAGTGCCATTTGTTACATTGTGTATTATACTTTGAAAGTATGTATATGTGAAATTTGTATCAAAGATAAACATTGATGCTGACATTAGGACACAAAGTGTAATATTTTAGACAAGGATTTTAAAATTTGAATTGATGTTTGATTCAATATAATCTTAAACTGATAGCTCAAGGGGATAGCCCACCTAACTTTAAACTGTCATGATTCAGATACAGCAGAAATTAAAATCACCTCTTTAGTGGCATGCTATTTTCAGTGTATTTCTTCCTTCTCTTGACTTTCTTTTCTAGTAAGAAATGTCATTTTATATGCCAGCCCATTCTATAACACCTGTGAAGAGGTTGTTTTTAAAACTAGATTGCAATCAGGAGGGGTTACATAGGTACAGAGAGAAAACTGGCCCAGCTCTTAAAATATAAATTAATTGCAAATAAATACATATGTACCCTGATTACATGCTATATTCGCAATTGTTCCTGCTCAGAATAATAATACATTTACACTATATACATATAGTGGTATAAATAAACACAGATATGAAAGACAACATTGTTTAGAACAAAAAAAAGATATTTAGGGACATGTAAATATGTTTGCAAAAGATTTCTGACATAACAGACACACACACACACACACAAATATCTACATATATATTTATATATATACAAGTATGTGCAAATATATATGTACAAATTCTAGCATTTTTGATCATTTAAAAAAAATAAAAAATAGATAAAAGCATATCATGACTTCTAGAAATACAAATACACATTAATTTATGTGAAAGTATCATATAACAGTTTTTTTTGTATAACAAATCAATATAAAAATAACTTTCTATGAGATACTGTTTGTCGAGGTATACATGTAGCTATTTCTTGGACATTACCAGTTGAAAAATAAAAGATTAGCTTTAGAGAAATGTGCTTGTTCATGGACAGTAATGAAATGGTATAAATAAAGTTGGGAAAAACCCGAATAACCGCAACCATCTATGACTGTTAGTTAACACCAGTCTGATGCTCTTCGCACTGTACTTGACACGTGTGTTTTTTATAAATAAGGAGATCACAGCAGCGATGTTTGGCGATGTCTGGCGAGCGTACTGATGCCTGAGAATGCAACATAGTTGACGCTTTGATAAATAGGTCCCCATATCTACTGTTAAACAAATAAAATTATTTCTGACTTACTACATACACAACACATTTTAACAAGAGATTTATTTCCTTTGCAAGTTACTTACACATGTGTCAGTGTTTAATGTACAGTAACTAAAACTTGCCAAAACACTATATAGTTACAGATCATTTGATAAAAAGAAGCATAAATAAAGTTTGAAAAAAAATATTGGAAACACAGGATGCTGTATATCAACTTGATTTAAGTAGTGAAAAAAAAATGGTATTTTTTATTACAGAAGGAAAAATTCTGTGATTAACGTGGCATTTTGTTTCAAAAGAAAAATATTTTCAGACATAAAGACATAATTTCTAAACCAGAAAGAAAGAGATATTTCTACATCTTTTTATCTCTACAAAAGTGGAATTTAGCACTCTTATAAGTTGTAAAAACTTATTTTTTTTACTTTACAAAAGATCAATAATTTACACATATATACAGGTATAATTCAGAGAGTTGCTTTAAAGAATGGTAGTACCATCCTTTACATTACCATATACAGGGCCAGATTATTATTATTATTCTTTTTTTATAAAGTGCCAACAGATTCTGCAGCGCTGCCCATGGGTACAAGGATAGAAGTACAATGGAGAAACAATACAATAAAAGACAAAATTTTACAGACAGATACAGGGGGAATTGAGGGCCCTATTCCCGTGGGAACTTACAATCTATATGGGTAGGAGGATGGGAAACAGGAGGTGGAGACTGCAAAGGTGGGAATGATATTAGTGGGGAGATGAGGGTAACTGTTGGGTTAGTGAAGTTTATTTGTTAATGAGTCGGTGATAGGCTTCCCTGAACAAAAAGGTCTTTAGGGAACGTTTAAAGGAGGAGAAGTTAGGGGAGAGTGTGACGGCTCGAGGAAGTGCGTTCCAGAGGGTTGGAGCTGCATGAGAGAAGTCCTGTAGTCTAGCATGAGAGGAGGTGATGGTAGAGGAAGCAGATTATGAGTTGAGTGCAAAATACTGCTTATGCTAAAGCGATATTTGCACTCAACTGAGTAATACCAGTGTATGCTAACGTGTGTTGGTATTACAAATTAGGTGCAATGCGAATGTGACCTTGCACTTGCATTGCACAGAAGCATCTTGTTTACGAGAACACGCTTCCATAGACTCTAATGGGAGCCTCATTCTGATGCAGTCATACACAGCACAGAAACTAAGAGCAGCGAAGAGGGTAAGTAGTGCAGTGATGGGCAGAAATTTTAAATATATATGTGTATGAACATATACATATATATTTATGTGTTAATAAATGCATATACCCATATTAACACATAAATATATATGTATATAAGCATATACATATATATTTATTTACAGGGAGGAACACACAGTTCCCATAGAACGCAATTTAAAGTCACTTTTCAGAGTCGTTTTTTTCTTTACACCACACAGCCGCCAGCTTTAACCCCTTAAAACGGCCTAGTACAGTATTTTTTAATAAAAAAATAAAGACCCACTATTTGGAGGCATTTGGGGCACTTTTAGAAAGTTAACCAGAGATCTGATCTTTGGTTAATTTTATGAGAGCTAATTGCTACCGCAAGCTTGCAAGCTTGTAATGGTTGGTTATTTATCGTGCCACCACAAACGGACAAATTTGCCCATTTGCGGGTGCACAATAAATTAGTGCTCCACTTGTAATCTATCCCACAATATCTAAAGCCATATATGACTATTTAACATTGTCCCTTTAAGTTGTAACACCAAAAAAAAAAATATTTTATAGAAAAATTAAAATGTGTCTTGAAATTACACAGGAAGAAACCTATTTAATGAACACAGTAGAAATTGTAATAAAACTAAACTGCATCTGAAAAAACTATTGTGAAATTCATACTTTGCACTGAATATTCAATACAGAAAACTCAAGTCTCTTTCTTAAACACTGATGCAGCGAGTAAAACGTTTGGTTATATGAACTGAACCCAAGTCAAAAAGGATGATATTCTTGGACTCATTCTGAAGTAATCTATGACCCCAGACTAGTCATCAGAAGCCACCCTGAAGTATGCCCACAGGCCGAAATATTTAAATGAGATGATTCTAGAGTCATTCACTGGCTGTTCATGCTTGTGAAGTAAACAGTAAGGTAATCTGCTAATCATTCTGTAGTCATAACCCAGAATGTTTTACCTTAGCTGATGAGCTTGATGATGTCTGATGATGTGCAAATGGCTTCTAAAGTAGTTTTATGATCAACAAATAACTCCAGGATAGTCTCTAAAGTAATCTTTTTGTCTTGGGAACTGTTTTTAGTTGTCAACCTATGTAAAGAGATAGTAGAATTGATTAACTCTATGGAAAAAAGGATCTGTGATTCAATGGTTGATATTTGATTTCTGGGTCATAACTTAGCATGAAACTGTTATTAATGTCAAATAGGGGATTTGGCCTTTCTCTACCACTTTGAAGAAAAAAAAAATAGAAAAAACATAATTTATGTAAGAACTTACCTGATAAATTCATTTCTTTCATATTGGCAAGAGTCCATGAGCTAGTGACGTATGGGATATACAATCCTACCAGGAGGGGCAAAGTTTCCAAAACCTCAAATTGCCTGTAAATACACCCCTCACAACACCCACAATTCAGTTTAGCGAATAGCCAAGTAGTAGGGTGATAGAAAAAGGAGTAAAAAGCATAAAAAAAGGAACTGGAAATATAATTGTGCTTTATACAAAAAAAACATAGCCACCATAAAATGGGTGGGTCTCATGGACTCTTGCCAATATGAAAGAAATGAATTTATCAGGTAAGTTCTTACATAAATTATGTTTTCTTTCATGTAATTGGCAAGAGTCCATGGGCTAGTGACATATGGGATAGTAATACCCAAGATGTGGTACTCCACAGAAGAGTCACTAGAGAGGGAGAGATAAAAATAAAAACAGCAATTTTCTGCTGAAAAAATTAAATCCACATTCAAAAAAATAAGTTTTTCTCATAATTGAAAAGAAAAAAACATAAAACATAAGCAAAGGAATCAAACTGAAACAGCTGCCTGAAGAACTTTTCTACCAAAAACTGCTTCTGAAGAGGCAAATACTTCAAAATGGTAGAATTTAGTAAATGTATGCAAAGAAGATCAAGTTACTGCTTCGTAAATCTGATCAACTGAAACTTCATTCTTAAAAGCCCACAAAGTGGAAACTGATCTAGTAGAATGAGCTGTGATTCTCTGAGGTGGGGCCTGACTCCGACTCCAAATAAGCCTGATGAATCAAAAGCTTTAACCAGGATGCCAAGGAAATGGCAGAAGATTTCTGACCGTTCCTAGGATCAGAAAAAAACAACAAATAGATTAGAAATCTTCCTTTAGTAGCTTCAACATAATATTTCAAAGCTCTTACAACATCCAGAGAATGTAAGGATCTCTCCAAAGAATTCTTAGGATTAGGACACAATGAGGGAACAACAATTTCCCTATTAATGTTGTTAGAATTCACAATTTAAGGTAAAAATTTAAATGAAGTCTGCAAAACTGCCTTATCCTGATGGAAAATCAGAAAAGGAGACTCACAAGAAAGAGTAGTTAATTCGGAAACTCTTCTAGCAGAAGAAATAGCCAAAAGGAACAACACTTTCCAAGAAAGTAGTTTAATGTCCAAAGAACGCATAGGCTCAAAAGGAGGAGCTTGTAAAGCCTTCAAAAACAAATTAAGATATTGATTTAATGACAGGCTTGATACGGACCAAATCCTGCACAAAACATTGAATATCAGGAAGCTTTGCCATCTTTCTGTGAAATAAAACAGAAAGAGCAGAGATTTGTCCCTTCAAGGAACTTGCAGACAAACCTTTATCCAAACCATCCTGAAGAAACTGTAAAATTCTAGGAATTCTAAAAGAATGCCAGGAGAATTTATAAAAAGAACAACATGAAATATAAGTCTTTCAAACTTGATAATAAATCTTCCTAGAAACAGATTTACGAGCCTGTAACATAGTATCAATCACTGAGTCAGAGAAACCTCTATGACTAAACACTAAGCGTTCAATTTCCATACCTTCAAATTTAACGACTTGAGATCCTGATTGAAAAACGGTCCTTGAGACAGAAGGTCTGGTCTTAAAGGAAGTAGCCAAGGTTGGCAACTGGGCATCTGGACAAGATCCACATACCAGAAACTGTGAGGTCATGCTGGTGCTACCAGAAACACAAATGAATGTTCCATGATGATCTTAGACATCACTCTTGGAAGAAGAACTAGAGGAGGGAAGATATAAACAGGTTGGTAAAACCAAGGAACTGCTAACGCATCCACCGACTCCGCCTGAGGATCCCTGGACCTGGACAAGTGCCTGGGAAGTTTCTTGTTTAGATGGGAAGTCATCAGATCTATTTCTGGAAGACTCCACATCTGAACAATGTAAAAAAACACATCTGGATGAAGCGACCACTCCCCCAGATGTAAAGTCTGACGGCTGAGATAATCTGCTTCCCAATTGTCTACACCTGGGATATGTACCACAGAAATTAGACAAGAGCTGAATTCCGCCCAAGAAAGTATCCAAGATACTTCTTTCATAGCTAGGGAACTGTGAGTCCCACCCTGATGATTGACATATGCCACAGTTGTGATATTGTCTGTCCGAAAACAAATGAATGGTTCTCTCTTCAACAGAGGCCAAACCTGAAGAGCCCTAAAAATAGCACGGAGTTCTAAAATATTGATTGGTAACCTCGCCTCTTGAGATTTCCAAACCCCTTGTGCTGTCAGAGATCCCCAGACAGCTCCCCAAACTGAAAGACTTGCATCTGTTGTGATTACAGTCCAGGTTGGACAAACAAAAGAGGCCCCTTGAACTATACAATGGTGATCTAACCACCAAGTCAGAGAGAGTCGAACATTGGGATTTAAGGATATTAATTGTGATATCCTTGTATAATCCCTGCACCATATATTCAGCATACAAAGCTGAAGAGGTCTCATATAAAAATGAGCAAAGGGGATTGTGTCCGATGCTGCAGTCATGAGACCTAAAACTTCCATGCACATAGTCACTGAACGGAATGCTTGAGACTGAAGGTTCCGACAAGGTGAAACCAATTTTATTCGTCTCTTGTCTGTTAGAGACAGAGTCATGGACATTGAATCTATCTGGAAACCTAAAAAGGTGACCATTGTCTGAGGAATCAAGGAACTTTTTGGTAAATTAATCCTCCAACCATGTCTTTGAAGAAACAACACTAGTTGATTCGTGTGAGATTCGGCAGAATGTAAAGACTGAGCTAGTACCAAGATATCATCCAAATAAGGAAACACCGCAATACCGTTAGAGAGTAGGGCACAGAGAACTTTTGAAAAAATTATTGGAGCTGTCGCTAGGCCAAATGGAAGAGCGACAAATTGGTAATGCTTGTCTAGAAAAAAGAATTTCAGAAACCGATAGTGGTCTGGATGAATCGGAATATTAAGATATGCATCTTGTAAGTCTATCCTGAACAAAAGGCAGACTAGTCCTTATAGTCACCATTTTGAAAGTTGGCAAAAACCAAAAACCATTCAACATTTTCTCACCCAGAACTGGCCTGAATGAATTTTCTTTCTTTGGGACAATGAATAGATTTGAATAAAACCCCAGACCCTATTCCTGAAACGAAACTGGTATGATTACCCCTGAAAGCTCTAGATCTGAAACACACTTCAGAAAAGCCTGAGCCTTCACTGGATTTGCCGGAACGTGTGAGAGAAAAAATCTTCTCACAGGAGGTCTTGCTCTGAATCCTATTCGATACCCTTGAGAGACAATACTCTGAATCCTTTGATTTTGGACAGAATCTGCCCAAATGTTTTTGAAAAAATGTAATCTGCCCCCCACCAGCTGAGCTGGAATGAGGGCCGCACCTTTATGCTGGCTTTGGTTTCTTAAAAGACTTGGATTTATTCCAACTTGAAGAAGGTTTCCAATTGGAACCAGGTTCTTTGGGGGAAGGATTGGCTTTCGGATCCTTATTCTGTCAAAAAGAACGAAAACTATTAGAAGCTTTAGATTTACCCTTAGATCTTTTATCCTGAGGTAAAAAAAACAACTCCCTTCCCCCCAGTGACAGTTGAAATAATTGAATCCAACTGAGAACCAACTGAGAACCAAATAAATTGTTACCTTGGAAAGAAAGAGATCGTAATCTAGACTTAGATACCATGTCAGCATTCCAATATTTAAGCCACAAAGCTCTTCTAGCTAAAATAGCTAAAGTCATAGAGGCCTATTTAACAACGGTCTGTCGGACCTGATCCGACAGTGCGGATCAGGTCCAACAGACCTCGCTGAATGCGGAGAGCAATACGCTCTCCATATTCAGCATTGCACCAGCAGCTCTTGTTAGCAGCAGATGCAACGCCGCCCCCTGCAGATTCACGGCCAATTGGTCGCCAGCAGGGGGGTGTAAATCAACCTGATCATACTCGATCGGGTTGAATTGTGGTGATGTCTGTCCGCCTCCTCAGAGCAGGTGGACAGGTTATGATGCAGCGGTCTTTAGACCGCTGCTCCATAACTTGTGTTTCTGGCGAGTCAGTTTGTTCTCTTCGTATTCTTAGTTGAAAGCTAAACCTAGGTAAACTCATATGCTAATTTCTTAGACCTTGAAGGCCACCTCTAATCTGAATGCATTTTGATAGTTTTCCACCACTAGAGGGTGTTAGTTCATTTGTGTCATATAGATAACATTGAGCTCACGCATGTGAAGTTACCTAAGAGTCAGCACTGATTGGCTAAAATGCAAGTCTGTCAAAAAAACTGAAATAAGGGGGCCTTTGCAGAGGCTTAGATACAAGGTAATTACGGAGATAAAATGTGTATTATTATACTTGTTTTGATTATGCAAAACTATGGAATAGGTAATGGATTATCTATCTTTTTAAACAACAAACATTCTGGTGTTTACTGTCCCTTTAATAGGATGTAAAATTGTCTGTTTCAGTGTTGAAATAAAAAGGCCCTAAGCAGTGGGTTATACTTAGAAGAAGTCATTTCAATATGTATTATTTATCATTTTAAAAGTATTTTACCTTTTCTTTCTGAGACAGCTAATCTATATGCAATCAGTTGCCCATATTCAGTAGAAGACATTTGCTGCAAACATCATGTGACAATGGAATCTAAGTTCTAAGGAATCTAAGTGGAATCAAAATCTGCTTATCTAGCTGTAGAATGTTTTTTTGTAACACAATCTATTTCTTTTCATCTTTACTTTGATTTAACATATTTTTCTACTAAAGAACTGTTTCTAACCCCCTTAAACAGGATTCACAAAACTTTCAAACATTTGGACCTAGATTTTTAAACAATTTGCAATTTACAAAGATTTGTTTCCGCCTCTCATTACATTTATGAGTTGGAAATTAGTCTCCATTATAATAAATGGAGCTGCATCTATCCCATGATCATGTACCTCTCAGTGCATAGAGCACGCTCCAATATCAAGGATACTTTTACATATTAATACATTTCTTTTGGGCATATGTTAGAGAGGACTGTTTTATTGAGGGTGCAATTTTTCCTTCTGTTTGTTTTGTAAGGGTCAAAAGGCAGTTTTGTGATGTTAGTATTCTTGACAGTGAAACTCATTCTATGTGGTGGAAAGTAAACAGCTGCGAGAAGGATTTGGCTCCATTACTTAAAATGGAATTAAACTTTCGATGAGGAATGACTACAAATGTGCAATTGGTGAATTGTGATGTTGCGGCAAGTTTTTTTTTTAAACCAAGATATTAGTTAAACAAATGAGTTTAATCAAATAATTGAATATAAGCCAATATATATAAATGCCTTAGTTCTGACAGCATACACAAAACATATTCTAAGAATCAGATGTTGTACTTCAGCATGATACATCCAAATATATGTTGACCAGAATCGAAGTGAGAGCAAAAACATTGATTAATTTCTTTGGAAGACATAACATAAAGCTGGTATGCTAATTCCACTCATCTGGTAATTGCCCTCATCTAACTCTGTAATATTTCTCACCCTTGTATTCCTTACCTCTTGTTTCTCACCCTCGTACCCTTCTAGATTGTAAGCTCCCAAGGGGCCCTCAATTCTTCCTGTATGTGTTTGTCAAATGTTGTCTTGTCTCCTACAAGTATTTTATAATTGTTTTACATATATCAATTTTACCCATGGACAGCGCTACAGAATATGTAGACACTTTGTAACTAATTAATATAATCCTAATAATAATAAAATAATAATTACCTGAAAAATTCAAAATAACCTTAAGGAACAGAAATGTAAACTCCCAGAATGCTCTTTATAAATGTTAAAATGCTTTTGCATTAGAATCAGATGTCATACCTGAATATTCATTAATGAATAATAATTCCTGAATTATTCATCTCTTTACATGGGAGACATCAATTCTGCAAGAAATATATTTTGATATACACTTGTAAATCACTTTAAAGAGACATTGAGCTCCATGTGTTAAGCAGCAAAAGCTGCTCCAGAGCCCTTGCGGGGCAGGTTCACATATGCAAGCCTGCTTCCCACAATGTAAGAAACAGCGATCATTAGACCTCGTGATGAATGCTGGTATAATGGGTTTTACAGTTCCGCCTAAGGAGGTGTGTGCAGCGAATGGCTGCAAAGGAATCTCGGCTGGCCGCACGGAAATTCTAACAGTGCAAGTCTACATGCATAAATCAATCCAACGGATAAGGTCGTATTGCACTAATTTCGCTACTTAACAGTCTGTGTCAAGTGACAGTGAGCTTTTGCCGTATGCTTTCCCTGTCGAGGGGTTTGTCTTGCATAACGGATGATAAATTTCCAGGTGCTGACAGATTAAAGCCAGTGAATGCCTGACAAGTTTTCCTGCTACTCAATGTCTGTCTTCTCGCTTTAACCCTTGGATACCTACCGCTTTTCTTTATCTACACTGCATGGCATGCAGACCAAATAACCACTGTTGAAATTGACTTTTGACACCTGTGCTGGACTTTGTGCTGGATTCAATGCAATGTTATTTCTGCTTAGACACATGCATTAACTTCTTTGCTTTGCGCTTCCACTGTGTCCATATTTAGCGAGTTCTCCTACTTAAGACTGCTTAGATCCCGATTCATACATACCTGCCCAGCAATTATACCTTTATACAAGAGGTGCTGCGCGCAGCTGGGTGTAGCAGGTCTGAGAGGATTACCCACTATTTACATATATATGATCTATGTACACTAGTGACTGTTGCTATATTGCCATTATGTTTTGTTTATGCTAGCAGATGATGTTTACACCACTTTACTGATGTTACATCCCTGACCGGTCAGGTTCAGCTGTATGACATCCATTTTGTATTTTAACTTTATTATGTCCCCGTCTGTCTTTACTCACATGCTTTATATATAGACATTAGTGATACCCCATTGTTGATCTTCAGGGCCCTCTGTGTGAGGAGGGGGTCTGTTGCTCCCATGATTAAATCTACTTTGTATCCTCCGCCTCAAGCTAAGTGTATTTTTTTCTTAAAAGAGTGCTGAATCCCCTGTCTTTGTATACCTGAACTACAGCTCAGGTTATCCTATACTATTAAACATTACATTTATTTATAAGGGTCTGCACCACATTATCCCTATTGCTGGAGATATGGACATGTAGCTATTAGTCCATAGTACTATTATTCAGCTCGATTTTTTGTAGCGATTGCGTCCCCTCTGCACTTCCTTTTAAATATATATAAATATACTATATATAAAAGAGATGTGCATTTGTTCTGTCTTAATATGCATTTATTATGAAAATTCAGGTTTTTCATTTTCATTTTAATGAAACGAAATCTGAATGAATAATGTTCAGACAAATGTGTTACTTTCACTCTGCTGAGCTATAATATACAGACAACCCAAAAAACATATAATGCAAAAAAAATATGAATGAATGCACAAAGAAAATGAAAGAAAACGAAAAAATACTGATGAAAATCTTCAATATTTATTAGTTTTCTTTAATTTTTTTAAGGAGCTAATACCTCTCTTTATATATATAGTATATGAAAAATCATGTTTTTTTCCATGAAAAGGGAGTTGTTATTGAACGTGAAACTCAAATGAAGTGTTACAAATATATAGGTATTGGCTGATAGGGACAACTCATAAGGAAAAAAATGGTTTCATCAGCACTTGAACTTCCATTGAAAAACACTACAATATATATTGAACACTTTGGATTCATGTCTCTTTGAATAAATAACATCTTTAATAAAAAAAAGTATTTTAATTTGTCTGCTTTCTTTGAAGAAACATGGATTAATAATAATGATGGAGGAAGGATTAATATTAATATTATACTATGCATTTTAAATATAGAAAGCAGAATATGCATTCATATATTAATAATTTAGACAACATGCTTTACTTGAAAATTCTATATAAAGACTACATACTAATAGTGGCTAATAGTATTAGTATATAACTTCTATTTGTTACAAATACAATATATGATACATCTTTAAATGGCTTTTCTGTAGGAAGAACATGAACAAATGATACAGACAGTTTTGGTAAAATGGTCATAATAATTACAATCAGTAACCATTTACAGGATTATTTACTGAATCAGCATTACTGCTAGCTCTTTTTCCAGAAAATATAGTGATGAATGATTTCCAAATAAAGATGTGTATATTAACATATGGATAAGAAAACCTGTCTAGCGTTTACATTCACAAGCTGTACCAGTTCAATGAAATTCAGCTATAAAGATAAAATTGGTGGCTATTTTCCAACACTTTATTTTGTGCTGACAAACACATTTTTGCTGGTAACTTTGACTTGTGAATGTTCTTTTTAAGGTTACAATGCAATGGTTTAAAATACGATCAAATAATATGTATAAATTTATATTAATTATAGGTGTTTTTCTCCTTAATGGGGAAAATTATTTAAATTTTGGCTGCTGTTTTTTGTTTTTAGTAATTCATTTGTTATATCTGTCATGATGCGTTCAAAACACTTTTTCATATATTTTAGTTATAAATCTAAAAATTCCAAGTAGTAAATACTATAAAATACCAACGATACAAATAGTTTACTAATGGATATTGTAAGATAAGCGCATTGTTTGTGGCAATACAAAACATTTGTGAAGAAATTAGATGATCATAAGGTCTGGGTAAACTTTTATCTGAGCACCTACCAAAATAAGGATTATGTTCTAATATTTTTAGAACGTGTCATACAACAACATAAAATTTAGGGTTAGATTACAAGTGAAGCGCAAAATATCGCTTTAGCATAACGATATTTGCGCTTGACTCGTAATACCAGTGCATATAATTGTGCGCTGGTATTTTAAGTTGAGCGCAATGTGAACATAAACTCGCGTTTGTATTGCATGGAAGCTGTGCACTAAATAGTTTTTTTTAAAAGTAAGTAAATTAATATATAAATCAAACTCTAATTAAAAATATTTATTATGATGCCATTGATGATAGCATATGCCATGTGATCAGTAATGAAACCAGGGCCAGTGCTAGAATTTTTCGCCACACAGGCGAGGATGCATTTTGCCCCTCCAATGATTACATACTATCCCCATTGCTAGTTAAAGGTATATGAAACAATTTTTTTCTTTCATGATTCAGACAAAGCATGCAATTTTAAGAAAATTTATCATTTACTCCTATTATCAATTTTGTTTCCTTCTCTTGCTATCTGTATTTGAAAAGTAGGAATGTAAGCTTAGGAGCCAGCCCATTTTTGGTTCAGCACCTGAATATTTCTTGCTAATTGGTGGCTAAATGCAAATCAAACAGTGATAGCGCAGCCAAATAACAAATTGAGTAAGTTTAGTTTTTGTGGCTGGACAGAACTTTTTCTTGCAATATGTCACATTACTTGGATGTCATTTAGGGCTTTAAAAGCATCACTAGCTTGAAAATATTTGCTTCCTGGGGTCACAGATAGAAAAGGCAATTATTTATTTTTTAATAAAGCTACTACAATTGTAATTTCAGATGATATAAGAAAATGAAACTCTCCTCTTAAGAATCCAACTGATTTGTATTTTGATGCTTAAGCCTTAAATTGTGAGAATAAATATATGTTTTTCCTTTGAATATCCATTTTAAATAGATATTCCTATATATATCTGTATATATCTATACCTGTAAATAATCATTTATATACAACGCCAATTCCGAAAAAGTTGGGAAAGTATGGAAAATGCAAAAAACAGAAAAAAAACAAAAAGAGTCATTTGAAACTTCAATTCAACCTGTACTATGCTTAAAACCCATTATTAACACCTTATTTGATTTTTTACTTTGAGAATTTAATGTATTCAAAAAAAAATATAAACTCATTTCAAATCAAGTCGACTGTTTACCACTCTGTAACATCATCTTTTCTTTTAATAACACTTATTAAGCATTTGGGCTATCAAGACACCAGTTGGTTAAGTTTGGCAAGCAGAATTTTCTCCCATTCATCCATTAGGCATATCTTCAGCTGTGCAACTGTACGGGCCCTTCATTGCCTTATTATGCGCTTCATAATGCGTCACACATTCTCAATCGGAGACTGGTCAGGACTGCAGACAGGTCATGCTAGCACCTACACTCTCTGCTTACATAACCATGCGCTTGTAATCCATGCAGAATGTGGTTTGGCGTTTTCATGTTTGAAAATGGTAGGATGTCCCTGGAAAAGACAACATCTGGATTGCAGCATATGTTGCTCCAAAATGTATACATATCTTTCTGCATTAATGGTGCTCTCACAGATGTGCAAGTTACCCATGCCATGGGCACTGACACACCCCGATACCATGACACACGCTGGCTTTTGGACCTTATGCTGTAAAAAGCGTGGATCGTCCTTTTCTTCTTTGGCCTAGAGAACAGAATTGCTGTTTTTTCCAAAAACTATATGAAATATTGACTTGTTGGACCACAAAACATGATTCCACGGTGCTTCTGGACAGTGTTGATGTATGGTTTCTGCTTTGCATAGTAAAGCCTTAACTTATATCTGTGGATGTGTTACACCAAGGAACATCCACAGCACCAAAATATCTTATAAAGTCTTTATTTAGACAATAAAAAACAGCGACGTTTCGGGGTAGGTCCCATTAGATCAAATTAGAGCATGACTAAGGGGACCTACCCTAAAACGTCACTGTTTTTTATTGTCTAAATAAAGACTTTATAAGATATTTTGGTGCTGTAGACGATCCTTGGTTTGACTGATGCTGCAGAGACTAGGCAGTGTCTCTTGTTCCTATGTGCACCATTCAGTAGTGCTGTATTAACTATTGTTACATTGTATCTGTGGATGCAGCTGCAAATGGTGTTGACTGACAAAGGTTTATCCAAGTCAGGATATCCATTACAGACACATGGCGGTTTTTGAGACAGTGACGTCTGAGGAATTAGAGATCACACACATTCAAAAGTGGTTTTTGGCCTTGCCCTTTACACACAGAGATTTGAACGGATTCCTTGAATCTTTTAATAATATTGTGCACTGTAGAAGGTGAAATGCCCAAAATCCTACTGAATTGTCTCTGGGGGATGTTGTTCTCGAAGTGTTGGATTATTCACTGACGCATCTTTTGGCAGATTGGTGAGCCTCAACCCATCCTTGCTCTTTAAAGACTAGGAGGCCTATTTATCAAGCTGTCAACCACAAATACGCTGGAATTCCACAACAAAATAGTGACGAGCTTGATTCGCCTCATTTATCAAAGCCTACAGATTAGCAAAAGTTGAAATCTGTGACGTAACATACGATCCGCCGGTCTCAGTCCGACACAGATCAATGCTTACGTCATTACAGATGTTCCGAATAAAATTTGGCACTATCTGACAACTTTTGCAAGTTATCAAACTTCTAACAGGTACGCCCGCCACTATTACGGCCCAGTGTACCTGTTTTTCAATCCGCCACCCTCAAGACAGCGGATGCCATAGGAATCAATGGGAGTCTGAAAGCAGCGAAAGCTTATGTTCGATGCTGCCAGATATCCCATTGATTTCTATGGTAGAATAAAAGTTACGTTTACACCTAACACCCTAACATGTTCCCCGAGTCTAAACACCCCTGCCACCCCGACATCGCCACCACCTATATAATGTTATTAACCCCTATCCCGCCACTCCCCGACACCGCCGCCACTAAATAAATGTATTAACACCTATCCCGCTGCTCCCGAACCCCACCGCAACTAAATAAAGTTATTAACCCCTATCCCGCCGCTCCCGGAGCCCACCGCAACTCTAATAAAGTTATTAACGCCTATCCCGCCGCCCCCGGACCCCACCACAACTAAATAAATATATTAACCCCTATCCCGACGCTCCCCGACCCAGCCGCAACTAAATAAAGTTATAAACCCCTATCCCGCTGCTCCCGGAGCCCACCACAACTAAATAAATGTAATAACCCCTAAACCCCGGCCTCCCACATCACTACCACTTACTAAACCTATTAACCCCTAAACCGCCAGCCCTGAACATCACTATAAACTAAATTAAGCTATTAACCCCTAAAACTAACAACCCGGTAACTTTACATTATAATTACCTCATCCTTATCTTATAATAAATTTAAACTTACCTTTAGAATTAAATTAAACTATATTAAACTATTAATTAACCTACCCAAACTACTATACTAAATTACATTAAATTACATTAAACTATATTAAACTATTCATTAACTTACACTAACTATTATGCTAAAATTACATTAAACTATATTAAACTATTAATTAACCTACCCTAACTATTATACTACACTTACATTAAACTACAAATTAAATTAACTATATTATATATTTAAAAACCTAACCCTACTCAAATTATTTAAATCTACTATTAAAAATGACTAAGTTCCAAAAAAAATAACAACTACTGTAAGTTACAAAAATAAAACCCCACTAAGTTACACAAAATAAAAAACACTGTTACAAAAAAAATAAACACTAAGTTACACAAAATAAAAAATAAATTATCAAATATTTAAACTAATTACACCTAATCTAATAGCCCTATGAAAATAAAAAAGCCCCCCCCCAAATAAAAATAAAAACCCTAGCCTAAATAAACTACCAATGGCCCATAAAAGGACCTTTTGCGGGGCATTGCCCCAAAGAAATCAGCTCTTTTACCTGTAAAAAAAATACAAATACCCCCCAACAGTAAAACCCACCACCCACACAACAAAACCCCCCAAATAAAAACCTATCTAAAAAACCTAAGCTCCCCATTGCCCTGAAAAGGGCATTTGTATGGGCATTGCCCATAAAAGGGCATTTAGCTCTTTTTCAGCCCAAACCCCTAATCTAAATTAAAACCCACCCAATAAACCCTTAAAAAACCTAATACTAACCCCTGAAGATCCACTTACAGTTTCTGAAGACCCGACATCCATCCTCAACGAAGCGGCAGAAGTCCTCAGCGAAGCGGCTCCATCTTCAAGACATCCAGCGAGGAGCATCCTCTACTTCTGACGTCTTCTGAACAATGAAGTTTCCCTTTAAATGACGTCATCCAAGATGGCGTCCCCCACATTCCGATTGGCTGATAGAATTCTATCAGCCAATAGGAATTAAGGTGGAAAAAATCCTATTGGCTGTTGCAATCAGCCAATAGGATTGAGCTTTCATCCTATTGGTTGATCCAATCAGCCAATTGGATTGAGATTGCATACTATTGGCTTATGGGGGGTATTTGTATTTTTTTTACAGGTAAAGAGCTGATTTCTTTGGGGCAATGCCCCGCAAAAGGCCCTTTTAAGGGCCATTGGTAGTTTATTGTAGGCTAGATTTTTTGGGGGGGGCTTTTTTATTTTCATAGGGCTATAAGATTTGGTGTAATTAGTTTAAATATTTTATAATTTATTTTTTATTTTGTAAAATTTAGTGTTTATTTTTTTTATTTTGTGTAACTTAGTGGGTTTTTTTTTTGCAACTTAGTTGTTATTTTTTTGGAACTTAGTAATTTTTAATAGTAGATTTAAATAATTTGAGTAGGGTTAGGTTTTTTAATATATAATATAGTTATTTAATTTGTAGTTTAATGTAATTGTAGTATAACAGTTAGGGTAGGTTAATTAATAGTTTAATATAGTTTAATGTAATTTTAGTATAATAGTTACGGTAGGTTAATGAATAGTTTAATATAGTTTAAATTAATTCTAAAGGTAAGTTTAAATTTATTATAAGATAAGGATGAGTTAATTATAATTTCAATTAGTGGGTTGTTAGGTTTAGGGGTTAATAGCTTAATTTAGTTTATGGCGATGTGGGGGGCTGGTGGTTTAGGGGTTAATAGGTTTAGTAAATGGTACTAGTGATGTGGGAGGCCAGGGGTTTAGGGGTTAATACATTTCTTTAGTTGCGGAGGGGTCCGGGAGCGGCGGGATAGGGGTTAATAACTTTATTTAGTTGTGGAGCGCTTCGGGAGCAGCAAAATAGGGGTTAATACCTTTATTAAAGTTGCGGCAGGGTCCGGGAGCGGCGGGATAGGGTTTAAACATTTTAGTATAGTGGCGGTATTTAGTGACAGGGTATAAATAAAGTTGGGAAAAAGGCGAATAGCAGCGAGATCGATAACTGTTAGTTAACAACAGTCTGCTGCTCATCACCCTGTACTTCGTGCGGGGCTTTTTGACAGCTTTTTTGAAAAATATGGAGAGCATATTCAGGTCCGCAGCCGCGATGTTAGGCGAGCGTATTGGTCCCCGCGAATGCAGCATAGTTGACAGCTTGATAAATAGGCCTCTAGGTTTTTTTGGAGGCTCCTTATATACTATGATTACATAATTGCTCACATTTCACATCACCTTCTTATTTCAACTTGTCACCGCTATTAGTCCTAAATTGCCCCTGTCCCAACTTTTTAGGAAAGTGTTGCAGTCATCAGATTTGAAATGAGAGTGTATTTTCAAAAATACATTAATATCACAAAGTAAAACATCAAATATGTGTTAATAATGGCCCAGATTACGAGTTTTGCGTTAGAGGCTATGCGGTGCTAACGAGCAGTTTTCCCTCACCGCTCACTTACCTACAACGCTGATATTACGAGTTTTCAGAAACCCGTCGTTAAAAGACAAGAAGTGAGCATTGAGCGAAATTTTGCTCATTACCGCACTCCAATACCAGCGCTGCTTATGTCAGCGGTGAGCTGGTTTAATGTGCTTGTGCACGATATCCCCATAGGAATCAACTGGGAGAGCCGGCTGAGAAAAAGTCTAACACCTGCAAAAAAGCAGCGTAAAACTCAGTAACACAGCCCCATTGATTCCTATAGGGAAATAAAAGTTATGTTTACACCTAACACCCTAACATGAACCCAGAGTCTAAACACCCCTAATCTTACACTTATTAACCCTAATCTGCCACCCCCGACATCGCCGACACCTACATTATAATTATTAACCCCTAATCTGCTGCCCCCAACATCGCTGACCGTACATTATATTTATTAACCCCTAATATACCACCCCCAACATCGCCAACACCTACATTATAATTATTAACCCTAATCTGCCGCTCCGGACACCGCCGCCACCTACCTACATTTATTAACCTCTAATCTGCTGTCCCCAACGTCGCCAACACCTACATAGGATTTATTAACCCCTAATCTGCTGCCCCCAACATCGCCGACACCTACATACTATTTATTAACCCCTAATCTGCTGCCCCCAACGTCGCCACCACTATATTAAAGTTATTAACCCCTAAACCTAAGTCTAACCCTAACACCCCCTAACTTAAATATAATTACAATAAATCTAAATAAATATTCCTATCATTAACTAAAATATTCCTATTTAAAACTAAATACCTGTAAAATAAACCCTAAGATAGCTGCAATATAACTAATAGTTACATTGTATCTAGCTTAGGGTTTATTTTTATTTTACAGGCAAGTTGGTATTTATTTTAACTAGGTAGAATAGTTATTAAATAGTTATTAACAATTTAATAACTACCTAGCTAAAATAAATACAAAAGTACCTGTAAAATAAAACCTAACCTAAATTACACTAACAACTAACACTGCACTATAATTAAATAAATTAACTAAATTAAATACAATTGCCTAAATTAAATGCAAATTAAATTAGCTAAAGTACAAAAACCCCCCACTAAATTACAGAAAATAATAAACAAATTACAGATATTTAAACTAATTACACCTACTCTAATAGCCCTATTAAAATAAAAAAGCCCCCCCAAAATAAAACAAAAAAACCCTAGCCTAAACTAAATTACCAATAACCCTTAAAAGGGCCTTTTGTGGGGCATTGCCCCAAAGAAATCAGCTCTTTTACCTGTAAAAAAAAATACAAACACCCCCCAACCGTAAAACCCACCACCCACACAACCAACCCCCCAAATAAAATACTATCTAAAAAAAACTAAGCTCCCCATTGCCCAGAAAAGGGTATTTGGATGGGCATTGCCCTTAAAAGGGCAGTTAGCTCTATTGCAGCCCAAAGTCCCTAACCTAAAAATTAAACCCACCCAATACACCCTTAAAAAAACCTAACACTAACCCCCTGAAGATCGACTTACCGGGAGAAGTCTTCATCCAAGCTGGGCCAAAGTCCTCAATGATGCCGGGAGAAGTCTTCATCCAAGCCGGGGGAAGTGGTCCTCCAGACGGGCAGAAGTCTTCATCGAGACGGCATCTTCTATCTTTATCCATCCAGCACGGAGCGGATCCATCTTCAATACATCCGACGTGGAGCATCCTCTTCATCCGACGACTAAAGCTGAATGAAGGTACCATTAAGTGACGTCATCCAAGATGGTGTCCCTTAGATTCCAATTGGCTGATAGAATTATATCAGTCAATCGGAATTAAGGTAGAAAAAATCCTATTGGCTGATGCAATCAGCCAGTAGGATTGAAGTTCAATGATGAGCTGGCATTCTATTGGCTGTTCCAATACATTTTTGCGTGGGATTTCCATAGCGGCAGTATTACAGGTTGTGCGGTGAGGCTAAAATGCTTGCGTTACAGCCTATACCTACACAATCTATACCGCCATCTGAGAGCAGTAGTTATGGATTTTGTGTAACAGAAATGTTTCACAAAACTCATAACTAAAGTGTTACAAAGTACACTAACACCCATTAACTACCTATTAACCCCTAAACCGAGGCCCTCCCGCATCGCAAACACTATTTAAAACGTATTAACCCCTAAACCGCCAGCCCCCCACATCGCCACTACTAAATAAACCTATTAACCCCTAAACCGCCAGCCCCCCACATCACCACTAATAAATTAAACTATTAACCCCTAAACCTATCACTCCCTAAATTCAAATTAAAATTACAATATCCCTATCTTAAATGAAAAAAAACTTACCTGTGAAATTAAAAAACACAAGTTTAAACTAACAATTAACCGAACATAACTATTATACTAAAATTAAAATAACTACAAATTAAAAAAAAAAACTAAATTGCACATTAAAAGAACTAACACTACTAAAAAAAAGTCTAAAATTACAAAAAATAAAAAATACTAAATGAGGAAAAATAACAACACTAAATTACGAAAAATAACAAACGAAATTATCCATAATAAAAACAATTACACCTAATCTAATGGCCCTATAAAAAAAGCCCCCCCCAAAATAAAAAAAAACCCTAGCCTACAATAAACTACCAATACCCATTAAAAGGGCCTTTTGTAGGGCATTGCCCTAAATAAATCAGCATTTGTATAGGCATTGCCCTTAAAAGGGCATTTAGCTATTTTACATTGCCCTTAAAGGGACAGTCTACACCAGAATTGTTATTGTTTTAAAAGATAGATAATCCCTTTTACCCATTCCCCAGTTTTGCATAACCAACACAGTTATATTAATATACTTTAAACCTTTGTGATTATCTTGTATCTAAGCCTCTGCAAACTGCCCCTTTATTTCAGTTCTTTTGACAGACTTGCAGTTTAGCCAGTCAGTGCCTGCTCCCAGATAACTTCATGTGCATGAGCACAGTGTTATCTATATGAAATACATGAACTAACACCCTCTAGTGGTGAAAAACTGTTAAAATGCATTCTGAAAAGAGGTGGCCTTCAAGGTCTAAGAAATTAGCATATTAACCTCCTAGGTTAAGCTTTCAACTAAGAATACCAAGAGAACAAAGCAAAATTGGTGATAAAAGTAAATTGGAAAATTGTTTAAAATTACATGCTCTATCTGAATCATGAAAGTTTATTTTGGCCTAGACTGTCCCTTTAAAGGGGCATTCAGCTCTTTTACCTAAAGCCAAACCCTAATCTAAAAAAAAAAAACACCCAAAATTTATAGGGCTATTAGATTAGGTGTAATTGTTTTTTATTTTTGATCATTTCGTTTGTTATTTTTCGTAATTTAGCGTTTATTTTTCGTAATTTAGTATTTTTTTTTTTTTAATTTTAGACTTAAATTTTTTTAGTAGTGATAGTTTTTTTTATGTGTAATTTAGTTTTTTTATTGGTAGTTATTTTAATTTTAGTATAATAGTTTAGTATAATAGTTATTTTAGGTTAATTGTTTAAACTTGTGTTTTTTTTTTATTTCACAGGTACGTTTTTATTTATTTTGAGATAGGGATATTGTAATTTTAATATAAAGTTGGGGGGTTGTTAGGTTTAGGGGTTAATAGTTTAAGTCAGGTTTTTTGCGATGTGGGGGCTGGTGTTTTAGGGGTTCATAGGTTTATTTAGTGGCGGTGATGTGGGAGGAGAGAGGTTTAGGGGTTAATACATTTATTATAGTGGTGGCGTTGTCAGGGAGCGGCAAAATAGGGGTTAATAACTTTAACTAGTGGCGGTGATGTCGGGGAGCAGCGGAATAGGGGTTAATAACTATTATTAGTGGTGGTGATGTCGGGGAGCGGCGGAATAGTAGTTAATAACTTTTATTAGTGGTGGCGATGTCGGGAGCGGCAGATCAGGGGTTAATAACTTTATTTCAGTGTCGGCGATGTCGGGAGCAGCAAATTAGGGGTGTTTAGACTTGGGGTTTATGTTAGGGTGTTAGGTTTAAACGTAACTTTCTTTTCACCATAGACATCAATGGGATTGCGTTAAGGTGATCGCCATTCCGCACTTCAGGTTTTTTTTCTAACACTCTCTCCCCAGTGATGTCTATGGGGGAACGCGTGCACGAGCACGTCAAAGCAGCCCTTGGCTTTTGTGCGGTATGGTGCTTATCGCCACCATATCGCACGCACAAGGAGGCTTTTCAGAAACTTATATTGGCAGCGCTATGGAGTGTGAAATAACTTTTGTTGCGTTTGTTTCGCACCCTCTATAGCACAAAACTTGTAATCTGGGTGAAAGGAAATTATCCAAAGTAATAAAAATTATTCCTATTCTAATACCCTGTTTTAAAAAAACCCCACCCCAGTAAAAAAAACCTAATCTATAATAAACTACCAACATATACACCAATTGCCCTAAAGTTAACAGCTCTTTTGCTAAAAAATTACAACATACACCCCCTAACATTACAAACCCCCACCCCCAAAATCCACAAAATCCATGTATCCATTGCGGGACCGTCATCTTCTATCTTCATCCCAGCGGAGGCAAAACGGTCGGTGGATGCGCGGAAGCGGAGGTCCAGGCAGAGGTCCAGGAGGAGTTCCATTGGTCTGACGTGGAGGTTCTCTTCATGCAATCGACCGCCACACACTGAAGATTAAAAGCAAGGTTACCCTTTTATATTAGGGTATGGTTGCATTCCTATTGACTGAAATATTCATATCAGCAAATTGTAATGAGAGCAGCTTAAATCCTTTTGGCAGTTCAAATCAGCCAATAGGATTTAAGCAGCTCTCATTCCTATTGGCTGATTTTAATTTTTCAGCCAATAGGAATGCAATGGTACCCCAATATGAAAGGGGTTCCTTGCATTCAATATTCAGTGTGCGGCAGTCAATCGTATGAAGAGAAAAAAAACGGCCAATAGGAATGAGAGCTGCTTAAAGGGACAGTCTAGTATAAATTAAACTTTCATTATTCAGATAGGATTTTTAATTTTAATCAACTTTCCATTTTACTTTTATTATCAAATTTGATTTTTTCTCTTGGTATTCTTAGTTTAAACTAAACATAGGTAGGCTCATATGCTAATTTCTAAGCCTTTGAGGGCTGCCCCTTATCACATGCTTTTTAAATCTCTTTTCAACACAAAGAGACAGAAAGTACACGTGGGCCATATAGATAACCCTGTGTTCAGGCACAGGGGTTTGTTTAAGATTTAGCACAAAACAATGCTAAATTTAAGACAATAGATAATAAACAGTCACAGTCATGTGATCAGGGGGCTGGAAGAATGTTCCTAGATACAAGGTAATCACAGAGATAAAAAGTATATTAATATAACTGTGTTGGTTATGCAAAACTGAGGAATGGATAATAAAGGGATTATCTATCTTTTTAAAAAATAACAATTCTATGGTAGACTGTCCCTTTAAATCCTATTGGCTGATTTGAACAGCCAATAGGATTTAAGCAGCTCTCATTCCTATTGGCTGATTTGAATTTTTCAGCCCATAGGAATGCAACAGTACCCCAATATATAAGGGTTACCTTGCATTCAATCTTCAGTGTGTGGCGGTCGATCGCATAAAGAGGACCTCCACGTCGAATTGATGAAACTACATCTGGACCTCTGCCTGGACCTCCGCCTTCGCACATCCACCGACCGATCCGCCTCTGCTGGGATGAACATAAAAGATGCAGGTCTCGTGATGGATACAGATGGAGCCACCTGGAAGAAGATGCTTCCCAGCTGGGATGAAGATCTTTTGCCGGACTTCAGCAACTGTGAGTAGTACCGAATTTGGTGTTAGTGTTAGGTATTTTTTTTGTTTCTTGTGGGTTTTTTTTTTTTTTTTTTTAAGATTAGGGCTTTTTTATTTAAATGGCACGAAAAAGAGCTGAATGCCTTTTTAACGGCAGTAAAAGAGGGTGGGGGTTTGTAATGTTAGGGGGTGTTTGTTGTAAATTTTTAGCAAAAGAACTGTTAACTTTAGGGCAATGCCCTACAATTAGGGGTTTTTTTTTATTTTGGGGTGTTTTTTTTTTTTTTTTAAACAGGGTATTAGAATAGGAATAATTTTTATTTTTTTGATAATTTAATTTGTTATTTTTTGTAATGGTAGTTTTTTTAAAAAAAAATAATATTAGTGTTTATTATTTTTTGTAATTGTAGTTTTAATTTTTTAGTAATCTTAGGTTTTTTGTATTTTTAGTAATGTTAGGTTTTTTATTTTTAGTAATATTATTTTATTTTTATTTTTTAAATAATTTTTATTGAGGTTTAACATTCTTAAACATAAACATCAAGGGTTTCCAGCAGTGCAATAATCAAATGAACAATAGCAATGCACGACACAATAACCTTATAGAGACACAATATAAATGTATACAGTACGAGGGTATGTTTACATTACGGGAACCTAATTTTTACATAATATCGACAAATATATCTCTCTAATTGATAAGTTTTAGTGACAAATAAATTCCCCTTTTTAAATAAATCAGCCACTCTTGGACTGCAAACAGTTAAACAAGGCTAAAGTGGGGAATGTGAGGGAAAAGAAAAGAAGGACCACTTATGGGCCCATTAGCAATCATTAACAAATATGGTGATAAGGAAACCTTCACTCCTCGTAACTCTAACGAACCAGATATAATAAAAATAAGAAAAGAAAATACTGTATTGCCTTTTGAGTTGCATAAATATATAGTTATCTGCGGACTAATAGAACTATCCACAGGAGTGTTATTGGTACTGAAAAGAATACTCTAGAGCACTGTTCGGTACTGCATCTGTAGATATAGAGATGATTCATCCGTTCCTACCAGTGGGTAAGCACCTACTAAGACTAATTTTAGTGGACTTTATGAACAGGTTAAGGTGAGCTGTCTCGGCCTCTGACAGCACACCATCCTGGTAAAATCAAACAGTGTTAGCCAACTATTCACACCATACATAGTACATATATATGAAAGGGAGAAGCTTAGATCCCATAAGATCTCCTGTTTTCCAGTAGGTACTAAATGTTATATAGTATAGGGTAGTTTTGCAATGGTTGGAATCAGTGCTCCAGTGTTGCTATGTATTATGTACAGAGGTCGGCATTAACCCCTCCAGTATAGGTCTATATATACATAAGTGGTAGATCAGTTGCGGGGAAACAAAAACTGCTAGCTCTATGATAAAGTGATCACATGGTTAACCGACAACAGCAACAATCAACATTTTGGGTTATCCGGAGATCTATTGAGATTTACTATGTATAAACAAAGCATGGTAGGTCAATACAGCACATAACACATATAATTGATATCAAGGATGCCCTAAATAAATTAGATAACGTAGTTAATATTAGTGACTAGAGAACAACTTGGATAAGAGGCATGTGGGTGGCATTACGTACTATATATTATCCAGTTTAAAGAATAAAGGACAGACATAAGAACAAAATGTAATTGCAGAGCTGTAAAAACAATCAAAACTCTGTACTAAAATCTCAGAGGTGATATATATAGGACTAAAAGAGCAGCAAAGCTTTTGGGCACATATACTCTCACTGTGGCTTCTATTGAGCTCAAAATTAGCATATATACAACATATGTAATAGTCCTAATTTGTTGGACACACTCATCCTACTCCCAGTCGTAAATCTTGAGGAGCTCTCTCTGGTGTATGTAGGACTTAGTGATAGTGTTGCCACTATTTTCCAGTAGCTGTCCCTTCTTCACTAAGGAGCAGTTTTCATGGGCCATATAAAGATTACCTCCTAATGCGACTTCATCGCTATCGGTCAGCTCAAGGAAGTCCGGAGCCACTAGTTCCATATAGGTCCCACATTGTTTCTCAGGTTTAGCCGCAACTGCCGCTCTGATGCTATTTGGCTTAACGGTCATTACAATTAAAACAGTAGACACAATGAATGTATTCCTGCTTGTTTTAGTTGCCTCACTAGCTTTCCGATACGATCTGTGATCTGCTAGCTGACTAGAGGGCACCGTGGCACAAACCTTGTCTCCCGGCATCATATAAACCACCCATGCAGAAAAAAGGGCTAGACAGGGCCTCCTCTGGATCCAAATTTGGCAAGATCTGTGCTATGTTGGAGAGGCCCGCTCCCCTACGAGCCCCCCAGACGAGCAGAGATGCGAGCTATCAATTTTTCCTCCGGAGCATGTTCAGCAAATGACCAGTGTTTCTCATTTTGAAGTCGCCCTGTAAAGAGTATAGCACACAGATCTCTCTCTAGATCCCGGTGGTAACCTTGTAAAATTCTACTTATTCGTGCCTCCCACCTTGATGGGCCTCCATTTGTACTTAGTGAGTTAGGTGTGGTTGTTTTAGCAGAATAGTCCCTTAAGGTAGCACCGTCTTGTTTGTAAAGATTCCCTCTTAGAGATAAAAAAGGCAGTCTAAACATGACTGCAATACCCCATGTTTGGGGGGGAGCTGAATCCTCATGGTGAGCCCGCCGTCTAAGGTTCCAGCGGTCCAGATCTGGATCCTGGGTTATTTTAACTAGGTAGCTAGTAAATAGTTATATTGTAGCTAACTTAGGTTTTATTTTTATTTCACAGGTAAGTTTGTATTTATTTTTAAATAGGTAGTGAGTTAATAATTGTAACTTTAATTTAGGTCTATTTTAATTATGTTAGGGGGTGTTAGGTTTAGGGGTTAATAGTTTTTTTTAGTGTTGGTGATGTCGGGGAACTGCGGTTTAGGTGTTAATAGGTTTAGTTAGTGTTGGCAATTTCGGGGAACTGCGGTTTTATGGGTTAATAGGTTTAGTTAGTGTTGGCAATGTTTGGGAAAGGCAGTTTAGGGGTTAATAGGTTTATTTAGAGTTTTAGTTAGTGTCGGAGATGTCGGAGAACTGCTGTTTAGTGGTTAATAGGTTTAGTTAGTGTTGGTGATGTTTGGGAACGGCGGTTTAGGGGTTAATAGGTTTAGTTAGTGTCGGCGATGTCGGGGAACTGCGGTTTAGTGGTTAATAGGTTTAGTTAGTGTCGGTGATGTCGGGGAACTGCAGTTTAGGGGTTATTAGGTTTAGTTAGTGTCAGCGATGTCGGGAAACGGTGGTTTAAGGGTTTAATAGCTTTATTTAGTGATTTAGTAAGTGTCGCCGATGTCGGGAAACTGCGGTTTAGATTAGAACAATTAAAAAATCTGAATATGAATAAAGAAAGGATCCGAAAATTCGGAAACTGATTTATTCATTTTCGTAATTTTTCGGGATTTTAGTTATGGTTCCGATTCGGAAATGCAGATTCATTCGGATCTCCGAATCGGCCAATATTCAGTTGAAAACTAAATTCAGCCGAAACGAATTGCACATGTCTAATCACAAGTAGATTAGTTTTTGCTTAGACAAAACTATATGAATGCAGATAGATAGATAGATAGATGATAGATAGATAGATATAGATAGATAGATAGATAGATAGATAGATAGATAGATAGATAGATAGAGATGTCTGCACTGAATATTAATTTCCAGCATCTATGTTTGATGAATTTTCAGTTTAATGTCTCAGTACTTGTTTAACTGGTATCTCTGCCAGCACAGGAGCTAACCTGTTTATAGACTGTTCTTGAGATATGGTAAAATTTACTAATGTATATCACTATTTTGATTACTGCATGGAAGGCTTTTGGCAGCTTTTCATCAATTCTTTTATGCCTTTCTTGTGCAATGCTTATTAATAAAAAAAATGACTAGAAGTCAGGACTTGCCTTTGTTTTATAAGTTTAATAGTTACCTCAGGAACAGCAATTTGTGCGCTTAAATTCTAAGCCCACACAAAGAAAATGTAATATAGTGTGTACCACACTGGATTTTGGCAGCAGGTTATGTTTGAATATTGATAAAATGTAATATATGTCAATCCAGTTTAACAACTCAGGAAATAGTAATTTAATCAGCTCAGTATCTTGCATCCATATCTAGGAGTGAAACTTGAAAACGTTGCCAGCAACAGATTCATTTGATTCATTCCTTTTTTACATATTAGTTTTACACTTAAAGTGTTGACTAAAATGTTTTAAGTGGTATGTATTAATTATCTGATAGCAGCTCATTTCCACTCTGATAATATAAGACTTTCAGCCTATAACATAGGAGAAGTTACTCACATAAAATTCAGGCAATTTATTTTTTTCTTAAAAAAATATTTAAAGGGATACTAAACATAAATTCCTGAAAAAGCAGGAGTCTAAGCTAAGGAACCAGCCCCTTTTTGATTCAACATCTTGGATAGCGCTTACTAATTGGTAGCTACATTTAGAAAGCAAAAAGGTCCTCCAACTCCTCGTGTATAAAATTACCTTTATTATTTCATCATGGGTCCAATAACAAACCGCAACATTTTGGGCCTAGCTCAGTCCGCCAGGAGCTGGAGGACTTTTTTGCTTTCTATGTGGCTGTTTGAGACTTGGTAAGTCTCCTTTGTGCACTCCTATAACAGGTGCTGTCTCCATTATCATTTTTGTGGTAGCTACATTTAGCCACCAATGAGCAAGTACAACCCAGGTGCTGAACCAAAAATGGGCTGGCACCTAAGCTTACATTCTTGCTTTTCAAATAAAAAGAGCAAGAGAATGAAGAAAATTTGATAATAGTAATAAATTAGAAAGTTGCTTAAAATTGCATGCTCTATCTGAATCATGAAAGAAAAAAATTGGGTTTAGTATCCCTTTAGGTAATGATTAATTTATTCAGTCAATATTGGTATACATTAAAAAAATAATCTAATATGTTACAAATACATTGTTTAAATTTTGTATTTGTGCTGGATTGACACATGTATTTCATGTCTGTTCTCAGCATTACATTCCCTGCAAAATTCTGAAGCTAAAATTTCGATTTCTAAAATTTTTCAAGAGTCTTTGCAATATTGATAAGACTAGGACCATTTTCCCCGACCAGAGAACTCTAACACAAGTCTTTGGGAACTATCAGCCAATTAATTTTAACACATTGCTCACGTATGTAGATATGCACTATATAGCCAGAAGTATGTGGACACCTGACCATGACAACTCTATGCCCTCCCACTCAGCTGCTTTTTTCTGGAAGGTTTTCCACAAGGTATTGGAGTGTGCAATCGCAATACTGTGAAATATTGAAATGCAAAAACAGAATCACAATATTTTTAAATATGGAAGCGCAAAAAGGCTATCACAATATTGTGAAATATGAATATTGCGACTATGAATTTGCGTTCTCAATAGAATATAAATATTGAAAATGCGCAATGGCAATTTTAAAATAAGTAAAAATACACGCTGAAGGATACAATAGAAAATTAGTACAATCACGTTTACAGTTTACATACATATCCTAACATTATACTATTCAATCAAGCTGCTACTATTGATGTAATAGGAAGCGACTGCAGACATTACGAATATATAGGTGTTCCGAGGGGAGTTTACTGGGCATTCCATGGGAGTATTTTAATGGAATATTTTAATGGGAAAACATTTGCATTGGTTTCTAATAAACAAAGCACTGTCCTCCCTCTTAGCTATTCCTTTCAGCCAAATCAGTCTTGCCTGCTTTTCAGTGGCGATATTCCCCAGTGTGACAAATCTAATAAACCTACAGTGTAACTGAATATACATATGTATAATTTGAATTGTTACTACACAGAAAACTTTTTCTATTTTTGCGGACGCACAGTGTATTTTGTATAAACACGCTTTAAACACAGCCCCCCCCCCCGCCTAAATGTCAATGTCTGCAGAGTTTTGTTGAAGTTGCGATCTCCATTATTTCCTAAGGGAGACACAACACCACTCATCAGTAAAACAAGGTTCAGCCCACTTTTTGTTTAGAATATATCGACAGACTGATGGACTGGGAGCCTGTAGAACCCAAATAGGCAATTACTTGTTCATGTTTTCAATATTGGGCCCTGAGTGTGTTGTTAAATAAAAGTAAAAAAGTTTTGTTAATACCTGCCTGAAATTACGTTTTTGTTCACTGATGTATGAAGGAATACAAATTTAGATAGCTAGCATTCAAATTTTTATTGTTTTCCAAATATAAAGAATGCTAAGTATAAGATGAACATGCACATCCCTTGAATATTTTTGACATAATTTGTCTTATCTTGCTAGAGAAAAAAAATAGTGAATGCCACTAAATGAACTGCATAGTTTTTAATATAATTTGATCTTTTATGTATTATTCATGTGACATTAAAAATCTTATGGATCACATTTAAAGGAACCATTCTAATGCCATTTTTAATTGCCCTAATGCATCTCGAAGCAATTATTTTTTCAATGAGCTTTATAGAATCTAGTTGGAATTCATATAAATTGTAATTTAGAGAAATATTCCACTTAATTCTTGCTTATGTCATGTGTTACCTTCCTTGCCATTACTGAAATGTGTTGTTCAGTCTTCAATACGGTTTCTACTTGCCCACTTTAGAGGCCAGCCACACATCAAGGCCTAGTAACAAACAGTTAGATATTGTTGGCATACTGTTTTCACCCTACTGTACATTCAACTGCATACTCTCCATTCCTCGAATCTCTTTCAGCTCCTTTGAAGTTAAAGCCATTCACCTGTTCTCTGCTCTGCTAATTGCTGTAATCACCCAGTAGTCACCCAGGACCCATGTCTTAACCCTTAACCACTTTGCTGGCTGAATTCCTAATTTTCTTACTTCCAACATCCCATCCCTGTTCCATGGACATTTTTAAATTTCTGTGGACACATCTCTCAGCTACTAAGTCTAAATTCCTCCCCAAGTGTTTTTCAATGAATATCATCTTCAATCATTCTACCTTGTTTTCCCTGACCTTAGTTCTGTCTCCCAGTTAACCAACACTCTATTTGCTCTATCTGACCACGAACTTGCACTCTTACTGTACCCCCTCAGTATCCCAGTTATCCCTGCTTCTCCTTATATATGCATGCTATATATGCATGCTGATGACCACATTATTTGTATCTTCTCCATCTCTTCTAAATTATGCCACAGGCTATCTCACTAATGTTACTTAATGAATTGCCTCCAATAACCTCAAAATCGACTTATCCAAGAATGAAATGTTATGAATTCCCCCTTCTGTCAATAACCCAACACCTGAAATCTCAAACACTGTCATCAACTCCAGCATAACACAAGACTAATAGTTATATTGTAGCTAGCTTAGGGTTTATTTTATAGGTAAGTATTTAGTTTTAAATAGGAATAATTTAGTTAATGATAGTAATTTTATTTAGATTTATTTTAATTATATTTAAGTTAGGGGGTGTTAGGGTTAGACTTAGGTTTAGGGGTTAATAACTTTATTATAGTGGCAGCGACGTTGGGGGTGGCAGATTAGGGGTTCATAAATGTAGGTAGGTTTCGGCGACATAGGGGGTGGCAGATTAGGGGTTAATAAATAAAATGTAGGTTTCGGCGATGTTGGGGGCGGCAGATTAGGGGTTCATAAGTATAATGTAGGTGGCGGCGGTGTCCGGAGCGGCAGATTAGGGGTTAATAATATAATGCAGGTGTCGACGATGTCGGGGGCGGCAGATTAGGGGTTAATAAGTGTAATATTAGGGGTGTTTAGAATCGGGGTTCATGTTAGGGTGTTAGGTGTAGACATAAAATGTGTTTCCCCATAAGAATCAATGGGGCTGCGTTAGGAGCATTACGCTGCTTTTTTTGCAGGTGTTTTTTTTCAGCCAGCCCATTGATTCCTATGGGGAAATCGTGCACGAGCACGTTTTACCAGCTCACCGCTAACGTAAGCAGCGCTGGCATTGAGGTGAGATGTGGAGCTAAATTTTGCTCTACGCTCACTTTTTGCGGCTAACGCCGGGTTTGTTAAAACCCATAATACCAGCGTTGTCTGTAAGTGAGTGGTGAGCATAAACTGCTCATTAGCACCGCACAGCCTCTAACGCAATACTCGCAATCTAGGCGTCTATTTTTTTGTAATTTTAGGTTTTAGTGAAAGGCAGGTTAGCTTTTATTTTACAGGTAACTTTGTATTTATTTTAACTAGGTAGCTATTAAATAGTTAATAACTATTTACTAACTAGTCTACCTAGTTAAAATAAAAATAAAACCTAAGATAGCTACAATATTATAACTATTAGTTATATTGTAGCTAGCTTAGGTTTTATTTTACAGGTACATTTGTATTTAGTTTTAAATAGGAATTATTTATTTAATAATTGTAAGGTTTATTTAGATTTATTTTAATTATATTTAAGTTAGGGGGTGTTAGGGTTGAGGTTAGATTTAGGCTTAGGGTTACATTAGGGTTAAATTTAGGGGTTAATATATTTATGTAGTGATGTGGGAGGCCAGAGGTTTAGGGGTTAATAGTTTAATTTAGTATATTTCGTTGTGGGGGGCTTGCGGTTTAGTGGTTAATAGGTTTATTATAGCGGTGGTGTGGGCGGAAAGCAGATTAGAGGTTAATAATCTTTAAATAGTGTTTGCGATGCGGGAGGGTGGCGGTTTAGTGGTTAATAGGTTTATTATAGGGGGCGATGATGTCGGGGAGCGGCAGAATAGTGGTTAATACATTTTAATAGTGGCGGCAATGGCTGGAGCGGTAGATTAGAGGTTAATAATCTTTAAATAGTGTTTGCGATGCGGGAGGGTGGCGGTTTAGGGGTTAATAGGTATATTATAGTGGTGACGATGTCGGGGAGCGATGGAATAGGGGTTAGTAAATTTTAATAATGGTGGCAATGTCTGAAGCAGCAGATTAGGGGTTAATAAATTTGTTATAGTGTTTGCGATGTGGGAGGGCCTTGGTTTAGGGGTTAATAGGTAGTTTATGGGTGTTAGTGTACTTTGTGACAGTTTAGTTATGAGTTTTATGGTACAGCTTTGTAACGTAAAACTTATAACTACTGACTTTAGATGGCGGTACGGATCTTGTCAGTATAGGGTGTACCGCTCACTTTTTGGCCTCCCAGGCAAACTTGTAATACCGGCGCTATGGAAGTCCCATTGAAAAAGGACTTTTTTTAAAGTGCGGTACTGACGTTGCGTGTCGGCCAAAATGGTGTGCGGTACACCTATACCGACAAGACTTGTAATAACGGCGTTATGGAAAAAGCAGCGTTATGATGCATAACGATGCTTTTTCACTCATAATGCAAAACTCATAATCTACCTTATAATTAGAAAAGTGGTCAGGAATAGTGACCTATTGGTAGTATATTAACAACAACAAGAAAGTAGATGTATTTAGATGTATGACACATATCTGATTCAGAGTTGAAAATGACTGCACAGTATAAAAAAAATACTGTACTTAAGCTGTTTGCATGCCAGATAACAATAACCTATAAATTCTTAAGCTGACAAAGTCTAGTACAGTGTAGTCACTTGTTCTTGCGATTCTAAATTTAAAATATACATATTTTTGGAACACTTCACAGAGATGTTATTTGAAAGGTGCACCAAATAATCCACATCAAAGAATGCACTTACTCTGTCCAAAATAAACGTACTTTCCCACATTTATTCCCACTGATGTAACCATTCAATGTTAGCACAGAATAGTGTTTAGTTTTTTAAATTAAGTGCATCAATTATAACCAACAAAATATTAATTTATATGGATCCATTTACTTCCATGCTTAGGTTATATAAGGCATGCAGTAAATCTGTTATTCTAGTAAAACCTTTCACTATAATGTAGTGACATTTAATGAATAGTCTCTCCATATGTAGGGCCCGATTCAAATTTTTTTACTGTTTTACAATTTTTAATTTGATTAAACAATAAAAAAAAAATACTGCATATGTTTAAAGGGACAGTCAACAACATAATTTTGTTCTTTTAAAAGATAGATAATTCCTTAATTACACATTCCCCAGTTTTGCATAATCAACACAGTTATAATAATACACGTCTTACTTCTGTAATTACCTTGTATCTTAGCCTCTGCAGACTGCCCCCTTATTTCCGTTCTTTTGACAGACTTGCATTTTAGCCAATCAGTGCATTAGCTCAATGTTATCTATATGAAACACATTAACTAATGCCCTCTAATGGTGAAAAACTGTCAAAATGCATTTAGATTAAAGGCGGCTTTCAAGGTCTAAGGCCTAGATTTAGAGTTTGGCGTTAGCCGTGAAAACCAGCGTTAGAGGCTCCTAACGCTGGTTTTAGGCTACCTCCGGTATTTGGAGTCACTCAAAAAAGCGTCTAACGCTCACTTTTCAGCCGCGACTTTTCCATACCGCAGATCCCCTTACGTCAATTGCGTATCCTATCTTTTCAATGGGATTTTTCTAACTCCGGTATTTAGAGTCGTGTCTGAAGTGAGCGTTAGACATCAAACGACAAAACTCCAGCCGCAGGAAAAAAGTCAGTAGTTAAGAGCTTTCTGTGCTAACGCCGGTTTATAAAGCTCTTAACTACTGTACTCTAAAGTACACTAACACCCATAAACTACCTATGTACCCCTAAACCGAGGTCCCCCCACATCGCCGCCACTCGATTAAATTTTTTTAACCCCTAATCTGCCGACCGCCACCTACGTTATCCTTATGTACCCCTAATCTGCTGCCCCTAACACCGCAGACCCCTGTATTATATTTATTAACCCCTAACCTGCCCCCCACAACGTCGCCGCTAGCTACCTACACCTATTAACCCCTAATCTGCCGACCGCAAAGCGCCGCCACCTACGTTATACTTATGTACCCCTAATCTGCTGCCCCTAACACCGCCGACCTCTGTATTATATATATTAACCCCTAACCTGCCCCCCACAACGTCGCAGCCAGCTACCTACACCTATTAACCCCTAATCTGCCGACCGGACCGCACCGCTATTATTATAAAGTTATTAAACCCTAATCCGCCTCACTAACCCTATAATAAATAGTATTAACCCCTAATCTGCCCTCCCTAACATCGCCGACACCTAACTTCAAACATTAACCCCTAATCTGCCGACTGGAGCTCACCGCTATTCTAATAAATGTATTAACCCCTAAAGCTAAGTCTAACCCTAACACTAACACCCCCTAAGTTAAATATAATTTAAATCTAACGAAATAAATTAACTCTTATTAAATAAATTATTCCTATTTAAAGCTAAATACTTACCTGTAAAATAAATCCTAATATAGCTACAATATAAATTATAATTATATTATAGCTATTTTAGGATTTATATTTATTTAAAGGTAACTTTGTATTTATTTTAACCAGGTACAATAGCTATTAAATAGTTAAGAACTATTTAATAGCTAAAATAGTTAAAATAATTACAAAATTACCTGTAAAATAAATCCTAACCAAAGTTACAATTAAACCTAACACTACACTATCAATAAATTAATTAAATAAACTACCTACAATTACCTACAATTAACCTCACACTACACTATCAATAAATTAATTAAATACAATTCCTACAAATAAATACAATTAAATAAACTTGCTAAAGTACAAAAAATAAAAAAGAACTAAGTTACAAAAAATAAAAAAATATTTACAAACATAAGAAAAATATTACAACAATTTTAAACTAATTACACCTACTCTAGGCCCCCTAATAAAATAACAAAGCTAGGCCCCCTAATAAAATAACAAAGCTCTTTTACCTTACCAGCCCTGAACAGGGCCCTTTGCGGGGCATGCCCCAAGAAGTTCAGCTCTTTTGCCTGTAAAAAAAAACATACAATACCCAAGCCCCCCAACATTACAACCCACCACCCACATACCCCTAATCTAACCAAAACCCCCCTTAAATAAACCTAACACTAAGCCCCTGAAGATCTTCCTACCTTGTCTTCACCTCACCGGGTTCACCGATCAGTCCAGAAGAGCTCCTCTGATGTCCTGATCCAAGCCCAAGCGTCATTTAAAGGAACAGTCATTCGTCGTTCAGTCGTCGGCCAGGATGGATGTTCCGCGTCGGAGGTCTTCAGGATGCTGCCGCTCCACTCCGAATGGATGCCGCTTGGATGAAGACTTCAATTGGATGGAAGACCTCTTCTGCCCTGCTTAGAAGAAGACTTCAGCCGGATCATGGACCTCTTCAGCCCCCCGCTTGGGCTTGGATCAGGACATCGGAGGAGCTCTTCTGGACAGATCGGTGAACCCGGTGAGGTGAAGACAAGGTAGGAAGATCTTCAGGGGCTTAGTGTTAGGTTTATTTAAGGGGGGTTTGGGTTAGATTAGGGGTATGTGGGTGGTGGGTTGTAATGTTGGGGGGCTTGGGTATTGTATGTTTTTTTTTACAGGCAAAAGAGCTGAACTTCTTGGGGCATGCCCCGCAAAGGGCCCTGTTCAGGGCTGGTAAGGTAAAAGAGCTTTGAACTTTAGTAATTTAGAATAGGGTAGGGCATTTTTTTATTTTGGGGGGCTTTGTTATTTTATTAGGGGGCTTAGAGTAGGTGTAATTAGTTTAAAATTGTTGTAATATTTTTCTTATGTTTGTAAATATTTTTTTATTTTTTGTAACTTAGTTCTTTTTTATTTTTTGTACTTTAGCAAGTTTATTTAATTGTATTTATTTGTAGGAATTGTATTTAATTAATGTATTGATAGTGTAGTGTTAGGTTAATTGTAGGTAATTGTAGGTAGTTTATTTAATTAATTTATTGATAGTGTAGTGTTAGGTTTAATTGTAACTTAGGTTAGGATTTATTTTACAGGTAATTTTGTAATTATTTTAACTATTTTAGCTATTAAATAGTTCTTAACTATTTAATAGCTATTATACCTGGTTAAAATGAATACAAAGTTACCTGTAAAATAAATATAAATCCTAAAATAGCTATAATATAATTATAATTTATATTGTAGCTATATTAGGATTTATTTTACAGGTAAGTATTTAGCTTTAAATAGGAATAATTTATTTAATAAGAGTTAATTAATTTCGTTAGATTTAAATTATATTTAACTTAGGGGGGTGTTAGTGTTAGGGTTAGCTTTAGGGGTTAATACATTTATTAGAATAGCGGTGAGCTCCAGTCGGCAGATTAGGGGTTAATGTTTGAAGTTAGGTGTCGGCGATGTTATGGAAGGCAGATTAGGGGTTAATACTATTTATTATAGGGTTAGTGAGGCGGATTAGGGGTTAATAACTTTATAATAATAGCGGCGCGGTCCGGTCGGCAGATTAGGGGTTAATAAGTGTAGGCAGGTGGAGGCGACGTTGTGGGGGGCAGATTAGGGGTTAATAAATATAATATAGGGGTCGGCGATGTTAGGGCAGCAGATTAGGGGTACATAGGGATAATGTAAGTAGCGGCGGTTTACGGAGTGGCAGATTAGGGGTTAATAATAATATGCAGGGGTCAGCGATAGCGGGGGCGGCAGAATAGGGGTTAATAAGTGTAAGGTTAGGGGTGTTTAGACTCGGGGTACATGTTAGAGTGTTAGGTGCAGACGTAGGAAGTGTTTCCGCATAGCAAACAATGGGGCTGCGTTAGGAGCTGAACGCGGCTTTTTTGCAGGTGTTAGGTTTTTTTTCAGCTCAAACAGCTCCATTGTTTCCTATGGGGGAATCGTGCACGAGCACGTTTTTGAGGCTGGCCGCTTGCGTAAGCAACTCTGGTATCGAGAGTTGAAGCTGCGTTAAATATGCTCTACGCTCCTTTTTTGGAGCCTAACGCAGCCTTTATGTGGACTCTCAATACCAGAGTTATTTTTATGGTGCGGCCAGAAAAAAGCCGGCGTTAGCTACGCGGGTCCTTACCGACAAAACTCTAAATCTAGCCGTATGAAATTAGCATATGAACCTCCTACGTTTAGCTTTCAACTAAGAATATCAAGAGAACAAAGCAAAATTGGTGATAAAAGTAAATTGGAAAGTTGTTTAAAATTACATGCCCTATTTTAATCATGAAAGTTTTTTTTAGACTTGAATGTCCCTTTAAGTATATAATTTATTCATTGTATACACATTTTTTTTTTATTTTTAATTTACGTGCAGTGACTGTGTATACTAGATATTAGCCCAGACACATAGCTGGATCACCTAGCTGGACCACCCCGCTTAAGGGGACAAGTGTTAAGAAAGTTCCTTAGAGGAATATATTTTGCCGTGAGATACCCCTGCTATGACAGACTATTTAACCGGTAGAACTAGACTTTAGAGTTAGTGTAGAATAGCTTTTAGTCTGTTTAGGTAGCGTCTAAACTTTAGATTTGGTTAAATTTACAATATAGGAGGACCAATCCTGCTTATGTTATAATAGTAACAATCAGTCCTAGATTCTAGTTATCCCCACTCAGGTTATTAAAACCTACTTCACATGTCCTTGCACAATTATCTAATCAAGGCATACTTTCAAGACAAGATCTGAGGGAGTGATCTTATATATGCACTTAAAACATAGAGAAGGTTAGAAACCTTTTCAGTATTAGCTGTTAGTTTTGATAAAGCAGCAGACTTATATTACTTAATACATTATATACCCATCTTGATTGTAAGTTCAACCATCTAGATTGCAAGTTCCCATGAGAATAGGGCCTTCAATTTCCCCTGTGTTTGTCTGTAAAATGTTGTCTTTTATTGTATTGTTTCTCCGCTGTACTTTTATCCTTGTACCCATGGGCAGTGCTGCGGAATCTGTTGGCGCATTATAAATAAAGAATAATAATAATAATATATATTAACTAACATTCCAGCTCTTTGTATGTTCACATAATTTAACCAGATGTAGTGCAAAATTATCTTCAACTTAGTAGTATCACTATACCGCCATTGCCGTTTTCATATACTCCATGACAGTCATTAATTTCTCAGTTACTTACAAAGCAGCTATGAAATTGCACTGTGCTTTTTGCATAATCACAAGCAACAGTAGATAGGGTAAACAGTACAGTTAAATGTACAGTACAGCTAGAAAGAATATCACCTCTCAATCCAACTAAAAGATGTTAGTGAATATTGTGCTTGTTTGTACATTATAATAAAAGTCCTTGTTTATCTTGCTGCCTTCTGCTTTATTGGTATGCTTATCCCACAGACAACGATTGCTGCCCTATTTTTTTGTTCCATCCACATAGAAGAAGTCACAAGGTTGATTTTGGACAGATAATTATGACATTTGATTTTTTAGGCACCAGCTTGAAAACTCCTTTTCTGTAGCTTTTATAGTCTGCCTTTCCGGGGAATGGCCACTTAATAGAGAACCTCAGTGCAAGGAGTAGCCAAAAGAACCTAAAGAGCACCTTTGTTGCACACAATCATGCTAAAAAGTGGAGAGGTAACCTTCTAAGCCTATTACCCACAAGGAGACATTGCCATTGCAAACAAAATCGGATAGAGGCCGGTATATTAGCGGAGTGTTCAGAATTTGCAACGGCAGCTAACAACTTTGCCACAACACTTATCAGCATAATCGGACTTAACTCAGCTCAATTACTCCTGCAAAGGGCGGAAAGGACTTACCAAGTTTTCAGGAAAAGATTCTCTCGTTTGATCTCCCATGCAAGGTAGGACATTGTGCCGTTCATAAGACTTATTAACATACTCACTAGATAAACGGCCTACAGCTAATGTGCAACACACGCCTTACCACTGATTGAACTCCACCCTGCGGCGTTCAATATTCAAACATTTTGCCTATACAGTGCATAGGATATAGCCCTACAACGGATGCATAAAACAACTGAGGTAAATCTAATCACTAGCTCAATATATAGACTGTATCCTGTCTACTACCAGAATGAACAGCAGGATACCTGATTTTGTATCAGCGTAGAGGTATGGGAGCGGCGTATGCAGGGACTGATGGCCCAACAATTTGGAAACCTTAAGAGAGAACTTGGAGTACTCTTAGCTCTCATCAGTTCGGACCCTTGACAACCAGCTAGAGATAGACGAGAGCTAGATAGTGAGAGAGCTCTTAATGCTGGTGCCATTGATCCTTTTCTGGTCAACTCCGTCACTACACATATGGAACAGGCATCAGACAACACTCTGAAGAAATGGCATGTATCATAAAGTGGCGACCCACAGCAGGAACCTTCAATGAGCTTATCTTCCCAGAGGCATGTTACAACGACAAGCCCTTCTTCACACGACCTGGGGTTTTGCTGCACGATAGAAATTCCACACTCAGATGAGCGAACAAGGTTGGTTACTCGTCAACAGATACAGCTCAGTGAAAACCACCTTTCCCTTGCTGCAGCTTCAACATCCCAAAACGGGAAAAAGAGACAGTCAATGTAAAAGCTTGGCAAATCCCTTATGGGCGGCAGAAAATTGACATAGACAACCATGGGAATGTAAGAGCCTTTGCAAAAGTCTGTCACCCCAAGTTTCTGATGAACTTTCTCGGTTCACAAGACTCTAAAGACAGGTCCCTCTTGATGAGATTTCAGCAAGCTCAGGGTTGATCAGGTGTAGGCTGCACCTCTGGAACATATAACATTACATTATTACTGTTAGACTAATTAGTTCATCAGGTTAAATATGTTGAACATGGTCTCCGTTTCCATTACTCTCTGTTTGCATGTGAATTTTGTTGTTTCCTAGATGTTATATACCACTTGTTTTGACAGTTTAGCAAATCTGTGCCTTAGTATACTTATATTGAGCAACCGTATAAACATTATTTTCATGTTCAACCCTCTTAGATAGAATGTATTTCTCTAGCCACTGAAGGGATAAGATAATTATTGCTCTTTTTCTTTACATATTAATACTTCTGAGACTCCTCGCCTCACAAATAGGTTAACTATCTATATGTTTCTCATAATCCTTGTCATATATACACCATATGGGGTACATGTTGGTGAATCTTGTTTTTCTTTATTTTTACATGAGATATATTCAACCCAGTACATACAGTATACATAGTCAACACCTTATTCCCCTGAGATATTATTTGCCTACAATAAGTAATCACGCTATGCTCTCCGCGGCCGGGTTAGTATGGCTGATACAAGAGGAAGGCAAATAGATCATGAAGAACATTAAAAAAAAAATAGAATTAAGTTAATAGAGATACCAACACAACCCTGCAAACCTACTAAAGAGCACACTAAAACTTTAGTCCTATTATCCCACAGAACCAACAGTCAGCCGTCTTTCTTAATGTTCATGATTGTATCTGTTATTCAATAAGCCTTTTGCTTTATTATATCATTGCATACAATATCCTATCTGTACCACTACTCTTATTATCTGCAAATTTCACTATAAGCGTGCTTTAATACATGTAGCAGACTGATAGCAATTTCCATATTGGTACTGTTTACCTTCAATAACATTATAGGCTTCTGTGATAGAGATATTGGGCTTAGCTTATCCGCTGACAAATTAGCTTATACGTGAGTTCACCTATTGTTGTCCAAACCAATATTATACCTTATTATTTGTTGCATAGAAATGTGCCTTCCTGCAGTAAGATCATGTGCCCATATAGGACAAATTTCTAAGGCTCATACCCTGCTCCCTTATTTATCTGTTGAACTATTACTACATTACCAATACCTAGTCAGGTTACAATTCAGTCCTCATAACAGCACACTTATGTTCATGGTTTCTATCGGTTCAAAATAAGTGCTACTTGGTACTGCTGAATACATCTACTTATATCCTATAGCTCTCCAACATTATTTAGCAAAAACACCTGCCTCTTGTTAAGTTTAGATGCAGAAATCATTAAGTTAAAGAATCCCACCTTTTCTATTGGCTATTTTGGAAAATCCAAGATGTATCACCTTTACAATACCCCCTCATAAAAGAGTGGGGATCTTGTATCACTGCTTGCCCATACCCACTGCCCCAAATCAATCATATCTTTACACTTATTAACCATACGCATAGAGAACCATGTCCCTATGACAGACTATTATGATGTACCCATAGCTCACAAAATTGTAGTTTTTAATGTGGGGGATATCATTGTTATCCGTACACGCTGTCCTCTTAATCAACATGGGTTGAGCGGATATCTCAGTAATTTAGTTTTCTTCATCATATTATACTAGTCGTCTTAGAACCTCATATAATGTCCCCCCATTCTGACAATTCATAGGCACTCAGTCTGCAGTTCTTATTCTCATCTCAATTTTAATTCAATTATGGCCCTGTACCTGACTATTTCCCATTCTAGAATGCTCCCCCCCCAGCCTTCTCTCTTCCCCAATTCAAAGCAGCTCCTGTCTGCTGATATACCCCAATTCCTCAAATGCTATAACACTCTATGTACCATTACTTTAATTTGCTTTACCATTAGCCTCCCCCAATGCTAAATAACATTAGAAAAAACAGATTTCATATATGTTTTTTTTTCTTTCTTATTATTGACATTTAGTTGATTTATATATTAGGTTTACAAGTTAATATCCTGATATAATCACTTATGAAGTAAGGCATTGTTACACTGTCCATTTATTGTACTGTCTTAGCCTGATAATACCTGGTATGCTCATTGTCCAGAGCAGTAAGCGGCTCAACAGTTTAATGCCAGTAACACAGCGTCTCCAATAACTAGACTATAACAATTATTGCCTGCGTGATGTTAGAGGGCCGACCTAAATCTGGTCCCAGTACCCCCTATTTTGTATAATACACCTCAGGGTTATTTTCTCTGGGGCCTTTGTACCTCCGCAACCTTTGGAATCCTGTGCAGGTTTAGACAGTTTGTGGTAAAATTTAACCTTTTACAGGCCAGAGCACATTATACTTGCGGTTTTTCTGTCACACCAGGGTTTTTACCATCTGATGTATTGGTCTGCTGTAGCAATACACTTCCATGGGAACCAGTTCGTCCGGGACACCTCTCGGTCATTCTGGTATCCAAATCCAGGAAGAAGAGACGCTTGCATCCGCTCCTTGGAGCCCTCAGAGTGACCTTTCAAATTCTGCGCCGCACTTGTATAGCTTGAATCTGTGCACCTCAGGTTCCGTCTTGTATATGCCCGGTTTGTATACCCTCCAGTTGACTTGAAACCTGTGCGGTTGTGGTCAGAGCTCCCCAACCTGTGGTAGCGTAAGATGGTTTCCGTGTACCGCTGTGGCGTATCACCTTCCCTAGGCAGGATTGTAGATTGGTGTGGGGGGATGGAAGTCTGCTCTGGTTACCAGGCTCAGAGCGTGCGTGTGTTACTCCACCCATTGTATACAATTTTTAAAGTTTGTATGCATAAACGTCACATCTTTAAACACAGGGAACATCCCTTTCTGATCCACACTGTTCTCAAGGTAAAAACTGCCCATATAGAGCTAGTACATGGGCTTAATAGAATTAGTACATGGGCTCAAAACTTAATAGTACTGATGCGACTTCTCACAAGCCCAAAATGCTTTATAGAATTGGGCTTCTAGTGAACCTAGGATTTAGTATTTAAGAAGTTTAAAAAAAAAAAAAAATTACATATTTTTCAATTAAAAAAGATTTTGAAGAAGAACAGTATTTAGTGTGTGAGAATAGAAAGAAAATGCTTATATAAAAATGAAAGTTTTGAATGCAACCCATTGGGGCAACATTTTGATCAGGGAGACGAACCATGATAGGGGTATCTGCATTTAGTACTAACTCAAAAACAAGTGCTTCACTTAAGATTATAGGACAGACTAAAAATAAAATACAATTGCTTTCAATTATATTTCTTATCTAAGGGGATGTCTCTTAATTCCTGTAAAAACCCCCATCATTATAGGTCTATTGGTATCATTTTAGTTTGTGTGCTACTATTTATATACATTTAAGTTATGGGTTTCTAAAGCTAAAATTACAATTTTAAAGCCTCTTAACAACGTTTGGCACAAGCGTGTTCACTGTAGTTCTAGTTACTACAAACATTTCCATATGGTAACTCAATCATTTTTTAGAAAATGCTAAAGCATTTACCAATCAGTATGAAATTTGTCAGGACAAAAAAAGAATGGGGCAGAGTATTTTTAATTTTTTCATTACGTAGATCTGTAGATATAAAACTCAAATTTGTGCTATAAAAACCTCAAATTTGTGCTATAATAAAATTAATTCACACATACAGTATGTAGAAACATTTTCATGAACAAATCATGAAAAAATTATATTGATTTTACCAGATATCTAAATTAAATATATGATAACCTTTGAACAAGGCAATAAACAAGAGGGAAAAGGAGCACTCTTTAAAACTTCACCTTTATTGTCCACAGATAAAAACATATTAATGGCCAGATTGCAAGTGGAGCACTAAATATCACTTTCATGAAAGCGATATTTCTGATCCACTTTGTAATACCAGTGCACGTTAATGTGTGTATATACACATATTAACACATAAATATAAATGTATATAAGCATATACATATATATTTACAGGGAACACACAGTTCCCTTCTACCGCAATGTAAGGCACTTTTCAGTGCCATTGTTTTTCTAACACCCCACTCCCGCCAACTTTACCCCCTAAATACTGCATAGTACAGTTGTTTTATATATTTTTTAAAAAAATGCAACTATAATACCCTATATTTTGAGGGCATTTGGGGTACTTTTAGAAAGATTGGATCTCTGGTTAATTTTCTGTGCGCTAATTACTACCACAAGCTCGCAGTAGCAATAACCAGCCACTTGTAATGTAAATTTGCCCGTTTGTTGGCGCACAATAATTTAGCGCTACACTTGTAATCTAGCCCTAAGGTTGCATGGTAGGACTTGCAACATCGGTCCCTTCACATCTCGTCACATAACAGCTTACGAGTTTTGGCTACATGTAATATTCATAGCTTATACAAGATAGTTAAACCACATCTTTTTAAAATACTACTTTTAACCTTATTGGTTCAGTATGTGTGACGTAGTGTTCCCTTCTCAGGGGCTGTAAATCATTCTTAAGGTGATCTTACTACCTATCTTTATTAATGTTACTTATTTAATTGTTATCTTCTCCTTACATAAAGTTTGAATATTTATTTAATATAATACTTGTATGGCTGTGTGTCAGGTCCTATAGCAACTCTATAATTCCCATAATTTTGACAAAGAGAGCAGAATAATAGTGAACACTTTTAAGGTGTCATTACAGAATACTGGCTATCAAACAGTCTTGGACTTAACTTTGCCTTTTAGCCAAAAACTTGTCCCTGTCTCCCCACTCCCCTTTCTCCTGTGTTCACAATTTCGATTACTGTCCATCTGTCAGGGTGCCAGGAATCAGACTGAGAAGAGAAGTGCAAAAATAATCACACCTTTATTAATAGCAAAAAATAATAAAAAGTCCACAAGTCAAATAACAAGCCAGGAGTCAAAACCAGAGCTGGTAGTCAGAAGAACCGAGTCAGGAGCCAAAATGAATAGTCAGACGAGCCGGAATCAGGAACAAGGAAAACAGCAGAGTCAGGAACAAGCCAGGGATCAGGAATCAGGAAGGATGTCAGGCAGCCAGGTAATACACAGGAACTCTCACAAACAGGTCTGAGACAATGCAAAGGCAAAGCATACTGAACAGAGGCCCTTTAAATAATAAGTGATGACATCACAATTCTGAGACTGCATCCTGTCTCACACGGATGATGCACATCAGTCTGGCCATAAAAGGAAGTGCAGGAAATGAGCAACATCCCCCACAATACACCATAGTCAGCAAGAGAGGTGAGTAAAATGGCTGCCAGTAGCACATGGCAAACAAAACAGGGAAAAAACCCTGACAGTACCCTCCCCTTAACGACCCCTCCCCCACGGGAGGACAGGAGGCTTATTGGGGAAACGGGCATGGAAGGCACGGACCGTAGCCCCTCCAGTGAACCAAATACTGTACAGCCCCTGGACATACGAGAGTCAATAATGCTGCTGACCTCATACTCCTCATGGTTGTAAACAAAGATAGGATGGGGGTGAGGCAACACAACGGTAAACCGATTACAAACCAATGGTTTCAAGAGGGAGACATGAAAAACATTGGAGATGCGCACAGCAGGAGGAAGGTCAAGAGTGTAGGCCACAGGATTAACCCGTCAGAGTATTCAAAAAGGACCAACATAACGGGGAGCCAATTTATTGGAAGGCACACGAAGGTTCAAGTTGCGGGAGGACAGCCAAACTCTCTCACCAACCTGGTAGGAAGGTGCGGGCAGATGCCTACGATCAGCCTGGAAATTTTAGCACTGCATAGAACGATGAAGGCAATCCTGAATCTGCACCCACGTGGAACGGAGTTGCCGGAGATGTTCCTCCAAAGCCGGAAAACCCTGAGACATGAATGAATCGGGCAACAAGGATGGTTGAAACCCATAATTCGCCATGAATGGGGATAACTTGGAGGAAGCATTAATAGAACTATTATGAGCAAACTCTGCCCAAGGTAACAGTTCAGACCAATTATTGTGGTGATCTGAGACATAGCAATGGAGGAACTGTTCCAGATCTTGATTAGACCGTTCCGCAGCCCCATTGGATTGAGGGTGATATGCCGAGGAGAAGGAAAGCTGGATCCCCATTTGAGCACAAAAGGAATGCCGAAATCTGGAGACAAACTGGCTACCCCGGTCCGACACTATCTCCTTGGGTAACCCATGAAAACGGAGGACCTCCCGAGCAAAAATTGAAGCAAGCTCCTAAGCGGTAGGCAGCTTCATCAAGGAAATGCAATGTAACATTTTAGAAAAACGGTCAACCACCATAAGGATAACAGTATTGCCATTGGAAACAGGGAGCTCGACAATGAAGTCCATGGAAAGATGTGCCCAAGGATGCTCACCATTTGCAATAGGTTGAAGAAGACCCACAGGAAGACGTTGAGGAGTCTTATTCTGTGCACAAACTGAGCAGGAGGCAACATACGCAGCAACATCAGAACCAAGATCTGGCCACCAGAATTGTCGAGTGACAGACCAAATCATTTGGTTCTTGCCTGGGTGACCTGCGACTTTAGGATAGTGGTAAGTGTGCAAAAGTTTAGTTCGAAGACTCTCAGGAACAAAACACTTACCACTAGGTTTCTCAGGAGGTGCATTGGTTTGTGCAGCCAGGATCTCCTCCCCCAAGGGAGAAGTCAAATTAAAAAATATGGTCAGGAGGTATAACAGGAGTAGGTACAGACTCCTCCTTGGACAGAGGGCATCAGCCCTAACATTCTTACTACCAGGCAGGTAGGAGACCACATAATTAAATCAAAACAAAAAATAGCGCCTATCTGGCCTGTCGGGGCAACAAATGTTTTGCTTCAGATAGATAAGTTAAATTCTTCTGGTCAGTAAGAATGAGCACTGGCACGCTAGTACCCTCGAGAAGATGCCTCCATTCCTTGAGTGCCAAAATTATGGCCAGTAATTCCCTGTCGCCAATTTCATAATTGCAATCCGCTGGAGACAATTTCTTAGAGAAGAAGGAACCGTCAGGTGTAGGACGTTGAGACAAGAGGGCACCTACTCCAGTCTCAGATGCATCGACCTCAAGAACAAAAGGCAGGACAGGGTTAGAATGAGCCAGAACTGGAGTGGCAGCAAAAGGCAGTCTTAAGACTATCAAAAGCCTTAATGGCAGTAGGTGACCAGTGGAGTGGATCATTCTCTTTACGGGTCATGTCTGTGATAGGTTTGACCAAGGAAGAAAAGTTTTTAATAAACTTTCTATAGTAATTGGCGAACCCCAAAAAATGTTGAATAGACCGAAGACCAACTGGGCGAGGCCACTGCAGAACTGCAGATAACTTGTCAGGATCCATGGAGATCCCTGCAAAGGAGATAACATAACCTAGGAAGGTTACTTGAGTCTGATAGAAATCACATTTCTCGAGTTTACAAAACAGGCCGTTCTCACGTAGTCTCTGAAGAACCCGTGAAACATCAGAACGATGAGCCTCAAGTGTGGGTGAGTGTATGAGGATGTCGTCTAAGTACACCACAACACACTGTTGCAACATATCTCTTAGGACATAATTAATAAATTCCTGAAAAACAGCAGGAGCATTACATAGGCCAAAGGGCATTACAAGATACTCATAATGCCCACTCCTGGTGTTAAATTTTGTTTTCCATTCGTGGCCCTCCTTAATCTTAACAGTAGTGTCCCTCCTTAATCTTAACAGGATTGTACGCTCCTCTCAAATCAAGTTTAGTAAAGACCGAGAGCTCCCTTGAGGCGGTCAAAGAGTTCCGTAATTAGCGGAATAGGGTAAGCATTCTTAATGGTAAGATGATTAAGACCCCTATAATCGATGCATGGTCTTAACTCGCCACACTTTTTCTTCACAAAGAAGAAGCCAGCCCCTGCAGGAGAGCAGGATATGCGGATGATTCCCCGTGACAGAGCATCAGCAACATACTCCTCCATAGCACAATTCTCTGCAACAGACAGAGGGTACACCCGGCCCCGAGGAGGAATGGCTCCGGGTTGCACCTTGTCAAAATTGTCTAGGAACTCTCGGTACTCCTCTGGCAATTGAGATATTGAAGAAGTGCACAAGACTTTAACTGCTTTCCGAAGACAAGTGGAAATACAGGTTTATTAGTTTCCCACAAGGGATTAGCCCAGGCAAGAGCTGTGTCAGAGAGTAACGAGATGAGAAATCCCTCCTTAGCTCAGTCAGAGGGAAACGCCTGAGGTAACATCTCAAAGTAAGTGCCCACCTGGTTCAAAAACCCTCTGCACTGAATAGGATCACCTCCATATCGCTGAGGTAGAGGTGCAGAACCGGAGATGCTCTTGTTAGGCATAGGTGCAGCAGCGGAAACAGGAGCAGCCATAACTTGCGGGACACTTTGGTCCAAATGTGCAGTGCGAGTCAGCAGGGTTTGCAGGGCTAGTGCAAATTGATCCAAGTGGTGATCCTGTACATCCATCCTGGAAATGATGGCAGGTAAAGGTGGATTATTAGCACCATCAGGATTCATGCCCTTTGCGTAATGTTAGGGTTCCAGGAATCAGACTGAGACGAGAAGTGCAAAAATAATCACACCTTTATTAATAGAAAAAAATAATAAAAGTCCACAAGTCAAATAACAAGCCAGGAGTCAAAACCAGAGCTGGTAGTCAGACGAGCTGAGTCAGGAGCCAAAGCGAACAGTCAGACGAGCCAGAATCAGGAACAAGGAAAACAGCAGAGTCAGGAACAAGCCAGGGATCTGGAACCAGGAAGGATGTCAGGCAGCCAGGTAATACACAGGAATTCTAACAAACAGGTCTGAGACAACGCAAAGGCAAAGCATACTGAACAGAGGCCCTTTAAATAATAAGTGATGACATCACAATTCTGAGACTGCATCCTGTCTCACACGGATAATGCACACCAGTCTGGCCATAAAAGGAAGTGCAGGAAACGAGCAGCATCCCCCACAATGCACCATAGTCAGCAAGAGAGGTGAGTAAAATGGCTGCCAGCAGCACATGGCAAACAAAACAGGGAAAAAACCCTGACACCATCCAAAATTGGATACATCTTTCCCGACTAAAATGTTGTACTAGGGAAGAAGGTGCCAACATTTATGTTTGAGAGATGTTCACTTATTCGTGAAAAAAAACTCCCTAGTAGTTAACCCCATGTAATGCAATCTATATTCTGTACATCTTACCATATATATAGCATAAGTGGATCTACAGTTCATACAATATTTGTGTTGGTAAGTCTTATTCATAACAGTACTGCAAAATGTGTCACCCAACAAAAGGTGTTCCCATGCTTAACATGTGGGATTATTATATTTATAAACTCCTTTAAACTGTAACCAAGAACTTTCTTGATTTTTTGTGGGTTTCAATTGGGTCGGTGCCACCCCATTGCCTTTTGTCTTGCCCTTTCTAAATTCACATCTACAACCTTTTTGGACTATATCGACCTGGCCATCATCAGCCACCAGAAGCCATAATTATTTCACTACAATGTCACATATCTTGTTGTATTGTTCACTGTAATCAGTGTAACCTTAGAACAGAACTTATTTATATTTTTATATTGGAATTTTTAATTTCTTTATTTTTCAGTGGTGGGTGTGTGAATTATGCCTGTGTGTGTCTGGGTGCTACTTAGTGTATACTTATTTTGCTTCTCCAATTTCCTTGAGATGGTGTGGTACAGGGGAAATAAATACTTAGGCCTAGACTACAAGCGGTATTTTGTGAATGGTTTTTAGCGTAAATTGCAATAGTGTCAAATTACTACCATGAGCATCTCTGTGTTTGTATTACAAGCTGAAAGTAAGTTTTGCCCCTTAAGCATTAGCATTGCTCAAAGGCAACTTACCAGAGCTGAAAGTAAACTGTGATTTCTTTTGGGAAGTTACCAGAATCCCTCTAGTTATACCTTATGCAAATCACTAATACGATGGTCATTTTGCATCTATACTGTTGTACAGTGTGAAATTGCAATATAAATTTACATGTGTGAAATTTCACTTCCAATTTAATAGCACAAATTTTAAATAAATAAGTCATACATTTGAGGTGGGCCATTATGGGTTTACCATACATGTTTTTGATGTTTCTATGATGTATAATTTATATGCATTTTACTGTAAAATTGTTCATTATACATTTTTTTCTGTTAGTTTTTTGTAAAAAAATGTTGTTGTTTTTTATTTGTATGTGTTTTTTGTTTAGAAACAAAAGATTACCATTACGGGATACAGGCCTTTGCCAGTCACAAAAGAATATTTTGAAACATTGCTCACTCTGAATCAACCATGTTTATGCAAAGTTACTGTACTGACCACATTATACCCATAATGGCCAAGCTCAAATTGATTAAACAAAAATATTTATGTTTCCTTCAAAAATCAAATAACTTTGGTCTAGCAATCTTTAAATAAATGTCATTGTCACCACATCATAACATGAAATACTGTATTTTTAGAAATAGTCTTATTGAATCTAGGCGACTGTATATCAAAGGGACAATGTTCTATAATTTTTCTCCCTTTTAATGTGTTTTCAAATGTTCCAGTTTATCTACTGGAGTATATTAAATTGTTTTAATGTATTTTTTTATTTGAAATAGATGCTTTTGACGGTTGAATCTACACCTGTATTGTAAATTCCAGTGAAAGGGGGGGAGTAGAGAAATAATAAAATGTAACTTTTTGCATTGTTCTCTTAACGTACTGGCCTCACTATGTATACACTGTGAGAAAAGATAAAGAGGATTTTGTGTAAATATAGAGAGAGCTATATGAGATCTGCTCTCTCTGCAAGCTCAGACAAATTGATTAATTTGTGGTTTCGATGAGCAGGAACAGTTATCTCATATAAACATAAAGGAGATTATCAAGGTGAAATTCATTTTACAGTACACTGTCCCTTTAAGTACATACACAAATGGCATTGGTGTATTTTTCTATAAACAAAAGCAATGTTCTTACTTAGTAAAAAGTCTTGACAAAGTGTGGAAATAAAACCTATTTCACTTTGGTTCATTTCTAGCGTTAATGTTATAATCGCTCAAGTACAAGGATTAACTACGGACTTGTAATACAGTGTGAGTTTCCACTTTGAGATCGTTAATTGAAAGAATAGGAAGCTTTAGTTGCCACAAGTTCATGCAAGCAATGTCAAGATATTTATTTTCACCTGCAACTCGTAATATGGGTCCTAGCAGTAAAAATATAAAACCTCACATTCACGTTTGTGCTTCTCGCTGTATATATTGTGCTTGTAATCCAGGCCATAATTGGAAATTGTTTATAATGTATTAGATTTAAGAAAAGCAGAAAAGTACATTTTAGTATAGCATTTTACAGTATTTATTAACATTCATGTAAGTATATTCTCCTTGAGTGTCTTCCAATCTATTATAAAACCCAGTTGACATTTGTTGGATGTGTTAATTTCACCAATGCTCAGAGAGAAGTTTGCAGCAGTATTCCAATCCATTGGAAAATAACATCTGGCAAACGTATTATGGTTTATTTTTGCATTTAAACAATCTTACTTGATTTAAACAAATTTAGCATCTTAAAAAGCCTTTTGGCCTATTTCAGCAGCAATTTCTGACTGCACAGCTTTTCTCAATGTTAATGTCAGTCTTTGCCTGTGCTCTGGACGTCAGAATGATCATTTATGATTGTAAAAATGTAATTGGACTTAAAAACAAAAATGTACATTATAAAGTTATACAAAACTATATGAAATTATTAACTGCACACCTCATTAATTGATATTAATCGTTAGGTGATAATTATAGGCACTGAAAGTAGTAGCCTTCTTAATTTTCACTTTGGTCATACATAGGTTGCATCTGCTAGGGTCTGTAAAATCCCTGCAAAAACTCCCTTAAAAATTCCTATAAAATGTGTCTTTTTCATGTGTTTAACTATTCTGTTACATCATTATGTCATATTATGCCTTGGTTTTAGTAATTGAAAGTGGGTATTCTTTTGTTTTTTAGGTAAAAAGTGCAAAAATTATAGACAAAGAGCATACCACTATATACAAATCACTACCAATACAGGTACATATGAGACAAAAGAAGACATGTCACAGAGGAGTTATTAAAATCCAAGCATAATAGATTTAAATGCAGTACTTTTCTATTTCAGTATTAATCTCTATATAAAAAAATACAAAAAAACTTTTTATAGGTAAAAATATAATAACGCTAGGTAGCCTTCTATTGAAAACGAAAGACCTCTTGTGTACCTTTTGATAGTTGGTAAATATACACGAGAAGACTACACTTAGAACTAAATAGCAATGAAATAGTTATATTGAGGGTTTCATGAAATGCAGTGAGTGATAGGAGTTGCAGTTTGCTCCACTATTAACGTTGACTATGAAACTAATTATAATGCAAAGAAGAAGATACTTAGAGGTAGATTTATTAACAGTCGAGCGGACATGATTAGCTCTAGCCAGGGGCGTATTAATGGATAGGCCAACAAGGCCGGTGTCTAGTGCGACAAATTTTAGGGGTCGGCACTTATCCACACTACACTTGATATAATGCTTCTTTAAAGAAAAAATACTTTGAGCGGCTTACCACCGAGCGGTCACGTGACCGGCTTTTCGTTGAGGTTTTCAACCAGTCAGCTTCCACTATCTGCCGCACTCGGCTTTAGGGAGTCGCGCATGTGATCTCCCAGGCCAGGCAGCAATGGGTTAGGCGTGAGATGAGACTGAGTCACGAGTCGAGAGGAGACAGATTGATCCAGTAAAGCGGTGGAGACAAGGACTGTGAGAGTGAGGGCTGGAGCAACGAACTCAGGCTGCCACAGAGTCACCAAGTCATTGGCTGAATCATAAAGGATTAGTGTGAGACAACTGAGACTGTGTTGTCACGTGTAACTATTGACATGCCTAGGCTAGGAACTTGGAAGTTGATGTTGTTAAAGGGTCAGTCTAGTCAAAATTAAACTTTCCTGAATCAGATAGGACATGCAATTTTAAACAACTTTCCAATTGACTTTTATCATTAAATTTGCTTTGTTCAGTTGGTGGTATTTTTGAAAAGCTAAACCTAGGTAGGCTCAAACTGATTTCTAAACCGTTGAAAACTGCCTCCTAGCTCAGAGCATTTTGAAAGTTTTTTCACAGTTAGACAGTACAAGTTCATGTGTGTCATATAGATAACATTGAGCTCACTCCCGTGGAGTTATTTAAGATTCTGCACTGATTGGCTAAACGGTATGTCTGACAATAGCACTGAGATAAGGGGGCAGTCTGCAGAGGCTTAGATACAAGCTAATCAAAGAGGTAAAACATATATTAATATAACAGTGCTGGTTATCCAAAACTGGGGGATAAATAAAGGGATTATCTATCTTTTTAAACAATAACAATTCTGGTGTAGACTGTCCCTGTAAACAGTACACAACTGCTTATTATATAGTCACTTTCTGTGTCTGTTTGTTACTTCAGTTCAAATATCATAATTAACCCCAGGTCCCCCACCACTACTACTATACTAACAGTTACAGTTAGTATAGTAGTGGTGGGGACCTGGGGTTAATTATATTTGAACTGAAGTAACAGACAGAAAGTGGACTATATGATAAGCAGCTGTTTTGTACTGTTTAGTAAAAAAGGGCATATTACTCCCTGTCCTAACCAAAAAAATTATATGACCAAAAATGACCTAAATCCGAGGGGGGGGGGGGGAGATTCAGAGTGTCTAGGGCAGCACAAAACCTAAATATGCCACTGGCTGTAGCGAATCATGTCTGCTCGAGCTCATTAAATACAGACAGCATACACTGTTGGCATTTAACAATGCACAAGCATTTCACCGCTAGCAGTGGCTGTCGATAATCCCTAAAAGGTGAAGTAAAAGACAGAAGAAACATTGGAGTACTAGAGGCAGGTTTATGTGTGATAGGATATCCACAAAATTAAATAGTGCCTGCATTAAAAAATATAAAATACGGGATGCTTATTGTGTTGCTAGCTCCACCACGGAACAGCAGTGGGGGAATATTATCATAGAGGAGAACTTGAAGAAACAGGCTAGCTAGGAGAGATGTGCTCCCTCACGGCTAGATTTATAGAGTTCTGCTGCCAAAGTGGTGCGTTAGCTACTCTGGCTTTTTTTCGCCTGCACCTTTTAAATACCGCTGGTATTTAGAGTTCACAGAAGGGCTGCGTTAGGCTCAAAAAAGGGAGCGTATAGCATAATTACCGTCACTGCAACTCTAAATTCCAGCGGTGCTTACGGACGCGGCCAGCTTCAAAAACGTGCTCGTGCACGATTTCCCCATAGGAAACAATGGGGCTGAGCTGGCTGAAAAAAAAACACCTGGCTGAAAAAAAAAATGCAGCGTTCAGCTCCTAACGCAGCCCCATTGTTTTCTATGGGGAAACACTTCCTAAGTCTGCACCTAACACCCTAACATGTACCCCAAGTCTAAACACCCCTAGCCTTACACTTATTAACCCCTAATCTGCCGCCCCCGCTATCGCTGACACCTGCATATTATTATTAACCCCTAATCTGCCGCTCCGTACACTGCCGCAACCTACGTTATCCCTATGTACCCCTAATCTGCTGCCCCTAACACCGCCGACCCCTATATTATATTTATTAACCCCTAATCTGCCGCCCCCAACGTCGCCTCCACCTACCTACAATTATTAACCCCTAATCTGCCGACCGGATCTCACCGCTACTCTAATAAATGTATTAACCCCTAAAGCTAAGTCTAACCCTAACACTAACACCCCCCTAAGTTAAATATAATTTTATTCTAACGAAATAAATTAAGTCTTATTAAATAAATTATTCCTATTTAAATCTAAATACTTACCTGTAAAATAAACCCTAATATAGCTACAATATAAATTATAATTATATTGTAGCTATTTTAGGATTAATATTTATTTTACAGGCAACTTTGTAATTATTTTAACCAGGTACAATAGCTATTAAATAGTTAATAACTATTTAATAGCTACCTAGTTAAAATAATTTCAAAATTACCTGTAAAATAAATCCTAACCTAAGTTACAATTAAACCTAACACTGACTACACTATCAATAAATTAATTAAATACAATACCTACAAATAAATACAATGAAATAAACTAACTAAAGTACAAAAAATAAAAAAAACTAAGTTACAAAAAATAAAAAAATATTTACAAACATTAGAAAAATATTACAACAATTTTAAACTAATTACACCTACTCCAAGCCCCCTAATAAAATAACAAAGACCCCCAAAATAAAAAAATGCCCTACCCTATTCTAAAATAAAAAAGTACAAAGCTCTTTTACCTTACCAGCCCTGAAAAGGGCCCTTTGCGGGGCATGCCCCAAAGAATTCAGCTCTTTTGCCTGTAAAAAAAAAACATACAATACCCCCCCCAACATTACAACCCACCACCCACATACCCCTAATCTAACCCAAACCCCCCTTAAATAAACCTAACACTAAGCCCCTGAAGATCTTCCTAACTTATCTTCACCTCGCCGGGTATCAGCGATCCGTCCAGGCTCCGATGTCTTGATCCAAGCCCAAGCGGGGGGCTGAAGACATCCATCCTCCGGCTGAAGTCTTGATCCAAGCGGGCAGAAGAGGACATCCGGACCGGCAAACATCTTCATCCAGGAGGCATCTTCTATGTTCTTCCATCCAATGACGACCGGCTCCATTTTGAAGACCTCCACCGCGGATCCATCCTCTTCTTCCGACGACTAGACGACGAATGAAGGTTCCTTTAAGGGACGTCATCCAAGATGGCGTCCCTCGAATTCCGATTGGCTGATAGGATTCTATCAGCCAATCGGAATTAAGGTAGGAAAATTCTGATTGGCTGATGGAATCAGCCAATCAGATTCAAGTTCAATCCGATTGGCTGATCCAATCAGCCAATCAGATTGAGCTCGCATTCTATTGGCTGTTCCGATCAGCCAAGACTCTAAATACCGGCGTTAGGAAGATCCCATTGAAAAGATAGGATACGCAAATGGCGTAGGGGGATCTGCGGTATGGAAAAGTCGCGGCTGCAAAGTGAGTGTTAGACCCTTTCCTGACTGACTCAAAATACCAGCGGTGGTAAAAACCAGCGTTAGGAGCCTCTAATGCTGGTTTTGACGGCTACCGCCAAACCCTAAATCTAGGCCTCAGTTTGGTATATAGATATAGAGAACACTCATATTAATATGTACAAATTAGTAAGATTACATTAACTTACTTACTATCTAGAATAACTACAAAAAATTAAACTGCTGTGCCAGCAGACAGCAAATAGAGGGAAATCTTACAGCATTAATGTAAGAGATGTTTTCACTTGTAGCATGATACAAAACGCAAAGTCAAATAAAGTCAGTTTGATATTTTTTCATGGAGAAATGTGCTAAAGGACACAGCCATTATCATGTTCATAATAGTAAAGACTTGTAAAATACATATCCCTCATATACTATCAAAGAGCTAAATCAATGTTGCTGTCATGGAGTACTTTACGTAGAATTGCACTTAGAAAAGAAAAAAACAGTAAGCATAAGCGTAGTGTCTGGTATCACTAGAAGGTGAAGGTGAAAGCAATCCCTTTAGGATAGCCATTAGGAAGTAATAACAAATGCAATGTGGCAGCCTGCAGGGGGCTGTCCAGAATACAGTACAAAATAAGACAATGTAGATTGTAGAATAGGTAACCCACTCTTTTATTACTGACTGTTTTGTAGGAGGGATCAACCAATACCAGTTATAATAAAGCATAAATAAGGAGCAGATCCTAGTTTTTCCTGACAGATAGTGGTCTTCAGCAGCCAAACAATCTTCAGTCAGTCTCAAGAGGGAAATTTATTGACAAGCTGGTCATTGTAAGCTGCTAAGTCCAGCGTCTCTCCTTATGAAGATGTTAATAAGTCAAATAATTAATCCTTCTGTAATGGTAATATCTTTCTCAACAGCTCATGAGTACTGCTCTCCTGCAATTCACCAGTGTCATGAAGAGCACTGCTGATAGCGTACTGGATAATGATAATACCGCCCCCTAGACTTCTGCTCCCACAGCCCTCCATGGCAACAAAGGTTTTCACAGTTTCATTATCCTAATGGAATTTATCAGCTGCTGCCAGCTTTACACGTAATATATCCGAAATTTAAGGCAGATCTATTGGAGTTACTCTCCTTGTCTCCAGTATAAACATATTTTCAGTGTGAGGAGGCAACAGACACTGGGGCCGTATGGTATCCTCGCCATCATGGTTTAAGGGAATGGGGTTTATGCTAGCTGCTATGGTTGACTGATTGCAGGCTTAAGGTATCACAGGGAGAGAGTTTTTCACAGCACCTCTGTAAATGCTACTCTATATGCTTGTAGCAGGTTACTCAGTTCTTCTAGGAGATCAAATGTTAGCATTACAGTTTGCTGTGGTAAGCAGTGTGGAGCTCAAAGAAAAAAGCAGTCTTATATTTATCGTTTTGGTGCCGACTGTTTCACCCATAAGTTGGGGAGCTGAGGAACCACAGGTAGGCCACAACCTAGGGTCACAGGAGTCCGGACAAGGGTGTAGAGATCATAAACACAACCATAGAGGTGACATTGTAACCAACTTATAGTGAGGAAGCTGTATCATGTATTTTTGGGTTAAGTTAGTGTTGTGGTTCATCGATAATCATCGGATTCGCAATTTCCCTCAAGCAGCCACTGGTTTTGTGGCTATACTCAGTCTCTGCCTGGGCAAGTGCTATGCTAATACATAAGAATGGCCAAAAAAATAAAGACATAAAATCAGTGTTTGTATGCAATGTTTTTTCATAGCATTACTAATGGATTGCATTGGGAGCACAAGGATGTTTCAATGTAGTTTATTGGGTGGAATGGATCCTTAAAATGCTCAATGCATATGTATAAGTTTAGACTTTTGATAAATGTTGCACAACAATGTTGTTTGATCTTGTTCAAGCTTTATACAAAAGACAATTTAAACATTAGAGGAGCAAATTAAACATGGAAATTAAATCTAGTTTATGTGGGAAGTCTATAAAAAAACATTCTAAACAATGGTGCTTTGATGAAGAAAAAAAAATGATGAAGTAAAACTTACACCTTGTCTAGCTTTCAAGATTATAGTTTGTATACATTAAATCAACTGTTTCTTTGGTATATGTCAATTACAGATGTGCATTCAGAGGTTTCGTGAATGTCCAAATCCAGATTTTCACCTGTTGCACAAGAAGGAATTCGGCAATGAAAATAGTAGAGCGGCATGAAGGGACTCCTTCTTCCTCATTCTTAGGTTAACAAAACCTCCAAATGCACAGCTCTGTCAATGTTTTCACTGTGTACTTTTGCACTAATATATATAGTTTTCTGCTGATAGAGGTAGTAAATATAGTATAACAATTTAGATTGATCCAGGTCTATGAGGTGTATCCTTTTCACAATAATGTGTTTACAAGGTTTTATTTATCATCTTTTGGAGTGTCCCACCAATGCAAATATCAGACTGAGACTAAGGAATGGCCTTACATTTCAGCAATACTGGCCAGTTAGCTTAGAAGGACCATTAAAGAGACAGTCTACACCAGAATTGTTATTGTTTAAAAAGTTAGATAATCCCTTTATTACCCATTCCCTAGTTTTGCATTACCAACACAGTTATATAAATACACTTGTTACCTCTGTGATTATCTTGTATCTAAGCCTCTGCAAACTGCCCCCTTATTTCAGTTCTTTTGACAGAAATCCATTTTAGCCAATCAGAGCTAGCTCACTGGAACTCCACGTGCGTGAGCACAGTGTTATCTATATGAAACACATGAACTAACATCCTCTAGTGGTTACAAACTGTCAAAATGCTATGAGAGAAGAGGCGGCCTTCAAGCGCTTAGAAATTAGCATATGAACCTCCTAGGTTTAGCTATCAACTAAGAATACCAAGAAAAAAAAGCAAAATTGGTGATACAAGTAAATTGGAAAATTGTTTAAAATGACATTCTCTATCTGAATCATAAAAGTTTATTTTGGACTAGACTGTCCTTTTAAGTTCATGGGGATTTGCACTCTCACCTTATATATAATATGCCAGGCTGTCAGGAACATAGATATTCGCTTCAAAGTTATAGGGCCGCACTCTCTGGACTTGTAACAAATAAAAATGTATTTTGTGCAGTGACATTTCCAGAGCCAACTGTCCCCTTAATCAGACCAAGGGGACAGTTGGTCTGATGAAGGGGACAGTTGGCTCCACGAAACATCGCTGCACAAAATAAATTTATGTTTGTTACAAGTCCAGAGAGTGTGGTCTTATAACTTTGAAGAGTATATATATATATATATATATATATATATACACATATATGGTCAAAAGTAGGCAGACACCAATATTAATTATTGAGTTCAGGTGTTTCAGCCACACCAGTTGCTAACAGGTGCATAAAATTGAGCTAAAGCATTAACAGTTTATCCACAAAGTGGTAGATTATGCAAACTCAAATTGCCTATCATCTGTTGCATCATTCACTACAGAGTCTCAAACTCCCTCTCTCTATATATATGACTTGTGAAGCCAAGAAATTTCAGTTAGAATATCCAAATATATTTCTGTCAAAAATATGCATTTGAAAACATATTCAAATCTATAAAATATATATATATATATATATATATATATATATATATATATATATATATATATATATATTATAGATGTGAATATGTTTTATATATATATATATATATATATATATATGATGCAGGCTGCAATAGCAAATAAATGTCCACAACATGTGTTGTTATTATCATATCATCCTATTATTTACCTATTATTTGTAACCAGAGCTCTGAAGTCACGCTAACCCAACTAAATTCGATTGTGCTAAAGTGTGTCAACATCGCTCAAGTGCAATCAATAGTGCTTCTATTTTTGCACTCCTACAACAAGTCCAAAATATTTCTTAATACTAGAGCGATAGAATAGTGCACACTAACATCTGTATGCTGAATGCTGTGAATATTTAACCATCCATATGTAATACAAGATTGCACATTATTCCTTATGCAAGGACCTTATGCAAGGTCCAGAAAAAGTTAACACGTCATGTGCTATTGATTGTGCAACACTTGTAATCTAGACCTCTATTGGTGGCCAGATATGACATAGAAAATGACATACAAATATTACTCTTTTGACATCTAAATAGTATATTTACACCATTTTGGATATTTGTGCAAACTGAAAAAAATGATTTGTATAACTCAAAGACACCTAGATTACGAGTTTTGCGTTCAGGTAAGTATTAACTATTTACTAACTAGTCTACCTAGTTAAAATAAATACAAACTTACCTGTGAAATAAAAATAAAACCTAAGCTAGCTACAATATAACTATTAGTTATATTGTAGCTAGCTTAGGTTTTATTTCACTGTATTTAGTTTTAAATAGGTAGTTAGATAATAATTGTAACTTTAATGTAGCTCTATTTTAATTATGTTAAAGTTATGGGGTGTTAGGGTTACATTAGGGTTAGGGTTACGGTTAGGTTTAGGGTTAGGTGTAGGGGTTAATAGTTTAATTTATGTTGTTGCGATGTGGGGGGCTGGTGGTTTAGGGGTTAATAGTTTTATTTAGTTGCGGCAATGTCGGGGAGTGGCGGAATAGGGGTTAATAGATTTATTATAGTATTGGCAATGTTGGGGTGCAGGGGAAAGGAGTTAATAACTTTAGTATAGTGGCGGCGATATCGGGAGCGGCAGATTAGGGGTTCATAGATTTATTTAGGTGGCTGCGATTTGGGCAGCGGCAGATTAGGGGTTAATAACATTATGTAGGTGGCGACGATGTCGGGTTGGCAGATTAAGAGTGTTTAGACTTGGGGTTTATGTTAGGGTGTTAGGTTTAAACATTACTTTTTTTCCCCCATAGACATCAAATAGGCAGATTGTAACAGCTTTCCTATTGTTAACCATATTAAGAGAGAGTGTTATATAGCAGCAAAGCCCACATAAGAGCTTGGCCCACCGGCATTTGCCCTGTATGCCCTATGGTCGTCCATGCCTGGATATTGATATTTAAGCAATGAGTGTAAAATACAAAAAGAAAAAGAATCAGCACAGGGGAGTAATATGATTTAGTGAAAGGGTTAAAAGAAAGTAAAGTTTTCCTTTCTGCTATAACATTAGAACCAATCATGTTACATTGCCTTGCTTTACAATTTTTCATAAGCAGTTTATTTACTTCTATTTTTTTCCACTCTAGTTTCATAGTCTAAATAAATACAATAAAATTTTAAAATATTTAATAGACATGTTTTTTAATAAGTGGAAGCTGTGCCACATGAAAAATTTTCCCACCGTACAGTATCAGTCTATCTTGTGAAAGTCCTTGTAACAACATGCCTTAGTACCTTCTGTTCCTACTAGTAGCACCGCTACGTAACATTTATTAAAAGTAACTTGGCACAAGAAGAAAACAATTTTATAATAAGGAGGTTAAATGGAAGAAGCCAAAGTAGGCATAAATCATCATTCATCTTTTCAAAATGTGTAGGAGGTGTAACTAAGTTTATTTCAATAATTAGTATAAAAAGTGTAAAGTGTGTTAACATAAGCGCAACAAAATTATATACAACATACAATTAATTCACCTTTTTATCTCTCTCTTTCACACCATGCACCCACTCACATTCACACACACATTCACACGCACACACACTGATACTCACATACACACAAACATACACATACACACACTCACATTCACACACACATTCACACGCACACACACTGATACTCACATACACACAAACATACACATACACACACTCACATTCACACACACATTCACACGCACACACACTGATACTCACATACACACAAACATACACATACACACACTCACATTCACACACACAGACACACACACACTTACACAATTACACACACACACTGGGGCCTATTTATCAATACGCTCTCCATATTCAGCATTGCACCAACAGTACTCGATCAGGTTGAATTCCGGCGATTCCTGTCCGCCTGCTCAGAGCAGGCGTACAGGGTTATGGAGCAGCGGTCTGGTGGACTCGCCAGAAACACAGGTCCACAAGCTCCCTTCGGAGCTTGATAAATGGGCCCCACTGATACTCAAATGCACACAGACAAACACATAAACACACAGACACACATTCACACAATCCCACACACAAACATTGATACTCAAATACATTCAGACACACACACAAACATACACACTCACACACACTCACATTCACACACACTCACACAATCACACACACTCATACTCAAATACACTCAGACACACACACAAACATTCACACTCACACAGACACATGCACACAATCACACACACACACACACACAGAAACTAACACACACACATGCACACACACTGATACATACACACAAACACATACACACAAACCTGCACACTTACACACACTCACATAATATACACACACTAACATACACACACAGACACTCAAACACACACACAGATGCTGACACATAAAAAATGTAAGTACTAAATATGTTATTTTTTCTGCTATTGTCTTATTTAATTCCAGCTTCTTGTAAAAAGAAAAAAAAAGGGCTTGTTTTGTGTTCTATGTCATTCTCGATCCTAACAACACAGCCCACGCTCTTATTTAATGGGTGCAGTTTGTGACTGTTAATCATTTGCTTGCACTGGTAAGTCTAGTTTTTGGATTTCATTTCAGTAGTAATTATTCTCATTGCTGCTCCCAACCCAATTTACAATTTAACAAATATTGCAAGCTCTGTAAACAAACCAGAAAGCTTGTAAAGAACAAGACATATTTGCTTACGAAAGGCTATTGTAATTAAAACCTTATAATTATGCTATTAAATGCAAAGGAAGGTTTGCAATTACTTGACTCATAATGTGACATCAAACCTTATGTCACTTATCTATACCAGGTTGATAATAATGAATTCATATTCCATGGGGCAAGTTTCTGCAGTTAGTCAACACATGATGATATTGTTACTACACTTTTTTTAATACATGTCCATGTACAATATTAAAAGTATCATTGTTTCTTATGTAAATATTTTAAAAAGGATGTATCCAAGGAAACATAATTAATCTAAACATTGACTATATCAGCTGTGTTCAAACAAAAAGATACATAATTCTGGCATATTTGAAGTGTGGGTTCACTATACCTCCCTCAATGACATTGGCATGTTGAATGGTTAGGATTGCCAGCTTTCCTCAACAAATATATTAAAAAACAATAAGTGACCATATAAAGGTGGTTGGTACCATCCTGTTCTGGCAGTAACACAAAGGAAACGCTCTGTGCAAGAAATACATAAAGCAATAATTTCATACCAAGAGAAATAATGATGTAATCTTTGGTGCTGGTAAAATATATGTTTATGAGTTTTATCCTCTTTTATCCCTTTAGTAAATAACACATAGGTCTAAATTTATCAAGCTGCAATTGCAACTTTGGAGGCTAAGTGATGCCGGTTTGCATGATCAAGTCTGTAATGCTATTTTAGAAGCTTGCATACACAGTATTACTTCTTTTTGGACTTATATCAATACATTATTAAGGCATAACTGCTGCTCAGTAACATATAAATGACTATTTTTTATTGTACAGCTGTCTTAGAACTGGACACCTGGCAAAGGTAATCCATGTTAAAGATGAGTTTCAACATGGCCCTTTATGTTAATACTATAGGCTGGGCTAGCTCTATAACTGGAGAAATTTGGACCACGGGACCCAGGCAGCAATTGATAGGGGCAGCACATAGGGAGAGCATATTCTAGATAATAGTGTTTTTAAACTGCTAAACTGTTGCTGGTTGGGTTTAGCAAAACAAAAAGAGATAATGGGTGACAGCAAAAAATATTTTTATTATACTTTACAAAGACAGAAAAATATAGACGTTTCGGGAGCCAATCCCTTAGTCATGCTGGTTGGGTTTAGACTATAGTCTGGAGATAGTTGAGGGGCACCATTTCATTATTGGACCCAAGCAGCAGAATGTTTTTAGTCAGCATTGAGTACAGTATTGCTGGGGCATATATCTACTAATAATTGGTTGAAAGTAAAGACACTTCTTTTTGCATAGCGTCTCATTACTATTATCTGTATTGGTGTTGCCATAGGTCAGATTTGGCATTCAGTCTTGGCAATAGAAAATTGTAAATTGTTTTTGATAACAAATGAATTTCATCTCTAATATTTTAAGGCATACGCTTTAATAAAAAGTGTGTGTGGGGGGGAAACACAACAAAAATACATTGTACAGTACATCTACACTCATAATAACACTGTCTAATAAAAATTATAAATAAAAAAAATCTTTCATCAAAGATATGAGGTCGCAGGTGTTAGAGAAAAAAAAGACATCTAAAGGGCTTTAACACCTTAACCCATTTAGATGTATATATACGTTGTGCGTTACCTTGCCTATCATACTGCACAATGTATATATATACGTCTGAGCTTTAGGAAGCTTCAGCAGTCTCGGCTGATAAGTTACAGCCAAGAGCTGGAGTTCCTGAACCCGCATATGGAACTGGAGTGAGATTGGTGCTCCGGTTCCAAATGAGGGCAAATGCCAGATCATTACAGACGATGACACTGTGTGTATCACCATCTGTAGCGATCATTTGCTGGTGCCGGTGAGAGGTGTGGGAGGAAATCTGGGAGGTGGGTGGGCAGTCCAGTAGCAGAGGGGGGAGGAAGTTTGAGGGCCCTACACTGCAGCAAAAATAAAATAAAGGGAGAGGGAGGAATGGGGCAGCTACACTACATAAAAAGGCAGTGGATTGCAGGAGGTAGGGAGGTGGGGGACCACTACACTACAGAGCATAAAAAGATACTTGAGACAATAGGAGCACATGAGTAGGTATTTTAACTTGAGCAATGTTAGCTCAATCGTGCTAATATTTTTGTGCTCCACTTGTAATCTAGGACATTATGTATTTTCGAACTGTCTACAAAAGGGTTAAATAATCTGTCTCATCCAAGGTAATCCACAAATCTGGCATGTTGGATTCTGTGGACTGGAATTTGAGAGCATGCAATTTTCAATATTACATCTGTTATCAAATTTAATTCATTCTTTTGGTATCCTTTGTTGAAAAACATACTTAGGGGGCGATTTATCAAAGCATCGATCTAGACACATTCGCTGGAGTCAATGCGCTCGCTAGACATCGCTGCCGCAAATCTACATTCAACGGCCTTATTTATTAAAAAGTCTGTCAAAAACACGCGCATCAAGTCCGGTGCGATGAGCATCGGACTGTGTTGATAAATAAGAGTCATCAATGTCGTGGATATTCTGTTTTTTCCAAATTAATTTATACCATTTCATTACTGTCCATGAGCAAGCACATTTCTCTAAAGCTAATCTTTTATTTTTCATTTGTTAATGTTTTTCATAATGTAATGTTAAGAAATAGCTAGATTTTTTCCTGAACAAACAATAATATCTCATAGAAAGTTATTTTTCTATTTATTTGTTTTACAAAAAAATCTGATATATATTTTCACATAAATTAACGTGTATTTGAATTTCTAGAAATCATGATATGACTATCTCATGTTTTTTTTTCATTTTTTAAAATGAATATTTATTATAGAATTTGTACATATATCTTTGCACATCTTTTGCAAACATATTTACATGTCCCTAAATTCTTTTTTTTTTTTGTTCTAGACGATGTTCTCTTTCATATCTCTGTATTTATTTATACCACTTTATGTATAATGTGTAAATATATTATTATTCTGAGCAAGAATAATTGCAAATATAACATGTAATTAGGGTATCATATGTATTTATTTGCAAACAATGGATATTTTAAGAGCTGGGGCAGTTTTCTTTCTGCACCTGTGTATCATTTCCTGATTGCAGTCTAGTTTTAAACACAACTCCTACACAGGTGTTAAAAAATGGGCTGGCATATAAGATGACATTTCTTAATGAAAATGAAATTCAAGAGAATGAAGAAAAACACTGAAAATAGCATGACAGTAAACAGGTGATTTTAATTTCTGGTGTATTTGATTCATGACCGTTTAATGTTAGATGGGCTATCCCTTTGAGCTATCATCTTAAGATTATATTGAATCAAACATCATTTGATTATTAAAATCACTGTCAAAAATATTACACTTTGTGTCCTAATGTCGTCATCAATGTTTATCTTTAATACTAATTTCACATATACATACTTTCAAAGTATAATACACAATGTAACAAATGGCCCTTACAAGTTCTGATGAGTGATCAATGACACAAGTATCGAACAATTTGATTCGTTAGTGATAGTAGTACATGTATATTTAAATCAGATTGGCTGATTTCATTAATCATGTGATGCATTTCCCAATAAAAAGTGGTGGAAGATTTTAATAGTTTGTGGGATGTTTAGGAATTTGAGTATTGCGTCCAATTTGGTGCAAAGTATTGCACCCAAATTGGTGCGAAGTGTAGAGTGGGACTTAGTATTCCATGCGTTAAACATGGTGCAAATAGATTTATCCTAAAAATGATGTTAGCTATATTATGTAATGTATTTATTTCATTTATATCCTTATATCTACTAGTGCTGCTGCCAGACAGGCATTACCTGTCATTATAGGTGGTTTAGTCATTATAAACTTACATGGAAGGCTAAAATGAGGTAAAAACAAATAATAATAAATAATAAACTAAAGATTTCTAGAAATGCTTTGGAAACTAATCTGTCCCTTGAAATTACATGTGATTATTATAGTGTTATTTACTATATTATTTAGATAATGAACATGCATCTTTGTTGGCTTGTTTTAATCAACTTTCTAATTTATTTTTATTATCTAATATGCTTCATTCTCTTGCAGCATTGAACATAACCTTTCTGTGGCATTCGTGGCCACCATTGATTTTAGACTCCCATTGTTTTCTGTGGCATTCATGGCCTCAAGGGTGACGGTTTGAAGGATAGGTATGCTGCTTCGGAATAGACGCGAGCGTACCTGTTGAATGTTTGATAAATTGGCAAGAGGGTCAAATAAAGTCAAATGTGATGGTGGATGATCAGTATTCCACTAAAATAACGAAAGCTTTGATCTGCGTCAGCTTGATCTCGCAGGAGTGTATATTATGTCACACATTTTATTATTTGACAATCTTGACGCTTTGTTAACTACACTGTATCAACTTTGCATCTATTTTGATGCGGAATTCCAGTGTATTATCAGTTGAAGCATTGATAAATTGGCCCCTTAGACTATAAATCAACAATGCACTACTGGGAGCTTGATGATGGTTTTTGGCTCATGTCAATTAATTGTCACTGTTTTACCATATACAGGGAGTGCAGAATTATTAGGCAAGTTGTATTTTTGAGGATTCATTTTATTATTGAACAACAACCATGTTCTCAATGAACCCAAAAAACTCATTAATATCAAAGCTGAATAGTTTTGGAAGTAGTTTTTAGTTTGTTTTTAGTTATAGCTATTTTAGGGGGATATCTGTGTGTGCAGGTGACTATTACTGTGCATAATTATTAGGCAACTTAACAAAAAACAAATATATACCCATTTCAATTATTTATTTTTACCAGTGAAACCAATATAACATCTCAACATTCACAAATATACATTTCTGACATTCAAAAACAAAACAAAAACAAATCAGTGACCAATATAGCCACCTTTCTTTGCAAGGACACTCAAAAGCCTGCCATCCATGGATTCTGTCAGTGTTTTGATCTGTTCACCATCAACATTGCGTGCAGCAGCAACCACAGCCTCCCAGACACTGTTCAGAGAGGTGTACTGTTTTCCCTCCTTGTAAATCTCACATTTGATGATGGACCACAGGTTCTCAATGGGGTTCAGATCAGGTGAACAAGGAGGCCATGTCATTAGATTTTCTTCTTTCTCCAACATTGGTGTGTCCGGTCCACGGCGTCATCCTTACTTGTGGAATATCTCTTCCCCAACAGGAAATGGCAAAGAGTCCCAGCAAAGCTGGCCATATAGTCCCTCCTAGGCTCCGCCCACCCCAGTCATTCTCTTTGCCGTTGCACAGGCAACATCTCCACGGAGATGGTTAAGAGTTTTTGGTGTTTAAATGTAGTTTTTTATTCTTCTATCAAGTGTTTGTTATTTTAAAATAGTGCTGGTATGTACTATTTACTCTGAAACAGAAAAAGATGAAGATTTCTGTTTGTGAGAGGAAGATGATTTTAGCAGACAGTAACTAAAATCGATTGCTGTTTCCACATAGGACTGTTGAGATGAAGTAACTTCAGTTGGGGGAAACAGTTAGCAGACTTTTCTGCTTAAGGTATGACTAGCCATATTTCTAACAAGACTGTGTAATGCTGAAAGGCTGTCATTTTTCCCCTCATGGGGATAGGTAAGCCATTTTCTTAGTCTCAAACAGAATAAAGGGCTTAATATGGGCTATAAAACTGGTAGACACTTTTATGGGCTAAATCGATTGCTTTATTTGGTTTATTTGGGCATTTTATGATGATATTTCACATTTATAAGCTTGGGGAACGTTTTTTAACGGCAGGCACTATGTTAGACACCTTTTCCTGTCAGGGAGGGCCTTCCCTGTTGTAGGCTGAGCCTCATTTTCGCGCCTTTACTGCGCTGTTGTTTTTGAGAGCAAGACATGCAGATGCATGTGTGAGGACCTGAAAATAGCTGGAAAAGTTTCTAGAAGGCGTCATTTGGTATCGTATTCCCCTCTGGGCTTGGTTAGATCTCAGCAAAAGCTGTAGCTGGGACTGTATAGGGGTTAAATTTGTAAACGGCTCCGGTTCCGTTATTTTAAGGGTTAAAGCTCTGAAATTTGGTGTGCAATACTCTTAATGCTTTAAGACACTGTGGTGAAATTTTGGTAATTTTTGAACAATTCCTTCATAGTTTTTCACATATTCAGTAATAAAGTGTTTCTGTTTAAAATTTAAAGAGACAGTAACGGTTTTGTTTTAAAACGGTTTTTGTGCTTTATTAACAAGTTTAAGCCTGTTTAACATGTCTGTGCCTTCGCATAAGCTATGTTCTATATGTATGAAAGCCAATGTGTCTCCCCATTTAAATTTGTATGATAATTGTGCCATAGCGTCCAAACAAAGTAAGGACAGTACTGCCACAGATAATGAAATTGCCCAAGATGATTCCTCAGATGAGGGGAGTAGACATGATACTACATCATCTCCTACTGTGTCTACACCAGTTTTGCCCACGCAGGAGGCCCCTAGTACATCTAGCGCGCCAATGCTTATTACCATGCAACAATTGACGGCTGTAATGGATAACTCCATAGCAAATATTTTATCCAAAATGCCTGCATATCAGAGAAAGCGCGATTGCTCTGTCTTAAACACTGAAGAGCAGGAGGGCGCTGATGATAATTGTTCTGTCATACCCTCACACCAATCTGAAGTGGCATTGAGGGAGGTTTTGTCAGATGGGGAAATTTCAGATTCAGGAAAAATTTCTCAACAAGCTGAACCTGATGTTGTGACATTTAAATTTAAATTAGAACATCTCCGCGCACTGCTTAAGGAGGTGTTATCTACTCTGGATGATTGTGACAACTTGGTCATTCCAGAGAAATTATGCAAAATGGACAAGTTCCTAGAGGTTCCGGTGCACCCCGACGCTTTTCCTATACCCAAGCGGGTGGCGGACATAGTGAATAAGGAGTGGGAGAAGCCCGGCATATCTTTTGTTCCCCCTCCTATATTTAAGAAATTATTTCTTATGGCAGACAGTCCCTAAGGTCGAGGGGGCAGTTTCTACTTTAAACAAGCGCACTACTATTCCTATCGAGGATAGTTGTGCTTTCAAAGATCCTATGGATAAAAAATTGGAAGGTTTGCTTAAAAAGATTTTTGTACAGCAAGGTTACCTTCTACAACCCATTTCGTGCATTGTTCCTGTCACTACTGCAGCGTGGTTCTGGTTCGAGGAACTAGAAAAGTCGCTCGGTAGAGAGACTCCATATGAGGAGGTTATGGACAGAGTTCACGCACATAAGTTGGCTAACTCTTTTATTTTAGATGCCGCCTTGCAATTAGCTAAATTAGCGGCGAAAAATTCAGGGTTTGCAATTGTGGCGCGTAGAGCGCTTTGGCTAAAGTCTTGGTCAGCGGATGTATCATCCAAGACAAAATTGCTTAACATCCCTTTCAAAGGTAAAACTCTCTTCGGACCAGAATTGAAAGAGATTATCTCAGACATCACTGGGGGAAAGGGCCACGCCCTTACACAAGATAGGCCGTTCAAGGCCAAGAATAAGTCTAATTTTCGTTCCTTTCGCAATTTCAGGAACGGACCGGCCTCTAATTCTGCATCCTCTAAGCAAGAGGGTAATGCCTCACAGCCCAAACCAGCCTGGAAACCTATGCAAGGCTGGAACAAGGGTAAGCAGGTCAAGAAGCCTGCTGCTGCTAACAAGACAGCATGAAGGAGTAGCCCCCGATCCGGGACCGGATCTAGTAGGGGGCAGACTCTCTCTCTTTGCTCAGGCTTGGGCAAGAGATGTTCAGGATCCCTGGGCACTAGAAATGGTTTCTCAGGGTTATCTTCTGGAATTCAGGGAACTACCCCCAAGGGGAAGGTTCCACATGTCTCACTTATCCTTAAACCAAATAAAGAGACAGGCGTTCTTACATTGTGTAGAAGGCCTGTTAAAAATGGGAGTGATACACCCTGTCCCAATAAAAGAACAGGGAATGGGATTTTATTCAAATCCGTTCGTAGTTCCCAAAAAAGAGGGAACATTCAGACCAATTTTGGATCTGAAGATCCTAAACAAATTTCTCAGGGTACCATCGTTCAAAATGGAAACCATTCGAAGGATTCTACCCACTATCCAGGAAGGTCAATTTATGACTACCGTGGATCTAAAGGATGCGTACCTACATATTCCTATCCACAAAGAACATCATCAGTTCCTAAGGTTCGCCTTTCTGGACAAACATTACCAGTTTGTGGCCCTCCCATTCGGGTTAGCCACTGCTCCAAGGATTTTCACAAAGGTACTCGGGTCCCTTCTAGCGGTTCTAAGGCCGAGGGGCATTGCAGTAGTACCATACCTGGACGACATTCTAATACAAGCGTCGTCCCTGTCAAAAGCAAAGGCTCATACAGACATTGTTCTGGCCTTTCTCAGATCGCACGGATGGAAGGTGAACGTAGAAAAAAGTTCTCTGTCTCCGTCAACAAGAGTTCCCTTCTTGGGAACAATAATAGATTCCTTAGAAATGAGGATTTTTCTGACAGAGGTCAGAAAATCAAAGCTTCTAAGCGCTTGTCAAGTTCTTCATTCTGTTCCACGTCCTTCCATAGCTCAGTGCATGGAAGTAGTAGGGTTGATGGTTGAAGCAATGGACATAGTTCCTTTTGCACGAATTCATCTAAGACCATTACAACTGTGCATGCTCAAACAGTGGAATGGGGACTATACAGACTTGTCTCCAATGATTCAAGTAGATCAGAAGACCAGAGATTCACTCCGTTGGTGGCTGACCCTGGACCATCTATCCAAGGGAATGAGCTTCCGCAGACCAGTGTGGGTCATCGTCACGACCGACGCCAGTCTAGTGGGCTGGGGCGCGGTCTGGGAATCCCTGAAGACTCAGGGACTATGGTCTCAGGAAGAGTCTCTTCTCCCGATAAACATTCTGGAACTAAGAGTGATTTTCAATGCTCTCAGGGCTTGGCCTCAACTAGCATAGGCCAGATTCATAAGATTCCAATCAGAAAACATGACGACTGTTGCGTATATCAATCATCAGGGGGGAACAAGGAGCTCCCTGGCGATGAAAGAAGTGACCAAAATAATACAATGGGCGGAGGAACACTCCTGCCATCTATCTGCGATCCACATCCCAGGTGTGGAAAACTGGGAAGCGGATTATCTGAGTCGTCAGACTTTCCATCCGGGGGAGTGGGAACTCCATCCGGAGATCTTTGCCCAACTGACTCAATTATGGGGCATTCCAGACATGGATCTGATGGCGTCTCGTCAGAACTTCAAGGTTCCGTGTTACGGGTCCAGATCCAGGGATCCCAAGGCGACTCTAGTAGATGCACTAGTAGCACCTTGGACCTTCAACCTAGCTTATGTGTTTCCACCGTTTCCTCTCATTCCCAGGCTGGTAGCCAGGATCAAACAGGAGAGGGCCTCGGTGATCTTGATAGCTCCTGCGTGGCCACGCAGGACTTGGTATGCAGACCTGGTGAATATGTCATCGGTTCCACCATGGAAGCTACCTTTGAGACAGGACCTTCTTGTTCAGGGTCCATTCGAACATCCAAATCTGGTCTCCCTCCAGCTGATGGCTTGGAGATTGAACGCTTGATTCTTTCAAAGCGTGGGTTTTCAGATTCTGTGATAGATACTCTGGTTCAGGCCAGAAAACCAGTAACTAGAAAGATTTACCATAAGATATGGAAAAAATATATCTGTTGGTGTGAATCCAAAGGATTCCCATGGAATAAGATAAAAATCCCTAAGATTCTCTCCTTTCTACAAGAAGGTTTGGAGAAAGGATTATCTGCAAGTTCTCTACTTTATCTGTCTTACTACACAAAAGACTGGCAGCTGTGCCAGATGTTCAAGCATTTGTTCAGGCTCTGGTTAGGATCAAGCCTGTTTACAGACCTTTGACTCCTCCCTGGAGTCTAAATCTAGTTCTTTCAGTTCTTCAAGGGGTTCCGTTTGAACCTTTACATTCCATAGATATTAAGTTACTATCTTGGAACGTTTTGTTTTTAGTTGCTATTTCTTCTGCTAGAAGAGTTTCTGAGTTATCTGCTTTGCAGTGTTCTCCGCCTTATCTGGTGTTCCATGCAGATAAGGTGGTTTTGCGTACTAAACCTGGTTTTCTTCCAAAGGTTGTTTCTAACAAGAATATTAACCAGGAGATAGTTGTTCCTTCTTTATGTCCGAATCCAGTTTCAAAGAAGGAACGTTTGTTACACAATTTGGACGTAGACCGTGCTCTAAAATTCTATTTAGAGGCTACAAAAGATTTCAGACAAACATCTTCTTTGTTTGTTGTTTATTCTGGTAAAAGGAGAGGTCAAAAAGCGACTTCTACCTCTCTTTCCTTTTGGCTTAAAAGCATCATCCGATTGGCTTACGAGACTGCCGGACGGCAGCCTCCTGAAAGAATTACAGCTCACTCCACTAGGGCTGTAGCTTCCACATGGGCCTTCAAGAACGAGGCTTCTGTTGACCAGATATGTAAGGCAGCGACTTGGTCTTCACTGCATGCACACTTTTGCCAAATTTTACAAATTTGATACTTTTGCTTCTTCGGAGGCTATTTTTGGGAGAAAGGTTTTGCGAGCCGTGGTGCCTTCCGTTTAGGTAACCTGATTTGCTCCCTCCCTTCATCCGTGTCCTAAAGCTTTGGTATTGGTTCCCACAAGTAAGGATGACGCCGTGGACCGGACACACCAATGTTGGAGAAAACAGAATTTATGCTTACCTGATAAATTACTTTCTCCAACGGTGTGTCCGGTCCACGGCCCGCCCTGGTTTTTCAATCAGGTCTGATGAATTATTTTCTCTAACTACAGTCACCACGGTACCATATGGTTTCTCCTATATATTTTCCTCCTGTCCGTCGGTCGAATGACTGGGGTGGGCGGAGCCTAGGAGGGACTATATGGCCAGCTTTGCTGGGACTCTTTGCCATTTCCTTTTGGGGAAGAGATATTCCACAAGTAAGGATGACGCCGTGGACCGGACACACCGTTGGAGAAAGTAATTTATCAGGTAAGCATAAATTCTGTTTTTATACCCTTTCTTGCCAGCCACGCTGTGGAGTACTTGGACGCGTGTGATGGAGCATTGTCCTGCATGAAAATCATGTTTTTCTTGAAGGATGCAGACTTCTTCCTGTACCACTGCTTGAAGAAGGTGTCTTCCAGAAACTGGCAGTAGGACTGGGAGTTGAGCTTGACTCCATCCTCAACCCGAAAAGGCCCCACAAGCTCATCTTTGATGATACCAGCCCAAACCAGTACTCCACCTCCACCTTGCTGGCGTCTGAGTCGGACTGGAGCTCTCTGCCCTTTACCAATCCAGCCACGGGCCCATCCATCTGGCCCATCAAGACTCACTCTCATTTCATCAGTCCATAAAACCTTAGAAAAATCAGTCTTGAGATATTTCTTGGCCCAGTCTTGACGTTTCAGCTTGTGTGTCTTGTTCAGTGGTGGTCGTCTTTCAGCCTTTCTTACCTTGGTCATGTCTCTGAGTATTGCACACCTTGTGCTTTTGGGCACTCCAGTGATGTTGCAGCTCTGAAATATGGCCAAACTGGTGGCAAGTGGCATCTTGGTAGCTGCACGCTTGACTTTTCTCAGTTCATGGGCAGTTATTTTGCACCTTGGTTTTTCCACACGCTTCTTGCGACCCTGTTGACTATTTTGAATGAAACGCTTGATTGTTCGATGATCACGCTTCAGAAGCTTTGCAATTTTAAGAGTGCTGCATCCCTCTGCAAGATATCTCACTATTTTTGACTTTTCTGAGCCTGTCAAGTCCTTCTTTTGACCCATTTTGCCAAAGGAAAGGAAGTTGCCTAATAATTATGCACACCTGATATAGGGTGTTGATGTCATTAGACCACACCCCTTCTCATTACAGAGATGCACATCACCTAATATGCTTAATTGGTAGTAGGCTTTCGAGCCTATACAGCTTGGAGTAAGACAACATGCATAAAGAGGATGATGTGGTCAAAATACTCATTTGCCTAATAATTCTGTACTCCCTGTATGTTCAACTAGATTAGTGTACTGCTGTTCTGGTGATGGATTTACCTATGTGATTAACCCTCATTCAAGGGCAAAACTCACAGTTGTATGCACCCAACAGTGCAATACATTAAATGGTCTCACACGTAAGAGCATTTTCTTTTTGCATTTTTATCCAGAGGTGCTATATGACTAAAATGTAACAATAGTTTAAATTGTCACAAAAAAAGCTTATAACGAATTTCAGATAAATAACACACATTCATTAGTCTTCTTAAAAACATCAAAAAAACATACTCTCATGTTTAACGTATCTTGTTGAAAAGTACTGTACATATTTTGTTATAAGATGTTTCAATTTCATGGAAATTAACGTTATTTTTTATTTCTTGCACCTAAGTGATGGTATTTTAATATGTATTACAGTTAGACTTTAGTATTGACATTCTTTAATATTTACATTGTTTTTATCTATCTTGAAACTTTACACTTTTACAATTAATGCTTTGCAAATGACTTTTTTTCCCCTGAAGATAATAAATAGCAAAGTATCTATATTTGTCAAAGTAGATTAGTTCTGAAAGTATGTGTATTAAAGCTCCATGTGTCTGTATTAAAGATCCATGTGTCAGACAAGAGATTAATTAGTCATCTGCTTTCATTGTTAAGGTTAATGTTGACAGTGCTGACATAAATGATCTTAATGCTGTAGTAAAGTTGCATAGTTGAAAGTATTCACTCGATCCCACGCAATAGCTCTATTTTCCTATGTTTTTCATTTTTAAAAAAAGATTATTATTACTGTTACATCAGTATAAGACATAAGGTTAAGAAATATTACCACATAGCCAACCTGATGAGTTTAACACATATTTTCTGCGTAAACACACATGTTGTGAATATATTTTATATCAGGTTCAAATGTAATAAAACATATATTTTCTTTTTACGGACATGCAATTTACAAATGTATGTTCTTATTGCACTGTTGGATGCATGTGTGTGCATGTGGTTTAACCTTACACAGGAAGAAACACACAGTTAAAGGGACAGTCTACAGCAGAATTGTTATTGTTTAAAACTATAGATAATACCTTTTATTACCCATTCCCCAGATTTGCAGAACCAACAATGTTATATTAATACACTTTTTACCTCTGTGATTACCTTGTATTTAAGCCTCTGCAGACTACCCCTTTATCTCCGTTCTTTTGACAGACTTATATTTTAGCCAATCAGTGCTGACTCGACGGGAGGGAGCACAGTAACTCCATGGGAGGGAGCACAATGTTATCTATATGGCACATATGAAATAGCAGTGTCTAACCGGGGAAAACTGTCAAATACACTTAATAAGAGGCGGCCTTCGAGGGCTTAGAAATCAGCCCATTAGCCTACCTAGGTTTGGCTTTCAACAAGGAATATCAAGAGAACAAAGAAAATGTTGCTAAAAGTAAAATGGAAAGTTGTTTAAAATTGCATACCCAATCGGAATCATGAACATTTAAATTTGACCAGACTGTCCCTTTAAAGTAAGCTCCAGCATATAAATGTACTAATATACTAAGACTTCAAAGCTGAGCACAAGCTATAATTGGTGACTAGGCACCTGTGGTTGATGCTAAAGCTAATTTTAAAGGGACACATCTGCAGTCTTGCCATAAAATAACATGCGGGGTGAATTTGAAAGTGTTTTTCAATAGCTAGAAACTCTTATCAGAACGTGTTATAGAAGTAACAAGAATAGCCATTGTCATTATGTTAGCAAACTCTTTATTGTTTTGCAGTTTTATCATATCCTCTCAGCTGAAGACAGTTAGAGACAGATTATGGTGCATCTAGGATAGTGAAGCCTGACGTGCAGTTCTCACAATTGGAAAACTACACATATATTATATATTACGGTCTCAAAGTGTCTATTCTTCCTTTCCAACTCATTTGTGTAAAATTTTATGGAAAAAAATGAATAACCTAAAATGGAAGGAAAAAAGAAAAAGAAAGTATATTGCAATGTTTTTGTTACTATATATAGCTAAATATTTTGAGCCAGATTACAAGTGGAACACTATTAAGCGCTTTACCTTACAAGCTAACTGCAGTAGAAGTAAACTTTTTATAGCTTGCACACAAACGATAGTGCTCCACTCGTAGTCTGTCCCTTTATATTGAAATTTCAAAATATTTTCTGTCCCTTTAAATAAGTAAGGCTTTACTAAAATGATGTACACAAAGTAAAAATGATGATGCCCCTCTAAAGTAAAAATATTTGTTATATTTTAAATCCTTTAAAAAAAACACACAAAAAAACATAAGTGCATCACAGATTATAGATAACAAGCTAAAAGCCTATAATTCCCCCATTAAATATAAGTTGAGAAGTATTTTAACATGTCCCACTGTATCAGTGTATGTTTTTTTTATCCTATTGTTTTCTTCTTTCAGCATTAATTTGAAGAATTATTATTTTGTATGTAGCAATAATAGGAATGATGTGCAAACGGCTTTATCCAGACATTGTGATGAAATCTATCAAGCTTTGTCTCTAGGGCTGTCTGCTTGTCAAATAATCTGCCAGGACTAAAATTGCGTGACTCTCTGAGGGTAACAGATCTGCTGTGTGAGAAACCTGACTGACAAGTTTCTACTGTTTGACTTATTCACTATATGGGAAAAAGAGGAATCATTTGATGCACCTCAATTTTCAAAGTTTAAATTAAGCATTGAAAGCCCTTATTGAAGTCAGAAGATTTTAAGATTTTAATTTTTTTTCTATGCACAATTATTTCATTTAAATAGTTAAACAAAATGTTAAAATAGTACCTGAAAATGGTACATCCAATTTAGCATATTGCTCTTCAAGTTATTTTACAATTTAAAATACTATTCTTTAACATCTCAGCAGAGTTGTACATGGAAAATAATTTTTCATATCCATAATTTTGCTATATTAAACATAAAGGGCCAAATTGTAAGTGGCACACTAACAGTTATGCACAAGCGAAATGGGGTTTATCGCAGGTGTTTGCTCGTTTTGGCTTAAGCACTCGTATTACAATTTGAGTAAAAGTTAACACAGTAGCAATTTATGCTAGAATGATTAACTTGTCTTCAAAGCTCTGGTTAACTGTTTCACGAGACAAAAAAGTGTCAAAAAACGCATCAAAAATACATTACAAAGTATAGTTACACTCATAATTGTCAGACTACTCTGGTTAGTGTCAGTCAGAAACTGAGGTAGGGGTAGAGAGAAACCCACTGAAGGCTCTGGACAAGTCTTGGCAGAGACTGGATCAGCAGAGTACAGTAGAAAGCATAAAGGTACCTGGACTAAGGAGCCTCTCTGAACTGCAGGACGGAGATAATTACCAGGAATAGAAGCTTGAGGTACTAGGGAAGTTAGAAGTGCCAAGATCATTCAGTCTGAATTCAAAGCCAGGTATCAATCCTATCTTACAAGGTACCAAAAGGAGGAAGACGATCCAAGGTCAAAGTCCAGTCCAAATTCAAAGCTAGGTATCAAAGTCAAAGATAAATATGGTGTGGGTTGTAAAAACAATAATATTTATTGTAAACAATAATAATAAACATATAACTGTGTCACCGGTGGTCTATAAGATAAAATCAATCAATACAAATGTCTAAAAGATGTATCAACAAGAAATGTAAATACTTAATACCTAAAAAATACAATAAAAAAATACAATATTCTTGAAAAAAGCTTTAATAGCTGAAACTCGTTGATGATGGAGCTGATTCTACACTTTCAAGTTTTGTCAATTTTAATCAGAGATCTCTAAATTTGAAGCTACAGACATTAGGTTCCAATCAAGAAAAAGCTAAGAAGTGTTTCAGCGAAATAACCAGTAATCTACTTATCCCATTGGTCACTGGAAGGCACATGACCCCAATGCATGCTGAACATACTCTTTTGTTCACAAGCTGAATGCCGCAGAAGGCAGGAGAGGTCGAAAGTGCTTTCAGGGATTCAGTGATTAGAGAAATCGCTAACCAAGTAAGATTTCGTATTCCGGTAAGAGCTTTGGGATATACCGTTATTTGGAGCCCTCAAAAAGAACACACAGATGGCACACAGAATAAGGCAACAGCACCTTAATGAGCAATGTTTCGGGGCACCTGCCCCTTTATCAAGCTGCCTCAAAACATTGCTCAATAAAGTTGCTGTTGCCTTATTCTGTGTGCCACCTGTGTGCTCTTTTTGATGTCTATACTTGGACCCTATGAAGGGGAGTCCTCCAGGTGTTGCACCAAGTTTTTCTTCTACGTATTACATTGGACATTTCTGTGTGTGCTGGTCCTATTGTACTTCAACATTGTACTTATTGATTGGATTTTTTTAAAGTATTTACATTTCTCGTTGATACATCTTTTAGACATTTGTATTGATTGATTTTATCTTATAGACCACCGGTGGCATAGTTATATGTTTATTATTATTGTTTACAATAAATATTATTGTTTTTATAACCCACACCATATTTATTTTTATATATTATTTGCTGCGTTGTTTAGCACACTCTTATTCTTGTTAGCAGTTTGTATTTTTGAGAGATTTGGGAAATTACCTGTCACTAAGAGGAACCACACAAATTATAGGGTACTGTCTTTGTTTATATCAAAGTCAAAGATAAACCCAATAGATAAACAGAATACTATACTTGGGCAAGGACGATATGGAAGCTCCTATATTTAAAGCCTAAAAGCCACGGCAAAAATGACGCAACCACAAAGACACAAAAGCAGCACCCAAAAATTACGCAACCGCAATGGAAAAAAGATGTAACCGTGATGTCGCTGTAGCGACGCCAAAAGACTGATGCAACAATGGTAAACAAAAACAGTTGCTGACAATAATAACACTATCTAATAAAAAATATTTTTAAAAAAATGCACAAAAAAGTTATAGGGGCTCAAAGATATGAGGTCTCAGGTGTTAGAAGAAAGAAAGGCAGCCAAAGTGCTTTAATATTAAAGGGACAGTAAACACCAGAATTTTTGTTATTTAAAAAGGTAGATAATCCCTTTATTATCCATTCCCCAGTTTTGCATAACCAACAAAGTTATAATAATATACTTTTTACCTCTGTGATTATCTTGTATCTAAGCCTCTGCAAACTGCCCTCTTATTTCAGTTCTTTTGACAGACTTGCATTTCTAGCCAATCAGTGCTGACTCCTAGAAGCTTCACATGCCTGAGCTCAATGTTATCTATATGAAACACATGAACTAACGCCCTCTAGTGGTGAAAAACTGTCAAAATTCTTTCAGCCCTCAAGGTCTAACAAATTAGCACATGAACCTCCTAGATTTAGCTTTCAACTAAGAATAACAAAAGAACAAAGTAAGATTGGTAATAAAAGTAAATTGGAAAGTTGTTTAAAATGATATGCCCTATTTAAATCATGAAATATTTTTTTTTTTTTACTTTACTGTCCCTTTAAGATCCATACATACAGGTCTATATCTATGTTTGTATGTATATGTATATATATATATATATATATATATATATATATATATATATATATATATATATATTAGCACACTTGAGAATATGCAAGTGTGTTTTGTGCGAGTACGGTGTTCCACTTTTCCTATTTAACAAGAGCAACAAGAGAGTGGATGCCCTAAAATAAGGGGTATCCAAAAGTCTAGGCTAGACAAGCACAACTGTATGTAATAAAGACTCAAGAGATATCAGTGTCACAATCTAAAACATGCTTCAATAATCCATACATATAACAATCATACCACATTCATACATGGGATCCCAAAATTTAAACTGTAAAAGTTCTAGTTTGCGTGCAGATTTTTCCTCTTTTTTTCTTGTTCCACTTCCCCCCCCCCTATTTACTTCTATAAGGGAATATGTTATTGTGCACGCAATATTCTAACTTCTAACTTATTCTAAAAGCAAAACATTTTTTATTTTAAACTTGTAATACAAGCAACCCGACGCGCACAGAAAACGTACTTTTAGCGGAGTTAGCCATCGAGTGATAAAGGGACAGTCTACTCCAGAATTTGTATTGTTTAAAAATATAGATAATCCCTTTATTACCTATTCCCCAGTTTTGCATAACCAACACCATTATATTAATACACATTTTACCTCTGTGATTACCTTGCATCTAAGCCTCTGCAGACTACCCCTTACCTCAGTTCTTTTGACAGGCATATATTTTTGCCAATCAGTGATGACTCTTAAATAACTCCACGTGAGTGAGGCCAATCTGTTATCTAAATGGCACACATGAACTAGCAGTTTCTAACAGTTTCTAACAGTTTCTAACTGTCAAAAACTGTCAAGATGCACTGAGATACGAGGCAGTCCAATGGCTTAGAAATTATCATATGTGCCTACCTTAGCTTTCCACAAAGAATACCAAGAGATCAAAGCAAATTTGATGATAAAAGTAAATTGGAAAGTTGTTTAATATTGCATGCCCTATTGGAATCATGAAAGTTTAATTTTGACTAGACTAAATACCGCACCGCTTTTAATCTGGCCCAAATCGGTTTGGGGTGCATATTATTACAAATATTTTTAAAACAAAGGGTAATCCCTATCTATCTATCTATCTATCTATCCATCTATCAACCTATCATCTTTCTATCTATCTATCTATCTATCTATCTACCATCTATCTTTCTGGCTTTCTATGTATAACATGATTATAGCTGTATTTGTGTTAAATTGTGTTCTTACTGTAATTACTCATACATTTATGCAGGTCTTTTAATATGAGTACATTTTGTAATTGTAAAAAAAAAGTAAAGGTGGTCAGGAAACATGCAGACACACACACACACATATATGTATGTATATATATATATATATATATATATATATATATGTGTAGAAGGTGTAGCAGCACTCCAGCTTCAAATAGCTCCATTGAGCTCTCCTTGCCCCGGGAGCACTTCAAGAGTATAGATAAAGCAGCAAAGAGGAAGTCACTCACAGGGTCTTGCAAAAAGATAAAGTATTTATTTTTACGTTTCGGGTGTTACCCCTGTCTTTATTTTTGAGAAAGGGGTAACACCCAAAACGTCAAAATAAATACTTTATCTTTTTGCAAGACCCTGTGAGTGACTTCCTTTTTGCTGCTTTATATATATATATGTATATGTTTTATTTAGTAAAGCAATATGGCAGAAAGTGAGACAGTATATTGCAGTGCATTACAGAACTTTCAAGAGGCTTGGTTTGAGCAGTAGGTTATTGATGGGTGGAGCCATATAAATACATTTTTAGCTGCTTAATTTACATATATAATAGGATAATCAATTAATTAATCATTTATTTAGTATGTGTCATGATCACATTTTGTTATTTTCTCTTTTACAGTATTCCTTTATTTAACCATAGATGACAGGGTTTATGGCTGCTTGTTCTCTTTGACATCCGCTGTCACTCAGAGATTTGGGACATTACACAACAGATATAACAAAACACGGCCATTATTAGGCACACCTATAGTACACTTTAAATTGCTATATTATTATTTATAAAAGATATTCACATCAATACTGCATGGTGTTCTCGATATACTACTGCAATGATGAAATGTCTGTAGATAGATAGGCCACCTTTCCTAGTATCCACTATGGTAACATATTCTGGAGGAGGTACAGGTGGACGGAAAATAAATTATCTACAGGTACTTTTCTTTATTTTTTAAAAACAAACAAACAACTAATAATAATAATTAATACAGTAGCTAATTTTATGTATGTATGCATGTATATATGTATGTATGTATGTATGTATGTATGTATATATGTATATATTTATGTATATATGTATATATGTATGTATGTATGTATGTATATATGTATATATGTATGTATGTATGTATGTATATATGTATATATGTATGTATGTATGTATATATGTATATATGTATGTATGTATGTATGTATGTATGTATATATGTATATATGTATGTATGTATGTATGTATGTATATATGTATATATGTATGTATGTATGTATGTATATATGTATATATGTATGTATGTATGTATGTATGTATGTATGTATGTATATATGTATATATGTATGTATATATGTATATATTTATGTATATATGTATATATGTATGTATGTATGTATGTATGTATGTATTTTTATCGTTTGTAATTTAGTTGCTTGTGATACTTTAGCTTTAAAGGGTCTGACGTTAATTCCTTTGTGTCAGGTTGGTGTTGCATATTCATTTTTCAAGATGTGTTCTTTGTTATGTTACCATATGGTGTACTGCTAACTTGCACAGGTGCCATTTTGAAGATATGATTAGTGGTGTGTTATTTGTAGCAGGTGTTGTAAGAGATATATAGTGCTGTTTTTAAATATGATTATAATATATATATTTATATATTGACCCAATCTATCTATATCTATCTATCTATCTATCTATCTATCTATATCTATCTATCTATCTATCTATCTATATCTACCTATCTATCTATTTATCTATCTATGATGCAGTGTGTATTTAGGTTTTAAAACTTGTATTTCTTTCTTACTATATAAAGAATTACAACTTAATTACAACTTAATTAAAAACATTACCCCCCCCCCAGACTACTGCTTTTATAAAATTATTGAAGAGATGAGGATGAAGTTCTATATTTTAAACATTACTTTAAATTGTTACCTAAGCTGTGTATATTCTTAAATGTTATATGTTACGCAAGAATTCATGTTTATTACATTTGCAGAAAGTTTAAATTGTAACTCAACAACCAAGATACACTTGCTATTAATCTCATAAATGTAGAAAAAGTATCAGTGATCTAAATGCTAAGTTATTTTAATGAAGATATGTTCATTGCTATAACGTTCCATAGCATTGTTAAAGGTTTTAGACTGGAATTTCGCTGTAAGGGTTCAGGATCATATTTCTTATAATCTGTAAAATGATTTAAATTATTTTCCATTTGTTTGTACTCCCTCTCTCTTTCTCTCTCTCTCTCTCTCTCTCTCTCTCTCTCTCTCTCTCTTTATATATACTGTATATATATATATATATATATATATATATATATATATATATGTATATATATATGTGTGTGTGTGTATGTATGTATGTATGTGTATGCATGTATGTGTGTGTATGGAAATTCCACTAGTTCTAGAACAAAAAAACTAAAAAAAAATTGCTCAGGACAAGTTATAAATTAAGCTGGTAAACTGAAGAGATATTTTCCCACCTGTGTATACATAGCTCCTTAGTCTATAAGAAAGTAAAGAATGTGTGACCTCTAATCAATAACTCCAAACGCTTATGGAGATTGGCACACTAACTGACACGTGCAAGTGATAAGGGGTGTTTCGCTGCTCTTTGTTTGCATTGGAAGTAGCATGCATATTAGGAGTGGAAAGTAAAGGCTTTCGCTTGAACACAATCTAATTTAACGTGCGTTGGGTTAGTGCGATTTCAGAGTTCTAGTTAACTGTTACATGAGACAAAAATGTTGCACAAAAAAACCCCATAAAAAACTACTAAAAAGTACAGTTAAACACATAGTAACACTGTCTGATAAAAAAATTATTACAAAAAATATTGAATTAAAAAGTTAAAAAGGTAAAAGATAAGAGGTCTCAGGTGTTAGAGAAAAAAAGACATGCATAGGGCTTTAACATAGAGATACATACATACACATGCCAAAATTATATATGTGTAGATTAAGGGTTAAAGACCCGAAATGTGGCTTTGAGTATGTATATTAAATAAAAAGAGAAGGTCATTAATACAGTGCTGTGGATATTTTCTTCATATTGTGTGTGTACCTAATTATTTATGTGTTTTACTGTTTATGTACTGTATATATATCACATTACAATGTTCTTCACTTGCAGGATAATGTCCTTTTTATTGTAAAACATACAGTATGTATTTTACATGATCAGTATCAGATATATATATAAATATATATATTTGATAATAAAAAGTACATTATTTTCTATGTGAAGAGCATTGGAATGTAAAATATGTGTTTTGCACCTATTAAGCACACATTAAAACTTTGTATTCTTAAGCACGTTATTGAAATATTACATATAAAATATTTTTGAAAATTAATAAAATGTATTAAAAATATTTAAACATAATGGAAAAAATATAGATATATTCTATGGATTATTAAAAATATTTTACACTATACTTAATCATTTTTAATAAATTTTATTTTTTTAATATTTTATATTAATGCAATATTTCAATAACGGGCCTTAAGAATACTAAGTTTTCATGTGCGCTAATCCGACCATGATAAAATCTAAATTGCTAAAGGGACACTGAACCCAAATTTTTTCTTTTGTGATTCAGATACAGCATGAAAGTTTAAGCAACTTTCTAATTTACTCCTATTATCAAACTTTCTTCATTTTCATGGTATCTTTATTTGAAATGCAAGAATGTAAGTTTAGATGCCGGCCCATTTTTGTTGAACAACCTGGGTTGTTCTTGATGATTGGTGGATAAATTCATCCACCAATAAAAAAGTGCTGTCCAAAGTTCTGAACCCCCCCCAAAAAAGCTTAGATGTCTTCTTTTTCAAATAAAGATAGCAAGAGAACGAAGAAAAATTGATAATAGGAGTAAATTAGAAAGTTGCTTAAAATTGCATGATCTATCTGAATCACAAAATAAAAAATTTGGGTTCAGTGTTCCGTTAAGCATGATGCGTAAAACACTTAATTTAAATTCCTGTGTTCATCACATAGAAATTAATCTACTTTTTTTTTTTTTGCAAAGCTTTATTTAGAAAATCAAAATATCATTACAGGAGTTATAGGACATCCAAGATCATACATAAGTTTAGAACAGTGGGTTTCAAGGAATTACTTAAAAGTCTTTCTAGTACTCTGTGTAGTTCCTTAATGCCAAAGGGTCTCACAAGCCTATTATAACATAGTAATGACCACGCTTGCCCGTAGGCGGTGATCATCTTTAGGTCAAACGTCCAGATTCCTGTAATTTGTGATCCTTTTTTTTTTTTGCAATAGTTTTAATTTTTATTTTTCCTTTTAACCTTGGAACTTTAACTTTGGTTTAACAAATGTGAACTTAACAAAAAAAAAAAAAAATAATAAATTTCAGTTTGTTTCTCAGGCATTCCGCTCGTTCAGTTTGGACGAGGGGGATATTCTATAGAGCAGGAGGGGGAAGGTGTGAGGAGGGGTGAGGGTAAGGGGGGGTATGGTTTCATCTTAATGGACAGGGGGGGGTGAAAAAGAGGGGGTGGGTTGGAGAGGAGTGAGGTTGGGGGAGGGGGTTCTAAAGGATTGTCGTTGACCGCCACAGGTGGAGGGGTATAGTCATTGTGTTTGGCTAAAGGGTTTCATATTAGTAGAAAGGGAGGATGGTTACGTGGGCACGTCTAAAGTGGGGTATCTCTCCATGTAAGGGACATGTATTCATGTATATCAGGTTTCCCTATCTTAGTATAGTGGTATCTCTCGAGTTGTAGTTGTGTGGTGACAAGGTTTTCCCATTCTGATTTGGAAGGTGTTATTGGTGTCTTCCAATTCTTAGGGATCAAAGCTTTAGCTCCATTGAGCATTATGATGTATAAGGATCTGTCATGTTGGTAGTTAAATTTCGGGAGTTCCAGATAGAGTAGGATTGAAGCTGACGGTTGAATGGAAAGGCGAAGTTTTTTGTTGATCGCTTCAAATACTTCGCTCCAGAAATCTCTTATTTTGGGGCAATTCCACCATATATGCAACAATGTGCCCTCCTCCCCGCAGCCCCTCCAGCATTGACCCGTTGTATTGGGGTATATCTTTTTGATTCTGTGGGGGGTCAAGTACCATCTACTTAGAAATTTATACTGGGTTTCTTGCGTTCTGGCCGAAATTGAGCATCGTTTTGTAATGTCAAATGCTTTGTGCCACATTTTGGTGTCGTGTTCCTGCCCCAGTTCCCTGTGCCAACCCTGTACATACATGGGGAGATCGTGTAGACCTCCACTGAGTAATATTTCGTAAAGCTGTGAGATCAGGTGTTTAGCTGGGATGGACAGGATGCAGAGGTTCTCAAAGGGTGTAAGTGCTCTGAGTAACAGTGATTTGTGTCTATGTGTTGCTATGTAGTGTGAGAGTTGAGCGCAGAGGAACCAGGATGCGAAGAGTTCGTGGTCCCATTCACTTAGTTCTAGTTGTGTTTTGAGTTTGTTATTGGTGAAGGCATTGTTTATTGACAATTTATTTAAGGGTAGGCCATCTCTGCTTTGTCCCTTAGGGATTTGGATATGGGTGGCTGGGTTGTCTCTAATCGGGGTAAGAGATGAGGTCGGTGATGAGACGTGTGTCTGGGTGGCTGCTATTTTATCCCACAGCATCATTGTCTCTTTGAGAAGCGGATATGCCTGTAATTGTGTAGGGCGGTGTTTCTGTGGTACCCATGCCAGGGATCCTACATTATGACATTGAAGGATATCTAAATCTAGTTTTATCCAGGCCTTGTGTGCCAGGTTCTGGCTCCATTCTACAATGTGTTGTAGTGAGATTGCTTGGCAGTATGTGTGTAAGTTGGGAAGGCCCACTCCCCCCTTGGAACGTGTTTTGTACAATGTGTTTTTATTTATTCTAGGCTTGATTCCTTGCCAGACAAATTCTTCCATTGCTTTCTGTATATTTTGGATGTGTGGGGTAGTTGGTGTTATTGGGATGGTTTGTAAGATGTATAGGATACGGGGCAGAATATTCATTTTTACTATATTGATCCTACCTAGCTATGAGAAAGATTTTCTCCGCCATCCAGATAGGTCTGAAATTATTTCTTCTTTAATTTTTTTGTAGTTGGTCTCTATAATTTCCGGTATAGTCGACCTGATAGTGATCCCTAGGTATAGGAGTTCTTTATTTACAACTCTGAGAGGGCAGGAGCTGGCTATACGGTTAAAGACGTCTCTTGGTTCAGTAATGTTAAGGAGCTCTGATTTATTAAGATTTAGGTGAAAGTTGGAAACATTGCCATATTGCTCCATTTCCCTCAGTACTTCTGGCAGTGAGTGTAGGGTGTTTGTGAGTGTGAGCAGTATGTCATCTGCGTACATGGCTAGTTTGTATTCTGTGTTGTGTACTTTGATTCCTGTGATAGAAGGGTTTGCTCTGATACTACTAGCCAGAAGTTCTATTGAGATGGCGAATAGGACAGGGGAGAGGGGACACCCCTGCCTCGTCCCGTTTGTGATTGGGAATGATTTTGACAGGACACCATTCACATGTATTTTGGCGTTTGGTGTAGAGTATAGCGCTAAAATCCATTTTACAAGGCCTGGGCCGAAATTCATCTTCTGGAGGGTAGAAAGCATGAATGACCAGTTAACTCGGTCAAACGCTTTCTCCGCGTCAGTTGATAGGAGTGTAAGGGGAGTGGAAGATATATGAGCATGGGATATTAGTTGAATGACTTTTAGCGTATTATCTCTTGCTTCTCTGTGTGGTATGAAACCTGTTTGGTCAGTTGAGATTAGTTGTGGTAAGAATGTATTGATTCTATTCGCAATTAATTTAGCCAGAATTTTAATGTCGGAGTTTAATAAGGAGATTGGGCGGAAATTTTCCGGTTTTGTGGGGGGTTTGCCAGGTTTAGGTAGTACGACTATATGAGCCTCTAGCATGGAGCTTGGGAGTGTGATTGTGTCTTGGATTGCATTAAATACTTCGAGTAGATGAGGGGCAAGTATGTGGGCGAATTTTTTATAATATTTGGAGTTTAGGCCATCCGGGCCTGGACTTTTGCCTGAAGGCAAGTTTTTAATAGTTTGTAAAATTTCATTGATTTTAAAGGGTTCATCTAGGGAGGTCTTGTCCTCATCTGAAAGAGATGGCAGCGTCACTTTGGAAAGGTAATTTTGTGTCTGTGGTGCATCTTCCCTGGTATCTTGTGTACTCTCTGTGGTATTGTGATTTGGGTTTATATTGTAAAGTGCCTTGTAATAATCTCTGAATGCATTTGCTATGCTATTCGCATCGTAATGAGTAACATTTTTGGAGTCTTTAATCTCGTGTATATATGTTTTGAGTTTTCTTCGAGCCAGGGCCCTGGCCAGTAGTTTGCCTGTCTTATCTCCCTGTTCGTAGAATGTTTGCTTCAGAAGGAGTGCTTTCTTTTGGTGTTCTATACTCAAGTGTGCTGTTAATTCTGTTCTGGCTTGAGTCAGTTCTGTCATGAGTTTAGTGTCCGTCGGGTTGTTTTTATGTTGTTCTTCTAGGTGGGAGATTAGGGTTAGCAAAGAGTGAAGTCTCTCCCTTTTAAGTCTGTTGTGCCTGGCTCTTATTTTTATAAACTCCCCACGCATTACACATTTGTGTGCTTCCCATGTAGTGGTTAGAGGTAAGGTGTCTGTCCTATTTAGTTGAAAGTATTCCTGAAGCGTTTTGGTGAGGTCTGAGACAGTAGTGGGGTCATCTAGCAATGTGTCATCCAACTTCCACACAAAGGCGGAGATCGGGGACTCTGGCCAATGGATTTTGCAGGAGACTGTGGCATGGTCTGACCATGTGATGTTATGTATGGTGCAGTCCGAAATGGTAGTGAGGCCCGTTGTGTCTGAATATATATAGTTTATCCTGGTATATTTATTGTGGGGGTGGGAGTAAAAGGTAAAATCTTTAGTTGTGGGGTGCGTTATTCTCCATACATCATGCACTACCATGTCTCTCAGATATTGTGATATCTGTTTGAGGGTCTTAGGTGTTATGCTGGAGGAGCCATCAGAGGTGTCTAGTTGAGGGTCTAAGGGAACATTGAAATCTCCCCCCATGAAGAGCGTACCTTTTTGTATTTCCTGAATTTTTTGTGTCATGCGTTTGAGGAATTGAGCTTGTGCCATATTTGGGAAGTATAAGTTAACAAGTGTTATTGGTCTGTTGTACAAAAGGCCTACTATCATAATATATCGACCCTCCGGGTCTCTTTCTATTTGTGTGGGCTTAAAGGGGATTTTCTTGTGGAACAGTATTCCCACCCCCCCCTTTTTTAGTTAGGCCTGACGCAAAGTAAGCCTGGGTGTAGTGTTTTTGGAACCACTTTGGTTCATGTCCTTTTCGGAAGTGTGTCTCTTGGAGGAGGACTATGTCCCCCTCCATCCTTTGAAGTTCTGTGAGTACTATTGCCCATTTATTTGGGCTATTGATTCCTTTCACATTGACTGTGAACATTTTCAGTCCATGGGACTGGTAATATGTGTTGCGTGTTGACTTCATGTCAAACGCTTATTCCTTATTGAGAGTGATTGTATTGCAAGTATTTGAGAAGAATTTTGGGAAGTTTGGGGGGGCAGTAGGGTATCAGCGAGGGGGTAGGGCGGTTCTTAGTGACTGGGTTGGTTAAGCTATAAGGGGGGGGGTGTGAGGGGGTGGTTTTACCTCCACCTGCGGCGGCCAAACCTGTGGGAGGAAAAGGTTATAGTTCTGCAAAGCAAGTTTAACAAACTGATATAACAATTCAGAAATAAATAATCAAGTATTAACCGTAAATTGACTAGGGGTGAGGTCCCTAGTTCATTGCCTATGAAATGTGGGTTTTGTGTAAAGGTTTAAGGTAAGTGGGTGTTTGTGTGTGTGTGTTCAGCCGTAGTAGTGAAAATGGTGTAGTTATGTATGGGTGTGTTGGTTGGTTCAGGTAGGTATGTTATATTGAGGTCTGTGTTGTCACTCATCTCCCATCTCATCTTTGTTTCTCTAGTTGCTGTAGGAAATACCTTGATGTAAGTTGTGATTAGCATGTGTATGCGTGTGATCATTAAGTGCATGTGCATTATAGATGAACAGGTTGTAAACAATACATAACATAATAACAGATCAACATTTGTTCTACTTATCTTTCTGAGGGGAGTGGGGGTAAGCTTTTTAGCTTAAGCATAGTCCAACATAGTCTCTTTTGATGGAGACCTTGCTTTCTTTCAAATCAGGTAGGTTAGAGGGCCTGTATGTCTCTATTTTTCATTATGATGAAATATTTTATTTTAAAGAGTTTACTGTTCTCAGGTCAAAGTGTGTCATCCGCTGCTGATTCTTCTGTTGTGGTAGGTGTGTTTTGTAGGTGTTCCAACATTGGAGGTAGCTTGATTGACAGGCCGAGGGTCTTGTTAAAAGATGGTAGATATTCCAGGGAGCGGAACACTGTGGTAGTGTTATTTTTTGTAGCTACAATGCATGTAGGGAAACCCCATCTATAGGGTATGTTATTTTCTCTCAGAACTATTGTAATGAATCGCAGGTCCTTTCTTTTTTGTAGAGTGGCGGGGCAGATATCTGAATATATCTGCACTTCTATTCCTGCGTGTAAGAGAGGTGTTTTGTTTCTTGCTCCTTTTAGTATTTCTTCTTTGTCTCTGAATGATAGTAGTTTCACTATCACATCTCTCGGCGGTGCTTTTGATGGTGGTCTTGGGCGCAGAGCGCGATGAGCCCTTTCTATAGGGGTTTCTGGGGCTGTAGGAGTATCTTTCACTGCTGAAAAAGGCTTTGCAGGTATCCTTGCAGGGCGTCTGGTGATATGGATTCAGGGATTCCACGGATCCGCAGATTGTTCCTGCGGCTCCTGTTTTCCAAATCTTCCATCCTCTCCATTAGGTTGTGGATCATGTCAGCATGCACTTGTGTGTTGTCTGATTGTATACGTATTTCTGACTGTTGCGCCTCTTGTTTCTTTTCTATGGTTGAGACTTTGTGTTCCAACACAGTGATGTCTTTCTTAAATTCATTGAACATATCTTTTACTTCTTGCATAGCTTCTCTGATATCTTCCCTGGAAGCAAAGTATTTAAGATCATTTTTAGTGACTTGTTGTGTTATATTTGTGTGATCCATAGTTACTTGCGTTTCTGCTTCTTGCCACTGTTTTGGAGGTTGATCATTATGAGATGGTAAGGCAGGTTCAATTGGCCTCAAGTAATTGTTCAATGTGGACCCTTTATAGTCTTTATTCATTTTGGTGTTCCGTTTGTTGGGCATTTCAGATTGCATCAGCCCTGAGTGATTGATATCTCTTTTTCGTGTGTTTCTTAACTCTTCTCAAGTGGTGAACTATGAGTATGCCTGCTTTTACAGGGAGCCCTTCTGTATGTCTACTCCTGTCTGTGGCGGCAAATGTTGTTGTATGCTGAATTTGATAGGAGTTTATTATGCAGCTCAGCGTCTTTTTAACCTCAGTTCTGATTATAGTCCCCCTGCTATTTTATTAATTTATGTGTCTCTGTGGGATTAATTCTTTTATCCACTTTTTTTTCCGGTATTATTTCCCCTTTGCCTAGTTTAAGTATATTTACTGTGTTTTAGTTTGTCATTTGTTGAAGGGGGTGACCTTGTTATTGTGTCTGAGTCCGGTTTGTTACCGGTGCGGTTATCCCCTATTATGGATTAGGCAGTTAACTATAGTCTATTAGGGCTCACCTTTTGCGTTCTTCTCTCATGTGGGTCCGGTCTGGGTTTGTGTGTCTCCTTACTATGTGGATCGGGAGATCCCCTTGTGCACTGGTATGTGATGCTGCGGCTATTTGTGTTAAGAGCCTGTTTGGTTATAGCCTTATCGGTTCTTGTATGCTCCGCTCTTCACTTGCCTCCTCCCGATGCAGCTGCCGCACGTCACTTTAGGGCGGCTAGTGAAGCGCTCCGTTTCATTGTCTGTGTGAGTAGGCCTTATGGCGCGCAAGTAAATCTTCTCTGCAGCTGCTGTCTGTTTGTGCGTGTTTTTCCCCAAAACGTGTTACGATGTATAGTGAGGGTTGTTCTTTGGTCACTACGGCTGAAGCTGGGTTATTGTGGTTTGATTTGCACCCAGTTATATTCGGCAATTGAACTTAGGGCACTGGAGCTGTGTATTCAAGCAGCCATATTCCTGTGCGGCCAAGCTCCGCCCCCCGAAATTAATATACTTTTTATTATTAAATATACATTTATATATATATTTGATACTGTTCATGTAAAATACATATTATTACACCTCTCTCTCTCTCTCTCTCTCTCTCTCTCTCTCTTTATATATATATATATATATATATATATGTTGATTGGAGTAGTAACAAGAGTATTGCATTGAGCTTTTTTATTGAACTAACTATACATTTATAAGTTGACAAGTTTTCGGAAGAGTTCCTTCCTTTATCAAGTCTAAAGCAATACTGACCAATTCAATGGAATTTACAGATTATATCTTAAAACACAGAATAGCTAAGAAGACATAAAGTGCAGGGAGAGGAGGAGGTGTCGTAAAAATCATGAGGGGGGGGGGGCTTAGGTAACAGGCAGACAGTGTCCAGTGTAGGAGAACAGACAGGGGAAATATATAGCTTTACATAGAGCATATACTGACATAAAGTTATAGATCAAAATTGAATCAATATCTATAAAGATGTGAAATTGTATATAAAGGGGGAATACAAAAGTTAAAAAAAGACAAAAGTGTGGACATAGGCTTACCTGTGTACCTATGTATAAAGAATGTGGAATAGACAATGTAATTGACTAAATGAAAGTACATTACAAAATGTTTTGATAATGTGTTAAGAATCCAGAGTCCACATTTAGTCCAGAATTAAACAGGTTGAAGTGCATTATCATTTTCATTTCAAAAGTTTTTCTTTCCATGGTGTTTTTGAAGTTGCCTCTGAGAATTTTGATTTTGAGGTTTTGGATGGAGTGGTCAGGTTGGGTGAAATGGTGACCAACAGGGGTGCAGTATTTTGTTTCACAGTGGTTTTTGATTGACTTACAGCCACTACTCTTAGAGGATCCCACACTCAAAAAAATCTTTCCAAAACCCCCAATCCTGGCATACAGACAACCACCTAACCTAAAGCAGAAACTGGTACATAGGAAGCTACCCCTTGAGAAAAAGAACACTCAGAATGGAACCAAGTGCTGCTATAAAGCTCTCTGCAAACTGTGTCAACACGTTTGTGAAAGCAGCACAGCAAATCACAATAATAAATATTATAACATTAAAGGGGCATATTCATGTATATCTGCAAATGTGGTATACATGATACATTGCACTGCATGTGGAATGGGATGCTATATTGGAGAAACAAGCCAAAAACTGCACCTTCGGATGAACTTACACAGACACTCAATCAAAAACCACTGTGAAACAAAATACTGCACCCCTGTTGGTCACCATTTCACCCAACCTGACCACTCCATCCAAAACCTCAAAATCAAAATTCTCAGAGGCAACTTCAAAAACACCATGGAAAGAAAAACCTTTGAAATGAAAATGATAATGCACTTCAACCTGTTTAATTCTGGACTAAATGTGGACTCTGGATTCTTAATACATTATCAAAATTTTTTGTAATGTACTTTCATTTAGTCAATTACATTGTATATTCCACATTCTTTATACATAGGTACACAGGTAAGCCTATGTCCACACTTTTGTTTTTTTTAACTTTGTATTCCCCCTGTATATACAATTTCACATCTTTATAGATATTGATTCAATGTTGATATATAACTTTATGTCAGTATATGATCTATGTAAAGCTATATATTTCCCCTGTCTGTTCTCCTACACTGGACACTGTCTGCCTGTTACCTAAGCCCCCCTTCATGATTTTTACGACACCTCCTCCTCTCCCTGCACTTTCTGTCTTCTTAGCTATTCTGTGTTTTAAGATATAATCTGTAAATTCCATTGAATTGGTCAGTATTGCTTTAGACTTGATAAAGGAAGGAACTCTTCCGAAAGCTTGTCAACTTATAAATGTATAGTTAGTCCAATAAAAAAGTATCATTGCTCAATGCAATACTCTTGTTATTTTGATATATATATATATATATATATATATATATATAAATAGATATATAGGTATAGATATATACAGATATTTATAGAAATATGTATTTAAGAATAAATACAATATATTCTGCTATGTGAAGAACATTACAGTTTGAAAAATTAATATTTCATGTCAGTTTAGTGCTCTTGAATATATGTGGTCGGGTTAGCGCGCAAGTATGTTGTTTTTCTTAAAGTTTTCGGGCTTCAATTACTTCTATGAGAGAATACAATAAAGTGGTCACAATATATTTTTTTGAGCATCGTGTTTACTCTCGCATGCTAACTTTTTACTTCCAACTTCTAATATAAGCAGAAATAAATGAGTGAGCGGGAGTGCTAATTTGTGCTCCACTTGTAATCTAGCCCAATATAGGTAAGAAGTGAAAAGATCAGTGCTGATACCTTTTAACAGGCATTCATTACAAAAATTTAGTCTACCATTTTCTTAGTATAACTAAAGTTTTACAGCAGACGCTTAAAAGAAAAAATATACATCATTTTCCAAATATGAACTTTCATACCTTTAGTAATGAAGAAGCTAAAAGTTTTCAAATAAATTATTTCTTAAAAATTACTTGAGGAACTTAAGGTAAAAAGATCCCAACTAATTCAGATTTATTAAATTATGGTATTTAAAGCATTTTATTCTTTTTTATAATATTATATAACAACAATTGGCCTCGTTGGTTTTATCTTACTGCATTACATTATTGTTGTATTTCTTCGAAATGGTATTATATTTGTATAATTATACACATTAAGGGCTAGATTACAAGTGGATTGATAATTTATCACGCGCCCGCAAACATGTAAATCTGCATGCTTGTGGATGAGCGATAAATAACCAGCCATTACAAGTGGCTGTTTATTGCTGCCACAAGCTTGCAGTAGCAATTAGCACTCAGAAAATTAACGAGAAGTCAGACCTCTGTTTTTTTTCTAAATGTCCCCCAATTGCCCTTAAACTTAAATGGATAGGAAAGTAAAAATTAAACTTGCATGATTTAAATAAAGCATGTCATTTTATGACACTTTTAAATTCACTTCTATTTTCAAATGTGCTTCGTTCTCTTAGTTTACCTTGTTAAAAAATGAATACGTGGGGGCGTGTCCAAGCTGCGGCCATGACAAGATGCAAAACTGGAGAGCTCTCTCAGGTACAAGACTAAGAAATTGAATATCTCATCTATAAACTATCACTCTCAGCACAAAGTAGGCATGTTGGTTGTATAGTGTTGCTGGAAAACGGCAACACCGAAATTGCTCTGTTATCTCACTTGGATGATCCTATTTAGACTGACAGAGCCCAACGGTCACGGCCTCACACTATTTACCATCTGAATCCCCCCCCCCCCCCCGATTACAAAGAATCCGGGTCAAGCTTGCATTGAGTTATAACTAATGCTGACTGGACTTTTATACGCCTAAAGTGAGTGTGGCACCCTTCTCACTACTGGTGGGTTCTGAAGTATTTCAAAATGGAGGCTGCCATTACTACTCTTTTACAGTTGCTAGCAAGTAAGATGGAGGTGCAATTTGACTCCCTCTTGAGAGATTTGAAAGGAGAACATCACAATACCGCAGTGGGAGAGGTAGCTTATACCACAACAGTACCTTCCCTAAGATCATGGAAGGGAAAAGAGCAAGATAGTTACCCAGTTCCTGACCTTACAATCCAAGCCCCTTTAGACGGGCAGTGTGTCAGTGTCATGGCACTGGCCCGGAAGGTGACATATACAAGAAACCTGCAATGATAAGCATCCATTCTAATTATACACCAAACTCAGAGCGGCTGACCCTTGCTCCCCAGGTGAGGCAGCCGATCGCTGAGGGATATCGGGTTTGGTCTGAGAGTGAGCTGCGATCTAGAATTAACACTCCATCCGACAAAGCTCCCGCTACATTAACTTCTTGCTTGGTCTTACTGGGAGTTAGTGACCATAAGGAGGAAGCAGGCTTACTTTTATATGCCGAGAAAGCCAAGCAACTATCAAAGCCCATTCACCCTCTTGTTTTAGGAGTTAATTACAGCTACTGGACACTTAAACCTTATTTAAGAGGAACTATACTCTTCATATACACGGCATATGGCTCAACACTGCTTTCTTGTGGAATTGGGTAGCAGAAAAACAATTGCCCTCAGTACAAGAAATAGAATGCTCCCTCTGTACTCTGGACTGATATCTCATATGAGCTGGAAATGTTAGTTTTGTTTTATTCTATGTTTTCATTGACAGCAATATGTCAGTGTTTGTGACTCTTCTTCTGATGTTCGTTTATTAGCATTCTTTGACTATGAACCATATATAATGTACTCATCTCCCTCTCACTATACCTAGCCCTAAATAGTCACTTGTTGTTTATTATAAGTAGAATTGGAGCAACCTTATACCCCATATTCCTATATCTTTCTCCCACTTCATTCCCTGAACGGCACCAGTTACTTTTTCTCTTTTTTGGGAAACACAAATTCATATGATTTATGCCCACTTATTGGATTTACATTCTCACCCCAGTCTACAATTTTTAATATGTGATTGGCTCTATGTACATCACCTTGTTACTTTTATACTATGTCAGTATCACGCAAATTGTAATAGCTATCATATCAGGCTATTTCCTACTTCTGCTACTAAATAATTTGCTTTATAAGGGGTCCAAAAGTGACCCATTTAACCATTTAAGAACCTCCCTTAGGCACTATTCTCTAGCCTGGGTACAAGAGTGACCCTTTTCATCATAGGAGGTTTTCCAGATTTCTATACAATACAAAAAAAGAGATATAATACTAGAATGTCCCTATAAACTACTAATATAATTATATGTCAATAGCGGCTAGAAAAGTAAATCTGAATAAGATGTATTTGAGCTCATTCTTGCCCGTAGTTTCACTAAGTCATGCTTATGCTGCATAATGTTTACTACAGGATTCACTTCAATTGTATGATATCATTATAATTCTGCACGCTAATATTCTATTATAGGGACCTACTCAGAGAGTTAGTTGCTAGGAAGGTGAACATGCTCAAGAATATGTATGTGAATTTTACTACAACAAGACCTGAGCCACTCTATCAATTTCTAATTCTGTTTGCAAGTTCACTGTTTGTAAGTTTCAATTTTAATATTGTTTTCCTAATATGTACTAGGACTAATGTTGTTATATATCACTGCTAAATATCTCAATACAAAATTAGGCTCTGCCCTCTCACCCCCCCCCCCCTTACCTCATTTAGAGCGGCTCACACCGGCTGAAATTTCCCTCCCCAACAACCATAAAGCCAACCCCCCCTTGCCCCAATCTTTTTCAAATAGATATTCTAATTTATGTTTTCCTACTGCAATGCGGGGACCATTTCTATTCTTCATATAATAAAAATTGAGGTTCCATTATTACCTATACAAAATTTGCACGGACATACTAGTCCAATTTACCCTGCCTACTAATTTTATGTTGTAGATTGCTACACCCTCTTCCAGACAGGTGGAATAATATAATAACCTATATACTCTATAGGCACAGTGTTTCCACTGTTTCAAAGATTTGAATGACTCCCTAGAGTTATTATCGCTCTGATTTTTCACTTTGTCTATACGCTAAGAATGTATGTCTTATTACAATGTTATTATTGTATGTTGGTGATTCTTTATGTATCATTTTACACAACCTCAATAAAAATGTATTATAAAAAAATAAAATTAAAAAAAAAGAATACGCACATATCATACACTAGTGGGAGCTGCTGCTAATTGGTGCCTGCACACATTTGTCTATTATGATCGGCTAAATAGATATTTTCAGCTTCCTGTCAGTAGTGCAATGCTGTCCATTCAGCAATGGATACAAAGAGAATGGAGACAATTTGATAATAGAATTAAATTGGAAAGTATGCTCTATCTGAATCATAAAAGTAAATTTAGGGGTTTACTATCCCTTTAAGTGTTAGTTTTCTTTTAAAAAAAAAAAAAAGCTTCTTTTTTTCTAACTGCACTCAGCAGTTTTTGGGGGCTAAAGTCGGTGGCTGTGGAAGTCAAACACAAATTGACGTTTTGGGTGTCACTCACATCAAATTGTTCCACACAATCTATTGAAATTGAATTTTTCAGGAAAAGCACAGCTGGCAACACCATCTTACACTCTACTTTGTGTCACCCTTAACACACAATACAATCAATACCATATGGCCAATTTATCAGAATTAAACGTAAATGTTCACCTGAAGACAAATATCAACAACATGTAACAAACACACATCAAAAATGAAAGGTTCATGGATATGATACTAGTTTAATAAAAGAAACAAAGTTAAAAGTAGATGGAAGGGAAGATTTATTCCAACAAAAACGTTACAGACAAAGAAAAATAGACGTACCTTTATTACAAATTTAAGTCAGGATTATTCCAAAATATGTGGTATCATACGCAATTGTTTACCAATACTTAAAAATGATACCAAATTGTATACTATTATTTCTAATGGTTGTAATTTATCTGCATGTAAGGCTAAAACCTTAAGAAACATTTTATCTCCATCAATGTTACTACAAGTCAAACCAAATACCTGGTTTCCCAGTAGAATGGTTGTAATAGATGTAATGGAAGAGTTTGTAAAACCTGTACAAACATTAAACAGGGAGACAAGTTCATTTCATCCTCAACAGGACATGAATACAATATATGCAATTTAATATAACATGTAACACCACACATGTCATAGACCTATTAACAAGCCAAGGATGTACAAAACAATATGTTGGACGTACTAAACGCGCCCTACGAGATAGGGTTCCCAAACAATTGAGAGATATAGAAAATACAGACAGTTATACACCCATAGCAAGACATTTTCGACAAGAACATGACTCAGATGATTTCTTTTTACAAGTCCAAGGAATAGACCATGTTTCAAGATATAGGAGGGGAGACAATAGGGAAAGGCTTTTGGACCAAAGGGAGGTTTTATGGATATTTAAATTACAAACTAAACACCCATTTGGATTGAATTCCATTATGAATGTTAATTTTTTTTACTAACTTGGTATAGTCAGGCTATCCTACATAACAGTGAAGGATAATAGTAATATAAAGTTTAATATACTTTAATATAATTTTTTTGTGTAATTTTGTACATTTATATTTTGTTATCAAAAGCCACTTTGATATATTGGTTGCTTTTTACCTTTAAGAAGAAAAACTCCAACAGGTGTTCACAATTAATGCATTACCTTTAAATAAATAGCAACTGGGATAGAGCAATAGGCATGCCAATGAACACGGGCTGAGGGATAGCCCGCAACATGTTTGGCATTTTGCTCTAACCAGGGTTGGATCCATTTGTTTTTATGGCTTCTTGTTTTTAAATACGTTTGGAATAAAGATTTTTTTAATTTTTTATAAGTGTGAGTTTCAACTGTGGAGATGCTGGATTACAAAGTGTATCTATATGTTTATATACATATATATTTTCGTGTTTATATGTGTATATATGCATATTAACACATACATATATATATAAGCATATACATATATATTCACATTTGCTACCTATCGCTGCACAACTTACCCCCTTCACTGCACTAGGTTCTCATGCCGTGTCTGATGGCATGAGAACGAGGCTCCCATTGGAGCCTATGAAAGCACGCTGTCATGAGCACTTTCGCATTGCACCTCAACTGTAATAACAGAGCACATTTGCATGCGCTGGTATTACAAAGGGGAGAGCAAATATTGTTTTAGCAAAAGCAATATTTTGCGCTCCACTTATAATCTTTCCCAAAATGGGTTTATGGTCCATAATTTTCCATAATATGGGAACATCAATTTCTTCTGATATATTGGGAATGTTTTTCTTTCAAATAGTATTTTATTGAGGATAAACATACAAACATATTATATCTTTTTGACAGGGAATCATTTTTTCATACAATTACAATATGCAAGACAAGCTTCCTCAGTTTCTAATCCTAGGGCACTCCCACCATATGTGTAAAATTTGTTTAGTTTGTTTAGTTTTCACAAGCTCCCTGAACCAAACCTCCGCCCCCTCAACAAAATGTAAGTCTCTCTCCCATGCAAGGAATTGATTATGTTTCTCGTATTCTTTTTGGAGTAACCAGCTCCCGGTATTGAATAAAAAGCATGTTGTCTACTCTCCCAAGCTGCACTACGAAAAGATTGTTTTGGGAAGCCCCAAGACCTAAGCAAGCTGGTAAAATGTAAATATTCAAAGTCTCCGCTGCCTCCTTAAAATCTAGTATTCCCGAAATGGTGAAGGTAGCTGATTCAGCCCACCAAGAGTCGTAAGATTAAGGTAAGCACACAAGAATGCTTTGTACTTTATATACTGGAGAAGAGTGTGGAGAAATGTTAGGCATGTGTTTCCTGTTATCCCAAATTTTTAGTGTGTCAAGTAGTATCGGATGGACTATCTTAAGTCTGTGTCTTAAATAAGGGGGAATCCAAGGTAGTTCTGAGAGCAAAATACCCATCGGGATCAAGGATTGTTCTACTTTTAACCACCTAAGGTCAGAGGAGATTAAATTCCAAGCAGAAAGATGGATTAAGCGCTCCATGTCATGATACAGTAAGATGTTGGAGTACGCTAGACCGCCTTTATTAATAGGTTTCTGAATTGTCAATTTGGAATATCAAGGTTTCTTGCCTTTCCACATGTATGTGGACATTAGACTTTGGAATTGATTAAGTATTGATCTGGGTACTGAGTAGGTTATGAACCTGAATAGGTAAGTAAGTTTTGGCAAAAATTCCATCTTAATAGTCCAGGAGAATTCTGTGAACTCCCATTTATCTAGAAGTTTTTTGAATTCAGGTAAGAGATCTAGATAATTTTTAGTGTTCACCATCTGAAGGTCAAATATACTCCTAAGTTCTTGATGAAGTGTGGCGACCATTGTAATGGGTAAGAGGCTTGGAGTTCTGTTAATTCTGGTGATGGGATGTTTGAAAATAATACTTCTGTTTTAGTTACATTTAGTTTGTAGTAGCTGTGGCCACTACATTTTTTTATTAAGCTAAACACTGCGGGCATGGATTGGGCTGGTGAGATGAGTAATAGTGTGACATCATCAGCAAAGAGGGCAAATTTATGTTGTGATTTGCCAAATTGCATTCCTTGTATCTGTGCATCAAGTATTATCACCTGGGCCAGTGGTTCTATAGCCAATGAGCTGGCCCATCTTTGGTTTAGCACCTGGGTAGAGCTTGCTGATTAGTGGCTAAATGTAGCCACTAATCAGCAAGCGCTAGTCAGGGTGCTGAACCAAAAATGTCCCGGCTCGTAATCTTACATTCCTCTTTTTTTAAATAAAGATACAAAGAGAACAAAGAAAAATTGATAATAGAAGTAAATTAGAAAGTTGCTTAAAATTGCATGCTTTATCTGAATAATAAAAGAAACAAAAATGTAGGTTCATTATCCCTTTAATAGTATATTGTTTTTGATAGCCCTCAAAGGAAACATTATCCATTTATGTTATATTTCAGTTAATTCTATAATTTGATATGAGGCTTTGTAGTTCTTAGAATGACAATGATTGGTTGTTCGCCTGATGTTCTCAATATTTGCTTGAATGAGAGCCTTTTTTATTTTAAAAACAAAACAAAGTTTTTTTGTTTTTTTTAAAGAATATGTAATTTATAACAATTCAGCTGTAATTGCTGATATATATATATATATATGAAAAATAATCTATTAAAATTGCAATCAGTATGTTGATAGTTTAGAGGCATAATATCATAGGTTTGCTACCCCTGTTCTAAAAAGCCTGTGATTACTCTTAGCGGCACCCCCTGTATTCCTAGCTGATAGCTGGATACCTCTGCATCAGTTGGGGTGCTCACTCACACAGGCTCACCAAAAAAGAACACAAAAGATGAAAGAATAATGTAGATACGCGTTTTGGCCCGTATACAAGGCCTTTGTCAAGCCTTAGTTATTTAAATATTTTAAAAAAAACTCTGTTTGCACCAGACAGATTTTTAATATTGCGACGGCCAATCTGAATCTATCTGTTTTCAACGCCCATTTTTTTATTGGTGGGTGGTCAGACTACCTAAAAAAAGGAACTACGGATTGAGAAAATATCAATTATTTAATAGCTTAACAACCTCCCAATCAGAGCTTCGTTATATTTCGAATCACTTGACCGGTTTAGGCCAATAGTAATAGTTACCCATTCATTTTCAATTGGAAATATTCAACTATTCTACAGATAGGTAAATTACCTGATTGGGAACAAAGTTTGATACCTGCATAACCACTTACGGACCAATGGTACCAATGCCTACCATATAATGCATTTGATATAGAGTTAACAAAGACATTGTAACACCTGTAAATAGAGCTGTTAAGTAAAAATTAATTTACCCTTTATTGCTTACTATTGGAATGTTTCAATTATTTCAAGATATTTTATCTGTTAGATTGATATCCATCTCGCCTTTTCTTAGTAAGAACAAACATTCCTTCAACCCTGATCACATCTTATTATTCCAAATGTACTAATGACGACATTATCTGGGGAGATAGTTTAGAGACAGTATATGGTAGGTTTGCTACCCCTGTTCTAGCAGGAGAAGGTGAAAGGTAAAACAATTACAACATGACAAAAGTGATATTTAAATAAGATCACTACCCAGCCTTGATATGGACTATACTTAGTACCTGTGCTCTGGTTATTTACAAAGTAAGATCATAAGAACCATGTGGACCACCACTATGTGCTTTGCTCAGAACTTAAAATTATGCAGAATGACATTGAAATTGCATTTGTAAGGCTAATTTGAGAAGCATTTACTGTCACATCACATGTTTTCAAAGATATCTATAAAAAATAACAACTTTTACTAAATAAATAATTCAGTCTACAAAATAAATATTTATGTGCAGAAGGAACAAATGTAAAAGTAATAACATAAAGCAAAGACAACCACAACATTGTCCATATGTTTATAAAAATCAAGTTGTAGCTTAAAAAAGCAAAGATTTCCAAAAACACAATATCCCCACATGTCCCACAATACATCAGGCTGGACAATAATCCATTTTCTTAATGTAAATATTTCTTGGTAGGTCTCACACCATGTTCTGCTTCATTATTTTCTTATCCTTGATTTTTGGTAACGTTCCCTGGGCTTGTTTAGTTGTTTAATTAACATCTTGGCTGCTGCAGAAGGCTGTAATGCATTGTGTTGCAATATGTTACACTTCTCTACAGCAACTGATGGGTTAATAACCTGTTGTTTTTGTTGTTGCTGATAAACACCAAAATTGTATACACAATAGCAACAGCATAGTGGTAATAACTGTAAATAATTGTTGGATGTCCCTAACAGTCATTAGATAAGCTATCTACCTTGTCATCACCCAGCAGGGTGGTCAATTAATGCCACTGAAGCAACATAAAAAGCCTAAATTTTGTTTCTGCAAAGCAGCCAGAAAGTATTCCACAGCATGATGTATTCTGTTGCTCTGCCGTTAGATTCTTGATTGGAACAAGCTGCTATCCCATTGGTATTCTATGGGCATGAATCCAGTTCTAAAGTGATGTCAATATTTTTTTTTATTATTTTATTTTATTAGCACACTTTCCAAGTGAGTTTTTAAAACACCCAGGCTCTAATGTATTATGGTTTGTATTTTTTTTTTCTTATTTATTGGAACCTAACAGTGCATTCTTTTTAATTTAAACAATCAAGGCAATATAAATGAGTATTATCTATCTATCTGACTTCAGTACATTATGCAGCTGTTACACTGTTATTCCGTGTACACATAGATTAACAGTGGCCTTAATTCCACCAAGATACAATTCCAGAAGAGGCATATTTGTCTATAGCAGAATAATGCCGTATTTTGTTTTCATGACTAGTGAATATGTCATATAATAATAATATGCAACTTAAAAATATAGTATAGGCTGCTTATAGTTTATACTGTAACTAGGTGAATTAATATTTACATGGCTTTAATGGCACGCTAATTACTTACATATACAGTTACATTATATTTGTTGAACTTTGGTATTGCACTCACAGAACTACTGCACCATTAAACTACTCTATACTGTATTGTTGTACATTTATGAAGTAAAAGGAAGTATATTAATTGCCATACATTTAGAGTTCACAGGCTTCAGCATCCGAAGCTTAGCAAAGACCAGAAAGTTTTTTTTTTTTTTTATGGTGAATGGCTTTGATCCACTACCTGCCATTTTCTAGCATTTATTTTAAATTAAGAGGAACATGAGAGCTATACATAACTTACAATCACATATACATTTTATTATTATGTATTATATAAATAATAATAAAATGATAAATTATTATATAATAATATTATTATTTATTTGTCAAGTGTCTCAAAGCTCAGTACATAATTATTGGGTATAAAGAAGAAGGAAATTATCACGTACAGCCTAGTTTAAAGTTCACACAAAAAAAAGCTGTTTATTAAAACTAAACAAAAAAGAATCATGCATATTTAATATTCCTCCCTGTTGTGCGTAAGGGATAAAACTCCTATTGCGTCCTTCTGTTTACTAACTTACTTAACAAAATAAATAAGACACAACAACTGTGTTGGGAAAAGACCGATCACGGTCACTTTTATTAAAACGCAAACTTATCAAACTATTTAATAGTTTTTTTAGGCAACTCTTTAAACTTGAACTTTGTAAAAGTTCTACAACTCTTGCCAGAACTTTACCACTAGCTAACTATCCCCTACCGACAGCCGGTGAAAGCCCCATACGGTACCTGCAGCGTAGCAAGGATTGCTCACACTCCTTAGCAGAGAGAATGGATGCTAGTTTTAAGCTCTTCAGCCATCAATTCATCAAGGAGGGGAACCCCTAGGCCAGCACCTAGCAGGCGTCACCCCTCCCCGTTTCCCCAGACCGTCACTCATCATTCCTACTGCTCGCTCCAGGGCTATGACCGACCACCTAGCTAGGGCACGAACCACCAACCCAGGAGAGTGACCCCTACCAACTAGTCATACAACCTGCTGGATAAGGGTGAAGGTCTAAATTAAAACCTGGACTTATAGAGCTGATTCAACTAAACCTACCCATGCCAGGGGCAAGACCCTACCTCTACACCACCATAGACACCTTGCCGCCAACTTCTGCTTCCACACAGGGATGGGCAGGCGGGAAAATCCTCTCGAAGTCTGGAAGCAGGAAAAGAGGCTGGAACCACTGCAACGTGGACCTATAAAGGTAAGCAAACTCTCCGCCCCTCCAGTTGCAACAAAGTAACAACAACACACATAGCAAACTTCAGACTTCAACGCAGTTATCGCTTAATTTTGTTACAGGCCCACTAGAGGGCCCTCCACTGTCATTACCCAATGGGATTAGGAAATCCAGCAAATGGCATCTCATTCAGATGCTAGTGAAGGTTTGGGATAATTATATGAAGGTTTGAGCCTGCAGTAATGCTTTTTCTATGCATTCCTATTCCATACTTTTCTGCATATATAAATGGCATACACATAACATACTGGGTTCATTAGACACAATTCTTAAAGAAAATGATCCAGCCAATGTAACCCAACTTTCACTGTTAACTTTCTTTTATGTCTCTATTAGAAAACTGCACTGTTTTCTATAATTTGAGAAATATTATGCACATTTATCATGAGATATTATCATACATTGTTTTAATATGTGAAGCAGACAAGCTTGGTTTTATTACCCTTAAGAAAGACATTTTTTTGTAATTATTTTTTTTCTTCTTGGTGCCACTTTAGCAATAGCTGGATTTTAAACCTTAAGACTGTTTATATAAAATAATTTTTCAGTGGAGAAATAAGTTTAAAAATTTTTTTTTTTTAATATTGTCAAAATGATTTGTCCTCAAAATGAGTTTATATTTATGCAAGATACACCTACTTCTAAAGTAGGTCAATGAAAACATATAATACCACTAGCTTTACATAGATAATGATTTAAAAGTCACAAAACTTTTGTACTTATGTAGAAACATTTGGTCGGTGGTGTACCCTGAACTGCCTTCTGTTTTATAATTATGAGCAGCTAGAATTAATATCAGTATGACAAAGATCATCAGGAGATTCCCAAAGATCTGCCACATGAATGGATCTTTTTTTTTTTTACAGTGCAAATCAATGGCATAGATTACAAATGATGCGCTAAATTTTATTTTTCGCTTGCATTAACAACGATCAAAGTAAACATTTCACTCAGGTTGGTTATTGCACATATTACAAAAAGTAAATTGTTTGTGTGTGAGTTAAAGACTCAGGTGCTCTAATTTCAGGACTTTAGATATCCCTTGCACGCAACCTTCTTGTCCCATTGACTTCTATGTGTGGCTTACACACTAACCTGACCCCGTACTAGACCAACAGTGCTAAAACCTGAAGGTAGTTATGAATACTTCAAATTCCAATGTTCTTCACATAGAAGAATATGTTCTTTTTTGAAGTACTGTATGTTTTGCTATATGTATATATTTGTTTAAATATATCAATAACATATCTATATAGCTGTCCTTAGCACACTTCAAGGATCATTGTGTAGATAGCAAATAGCGCACCCCTGATTTCTGGCCTCACTAAGCAAAGCCTCCCTTAGCATGGTCCTGGACTCCAGCAGAAGGATATCTCAACTATGCGGGGGTAAGAATACATGTAGCATGTGCAATTTTAAATGGGGTAGCAGATGCTGCCAGCTTGCCACAAGGCTAGGTTCATGATACCGAACCTCATCCTTCTAGCAGTTGATAAATGAAGCTCATTGACCATTGCCTCCTGTCCTGACCTTGGGCTGTCTTTTCCTGCCATTTGGATCCCTCCAATGTCTATATACACCATTAGACCACCTAGCTACACCCATAACCACCCAGTAACACCACTTTAACACCCACACTAACTCTGCCAATAAAATACCCATGGCTCTGCCATCATTCCAAATCAATATTTTCCCCTCCCCTATTAACTGTTTTCTAGAACCATCAATGCTTTTAAACTATACAGCACTGGGGATGGAAACATTGCAAACCCTTACTATTTTCTTCATTAATAAACATGTCCGAGTCTTGTTGTAGGCCTGACTACATATATATGTTATTTCTGCTATGACACTTGAATTTGAGTAACAGGAGCCCATATTTCATACATTTGTCAGTCATGATTTTAAATGCGCTTGATTTTGAATGGCATTGCATATGTGATGTGTAAAACACAAGCAGTATTTAAAAAAATGCATTATCTAGAGCAATGGTTTTCAAACCTGTCCTCAGGCCTCCCCAACAGTCCAGGCTTTCAGGATTACCTTGGATGAGAACAGGTGAAATTACCATGTTTACTAATCAGCTGATTACTTCACCTGTTCTTCAGTCCAGATATCCTCAAATGTGGCCTGTTAGGGAGACTTGAGGACAGGTTTGAAAACCAGATCTAGAGTTAAATATCTTAGGCGTAGGTAACATTTTGGATGAATCTTAAACAAAACAATCAAAAACAACAATAAACGGGGGGCGTGTTTATTCCGCAGAGATGCTTGGTCGCATTTTTTGAAGCTCTAACAAAGATCTATAGAATCCAGTGAATTTTATCACAACTATTTGTTATTTAGTTATTCAGACCACACTGGTAGAGTCTTAGCACCGAGCTGAACAGTTATATATAAAGATCACTACTGCTTTACTTGGATTCAGCTCGACTTGATCACAGGCAGCGGCTTACAACGGTAATCATCAATCCCCCCCCCAGGCCTGGGTAAAGTGCCAAGGTAATACCATGCTTATGAGGTAAGGCTTCTACAAATCATTAAGCTCTAGTATTGCGGAGCTAGAACAAAAAATGTGTCACAACTTTGCTGATCTAATTTCGACTTTGCAACGGGGAGAACAAGAGGACTCTATGTATAATGTGAAAGGACTGGAGCCGATCAAGCTATCTAGCATGCAGATGCAGGAGACCAAAGAGACGCAGTGTACTCCACTAATAGAGCCCCAACAATCTAGTGTACTTCAGGCAACAATGAGGAGAGTAAAGCCATCAACAGACATGCAAGCTATGGTTGCTACCGTAAGGCGCCCTACTATACCAGCGCTCCACATGTATTATGCAACGGCCAAAGCGGGGCCTGCAGGTAGTCAATGGGAGTTAACCTCCATGCAGCGGAGCACAAGTATTGCTCCGGCACCGAAATTCATGCCTGCATGGCCCACCTGGAAGGCAAAGAGAGACTTAGCCCTGGCGGTACTTCGAGGGGAGGAGGCCGGTGCCCTGGAAGGTGGTTTGTGCACCTTTATCCCCATAGTGCTGCTACCGGCAGCGTCCTCTGTTAATTTGAGAGCCGAGGCAAACACAAACCAGAATATGGCAAATCACTCAACGGCAATGGCCTACAATGCTGTGTTGGGGATGTTGCTTCTGAGTATAGACAGATCCAATGTACTTGTTGCAGAAAGGTCTGGGAGCGTAACCTTTTTTAAGGCCCTGCAGTCTGTTCCTGGGACAGATAAGCTGAGGATATACCTTAATTCTCAAGTCCTTCTGCCCCAAAGGGGTATAGGATAAAGCTCCTCTAATTTTAGATATGCAGTGGACAATGCTGTGAGCTGTTTTCTTACATCTCTTCTAATGTTCAGCATAAGTTACACTATATGTTAATGTTATTGGATATACTTAGTTCATCATAATTGTTTATATTACATGCGTTACACAAGTTCTTAGTTGCCACATATAATCAATCTATTTATTGAAAATATTTTCCCGTAGTTTCTCTTAGGAGCGCACTTAACCAACTCATACTTAGATAGGGCGGAGGTAATTAGCTTTATGCTTTCTTATCAGTCTATACGGAAAAAAGGTGCCCACAAGGTCCACAAAAAGACCATTATACCTTAACCCTCACTGATCCCACAACTAGTTAGAACTTGGAGCAATTCTAAGGATATAGCTAGGAGACATTAGTGTCACATTGGGCTGGGAATGGAGTAATTATTAATATAGTACACCTCCTATAATTCATCCCGGTCACATATGGCAATTCAAAGGGGCAGTAACCTATCCCAATGTAATCCTCATAATAGAACCCCTCCATTACACCATTATAGGGTTCAGAGATTACATATTTACCACACGGGCCTCAATATTTTCTAGCCAGCTTAACAGCTGGGGAAACTTGAATGTTTGCTTGAGATAGGTGACTGTTAATTTATGAATGCAATTATTACTCTGCTCATTGGAATATTTTCTGAATGTGTATGTCCCTTATACTCCATCCTTTCACTAAAGATTAATGGTCTCATACTGTCTATAGAAGGTTTTCAGCGACACAACATTAATACTTGTATCTACCATGTGAAAGAGCTGTATTATTTGAGTATAATGCATGGCGCCCCTCACACGATCTTCATGAGTATATATTTTATTTATTTATTTGTGACACCTTAATACCATATAACTATAAATTCATTTTAGAGAAGTCTCCCCCTTCCATCTGCTCTTTGCCTTCAGACTCATAAGTCCCTGTGGACCATATATAACTTTAGCAAATCAATAATGTATCTAATTCCATAAAATCTCAAGCGGTGCTTACCCGCTGAAACATAATTTGAACTTCCTAAATATATTAAAATTAATCTATTATTTAACATAAGGCCCAAAAGTGGTTGATCACGTGACAATCGCATTGTTACCATTACCTATATCTTAGAGGCCTATGAGGGGTCATACAAATAGTCACACACATAAGATATTATTAATATAAAACTGAGATTTCAGAAGCCTTTATTGTGTTATTCATCCTTGTCATGTTATTTGTGAATTGTATTACTTCATTGAACTTGGGCCAATACTGTCGCTTAGCAACCAATGTATGTTTTGTCTCTTTAACAAAATCTCAATAAAAAAAACATTTCAACCAAAAAATAACAATAAACCAATAAAATATAGAATGCCTGGTAATACACAATAATAATAATAAAAAAATAATGTAAAATACAATGTATATATGTGCAGAAAGGATATGTGGTAAAAAGTCCCAATTTTGTGATCCTCGAACTTGTTCCACTGTGAGTTCCACAAACAAAAAAGAGCGTACAATTGTGAAATCGTGCCTGGGCTGAGGTTGTGGTATAAGCCTTGAACGTATACTCACATATTCATGAGCATTAAACTAAGCTCAAATTGTAATGGTACTGGGAGACCCTTCCAGGGTTAAACAGATGCCCAGAAATTGAGCTCAGATTAAAATATACAGTTATTAGTTAAAAAGACAACATAACATTCAGGTTATTTAGGCATAGGTACTGCACAAAACAAGATAGACACTGTGCACCTAAAATTTCTAACTGTCAGAAAAAAGCAGTCAGTTTAAAGTCCTGCCCTCCTTGTGATGTCAGAATACCCAACATATGTTTCACCAAAGCGTTTAGCTTTTTCAAGGATAATAAATTGAATTTATGTATTTTTTTAAATTACAATTTATTGTGGTGATATTTGTGAATTTTGCATATTATGCAGATTTTACAAAACCTTTAATTAATTAGAGCATTTTATTTTAAGACTAGAATGTCCCTTTAAACAAATGTTTTATTTGCTCTGTGGAATATACTATTTGTAGTAAATGTCAAATATTACCTGCATGCCAAATGCATTTTTATTTTTACCTGACATGGTACAGTGAGCAATCTAACATAAATCACAGTTACCTAAACGGATTGAAGCTATTTTAGATATACAATAAATTAATAAATAAAAACTACAATGGTTTGGTTTGCAATAGATAGGAAAATATGAACGCCATCATTTTTCAATTACAATAAAGTTTTATTTAATTGTTATACTGCCTAGGTTTTAAAACTTTATGTTAACTTGAATGCACTTGTACCTTTGTTTACATAGTATATAGATCCCCTGCTTGGCAGGCAAAACATTATTTCAAACCAAATGCAGGCGAATGATCAAGCTTGTTATACAAATTAACACATACTGTGTATATGTTACATGATTGTATTCTACTGGGGACAAATTGCACATGCCTGCCTTATTCTATGAGCCAACAGAACGTTGATTTAGTTAAAAAGCAGTTAATGAGGTGATATGAGACAAACTGTTCAATGTTTTCACCAGGCGTGTTTGAGAATGCAAAGGAAATTTCAATCTTTTCAGTCAGTTTATTTAGAAAAGGCTACAATTTACCTCAGATGAAAATAAATACTACATTTCTATTGCTGGAACATACACTATTTTGTTTCATTATTTTACTAGCTTTAAAGTGAATGTCAAGTTTGATGAATCAGTGCCCAGTTTTTATAAATCCGATTAAAAACAGGGGCACTTTTATTCAGCAAACTTTACATTTCACTCGTTTTGTTAAAATACTTACTAGTAAATACTTACTAGTGGGGGAATTCTAAGGGAAGGCTGAACTGTAATGTGCTGTAATATGAGTTGAGGATTTGTAAGCGTGTGGTATGAAGAAAAACATGTCACTTTACTTTAGGTCACAGCTACCAGTAATCACTAAATTAAATGATCACAGTGTTTCCAATTGGAATATTTACATTCATAATGATAAAATAACTATTATTACTATCACCATTCATACTTTTTTATTAAGTAAACACCAAATGCCATTAGGAAACAGAATTTGTGCAACTTTTTCTCAGGCAAAAAAAATTGAGTGATTTCTTATTGGTAGGAATTCAGTAGCAGACCTACTCAACAGAGTGCCCTGGTCGTCCCGTCCCCCCCCCCTCAAAGTTATCTCAGTAATAGTAAAAATATACGTTTGTCTGTATAATAATTTTGAGTATATATATATATATATATATATATATATATATATATACACACTGTATATACACACATATATATTTCTTTTTATTTATTTTGTACACATTTTATTTTAAATTAAAAAAAAATTTGTACAGATATTCATTATTAAATGTATTCGTTAAGGATTATTTATTAGCCTTTTTTCCTATGGAATGGAAAATTTGTTGATTTAAAATATTTTTTTGCTTTAATAAATGGTTAGAAGATTAAAGAAAATAATTTTTTATTGTATTTTATTTTCAAATGTATTCTTTTATTTTATACATGTAATTTTTATGCACTAAATTTAAAAAAAAGTTCACTTAAAGGTACAGTGTATCCTAAAATTTGCTACCCTTAAATTTGTTTTCAATTATTTGGTTTACCTGCTGGAGTAAATGTAATTGTTTACAAATAGTTTTATTCTTATATAGGTATTTGAAATAGCTAGTTTTTCATGTGGTATCCCTATTAAAAGTTTCTATACTTACTCACATACACTGCGAACATCAGTGTTTGAAGGAAGTTTTGTGTTTATGATATTAATATTTCATAGAAGACAGTTGCCGGAATGTCTGTTTTATGTATTTATTGCCAATATAAGTTGTTACTGTGTTTTTAATATAGAACACGTTAGTTACAGTGTGGTCGCAATATTGTAACATGTTCAAAACAGTTGTGGTTACTGTCTTCTATGAAATATTAATATTGTGAAAATAAAATCTTTCTAAAAAAAAGAAAAATACATGGCCAAGGCAAGATACACGATTTTTATATTCATGACAAGACTTTAAATACATATTATAACACTATACAATACAATACAGATACATTAAACATTGCATACACACCTATCATAAACCACATCCCCACTACTATAGCTTTAATAAGAAGGTGCTTTATTTTGTTTGTCAGATTGCAGACATCATGAATATATAGGCGTTCTGTAGGAGCTTCATAGTTATTCCATGGGAGTAACTTGTATTTTAAGGGGCGAAACCTTGCCGTGAGTGTGCAATATTGAAAGCACTGTCCTCCATCTTAGATTCACCTTTCCACCTTTTTAGCCATATCAGTCTCGCCAGCTTTTCAGTGGCAAATCAAGTGAATGTACAGTGACACTTAGTTTACATATGCATAATTTAAAGTGTTACTACACCAGAACCAATTTTTTTTTGGCAATGTTGGCGGACTTTTGCTGAAGCTGCGATCCTTATTATTTCCTAAGTGAGACACATTGGCACTTGTCAGAACAGAGAGATTCAGCCCATTTTTTTTGGAATATATTGACCCACGGACTTTGAGACTGGCAAGACCAAAAAGGCAATTTCTTTGGGGTCACACAATATTTAAAGTATCAGGGCCTGAATATTTATACACTGGCAGTGATTACACTGTGCTGTATAATAATCCGAATTTCCATACACTATGAGGCCGAATTGTCAAATGTCTGTCGGACCTGATCCGACAGTGCGGATCAGGTCCAACAGACATCGCTGAATTCGGAGAGCTCTCCGTATTCAGCATTGCACCAGCAGCTCACATGAGCTGTTGGTGCAATGCTGCCCCCTGCAGACTCGCGGCCAATAGGCCGCCAGCAGGGAGGTGTCAATCAACGCAATCGTACTCGCCAGAAACACGGGCCCTCAAGCTCCATACCGAGCTTGATAAATGGGCCTCATTACCTTGATGAGTACACTGCTCTGTAGAAATATGATTTTTATATACACTCTGATGAATATACTGTGCTGGATAATGACGGAATATCTATACACTAATTGTAAACATGCTGCACTGATGTGAGTATCTATTTGCTGCACAGTATAATGATGATGATGACCTATACAAAGATAATAACCACTTAAGCACACCCCTATGTATTAACTGGCTGCTATGTACCCCTCTGAGCTCCCAAACCGATGTACCAATAGGAGCCAAATTATTGAGGCGTTTAAACCAGTGAAATAAATATAGTGCAAAATCGAAAATTAGATTTTCTGATGGAATAGAATGTCCTCAGTTTTGAAAACCCTGTAAAAACCTATTTGTAGAGATTTTATTCGTAAACAGTTTTGAAAAATATCAAGGAGTAGCAAAATGTATTTTTTTATGAATAGTAGGCTTGTGCATTCACTTCAGTACGAATGTAAATTTGTAACAGAAATACAGATATTCTTTTTTATTCATTTTACTGGGAAATAATATCCAATGAATATAATTATTGTTATATTTATTATTCTTTAAATTAGGTATATACTAACATATAGGGTGCTTGGGAGCCATGCTAATCCCTTTCTTCTTCATAGACTCCAGGGCCACGCCAGAAGGAACATTAGTGCCGTAGATTCCAGAGCCTGTGCTAAAGGACCCTCTCCTTTAGAGCAGGCCGGGTGCTAATCTGACCTTCTTCCAGGCCCATGCTAATAGGAGAATTTGGCCCTGGATTCTGTGAAGAAGGATCAGATTAGCACGCCCCCCACCTGGACTAAAGGAGAAGGTACTTTAGCATAGGTTCTGGGATCCACCACACTAATGAGTAATGTTAACAATATTCAATATTCAGTTTGTTTTAAACTAATCGAATAAAGAAAAGTGCAGCACATGAATATTCTGAAAAACTTTTTTTTTTTCAGAATATTCATTCCAAGTGATTCGTTCAAAACAAATAATTCTAATGAAAAGGGTCTCCTGCATTTACACTATCAGTTTAAAGGAAATTGATACCAGAATGAAACTACAGCTTAAAGGGACATGAAACCCAATTTTTTTCTTTTATGATTTAGATATAGAGGCCTATTTATCAAAGGTCTTGCGGACCTGATCCAACAGTGCGGATCAGGTCTGCAAGACCTCGCTGAATGCAGAGAGCAATACGCACTCCATATTCAGCATTGCACCAGCAGCTGACAAGAGCTGCTGGTGCAGCACCCCCCCCTGCAGACTCGTGGCCAATGGGCCGTCAGCAGGGAGGTGTCAATCAACCTGATCGTACTCGTTCGGGTTGAATTGTGGCGATTCATGTCTTTAGACCGCGGCTTCATAACTGCTGTTTCTGGCGAGTCTGAAGACTCGCCAGAAACACGGGCCCACAAGCTCCATACGGAGCTTGATAAATGGACCTCATAGCATGCAATTTAAAAAAATAAATCCAAATTACTTATCTTAGTTAATTTGCTTTGTTCTCTTGGTATCCTTTGTTGAAAAGGATACCTAGGTAGGCTCAGAAACTGCTGATTGGTGGAGGCACATATATGCTTCATGTTGGCTAACCCAATCCATTCAGCTTACTCCCAATAGTGCATTGCTGCTTCTTCATCAAAGGATTCCAATGGAACAAAGAAAATTAGTAAACAGAAGTATATTGGAAAGTTGTTTAAAATTGTATGTTCTATCTGAATCATGAAAGAAAAACTTGGGGTTCATGACCCTTTAAGCTGTGTTGTACTATTATTTCTGTAAAAATGGTAAAATATCAACCACATCACTGCATTCCATTTTTTTTTTTTTTTGCATATCCACATTCTGATACCATAGGGTTTAAGCTTTAATTGCAATACCCAACTCATAAGTATGTTACATTTGCCATACAATTGTGTAGGCTTACAATATAAGATGTGTTAAAGTATTTCTAACTCCTGTATAAACCTATATTTAATTCTCTTTAGAATATGTTGTAGAAGTTACTTTTTTCTTTACAGAAATTACAGAAATAATTTGCCTAAGCTTCAGTGTTTAGTAGGCAGAACTGAAACATAATTACCTTTCAGACTAATACAGCTAGATTCATAAAAAGTTGGGAAATGCAGCATATACTCATGAGGATTAATTAAAAGCAGACTATAAATGCACTCTGGTTCTTTTTTGTCATAACTTATCTTTGTTTTGTTTACTATCAATTTACTATTATTACTGCCAGTTGATCAAATTCTGAATTCTCATAAAAAAAGAGATCTATATCCTATTTGTTTTGATATACTTTGTCAAGTGGTGTCACATATACAGCATTTTCTCCCATTGTTATATATAGGTATAAATATATACAGGAATATCTTTTTTAAAATACTTAGAGTATATTCTATGTGGAGAACATTGGAATGTGAAATATTTACAGTAAATACACAGTATAACATTTTATTAAATATGAATATTGCATTAATATGCTTTTACATGTTTTTATCTACTTGACTGAAAAGTGATCTATAGATGTCTATTTATGTGTACATATGTATTTATATGTGTATATTTTTAATTTGTGCTTCACTCATAATCTAGCCCTATGTGTAAACTCACAGAATGAATCTATTTTAACATAGCTCACAAAATGAGGCACTTTAATCCATTCTATTTAAATATATGATCATCAACTGTGTCCTGGAGAGTTCGATTTTAACACTCTAAAGGATAAAGAAGATGAAGACTTGAGATAAATTGAGAAAGAGACAAAGGAAGAGGAAAGAATGGGTGCCCTCAGGCTAGACACATTTTATTGATTTTGCCATTCATCTTTTTGGACTTTATTCCAGAGTGTAGATTGGCCTGTAAAAAGAAAAACTACATAGGGCCAAATTTACTAGCAAGCAGGAGGACAAGGTTCCCAGCTAGGGAAAATGTCAACCTGCAATAGGGCTTGATTGTGTGGTCCCACCTCCTGCTCTTGGCAACAAATTGTTTGAGAGCAGGGCTTGTCATTCATCCCGCGCAAATCAGTCTTGGGATGATTTTCCTCGGCCACCTCAGAGGTTAGGAAGCATTGGTCTGAGGAACTCTACTGTCTAGGAAATGTCCTCCTTTTTCCAGATTCTCAGCAAATAGTTTTATCTTTGTAGTGAATAGATACTAAAGGTAAACATGTTCTCTTAACCCTATGGCTAGTACAGCTCAGAAATGTACATCATATTCTAGAGCTGTGAAAGCATAGCATTTTTTTATGGACAGAAATGAAAAAATATCATACTTTACTTTTCAGATAAAATTTATTCTACAGAACCTATTTAATCTGATCATGACCTCATACTCTCCTGCTCTCTTGTTACCTCCTCCCACTCCCATTTACAGGACTTTTCCACACTGACTCCCATATTGTGGAACTCTCTGCCTCGCTCCACAAGACTCTCCCCAAGTTTTAAAAGCTTCAAGCGCTCCCTAAAGGCTCTACTGTTCAGGGATGCATACAACATACACTATACTTTCTTTATACCAGTTCCTCTCCTCCGTTGCTATCCCCTGAACCCCCTTAGCATGTAAGCCTAAGAGTCCAGCTGTTTGTAGATCACCTTCTTAAGAGCTAACTACAACAGTATGACTCTTGGCAGGGCCCTCTACCCGTTTGATCCCTATAAATGTTTTGTTGTATTTCGCCTTTGTTTATAGCACTGCGGAATCTGTTGGCACTCTACAAATAACCAATAATAATAAATAATAATAATAAATGTGTTCATCTCTTAACTAAACACATTAGGGAATTTAAAAGTCCATAAATGTTCAACTATTATTGAGATTAATATCTTGAGAAAGACTTTATATTTCTTGAGAAAAATAACCACAGTAGTCTCTTGTTAAAAGTCAAGGGTAAACTGCTTGTGACTTTACCCAGGAATCTGGGGTCATTTTATGTATATATATATATATATATATATATATATATATATATATATATATATATATATATATATATATATATATATATATATATATATATATATATACAGTATAGTTATATACAGTATAGTTGGTAGGGCAGCTTTAGTTTAAGTTTCAATAAAGTTTTTAAATAAAAATTTTCAAAGTTACATAATTTTGAAACAAAAAATTGAATTGTGCTAAAATTTGGCAGCAGTTTGCAGAGCTACTGATTTGAATAGCCAATAGAATTTCAGTAGCTCTCATCTTATTGGCTGATTTGAACAGCCAATAGAATTTCAGTAGCTCTTAACCTATTGGCTGATTTTAATTTTATAAATCAAATCAGCCAATAGGAATGCAAGGGATGCAATTTTGAATCGCGAACCTTGCATTTAAGATTCAGTATACGACGGCGACCGTATGAAGAGGATGCTCCATGCTGTATGTCTTCAGGATGGACCCGCTCCACACCCCCGGGATGAAGATAGAATATGCCGCCCAGATGAAGATAGATGATGCCACCTGGATAAAGATGGATTTGCCTGCCGACTGGATGAATATGTTGCCGCCTGGATGAAGATCCTTCAAGCGGGACTTCAGCAACTGTAAGTGGATCTTCAGGGGATAGTGTTAGGATTTTTTAAGGTTTTTTTGGGTGTTTTGTTTTTTTTTTTAGTTTACGGTTTGGGCTTTTCGTAAATGAGCTAAATGCCCTTTTCAGGGCAATGCAAAAGAGCTAAATGCCCTTACAAATGCCATTTTTCAGGGCAATGGGTAGCTTAGGTTTTTTAGATAGTTTTTTTTTATTTTGTGGGTTTGGGGGGTGGGGGTTTGTAATGTTAGTGATTCTTTGTATTTTTTTCAGATAAAAGAGCTGTTTAACTTAGGGCAATGCCCTACAAAAGGCCCTTTAAAGGGCTATTGGTAGTTTATTCTATATTCCTCACACCTCACTACCTGCCCCGTTGACCCTATCCCTTCACATCTAATACCTTCTCTGTCCTCTACCCTAACCCAAGCTCTTACTCACATATTCAACCGATCCCTTACTACTGGTTCATTTCCATAATCCTTCAAACATGCAAAGGTCACCCCCATCCTCAAAAAACCCTTCCTAAACCCCAATTCTCCTGCAAACTACCGCCCCATATCACTACTTCCGCTAGCTTCTAAAGTCCTGGAAAAACTAGTTTTTGATCGCCTAACACACTTCCTATCCTACAACTCATTGCTTGACCCCCTACAATCTGGCTTCCATCCCCAGCACTCAACTGAGACTGCCCTCACCAAGGTTACTAACGATCTTCTTTCTGCTAAAAACAATGGCCACTATTCTATACCTATCTTACTTGATCTGTCTGCTGTCTTTGACATTGTTGACCATCCCCTCCTACTACGGAATCTCAGCTCCCTTGGGCTCTGTGGCATTGCCCTCTCCTGGATCCACTCTTATCTCTCTAATAGATCCATTTCTGTTTCATTTGCTGGCGACTCCTCCTCTTCATTGCCTTTGCCTGTTGGAGAACCTCAAGGCTCTGCTCTAGGCCCTCTACTCTTCTCTATTTATACTTCCTCACTGGATAAACTTATCAGTAGCGACTGCTTACCTGGCATTTCTTCCTGGATGGCCTCTCACCACCTAAAAATCAACATGTTCAAGACTGAGCTTCTTCTAATCCCCCCATCTAATTCTACTTAAGTTTCTAACTTTACTATCACTGTTGGTGACACCACTATCTCCCTATCACCCCAAGTCCCCTGCCTAGGAGTTACACTTGTCTCCAATCTGTCCTTCATACCCCACATCCAATCACTCTCTTCATCCTGTCGCAACCAACTACGCAATATTTCCAAAATTCCAAAATTCATCTTTTTCTGAGTGCTGAAACTACTAAACAGCTAATCCATTCCCTAGTAATTTCCCAGCTTGACTACTGTAACAACCTACTAATTGGCCTTCCTCACTCCCACCTCTCCCCCCTTCAATCCATCCTAAATGCCTCTGCTAGGCTAATCCACCTCTCCCGATGCTCTTTATCTGCTGCACCACTCTGCGAGTCCCTTCACTGGCTCCCCATTCACAGCAGAATTAAATTAAAAATTCTCACTCTGACCTACAAAGCCCTTACCAATGCAGCCCCCCCATACCTGTCCTCACTCATCAACAAATATACTGCAGCCTGTCCCCTAAGATCCAGCAACGATCTACTCCTCGCCTCTTCTACCATCACCTCCTCTCATGCTAGGCTACAGGACTTCTCTCGTGCGGCACCAACCCTCTGGAACACACTTCCTCGAGCTGTCAGACTTTCCCCCAACCTCTCCTCCTTTAAACACTCCCTAAAGACCTTCTTGTTCAGGGAAGCCTATCAACAAATCAGCAACTAATGAATTCCACTTGACTAATAGTTGCCCTCATCTAACTCCACACTAACATCATTCCCACCTTTGCAGTCCCCACCTCCTGTTTCTCACCCTCCTACCCATTTAGATTGTAAGCTCCCACGGGAACAGGGCTCCCAATTCCCCCTGTATTTGTTTGTTACATTTTGTCTGGTGTCTCATATTGTACTGTCCTTTTACCTTTGTTACCTATGGACAGCGCTGCAGAATCTGTTGGTGCTTTATAAATAAAGAATAATATTAATAATTAGTTTTTTTTTATTTTGGGGTGGTTTTTTTTTTAAATAGGTATTAGAATATGAATAATTGTTATTATTTTTGATAATTTGTTTTTTATTTGTGTAATGTTTTTATTTCGTTTTTGGGGTGGGTTTTGAATTTTAGATTAGGGGTTGGGCATTTCATATATGAGCTTAATGCCCTTTAAAGGGCAGGAAAAAGACCTAAATGACCTTTTAAGGGCAATGCCCATACAAATGCCCTTTTCAGGGCATGGGTAGATTAGGTTTTACTTTATTTTTATTTTGTGGATTTCGGGGGGGGGGGGGTTGTATACTATTAGGGGGTGTTTGTTTTGTTTTGTAGCAAAAGAGCTATTAACTTTAGGGCAATGCCCTACAAAAGGCCCTTTTAAGGGCCCTTGGTAGTTTATTATAGATTAGGCTTTTTTATTTTGTGGTGTTTTTTTTTTAAACAGGGTATTAGAATAGGAATAATTTGTATTGTTTTGGATAATTTCATTTTTTTTATTTAGTGGCAGAGATGTTGGGGAGCGGCAGAATAGGGGTTAATATATTTATTATAGTGTGGGCGATGTTGGGGTGCAGAGGAAAAAGGGTTAATAATATCGGGATCGTGATATTGGGAGCGGCAGATTAGGGGTTTATAGCTTTATTTAGGTGGCGGCGATATCGGGAGTGGCAGATTAGGGGTTAATAACATTGTTTAGGTTTCTGCAATGTCGGGGGCAGCAGATTAGAGGTGTTTAGACTTAGGGTTTATGTTAGGGTGTTAGGTTTAAACATAACTTTTTTTTCCCCATAGACATCAATGGGGCTGTGTTACGGAGCTTTTCATTCCGCCCTTCAAGTGTTGTCTATGGGGAAAGCGTGCATTAACATGTCAAAACAGTGCTTGAATTGTGTGCGATATGGAGCTTAAAACAACCATATTGCATGTACCATTTCCTCAGGCATCTTTCAAGTGATAAAGAGCTACATTTAATAAGCAGTGAATGCTGCTTCATAGGCACATCTTTTCAGGCTAGCCTGAAATGAAAGTTAAGAAGCATTGGTCATAAGACCACTGCTCCATAACCTCTCTGCCACCTAAAAGGTTACGGATTAAATTAATCCCGATCCGATCTGATGATTGACAATCCCTGCTAGTGGCTGATTAGCTACCAGTGAGCAAGGGAGACATTGCACAAGCATTTCTGACGTATGCTGTCCGTATTTAGCGATGTCCACATTGCCTCTCGACACTTGATAAATCAAGCCCAAAGTTTCTGTTTGTAGCAAATACAAATTAAACTGAAATGTTTTCACTTTAATATAACCTGTCAGATAAATAAATGTATTGGGAGCTCACAATTTTATTGGTTCCTATCTGCTTTGTGGCACTATAGTGAAGCTGTTTATCTCTGACCTTTGCTTGAAATGACAGTTGTATTATATACAGTCCTCCCACAAACCTATATCCATATACTGTATACAATAAGATATAATATAATACTAGTCCTAAAGCCATTCACATATGACATTTTTTGCAGTACAGTGGTCCCACCCCTTGCTCTCTCCCCCCACCCCTCTTTTGCTTTCTCTCTCCCCCTCTCTTTTGCTCTCTCTCCCCCTCTCTTTTGCGCTCTCTCCCCCTCTCTTTTGTGCTCTCTCTTGCTCCACATCTCTTTTGCTCTTTCTCCCCCCTCTCTTTTGCTCTCTCTCCTTCCTATCTTTTGCTCTCTCCCCCCCCCCTCTTTTGCTCTCTCCCCCCCTCTTTTGCTCTCTCCCATCTCTTTTGCTCTTTCCCCTCTCTTTTGCATTCTCTATCCTCCCTCTCTTTTGCTTTCTTTCTCTCTCCCCTCTCTTTTGCACTCTCTCTCTCCCTCCTCTCTTTTGTGCTCTCTCTCTCCCCCTCTCTTTTGCGCTCTCTCCCCCTCTCTCTTTTGCACTCTCTCTCCCCCCTCTCTTTTGTGCTTTCTCTCCTCCTCTCTCTTTTGGGCGCTCTCTCTCCCCCCTCTCTTTTGCACTATCTCTCCCCCCTCTCTTTTGTGCTCTCTCTCTCTCCCCCATCTCTTTTGCTCTCTCTCTCTCCCCTCTCTTTTGCTCTCTCTCTCCCCCCTCTCTTTTGCTCTTTCTCTCTCCCTCTCTTTTGCTCTCTCTCCCCCTATTTTTTGCTCTCTCTCCCCCCATTCTTTTGCTCTTTCTCCCCCCTCTCTCTATCCTCCTCCTCTCTCTCTCTATTTCCCCCCTCTCTTTTGCTCTATCTCCCGCTCATTTGCTCTCTCTTCCCCTCACTTTCCTCTTTCTTTCTCCCCGTCTCTTTTCTCTCTCTCTCTCTCTCTCTCTCTCTCTCTCTCTCTCTCTCTCTCTCTCTCTCCCCCCTCTCTCTCTCTCCCCTTCTCTTTTGCTCTCTCTCCCACCTTTCTTTTGCATTCTCTCCTCCCTCTCTTTTGCTCTCTCTCTCCCCTTCTCTTTTGCACTGTCTCTTGCCCCTCTCTTTTGCACTCTCTCCCCATCTTTTGCTCTCTCTTCCCCTTTCTTTTGCTCTCTCTCCCCCTCTCTTTTGCTCTCTCTCCCCTCTCTTTTTCTTTCTCCCCCTCTCTTTTGCTCTCTCTCCCCCTCTCTTTTGCTCTCTCTCCCTCCCCCTCTCTTTTGCTCTCTCTCTTCCCCCCCTCAATTTTTTTCTCTCCCCCTCTCTTTTGCTCTCTCTCTACCCCTCTCTTTTGCTCTCTCTCTCCCACTCTCTTTTGTTCTCTCTTCCCTCTCTTTTGCTCTTTCTCCTCTCTTTTGCTCTTTCCCCTCTATTTTGCTCTCGCTCCCCTCTCTTTTGCTCTCTCTCCCCTCTCTTTTTGCTCTTTCCCTCTCTTTTGCACTTTTCCCCTCTATTTTGCTCTCTCTCCCCTCTCTTTTGCTCTCTCTCCCCTCTCTTTTGCTCTTTCCCCTCTCTTTTGCTCTATCCCCCTCTCTTTCTCTCTCTCTTCCCCCTCTCTTTTGATCTCTATCTCTCACATGTGAGCGCCCGGCCATGCCCCCGCCACTTCCAGCCCTGCCATGCCTGGCCACACCAGGCCACGCCCACTCGCACCCACCATTGTCACGCCGCGGACAGCAGATCAGATAGACTTTAAGACCAGGTATGTTTGTCCTCGTGCTGTCTCTACTGCGCAGGTCAGCTTTGGAAAAACACACTTGACCTTTTATATTTACTGTATTAGTGCCCAATTTTGCAGAATACAATTGTTTCTTATTTATTTAAATTTTAGAATAAAATAAAAAAAAAAATTCTTAAATTGTTTTTCCCTCTAAAACATGTATGTAGAGTATATTATATTTGTTTTAATTTCTTAGAGAAAACAAGAATATTAACTGACAAACAACGTACGTTAAAGCCAGAGTTTAATTTTCTATCAAATGTTTAAATGCAAGAAAATTCATAACTTAAACTGCCCCCACTGATTACATCACACATCGTATTGCTGATTATAATATTATTAAAAAATTAAATATGTGTGTGTATGTATATATATATATATATATATATATATATATATATATATATATAAACAGTATATATAAACAGTATATATATATATATATATATATATATATAGTTGTACTCATAAGTTTACATACCCAGAAATTTATGATTTCTTGGCCATTTTTCAGAGAATATGAATGATAACATAAAAACTTTTCTTTCACGCATGGTTAGTGTTTGGCTGAAGCCATTTATTATTAATCAACTGTGTTTACTCTTTTTAAATAATAATGACATCAGAAACTACCCAAATTAACCTGATCAAAAGTTTACATACCCCAGTTCTTAATACCATGTATTGCCCCCTTTAACATTAATGACAGCTTGAAGTCTTTTGTGGTATTTGTGGATGAGGCTCTTTATCTTCTCAGATGGTAAAACTGCCCATTCTTCCTGGCAAAAAGCCTCCAGTTCCTGTAAATTCTTGGGCTGTCATGCATGAACTGCACGTTTGAGATCTCCCAGAGTGGCTCAATGATTTTGAGGTCAGGAGACTAAGATGGCCATTCCAGAACCTTCACTTTATTCTGCTGTAGCCAATAACAGGTCAACTTGGCCTTGTGTTTAGGATCATTGTCGTGTTGGAATGTCCAAGTACATCCCATGCGCAGCTTCTGATGAATGCAAATTTACCTCCAGTTTTTTTGATAACATACTACATTCATCTTGCCATAAATTCTGACCAAATTTCCTGTGCCTTTGTAGCTCACACATCCCCAAAACATCAGCGATCCACCTCCGTGTTTCAGAGTAGGAATGGTGTACCTTTCATCATCATAGGCCTTGTTGACTCCTCTCCAAATGTAGCATTTATGATTGTAGCCAAAAAGCTCAATTTTGGTCTCATTACTCTAAATGACTTTGTACCAGAAGGTTTGAGGCTTGTCTCTGTGCTGTTTGGCATATTGTAAGCAGGATACTTTGTGGCATTTGCGTAGTAATGGCTTTCTTCTGGTGACTCAACCACGCAGCCCATCTTTCTTCTCCTTATTGTGCATCTTGAAACAGCCACACCACATTTTCAGAGAGTCCTGTATTTCATGGGTTATTTGTGTGTTTTTCTTTGCATCCCGAACAATTTTCCTGGCAGTTGTGGCTGAAATTTTAGTTGGTCTACCTGACCGTGGTTTGGTTTCAACAGAACCCCTCATTTTCCACTTCTTGATTAGAGTTTGAACACTGCTGATTGGCATTCTCAATTTCTTTGATATCTTTGTATATCCCTTTCCTGTTTTATACAGTTCAACTACCTTTTCCTGCAGATCCTTTGACAATTATTTTGCTTTCCTCATGACTCAGAATCCAGAAACGTCAGTGCAGCACTGGATGAAAGATGCAAGGGTCTGTCAGGAGTCCAGAAACTCATTGACCTTTTATACACACACACTAATTACAAGAAAACAGATCACAGGTGAAGATGGTTACCTTTAATAGCCATTCAAACCCCTTTGTGTTAACTTGTGTGCATGTTATCCGGCCAAAATCACCAGGGTATGTAAACTTTTGATCAGGGTAATTTGGGTAGTTTTTGTTGTCATTTTGATTTAAAAAGAGTAAACACAGTTGATTGATAATAAATGGCTTCAGCCAAACACTAACCATGAGTGAAAGAAAAGTTTTTGTGTTATCATTCACATTCTCTGAAAAATGGCCTAGAAATCCTAAATTCTGCCTGGGTATGTAAACTTATGAGCACAACTGTGTAAACAGTTTGTGCAGAAATAAATATTAAAATTACCTTTCATAACTTGTAACAATACATACCACTAGAGAATTGTGTTAGTGTGGTGTTGAAGGTTGAACAGGAGTTATATGCGAGGGAGAATGCATATACACAATTTAAAGTGTTCCATGCACTTGATTACCTCCACTCACTTGACCAGGTGCTTACATCCCGGTTGAGCAAGTAGTTCCCTTTATATGAAGAAGCACTCACAGGCCTTGATAATGGTACAAAATTACTTCCAACTTTTAATTTTACAATTTCACATGTATAAGGTCAGGTCGATGTTTTGGTCTCACATTGGTACCTTTTTCAAGACCAACAATTAAACATCTCATTTTAACAACATGATGGCGTGTAGTCTTATTGCGACACCATAGTAACAATAATCTGTTTACCTGTTGAGGTAGCCAATTTTTCAAGAGAGATTTATTAAATTAAAAAAATAAAAAATTCAAAACTCTCCATAAAATTGCAGCTTTTAAAATTGTGGAAATTCTTATAGATTTGTACGCAGTAGTCAATGGAGCAGCATCTACTGTGTAACCATTCAACTTTTGATGCGTAAAAAAAAATGTCACTGTGAAAAATACAGCACCATAAAAATGTCTTTATTATTATTGCAGAAAAAAATAAAAACAGGAAAAGCCTTTCAACAAAACAGTACACACTAACGTATGCAAAGAAAAACATGAAAACAGAGTAATTACAGAAAAAAAACCTTAATTGCCCTTGCGAATAGAGGTACTTTGCAGGGGCAAAAAGGTTTTCATGATTTACACATGCTGTAATTGAAAAATCCTGATCACTTCTCTAGATTTCCACTGAATACCCACAAACGACCCCCTCAAGACACCTTTCATTCTATTTAGCGAGACTATTATATCATAAAAAGACATGTAAATATTTTTCAATCACAATCATTTACATAAACGATTTTCCAACATTTTTTTGAAGCGTTACAGATGTAATTGTTTTCAGACTTGGTTGCGATTTGTGTTTAATGTGTAAGATCTGCAATTGGAGCCTCACACAACTATTGATGATAATTGCAGGATTGACTACTAATGAAGATTTGGAAAACATATTGAAAAAAACACAATTTATGTAAGAACTTACCTGATAAATTCATTTCTTTCATATTAGCAAGAGTCCATGAGCTAGTGACGTATGGGATATACATTCCTACCAGGAGGGGCAAAGTTTCCCAAACCTCAAAATGCCTATAAATACACCGCTCACCACACCCACAAATCAGTTTAACGCATAGCCAAGAAGTGGGGTGATAAGAAAAAAGTGCGAAAGCATTAAAAATAAGGAATTGGAATAATTGTGCTTTATACAAAAAAATCATAACCACCACAAAAAGGGTGGGCCTCATGGACTCTTGCTAATATGAAAGAAATGAATTTATCAGGTAAGTTCTTACATAAATTATGTTTTCTTTCATGTAATTAGCAAGAGTCCATGAGCTAGTGACGTATGGGATAATGACTACCCAAGATGTGGATCTTCCACGCAAGAGTCACTAGAGAGGGAGGGATAAAATAAAGACAGCCAATTCCGCTGAAAATAATCCACACCCAAAATAAAGTTTAAATCTTATAATGAAAAAAACTGAAATTATAAGCAGAAGAATCAAACTGAAACAGCTGCCTGAAGTACTTTTCTACCAAAAACTGCTTCAGAAGAAGAAAACACATCAAATTGGTAGAATTTAGTAAAAGTATGCAAAGAAGACCAAGTTGCTGCTTTGCAAATCTGATCAACCGAAGCTTCATTCCTAAACGCCCAGGAAGTAGAAACTGACCTAGTAGAATGAGCTGTAATCCTTTGAGGCGGATTTTTACCCGACTCGACATAAGCATGATGAATTAAAGATTTCAACCAAGATGCCAAAGAAATGGCAGAGGCCTTCTGACCTTTTCTAGAACCGGAAAAGATAACAAATAGACTAGAAGTCTTTCGGAAAGTCTTAATAGCTTCAACATAATATTTCAAAGCTCTAACTACATCCAAAGAATGCAATGATCTCTCCTTAGAATTCTTAGGATTGGGACATAATGAAGGAACCACAATTTCTCTACTAATGTTGTTAGAATTCACAACCTTAGGTAAAAACTTAAAAGAAGTTCGCAACACCGCCTTATCCTGATGAAAAATCAGAAAAGGAGACTCACAAGAAAGAGCAGATAATTCAGAAACTCTTCTAGCAGAAGAGATGGCCAAAAGAAACAAAACTTTCCAAGAAAGTAATTTAATGTCCAATGAATGCATAGGTTCAAACGGAGGAGCTTGAAGAGCCCCCAGAACCAAATTCAAACTCCAAGGAGGAGAAATAGACTTAATGACAGGTTTTATACAAACCAAAGCTTGTACAAAACAACGAATATCAGGAAGATTAGCAATCTTTCTGTGAAAAAGAACAGAAAGAGCAGAGATTTGTCCTTTCAAGGAACTTGCAGACAAACCTTTATCCAAACCATCCTGAAGAAACTGTAAAATTCTCGGAATTTTAAAGGAATGCCAGGAAAAATGATGAGAAAGACACCAAGAAATGTAAGTCTTCCAGACTCTATAATATATCTTCCTAGATACGGATTTACGAGCCTGTAACATAGTATTAATCACAGAGTCAGAGAAACCTATTTGACTAAGAATCAAGCGTTCAATCTCCATACCTTTAAATTTAAGGATTTGAGATCCTGATGGAAAAAAGGACCTTGCGACAAAAGGTCTGGTCTTAACGGAAGAGTCCACGGTTGGCAAGAGGCCATCCGGACAAGATCCGCATACCAAAACCTGTGAGGCCATGCTGGAGCCACCAGCAGAACAAACTAGCATTCCTTCAGAATCTTGGAGATTACTCTTGGAAGAAGAACTAGAGGCGGAAAGATATAGGCAGGATGATACTTCCAAGGAAGTGACAATGCATCCACTGCTTCCGCTTGAGGATCCCTGGATCTGGACAGATACCTGGGAAGTTTCTTGTTTAGATGAGAGGCCATCAGATCTATTTCTGGAAGTCCCTACATTTGAACAATCTGAAGAAATACCTCTGGGTGAAGAGACCATTCGCCCGGATGTAACGTTTGGCGACTGAGATAATCCGCTTCCCAATTGTCTATACCTGGGATATGAACCGCAGAAACTAGTCAGGAGCTGGATTCCGCTCATACTAGTATTCAAGATACTTCTTTCATAGCCAGAGGACTGTGAGTCCCTCCTTGATGATTGATGTATGCCACAGTTGTGACATTGTCTGTCTGAAAACAAATGAACGATTCTCTCTTTAGAAGAGGCCATGACTGAAGAGCTCTGAAAATTGCACGTTCCAAAATATTGTTTTTTAATCTCACCTCCTGAGATTCCCAAACCCCTTGTGCTGTCAGAGACCCCCAAACAGCTCCCCAACCTGTCAGACTTGCATCTGTTGAAATTACAGTCCAGGTCGGAAGAACAAAAGAAGCCCCCTGAACTAAACGATGGTGATCTGTCCACCACGTCAGAGAGTGTCGTACAATCGGTTTTAAAGATATTAATTGAGATATATTTGTGTAATCCCTGCACCACTGGTTCAGCATACAGAGCTGAAGAGGTCGCATGTGAAAACGAGCAAAGGGGATCGCGTCCGATGCAGCAGTCATAAGACCTAGAATTTCCATGCATAAGGCTACCGATGGGAATGATTGTGATTGAAGATTTCGACAAGCTGAGATTAATTTTAGACGTCTCTTGTCTGTCAGAGACAGAGTCATGGACGCTGAATCTATCTGGAAACCTAAAAAGGTTACCCTTGTCTGAGGAATCAATTAACTTTTCGGCAAATTGATCCTCCAACCATGATCTTGAAGAAACAACACAAGTCGATTCGTATGAGATTCTGCTAAATGTGAAGACTGAGCAAGTACCAAGATATCGTCCAAATAAGGAAATACCACAATACCCTGTTCTCTGATTACAGACAGAAGGGCACCGACGACCTTTGTAAAAATTCTTGGAGCTGTTGCTAGGCCAAACGGCAGAGCCACAAACTGGTAATGCTTGTCTAGGAAAGAGAATCTCAGAAACTGATAGTGATCTGGATGAATCGGAATATGCAGATATGCATCCTGTAAATCTATTGTGGACATATAATGCCCTTGCTGAACAAAAGGCAGGATAGTCCTTATAGTTACCATTTTGAATGTTGGTATCCTTACATAACGATTCAATATTTTTAGATCCAGAACTGGTCTGAAGGAATTCTCCTTCTTTGGTACAATGAAGAGATTTGAATAAAACCCCAGCCCCTGTTCCAGAACTGGAACTGGCATAATTACTCCAGCCAACTCTAGATCTGAAACACATTTCAGAAATGCTTGAGCCTTCGCTGGATTTACTGGGACACGGGAAAGAAAAAATCTCTTTGCAGGAGGCCTTATTGTGAAGCCAATTCTGTACCCATCTGAAACAATGTTTTGAATCCAAAGATTGTGAATTGAATTGATCCAAATTTCTTTGAAATATCGTAATCTGCCCCCTACCAGCTGGGCTGGAATGAGGGCCGCACCTTCATGTGGACTTGGGAGCTGGCTTTGGTTTTCTAAAAGGCTTGGATTTATTCCAGACTGGAGATGGTTTCCAAACTGACACCGCTCCTGTGGGTGAAGGATCAGGCTTTTGTTCCTTATTGTGACGAAAGGAACGAAAACGATTATTAGACCTAAATTTACCTTTAGATTTTTTATCCTGTGGTAAAAAAGTTCCTTTCCCTCCAATAATAGTTGAGATAATAGAATCCAACTGAGAACCAAATAATTTATTACCGTGGAAAGAAAGGGAAAGCAAAGTTGACTTAGAAGACATATCAGCATTCCAAGTTTTAAGCCATAAAGCTCTTCTAGCTAAAATAGCTAGAGACATATACCTGACATCAACTCTAATGATATCAAAGATGGCATCACAAATAAAGTTATTAGCATGTTGAAGAAGATTAACAATGCTATGAGAATTATGATCTGTTACTTGTTGCGCTAAAGCTTCTAACCAAAAAGTTGAAGCTGCAGCAACATCCGCTAAAGATATAGCAGGTCTAAGAAGATTACCCGAACATAAGTAAGCTTTTCTTAGAAAGGATTCAATCTTCCTATCTAAAGGATCCTTAAAGGAAGTACTATCTGCCGTAGGAATAGTAGTACGTTTAGCAAGAGTAGAGACAGCCCCATCAACCTTAGGGATTTTGTCCCAAAATTCTAATCTGTCAGATGGCACAGGATATAATTGCTTAAAACGTTTAGAAGGAGTAAATGAATTACCCAAATTATTCCATTCCCTAGAAATTACTTCAGAAATAGCATCAGGGACAGGAAAAACTTATGGAATAACTACAGGAGATTTAAAAACCTTATTTAAACGTTTAGATTTAGTATCAAGAGGACCAGAATCCTCTATTTCTAATGCAATTAAGACCTCTTTAAGTAAAGAACGAATAAATTCCATTTTGAATAAATATGAAGATTTATCAGCATCAACCTCTGAAACAGAATCCTCTGAACCAGAGGAACCACTATCAGAATCAGAATGATGATGTTCATTTAAAAATTCATCTGAAAAATGAGAAGTTTTAAAAGACCTTTTACGTTTACTAGAAGGGGGAATAACAGACATAGCCTTCTTAATGGATTTAGAAACAAAATCTCTTATGTTAACAGGAACACTCTGAGTATTAGATGTTGACGGAACCGCAACAGGTAATGTAACATTACTAAAGGAAATATTATCTGCATTAACAAGTTTGTCATGACATTCATTACAAACAACAGCTGGAGGAACAAATACCACAAGTTTACAACAGATACACTTAACTTTGGTAGATCCAGCACCAGGCAGCGTTTTTCCAGAAGTATCTTCTGACTCAGTGTCAATCTGGGACATCTTGCAATATGTAATAGAAAAAACAACATATAAAGCAAAATTGATCAAATTCCTTAAATGACAGTTTCAGGAATGGGAAAAAATGCCAGTGAACAAGCTTCTAGCAACCAGAAGCAATAAATAATGAGACTTAAATAATGTGGAGACAAAAGTGACGCCCATATTTTTTAGCGCCAAAAAAGACGCCCACATTATTTGTCGCCTAAATGCTTTTGGCGCCAAAAATGATGCCACATCCGGAACGCCGACACTTTTGGCGCAAAAAAACGTCAAAAATGATGCAACTTCCGGCGACACGTATGACGCCGGAAACAGAAAAAAATTTGGCGCCAAAAAAGTCCGCGCCAAGAATGACGCAATAAAATGAAGCATTTTCAGCCCCCGCGAGCCTAACAGCCCACAGGAAAAAAAGTCAAATTTAAAGGTAAGAAAAAAATTGATTTATTCATATGCATTATCCCAAATATGAAACTGACTGTCTGAAATAAGGAACTTTGAACATCCTGAGTCAAGGCAAATAAATGTTTGAATACATATATTTAGAACTTTATATAAAAGTGCCCAACCATAGCTTAGAGTGTCACAGAAAATAAGACTTACTTACCCCAGGACACTCATCTACATGTAGTAGAAAGTCAAACCAGTACTGAAACGAGAATCAGTAGAGGTAATGGTATATATAAGAGTATATCGTCGATCTGAAAAGGGAGGTAAGAGATGAATCTCTACCACCGATAACAGAGAACCTATGAAATAGACCCCGTAGAAGGAGATCATTGAATTCAAATAGGCAATACTCTCCTCACATCCCTCTGACATTCACTGCACGCTGAGAGGAAAACCGGGCTCCAACCTGCTGCGGAGCGCATATCAACGTAGAATCTAGCACAAACTTACTTCACCACCTCCATAGGAGGCAAAGTTTGTAAAACTGATTTGTGGGTGTGGTGAGGGGTGTATTTATAGGCATTTTGAGGTTTGGGAAACTTTGCCCCTCCTGGTAGGAATGTATATCCCTTACGTCACTAGCTCATGGACTCTTGCTAATTACATGAAAGAAATACTCAGTTAATTTCGAACATGATCTCACATTTGCAGCAAGTCCCCTCAACACTTGTATGGAAAATGCCAGAAGTTGGCCAGTGTATGCAGACCTGCATCCTCAAGTACAGATTTGTTAGCTTTAAACTTTGATTCCATGCAGTGCCGGTACTCAACAAAAATATCAATATTTTGTGCTCAGTAACATTACATGATAATCCTGTTATGAGATGGCAGCAGTGGTGGTACTCAGTGCTGGTAAGTACCCCCACAAAAAATCCATGGTTCCAAGTAATCCTTAAACAGCTTATATGGAGCAAGGATTATTGTAAATATAAACTTTTTTGTAGATATTTCATGTTTTGCTTTTACAGCTATTTTGGAAAAAGATAAATCTATGCATGCATTATACAAGACTTTTTTTTTATAGTTTTAAAACACCATGGGACAGATTACAAGTGGCGCCCAAAATATTTTTAAAACACCATTCGCCAGGATACAAGTGGGGTGCTAAATATTTTTTCTGTTCTCGCAGTAACACAGCTAATTGTATACTTTAAACCCAAACAAGTTAGCACACATATTACAAGTTGAAAGTAAAAAGTTAGTGCGAAAATGACACCCCCGGAAAGGGACTGATAGCAAAACATCCCCCTCCACTGAATATGAAAAGACCCATTATACAAACAGAGGCAGTCTGTAGTCTGTATACATCAGTATACATCTAATAATTTAGAGTTGGTTAGGAGTCTGAAAATCAGCACAATGCTATACATTTTTACAAAAACCCACCCAGATGGGCTATATAAATGGATCATCTACAAAACATGTATGCAAAGAAAAATCTAGTGTACAATGTCCCTTTAACTTCAGAACTTTGGATATCACAACTGCGTTAACTTCTTCTCCCCACAGACTACAATGGAGAGCGTAATTAAAAAACCTAACTTATCACTTGCACGCTACCCCAACACCTTGTAAAACCTGAAGGTAGTAATGAGTGTTTAACATTCCATTTTACTTCACATAGAAGGAAATGTTTTTATTTTTAAATAAATATTTCTTTACACATGATTATTTTTGTAAAAAATATCTCTATACCTTTATATATGAATATATACAGATATATATATACAGTGTATATATATATATATATATACACACAGAGAGAAGCACACTCACAGGAACGAACAACTGGCTCAATACCATTGTTAGCCTGTTCTATGGCGATTTACCACCTGGGTGCAGCTTCTTTTAGCCCAGTAATGCTTTTCACAGAGAAGAACTTTCCTGTAGTATATCAGTCTGAACCCGCCTATTACGGTCAGTCCAGCACCGAAATACCTGGCAATTCCTCTCTGAACAAAGAACACAGCAACCCCAGACGATCGTTTTGGCCTTTATTGGGCCTCGTCAGTGAGGTGTATCCATATTCCTCTAAGCACACTGAGCAAGGAGTCCATGTCTGGTTTCCCCTTTTTCCCATAGGGAGACTAAATACACACAGAGACAACGATCGTCTGGGGTTGCTGTATTCCTTGTTCAGAGAGGAATTACCTGGTATTTCAGTGCTGAACTGACCGTAATAGGCGGGATCAGACTGATATACTACAGGAAAGTTCTTCTCTGTGAAAAGCATTACTAGGCTAAAAAGTTGCACCCAGGTGGTAAATCGCCATAGAACAGGCTAACAATGGTATTGAGCCAGTTGTTCATTCCTGTGAGTGCATTTCTCTCTCTCTCTCTCTCTCTATATATATCTATATATATATATATATATATATATATATATATATATATATATATATATATATACATAAATACATTTTGGTTGTTGACTCACTATAAAGAAGAAGAGCGCATCGGGCCAGCTGTATAGTCACAGCACGGCCCGACGGCGCCATTAGACACAGTGCAGCTCGCTCCTGCTGTCAGACAGAGCGGGAGCGAGCTGCATTGTGTCTTAATGGCGCAGTCGGGCCGGGCTTTGACTATTCAGCTGGCCCGATGCGCTCAGTAAAAACAACAGACCCGCTCAGCAGAGTACAGAGAGCGGGTCTGTAAAACAGCGGTATTTTTACAAAATATTATGATTTACAAAGTTTGGCTAATATAATGTTATATAATTCTGCACTATGTGCAGAATTATATAACATTATTTTTAAGGTTTACTGACCCTTTAAACATGAAAGTCAATAATTATTACATTTTTTTTTTTATTATTGTTTTGCTGTGTTTTTACTTTAAATGTTTTATATTCCAGTTTTCTTCACATAGAAGAAATTGTTCTTTGAATTTTTATAATATATATTAATATATATATATATACAGTATGTATAAATATGTATATATATATATATATATATATATATATATATTAGCAAAAAAATGCACTCTCAGGTCTTCTTTATAGTGAGTCAACAACCAAAATGTATTTATGTATATATATATATATATATATATAGAGAGAGAGAGAGAGAGAGAGAGAGAGAGAGAGAGAGAGAGAGAGAGAGAGAGAAATGCACTCACAGGAATGAACAACTGGCTCAATACCATTGTTAGCCTGTTCTATGGCGATTTACCACCTGGGTGCAACTTTTTAGCCTAGTAATGCTTTTCACAGAGAAGAACTTTCCTGTAGTATATCAGTCTGATCCCGCCTATTACGGTCAGTTCAGCACTGAAATACCAGGCAATTCCTCTCTGAACAAGGAATACAGCAACCCCAGACGATTGTTGTCTCTGTGTGTATTTAGTCTCCCTATGGGAAAAAGGGGAAACCAGACATGGACTCCTTGCTCAGTGTGCTTAGAGGAATATGGATACACCTCACTGACGAGGCCCAATAAAGGCCAAAACGATCGTCTGGGGTTGCTGTGTTTCTTGTTCAGAGAGGAATTGCCTGGTATTTCGGTGCTGGACTGACCGTAATAGGCGGGATCAGACTGATATACTACAGGAAAGTTCTTCTCTGTGAAAAGCATTACTGGGCTAAAAGAAGCTGTACCCAGGTGGTAAATCACCATAGAACAGGCTAACAATGGTATTGAGCCAGTTGTTCGTTCCTGTGAGTGTGCTTCTCTCTGTGTGTATATATATATATGAATATTATGATTTACAAAGTTTGGCTAATATAATGTTATATAATTTTGCACTATGTGCATAATTATATAACATTATTTTTAAGGTTTACTGTCCCTTTAAAGGTATTTGTCTGGGAAGGGATAAAAATGTGTGTATGTATTATGTATGTATGTATATATATCTATATATATATATCTATATATATATATATACATGTGTATATATGTATGTATATACTGTACATAGATGCATATGGAAACACATAAATACACATAAATACACATGTATACACACATACACAAACATATTTTTTAATACGTATATGAATAATTTTAATCAGATAGTGTATATATGAGTATGACACTTTATTTTAATGTACTTATGCTGTGCTTGGTGCAACTTGTCTTTTATCCCTTACACTTTACACTAGGGGGCTGAATTATCAAGCTCTGAATGGAGCTTGATGCCCCTGTTTCTGCGTAAGACTGCTGCTCCATAACTGGTCCGCCGCCTCTGATGCTGCGCGATTGGCTGATTGACACCCCCTGCTAGTGGCCGATTGGCTGCAAATCTGCAGGGGGCGGCATTGCACAAGCAGTTCTGGTGAACTGCTTATGCAATGTTAAATACCGACAGCGTATGCTGTTGGCATTCTGCGATGTCTGTCGGACACAGTGTATCATGTCGGACAGACATTGATAAATTGGCCCCTAGGTATTCAGGCGCCCTAAATCAACAAATACAAAGTTTGTTTGCACTCGAGCACACCAGATAACTTTTAACTGGTAATACGCTTGCAATTATTGCGGACACAATATTGCTTATCGTGACCTATGCTATCTTTAGAGCTCCACTTGTAATCATGCCCCATGTGTTGTAAACTATAGTGATATTTTTACACATTATAATAATATTTTTACACACACACATTCTTGCTAAAGCATACCATGTAGTTCATTATATATTCTTAATATTATGACAATTAAAATAATAACAAACTGTGGACCAAGTGGATCATCTGAGAATCTAAAGCCAGTCTTAAAGGGCCATGAAACCAACATTTTTTCTTTCATGATTCAGAAAGAGAATGCAATTTTAAACATCTTTCTAATTTACTTATATTATCTAATTTGTTTTATTCTCTTGATATTCTTTGCTGAAAAGCATATCTAGATATGCTCAGTAGCTGCTGATTGGTTGCTGCACATAGAAGCCTTGTGTGATTGGCTCACCATGTGCATTGCTTTTTCTTCAACTAAGGATATCTAAAAAATGAAGCAAAATAAATAATAGAAGTAAATTGTAATGTTGTTTAAATTTGTATTCTCTATCTGAATCATGAAAGAAAGATTTTGGGTTTAGTGGCCCTTTAATTTTGAGTCTGATCCAAAAGAAACCACAGCACCATAGGTAATCTTTAAAAGTTTATATCTTTATTGTTCTCTCATAAAAGTTGCAACGTTATGTAAGATTTCATTTTTTAATACAGAATATTTTATATAGCTTACCTTATCCCCACAGAAATGTTCTATATTCACACAAAGGAGGCTTCTTATAATGGAGTCACAGTCTCCCTCCCTTCTTCATTATAGTGCATGTGCGAGCATTCAAAGTGACGTCACCTGAAGTGTGAAGGGGTGTTTTGTGAGACTTAGTTGTATAGATGTGTGACTACAAGACCCACTTATTTTTTGTCTATTAGCTTAACCCCTTAACGACCGAGGACGTGCAGGGTACGTCCTAAAAAAAAAGGCAGTTAATGCCTGAGAACGTACCCTGCACGTCCTCGGTGTGGAAAGCAGCTGGAAGCGATCCTGCTCGCTTCCAGCTGCTTTCCGGTTATTGCAGTGATGCCTCGATATGGAGGCATCCTGCAATAACCTTTTTAAGCCATCCGGTGCAGAGAGAGCCACTCTGTGGCCCTCTCTGCACCGGAGATCGGTGGCTCCCTGCTTTGGTGGGTGGGAGCCGGACCGGGAGGCGGGTGGCGGCCATCGATGGCCCTGGTTATGTGCAGGGGGGGCGGGATCGTGGGCGGGGATGAGCGGGGGCGCGCACGGACGCGCGCGTGTGGACGGGAGGGCGGGGGCGGGCGCGTGCACGGGGAGGGAGCGGGTGGGAACCGCTGCACTACAGAAAATTTATTAATAAAAAATGTTTAAATGTCTAAATATTTTTTAAAAAAAAAAAAGATCAGCAAGGTGGTGGGGGTTTGTCTGTGTGGGGTGGGAAGCTACACTACAGAAAAAAGCCAAACAAAAATAAAAAAAGGACTTTTTTTTTGCAAACTGGGTACTGGCAGACAGCTGCCAGTACCCAAGATGGCCCCCAATGAGGCAGAGGGGAGGGTTAGAGAGCGGTTTTGGGGGGGATCAGGGAGGTTGGGGGCTAAGGGGGGGATCCTGCACCCTAGCATATGTAAATATGCTAAAAAAAATTTTTTAAAAAAAAACCCTTTTATTTTAGTACTGGCAGACTTTCTGCCAGTACTTAAGATGGCGGGGACAATTGTGGGGTGGGGGAGGGAAGGGAGCTATTTGGGAGGGATCAGGGGGTGGGATGTGTCAGGTGGGAGGCTGATCTCTACACTAAAGCTAAAATTAACCCTGCAAGCTCCCTACAAACTCCCTAATTAACCCCTTCACTGCTAGCCATAATACACGTGTGAGGCGCAGCAGGATTTAGCGGCCTTCTAATTACCAGAAAGCAACGCCAAAGTCATATATGTCTGCTATTTCTGAACAAAGGGGATCCCAGACAAGTATTTACAACCATTTGTGCCATAATTGCACAAGCTGTTTGTAAATTATTTCAGTGAGAAACCTAAAATTGTGAAAAATTTAACTTTTTTTTCAATTTGATCGCATTTGGCGGTGAAATGGTGGCATGAAATATACCAAAATGTGCCTAGATCAATACTTGGGGTTGTCTACTATACTACACTAAAGCTAAAATTAACCCTACAAGCTCCCTAAAAGCTCCCTAATTAACCCCTTAACTGCTGGGCATAATACACTTGTGGTGCGCAGTGGCATTTAGCGGCCTTCTAATTACCAAAAAGCAACGCCAAAGCCATATATGTCTGCTATTTCTGAACAAAGGGGATCCCAGAGAAGAATTTACAACCATTTATGCCATAATTGCACAAGTTGTTTGTAAATAATTTCAGTGAGAAACCAAAAGTTTGTGAAAAAATTTGTGAAAAAGTGAACGATTTTTAGTATTTGATCGCATTTGGCGGTGAAATGGTGGTATGAAATATACCAAAATTGTCCTAGATCAATACTTTGGGATGTCTACTAAAAAAAATATATATACATGTCAAGGGATATTCAGGGATTCCTGAAAGATATCAGTGTTCTAATGTAACTAGCGCTAATTTTGGAAAAAAGTGGTTTGGAAATAGCAAAGTGCTACTTGTATTTATGGCCCTATAACTTGCAAAAAAAGCAAAGAACATGTAAACATTGGGTATTTCTAAACTCAGGACAAAATTTAGAAACTATTTAGCATGGGTGTGTTTTGGTGGTTGTAGATGTGTAACAGATTTTGGGGGTCAAAGTTAGAAAAAGTGTGTTTTTTTCAATTTTTCCTCATATTTTATATTTGTTTTTATAGTAAATTATAAGATATGATGAAAACAATGGTATCTTTAGAAAGTCCATTTAGTGGCGAGAAAAACGGTATATAATATGTGTGGGTACAGTAAATGAGTAAGAGGAAAATTACAGCTAAACACAAACACCGCAGAAATGTAAAAATAGCCTTGGTCCCAAACGGACAGAAAATGGAAAAGTGCTGTGGTCATTAAGGGGTTAAATGAGATGCACCAGTGAAATTCTCACTTGTTATTCCTTTTTCATGTGGGGATGAAGAGTGAGAAGTTTGCTCCCATATTTTACTGAATGGGCAAACTAAATAAAGTTTAGAAATTACTACAGGCACTAATATTGCAATATTTTCTTGTAGGGTGCACTCTTATGTGACTGTGTCTATTACATTTGCCGTGCCCCCACAGTATTGAACATGCACTAGTCTCCAATCAATTGTGTACACTTTGAAATAACCTTACTTTGCACACCTACTTCAGCTTTGGAGGGGGGGGGGGTGACTTACTAGGTGTTATTTGCCAATCCATTTCATTAAGGGAATCCCAGGATCGTTGTGTACAATTACTTTGGATAAAACTTTCAAGGTAAAAAACAAAAGAAAAAAATATTTCATTTGTATATAAAGGAAATTGCAAACAGTATTTCTTTACTATTTCAATTAATAACACTTTTATACCTGTCTTTCTTGAGTGAACTGATCCTTTAAAGGGACATTATACACTCATTTTTTCTTTGCATAAATGTTTTGTAGATGATCTATTTATATAGCACATAAAGTGTTTTTTTTTTAAATAAATGTATAGTTTTGCTTATTTTTAAATAACATTGCTCTGATTTTCAGACTCCTAACCAAGCCCCAAAGTTTTATGTGAATACCGTCAGCTACCTTCTCCAGCTTGCTGCTGTTTGTGTAAAGGGTCTTTTCATATGCAAAAGAAGGGGGAGGGGGAGTGTCTTATTTGCCACTTGCAGTGGGCTTTCCAGCTACCTTTTCAACAGAGCCAAACTGACAGCTTCTAAGTAAGTTTTTAAACAGTTTTATACTGGATTTTTATATCAGTATCTGTGCATCTTATTCTTTATAGTAGTGTCTATTACATGCAGTTATATGAAAATGAGTGTATACTCTCCCTTTAACTACTAAATATTCTAATTCAGTGTTATCACTTTAGTCTTCTGTTTCATTATTATTTGTGTGATGTTGAGTGAAAAAAACATTTGGTTGAGGGTGTTTTATTTGTAACTTATTCCTTGAACAGCCTATAAATCTGTCATTTACAAACACAATGGGGTCTATGGGGCATATGTATCAAGCTCTGTATGGAGCTTGATGCCCCGTGTTTCTGGCGAGTCATCAGGCTCGCCAGAAACAGCAGTTGTGAAGCAGCGGTCACAAAGACCGCTGCTCCATAACCTGTCTGCCTGCTCTGAGCAGACGGACACATATCGCCGGAAATCAACCCGATCGAGTACGATCGGGTTGATTGACACCCCCCTGCTGGCGGCCCATTGGCCGCGAGTCTGCAGGGGACGACGTTGCACCAGCAGCTCTTGTGAGCTGCTGGTGCAATGCTGAACACGGAGAGCATATTGCTCGCCATATTCAGCGAGGTCTGTCGGACCTGATCCGCACTGTCTGATCAGGTCCGATAGACATTGTTAACTAGTGGCCTATGTGTTCACAACTGGAGCACACTCATCTCTGAATGTTTTTTTTTTAATTTTGAGTTATTTCTCTTTGTAGCAAAACAGGTGTATTTACTCTCAAGACCTTTCATTGCCAGAGAGTTAGATAGTAAGGTGTTTTGAACACAAATGTTATAAATACTAACTGTAGGAGGCAATTGTTATTGCTCTTCTAAAAAAAACCCACTTTTTATTGGAGTTGTTTATATGTTAATAAATTGATACATTGACTACATTAAACCAGACATTTTCTGCAAATAAATATCATATGAAAAAGACTGCGCTAATAAATTCTCACAGTTGATCATAAGATAAATAAACAATGGTCATAAAATAAATAAACAAACAATGGATATATATACACACACGCAAATATAAAAACCAATATGGCTCAATAATATACAAACTGATAACGGTATGGATCAGTCATATGGGGCCCTCTGTACATTCTATTAAATGTAACAATGAAGAAGTGCAAAGAGGTATAGATGTCAAATTATTACAGGTACAATACCTCTCCCGCTTTTCTTCAAATGTTAAACACTTTTAGGGGTTGTAAGTGCCATTCTCTTGTAGCTCCTCTATCGCCACTTTCCTCCTTGAGGCATACACGTTGAATCAGATGACCCCAAATGACGTATAGTCCCAGCGTGTTGATCCCATGATGACGTATATGCACAATATGTGCGATCCTACTGGTGCAGCTTTAGTGATGCTAAGTTCTTTCTTGCTCAGCCAAAGAATACATGAAAAAGAGAAAAGGACAAAAAGCGCAACCAGGATTCAAGTTTGTTTATTCACAAGTAGACACAAAAGCGCACACACAATAATGCACTTACAAGATTCTAGAATAAAACAGCAGCAAGTAAATGTACTGTATATACAGATGTACAGGATCCAAGTTCATTCCCCAGAATGTATCACCACAAACCCACAGGATGATGTCTGGACCCCAAATGATAGTGGCCTGTAATGTCAGGTAGATGGATATTACCAGATATACATAGTTTTAAAACCTCAACGTGTTCCCCCCGTTTTGCGAACGGGCTTTCAAGAGGACAAGTATGGTTAACCTGTGCAGGTATTCTAATTATAGGCCCCATACACCAATCACAATTAGGGGAGTGTTATGGGTCGACACACCCCTGTGGTGAGGATCAGTTTTTAACCACTTCATTCCCTATTAAAACTAGCTGAAATACACAGATAAAAATCTCATTCAATATAATATTATAAAAATGACAATAATATTTAATACATAAATACAGAATTATATAATTTAATATCAAATACATTAACAATAGGTTATAAAACATTCAATATACCCAAAATATTAAAAAGTGATATTGTTATAATCTTAAACCTTTCCTAATTCCATGGTACATGTGTGCCACAACATCTATGTCTATATTTAACCCTAATGGTGTTAAATATTTCATTCTATAGATCCATAGGGTTTCTAATTTACAGAGTTTTAAGAGTCTGTTTTTCTCTTTTGGTGGCACCCATTCAATCACCTGAATTTTTAAACTACTAGGGTCACGACTATGTGCTCCCATGAAGTGTCTAGGTACACTGTGTTTATTTAATTTCTCTTTAATGTTATACACATGCTCCTAGAATCTTCTTTTGATTTTCTTTTTGGTGCGGCCTATATAAAATAGGCCACACCCACACTCCAAAAGGTACACCACATATATGGAGTTGCAGATACTTCTAATGTTTATTCACAGTATAAAGTGAGATAGAATAACAACCATAATTAGATTGTTATTAGGAAAGACAGGGATTTCAGCACAACCTTTTTTAATGTAAATGCTAAGCAAATGCAAAGCTCCGCATTTAAAGGGCATACAAACAGAGACTAAATTTCTTATGCAATACACATGAACCAAATAAACAAAGAAGCACTGATAGAAGTTATGCTTGAAACAGTATTCGCTGTCAAATTTTATTAAATATTTGTTTTATATTTTGCAAAAGGTTCGCTGAAACTTGAAAACTGTAAAAGGTATGGACTGACAACACCTCCACTAGAGGGTGGTTACGTACTAGACGTAAAATTCGCCACCATAGTGATCCTTGAGGATCTATGCCAGTACACAGAAATGTGTTTATAACCTAAGGGTCTGCACACCACTTTATTTCCTTCATATAAGGTTTTACAATCACCTGAAAATTGCTTTTTAGCTCGAGGTAAAGTTCTATACTTAAGGTTTAACTAGTCTCCCTTTCTTTACCCATATTGTACTTCTAATGTTTATATTAAATTCCTGGGAGTGGTCAGAATTATGGAATTTTAATTTGCTATTAATATGTTTGCACATTAGGCATTGAGACTTTCCACACTTAAAGGGACACTGAACCCAATTTTTTTCTTTCGTGATTCAGATAGAGCATGCAGTTTTAAGCAAATTTCTAATTTACTCCTATTATCAAATTTTCTTCATTCTCTTGGGATGTTTTTTTGAAAAGCAAGAATGTAAGTTTAGATACCGGCCCATTTTTGGTGAACAACCTGGGTTGTCCTTGCTGATTGGACAGCACCAATAAACAAGTGCTGTCCATGGTTCTGAACCAACAATTTGCTGGCTCCTTAGCATAGATGCCTTCTTTTTCAAATAAAGATAGCAAGAAAACGAAGAAAAAATCGATGATAGAAGTAAATTAGAAAGTTGCTTAAATTGCATGCTCTATCAGAATCATGAAAGAAAAAAAATTGGGTTCAGTGTCCCTTTAAGAGTGCCCTTGGTTTCAGATAACCAATTTAAATTTTGTGATTCCTTTCCTTCATTAACTATCCTGTAATTAATATATATATATATAATTAAATATAATTAAAATAACAATCATCAACATTATGCATTTAAATGTATAGCGGCAGTGACTCCAAAGGAAACACTGTCCCCTAAAGAAAGCATACAATACACTCACAATAAACTTCGCATGAAACAGGGGATTAAGTATTTTCATTAGCGGTCCCTTGTCCCTTGATGCCGGTGACTGCCATATTATCAACAATTACCTTTCTGCTACTTCATTTCGATGGTTCTCTGGGATATAAAAAGGGACCCTAGTACCCCAATATAAACACAGTAATGGACCAAGTGACCCCTCTTTTGAAAGAGATGGGGCTGGTATTTTTAAAATTAAGTTTTGCATAGACAGGTGGCTATCAGCTCATAAACTTGGTAATGGTGATTACTTGACAGAATCTTAGGCATATAGAACATTATTAGTGGGTTAGGCATTACCTGCAATAGACTTGAGACCCCTTATTTAAAAAACAACAAACCTGCAATTTCAAAATGAGTGGTCCTGTATCCATCCAGCTGCCAGAGGATTGTCACATTAATGGAAAATACTTCATAGAATTGTTTTTTATTTTAGGGGTCCTAGTGATTTTTAAGAGGAATTAATTACCAGCTCATCATAGAAATATACCCCTTATTTTAAAGTGTGTTAACCAATTATTCACTTAAGGGGTTTCATATCCTTATAACTACTAAACGATCATCATAGTAATAATGATCACATAGCAGCAACTGTTAGCCTCATTTTGCGGGGTTTTGCAGGGTTTTTTTTATGTCAGGGCAAACAGGTCCATGTTTATCTTAACTAATGAAAATTATAGGAATCCAAGTAAATGTGTAAAAATATATGAAATTTTATGAAATGCATTGAAGTATAATTTGGTGAATTACTATGTTATGTATGTTTTTCTCATATATTGAAATGTATCTGATATCATAAGGCCAATAAAAGCCATATGCAAGCTGATTATCTGCTCAGGAGTTTCCATTCATTACTCAAAAATGTATTCCAAATGTGATGTGGAAAAACCCAATTCAAAACAGTTCCATTCCCTAATACTGGCAATGATAGTTATTTCCCAAACAAGCCATTGCCATTTTCATTGAATGAGGGTCTTGTGGCATAACAATAATGTAGGAAAATTGCCTTGACTTTTTAGGAACCATTCTTATACCTATTTTATCAACCATTTTTCTGGAAGGAAAAACAAAATAATTTGCCAAAGTTAATGTTCATTGTTATGGTCTATTATGTGATTTTAGTTTTATTAAGGAAGTGAATGAGGACTTACTATAACATAATGCTAATGGTGTATTTATCTTTTGTGCTTCCCTAGGTACTATGAAATAACCCCCCAAAACTTGTAGCCCATATTTGCCTCATATACAGTAACAGGGATAGGCACAAACAAAGGCAGTGGCGGACATTTTCCAAAGTACAAACCTTAGTGAAGGACACCAAGGTACATTTGAAATTAAAACCATTATTTTATAGTGCTTGGTGTTATTATACTGATGCAGATACCACTGATCCTATAACCAGCCCTCCTCTGGCTATACCCATGAGTCAGTGTTACTACTGTGTCATTATATAGTGCTGGGTGTTATTATACTAATGCAGATACCACTGATCCTATAACCAGCCCTCCTCTGGCTATACCTATGAACCAGTGTCACTACTGTGTCTTTGTATAGTGCTGGGTGTTATTATACTGATGCAGATACCACTGACCCTATAACCAGCCCTCCTCTGGCTATACCCATGTGCCAGTGTCAATACTGTGTCTTTGTATAGTGCTGGGTGTTATTATACTGATGCAGATACCACTGACCCTTTAACCAGCCCTCCTCTGGCTATACCCATGAGCCAGTGTCACTACTGTGTCATTATATAGTGCTGTGTTTTATTATACTGATGGAGATAGCACTGATCCTATGACCAGCCCTTGTCTGGCTATACACATGTGCCAGTGTCACTACTGTGTCTTTGTATAGACTTGAGTGTTATTATACAGATGCAGATACACATCCAGTATTTCACTCAGGCTTTATTTATTCCATAACTTATCACCCAATATTGCTAGCAGTCCCTTGACAAGTCGCTAACTTTATTCACACTACATATATTTTTTTATTCCTATTATTTAATCAGAAAGGAAAGATATACTAAGGTTGTGGCGGACACTGAAAGGGCTAGCCACGGACACCAGTGTCTGTGTACGGACACCTTGCCTATCCCTTAATATAAGTATAGGCATGAATGTATTCATATTAGAAGATTGTGCATATGTAATATGTTTTGTTTTCTTTAAATTGCTTATGTTGTTTTTACCTTTTTTTACCTGTATTATAGCTGATTGTATATAGACATCTAAGGATTATGTGTTTGGGGTTTTGAAATGTAATCTGTATAATGCACTCTAATTGTCAACTAATGGACACTTAGAACCAATCAGAGTTAAGCTGGTGCCTAAGTGGCTGCATAGCCTGTCAGGGTTTGACACGTATCTAGATTTGAAACAATATTTAAGGGACCAATACTGATACTTTGTTATATCCTCTTCAAAAATTCTGGACGTTGCCAGATTAAACACATCAAGGTCACGTGGGTCTCAATTGACGCTTGCTGACACCCCGGATTCCGAATTGCTCCCTGGCTGGATTACGATTTATATTAAGCCAGTGGAATTGAATTCAAGAAGCGGAAACCAACAGAGGCTACCAGCTTGCAGTCCTAGACGATCACAGAGATATGTTTTATTGCACATGTTTTATTGATATCTTGTAAGTCTATTTTTATCTTTGCACTTTTGAGTGCATAATAAACTTTTACTCATAGAGGCCGAATTATGAAAGGTCTTGCGGACCTGATCCGACAGTGCGTATCAGGTCCACAAGACCTCGCTGAATGCTGAGAGCAATACGCTCTCCGTATACGCTCTCTGTATTCAGCATTGCACAAGAGCTGCTGGTGCAACACCGCCCCCCCGCAGACTTGCGGCCAATGGGCCACCAGCAGGGAGGTGTCAATCAACCCGATCGTACTCGATCGGGTTGAATTGTGGCTATTCCTGTCCGCCTGCTTCATAACTGCTGTTTCTGGAGAGTCTGAAGACTCGCCAGAAACACGGGCCCACAAGATCCATAAGGAGCTTAATAAATGGGCCTCATAGAGTGGTTTGCACCCTTGTTAACTTTTGTTTCCTCTCACAGTGTTCTATCCAGGGCATACCACAGTCATTCCCCTTATTACACAGAGCGGCATCCACTATCTGGAGTTATCCGTCTACAACATTTATTTCAAGTACACTGGACTTAAAGGGAACTGCTGCAAGACCCTGAGATTTATTCTATTATTGTATTACTATTATATTTTTGTGCTGACAAAGGTGTATTTGCACTATTTCTTGTGATTTATCTGTTTCACCTTAGCTATACAATGATCAGCTTAGGTGATCTGAGTTAGGTGCTATTTTGTACTATACCACATTAAGCATCGTTTAAGTACATTTTTATTTAACGCCATAAATTTTATTATATGTGATCTGTTGGGAAGCACAGTTGTTTACTTGCTTTGTTCTCAACTATGAAACTGATAAAGAATAGATTCATTCTAGTTAGTGAGCTTAAATGTATATGAAAAAGCAGCATTTACGTATTTTTTTTTAATGTGAAATCTGTTTAAATTGAAGGTAAAACTAACAGGGAAATACATGATTATGTTTAACTGAGTCCTGGGATTCCAAAGCTCACTAACGCACTGGCTGACAAGGAAACTCACACAAAGGGCTAGATTACGAGTGGCGTACTAACTGTTTAGCACATGCAATATTGGGTTTATTGCGGCTGTTTGTGCTCATTGGAAGGAGTGCACATATTGCAAGTTGAAAGTAAATGTGAACACGGGAGTGCAATCACGATTTACGCTCGTCGGGTTGGCGCCTCTTCAGAATTCTGGTTAACTGTTACACAAGACAAAAACGTGGAAACAAATACTTTAAAAAACTAAAATTTAACAGTACAGTTACAATCATAATAACACTGTCTGATAAAAATTATTACTAAAAAATTACGGCACAAAAAAAAGTTTTAAAGGCTCAAAGATATGAGGTGCTAGAAAAAAAAGGCAGCCAAAGGCTTTAAAGGGACAGTAAACTAAAAAAAAATAATTAATGATTTAAATAGGACATGTAATTTTAAACCACTTTCCAATTTACTTTTATTACCAATTTTGCTTTGTTCTCTTGGTATTCTTAGTTGAAAGCTAAATCTAGGAGGTTCATGTGCTAATTTCTTAGACCTTGAAGACTGCCTCTAATCTAACAACATTTTGACAGTTTTTCACCACTAGATGGCGATAGTTTATTTGTTTTATATAGATAACATTGAGTTCAGGCACGTGAAGCTCCTAGGAGTCAGCACTGATTGGCTAAAAATGCAAGTCTGTCAAAAGAACTAAAATAAGTGGGCAGTTTGCAGAGGCATAAATACAAGGTAATCACAGAGGGAAAAAGTATATTATTATAACTGTGTTGGTTATGCAAAATTGGGAAATGGGTAATAAAGGGATTATCTACCTTTTTAAACAACAACAATTCTGGTGTTTACTGTCCCTTTAACATAGCGATACATAAATATACATGTCTAAAGATATAAATGTGTGTACATATGTATTTATGTATCTATATATGTATATGTGTATTTACAGACATATATACTTATATAAACACACATATAAACATACAAATACATATGTACACATATATAGACATATATATATATATAAGTGCTTTAGAGCCATATTCATTTTTATTTCAAGAATAAAAAAATATTATCTAGATGTATAGAGTCATTAGACTATTATAACTGCTAACATTTTTAGATTCTGTTTATCCTTCATTTATGTAAGCGGCTGTACAAAAGTCATAGCATTTTCTTAGTATGTAAATCTATAAATCAGACAATGTTTTTTTGTATTTCTTTGAAATACATAGCAACAGCAGGAAATCTCCACTGCTTTATATCAATCCATCCATTATTTGTTTAACTTTTGTAAAGTCTTCAAGCCACATTTTAATTATACCTGATATTTTTCAGCTTCTTTAGTGAATGGATCCTTTGGGAAAGAAGGAAAGATTGTTTTAAAACTTAATTTTGACCTTAGGTTAGAATAGATTCACATAATGGAAAAAAAATAACAAACAAAGAAATACGAGAAAGGCGGAGATCCCTAGTGGAGGGGAATCTGAGAGTAATTGCAGCCAGAAACTGCTGATAGTTGCATCATAAGTTATTGCACTCAAGGGGTTACATAGCGTAAGAATCACTGCATCACTGCACGTGCAAGTCATGATAGCCAGCACCAAACAATATTTTAAATGCACACATACACTAACAGAACAAAAAAATGTATTGGCAACTTCTGCCGCAGTTAGTTGCCTAGAACACAAACCCAATAATCACTGAATTTGTTTTGAGATCTGCCATATTTAATTTACTAGCGTTATTTAAACAAAGATGAGATTTTGTTAAAACAATTAAACATATTTATAAAGAATAATTTTCTGTTTCGCAGAAATAAGCATGCTATGAAGCCTACTTATCAAGTCGTCAACTGTGCTGCATTCGCTGGCACCAATACTCTCGCCTGACATCGCCTAACATCGCTGCCGCGGACCTGAATACATTCTCCATAGTTATCAAAAAAGCTGTCAAAAAGTTGCGCACCAAAAACGGGGCGATGAGCAGAGGACTGTTGTTAACTAACAGTCATCAATCTCGCTGCTCTTTGGCTTTTTCCCAGCTTTATTTATACACTGTCAATAAACACTGCCACTATAACTGTTTAACCCCTATTCCGCTGCTCCCGGACCCCGTCCCAACTCTAATAAAGTTATTAACCCATAAACCGCTGCTTCCGGACCCCGTCGCAACTAAATAAAGTTATTAAGCCCACCACCACCTACATAATGTTATTACCCCCTAATCTGCTGCCCCCTACACCGCCGCTACCTACAGTATACCTATTAACCCCTAATCTGCTTCCCCCTACACCGTCGCCACCTACATTATACTTATTAAACCCTAATCTGCTGCCCCTACACCGCCGCCACCTACATTATGTTATTAACCCCTAAACTGCCACCCCCCCCACATTGCCATAAACTAAATTTAACTATTAACCCCTAAACCTAACAACCCACTAACTTTATATTAAATATTAACTCCCTATCTTATAATCAATTTAAACTTACCTTTAAAATTACATTAAACTATATTAAACTAATAATTAACCTACCCTAACTATTATAATAAAATTACATTCAACGATATTAAATTAATAATTAATCTAACCTAACTATTATAATAAAATTACATTCAACTATATTAAATTAATAATTAATCTAACCTAACTATTATAATAAAATTAGATTCAACTATATTAAATTAATTATTAATCTAACCTTATTTTTATGATAAAATTACATGAAACTACAAATTAAATTAACTATATTATATATTTAGAAACCTAACTCTACTCAAATAATTTTAATCTACACTAAAAAATGACTAAGTTACAAAAAACTAACAACTAAGTTACAAAAAATAACAAACACTAAGTTACAAAAAATAAAAAAGAAATTATCAAAGATTTAAACTAATTACACCTAATCTAAGGGCCCTATGAAAATAAAAAAGCCCACCCAAAATAAAATAAAAAACTTAACCTACAATAAACTACAAATAGACCTTAAAAGGGCCTTTTGCTGGGCATTGCCCCAAAGAAATCAGCTCTTTTACCTGTAAAAAAAAAAATACAAATACCCCCCCAACAGTAAAACTCACCACCCACACAACCAACCCCCTCAAATAAAATTCTATCTAAAAAACTAAGCTCCCCATTGCCCTGAAAGGGCATTTGGATGGGCATTGCCCTTAAAAGGGCATTTAGCTCTATTGCACCCAAACCCTAATCCGGCCCGGAGCGGCTCCATCTTCCAGACATCTGATGCAGAGCATCCTTTTCTATCGACGTCTTCTTGAACAATGAATGTTCCTTTAAATGATGTGTTCCAAGATGGCGTCCCTTAGATTCCGATTGGCTGATAGAATTCTCTCAGCCAATCGGAATTAAGGTTGAAAAAATCCTATTGGCTGTTGCAATCAGCCAATAGGATTGAGCTTTTCATTCAATTGGCTGATCCAATCAGCCAATAGAATGCAAGCTCAATCCTATTGGCTGATTGGATCAGCCAATAGGATGAAAGCTCAATCCTATTGGCTGATTGCAACAGCCAATAGGATTTTTTTAATCTTAATTCCGATTGGCTGATAGAATTCTATCAGCCAATCGGAATCTAAGGGACGCCATCTTGGATGACGTCATTTAAGGTAATATATAACAAATTTGGACTAACACAATAATAAAAGATCTTGGCTTCCAAAAAAGAGGAGGTGCGCCAGTACTAATCCACTCTCATATATTATATCTCGTATATTATCTCATATAGTAAATATAGAAATTATATCTATTGAATGAAAAGTCAAGTACCAATTAAATAACGATATTTGCAATTGAAAAAAAAAAAATAATAACGAATAAAAACAGACCAATGTGTAACTTAATAATCCTTGAGAATGTCCCGATATTTACAAGAGTCCTGTCCAAAGCGTTCTCAGGAACAATATCCTATTAACGTAGATGCATCTACCAGATGACTAGCAGCTCTCTCCAGAATAAAAACGAATCAAGACAAGTCCTGGAAGACAAAAAAGAGAGGCGCCCTTGGTGCAGCGAGTCCTACACAGCATATAACCAATCCCAGCAAATAGTGTATCAATACTCACAAACAGAGTTGCACATGCAGTGCAATAGTGGGCGAGACGAAACTTTGGAGCCGTTCGTCTGACTCCCCAATGGCGGGTCACCTATGTAGTGAAGTGGTGTTCCGTCTGCATCTCGATTTTCTGCAGAGTAGTGCCCACTATGTTTCCAAAGTGTGATTAAGTCCTCAGACAATAATCGGAGCAAGGTAGAGTAGTAAAACACTTTTATTAAAAACACATTAAAAAGTTGCTATGCAACGCGTTTCTCGGCTAGATAAGCCATTTCATCAGGCTACATAACTGTTACACTCAACCTTGCTACCTTTTAAATCTAAAAGAACCAATCAGATGCCGTGTATTGCACACACCCATAGAAAGTCACATCTGTGCTAGTTAGATCTGATCAGTAAGTTTCCCGGTGCGTGAAAGACACAGACTTAAGATAATATTGACAACATAACATGTATATATTACAATTTAACGGAATATGCATAAATGTGCACGCAATAGCTCTAAAAATAAACGAACATTAGCATGTATATAATGTGGTCATGCCTACCCGACTATATAATAAAATGAAGTTCATTCTCAAAATGAGATTAAAAGATCGATCTCATTCAATAGACATTTTGTAGATATGTGAAACATTTCACTGTTTGTAAATCACAAATAAATAGGAAATTAGTTGCGGTCACAAAAAATATATATACAGTAAGTTACAAGATACAAACAAATAAGATGCAAAACACGAACAGATTTGTTCCAAAAACTAAATTTCGTGGAACATTAATTGACGCTTCTTAGATGAACATAACCAGTTTGATAAATATAGCTACTGAGGACACACCATCGACAACTAGTTATCAATAGTATATCCTTAGTATCCGCAAAAAAGAAAATTATTTTTACTTTTAGGTGTTTCGTTATTTGTTTTAAATCAATGACCTTGTTAATACTAACCAACTGTATATTGCTTGATATCCCATATAGTTGGTGTATATTCAAGATTGAAGTCATTAACACATGATATCAAAGTTTAGATATAAAAAAGGCAAAGGTAACATAGCTTACGCGGCTAAACAATGGTATGAGTTGAATCGGTCATTCGCGTTGATATGTTTTGCACATCCGAATAATTAACTAGATATAAACAATATTTGAACAACCAAGAAGATATTCTTGATCATAATAGATATGCTCAGTGTGCATGAACAGAATTGTATACAGTGTATGTACCAACTGGTTCTATATATAGCACTCTATTAAATAACTAACCTTCCTTTTACTTTAATCATAATACCTAGTGAACATCTGCTGATGGAGACTAAATGTATAATTTTAAATATTTGATATGGTGACATATAATTGATACGTGCTAACGATAAATAAATATGTATTTATTAGGTGGTTTATTTTCCTATAATCTAATGGCCTTATTGATACATACTATAAATGAACCTCTTGAAATCACATGGTTTTACAATATAATTTGGAAGATGTTACTGATATATAATGGTGGAAGTGAAAAAATAAATAAAAACAATACTATGATAGTAATATATAAATGTGTATATAATTATATCAACCTGTAAATTGGGGAATATAATGTGTTGGAAGTGAAGTTATGTATATCTAATGCTAATACTATAGTGTAATGAATCTACATATTTAACTTATAAATTAATTAAAACTAGTGTTGTTGATAGAGTGTATGCAATATATGTACGCTACTATGGTAGTAATATATAATTGGGTACATAGTCTTCTCCACCTGTAGATCAATACAATTGAAACTATTTGATGTTATAGGGGACAGGGAGTCAGAAATATGTATCTAGCTAATTAATATTAAACTATATAGTGACACTTGACATATATGATAATATAAAAATATATATATAAATATAAAAAAAAATTGAATAATTTCATTATAATGAAACTAACTAAGTTATAAATACTATAGGGTGTGAATCAATAACTCTTAGTTATATAATGTAAAAAGTGTATATATAATTCTTGTAATGTAATAAAGTGTGAGACCCTTACCATGTGAATATGATGTAATAAGTGTAATATATACTAGTACTGTGTGAGATTCTCAACTGATGTAAGGGGTAACTGGTGAATAAAGTATTGGTAACTTACAATAAGTCTATTTTGAAACCTTGGTAATTAAGTAATGTGTGTACATATATGATAAATGTAAGATGTAAGTTGAACCTTAAAAAGCTGCTAGATCCACATTCAAATTTAGCCCCAATGGGTGCATAGTTTTTAATTTTTGGATCCAGTATGTTTCCCTCTGTCTTAGTCTTATGAATCTGTTATAAATGTGAGATATAGGGACTTCTTCTATGGGTATGATGGTATAACAATTAGGGTTCCCCTTATGTTTCTTGTGACAATGCTTAATGACACTGTGTGATTTTTTGTTTTTGATGATACTACAATAATGTTCCGACCATCGATGGCTAAGGCACCTGATGGTATGACCAATATACTGTACTCCACAATCACAAGATAATAAATATATCACCTAGTGTGAGGCACAAGTCAATCTACTTTTGATCTTATAAGACTTTTTGTCTACATGGGAATGAAAAGAAAGTTTCCCATGACCAATATGATCACAAATTTTGCAAATAGTAAAATTGCATTTGAATGCTCCTCTGTTGGTGGTAGATAAAATGTTTCTGTTATTGTTTCTATTGGTGATATTGTGTATTCCAGTTTTTTTGTGTTTAACAATTTTACTAGGCGCCAGAATATTTTTCAGGTTGGGGGCCTTCTTATAAACTATAAGTGGACTATCTCCAATAAACTCACATAAAATGGGGTCTCTCTTAAGTATTCTCCAATGTTTATTGAAAATGTCTCTTATGGATTTATGACTACAATTATATTGTGTGGTGAATCTGATCTCAGAGGATTTTGTAATGTCCTGCTTGTCTTTTTTATCTTTATATTTTTTTAAATATTCATCCCTATTTTCATTTCTGGCACGATGATATCTAGATTCAATGAGATCCACAGGATAATGTTTTTCATTGAATCTTTCCTTAAGTATATAACTTTGTTCATCGTAATCAGTTATTAGACTACAATTATGCCTGATCCTCTTGAATTGTCCGTAAGGGAAATTTCTTTTCCACGGATAATAGTGGTTGCTGTAGAAGTCTAGATAGCTATTACTATTGATGGTTTTAAAGTGAGTAGAGCTAACTATATCACCTAATCCATTAAATCGCAGACATAGGTCCAAAAACACCACACTTTCTGGGTGAATGCAGCTTGTAAACTTTAAACCTCTGTCATTAGTATTGAGGTGGTTAACAAATTGTTCTGCTTCATCCTTAGTGCCATTCCATAAAAAAATGTAATCATCTATAAATCTGCCATAGAACACCAGGTCCCCATATCTTGATTGATAAATACATTGATGTTCAAAGCTACCCATGGCAGTGCCTTTTATCTGTAAAAAAGAATCATCTTGAAATAAAAAATAATTGTGTTGTAAAACAAATAAAATAAGTTGTAAGATAAATTGTTTCTGAAGTGGAGGGATATACCAGTCTTCTTCTAAGAAGTATGCTATAGCATTGACTCCCTGATTGTGGGGAATATTAGAATAAAGTGCTTCCACATCACAGGTTATCCATAAATGGTCTTTAGTAACTTGAATATGTTTTAATTTGTCTAGCAAATCAGAAGAATCTAAGATATACGAATCCAGATTTATCACGTACTTTTGGAGAAAACAATCTATATAAGCGGAAACATTCTCAGTTAGACTACCTATGCCCGCTATTATCGGTCTGCCCGGTGGATTAACCGTATCCTTATGGATTTTGGGCAGATGATAATAGGAGGCACAGGTAGGTTCTTTGGGTAACATTCATTGTTTAAGAAGACGTCGATGGAAGAGCATGCTCCGCGTTGGATGTCTGGAAGATGGAGCCGCTCCGCGCTGGATGGATGAAGATAGAAGATGCCGTCTGGGTGAAGACTTCTGCGGGCTTGGATGAAGACTTCGGCTGCTTGGATGAAGACTTTTGCCGGCTCCTTGGAGGATGGATGTTGGATCTTCAAAACTGTAAGTCGATCTTCAGGGGTTACTGTTAGGATTTTTTAAGGGTTTATTGGGTGGGTTTTATTTTTAGATTAGTGTTTGGGTGCAATAGAGATAAATGCCCTTTTAAGGGCAATGCCCATCCAAATGCCCTTTTCAGGGCAATGGGGAGCTTAGGTTTTTTTAGAGAGGATTTTATTTGGGGGAGTTGGTTGTGTGGGTGGTGGGTTTTACTGTTGGAGGGGATTTGTATTTTTTTTTTACAGTTTAAGGGCTATTTGTAGTTTATTGTAGGTTAGGGTTTTTTAGTTTAAATCTTTGATCATTTATCTTTTATAACTTAGGGCTCCATGTACTAAGCAGTCAGCGAGCTACCCGCAACAAATCTTGCGTCAAAACTCGCAAACTGATATGTACAAAGTCGTCAACTATGTTCAAACTCGCATCTTTAAAATTGCGAGCGTACTTATCCGCCAAACCTCGCTACCTCTCCATTTTTCACTGTAATTAGACACATTTGACCACCAACTCGCCAAAAACGAATGCACTAAAAAATCTATTTGTCCGCTCGCTACAATTTCCGCTCCCACCTCGTTATTTTTGCCTCGCCACCTTTTAGGTGGCAGGCAAGGTACAAAACAATAGGAAAGTCAATCTAGACGCCAGTCTAGACATATATAAAAGGCAGTAATATCAGCATTGTACAGCATAACTGGCGTCTAATTTGTCTCTCATTTCCATGTACATAAATTGCGCCAAATTTGTCGACTGTAATTAAAGAGTAATCTATATTTTAAATTTGTATTGTATAGTTGTCAATCTTTATAATTATTTTTATATTAATATTTATATATTATCAGATCCAGATGAAGCCATATCCAAATTGTAAATAAATATTACAAAAATAACGTTCTGTTATCACTCTTCAAAAAATTTTGAACAATAATAAAGTTGTTTAGATAAGTTGAACTTTTATAGGAGCAAAATTCTATTCCCGCGACTACTATGATGTTCGTGACACCTTGCATGTCACGTGTTAATAATTGGCCAGACAATTCAACTGAAAGTTAAGTACATCAGCTTAGTCGCGGCGAGCGAGGCGTCAAATTTATCAATAATCCGCCACTGCTCGCGGCGGGCTAGACTTGTCTATTTATTGGGGGATTATTAGTACATAGTGACAGCGGACACCATTTCGCCCGCGGCGAGTAACGGCGAGTTTATCCGTGTCTAAAATGATGGATGAATTGACGGCTTAGTACATGGAGCCCTTAGTGTTTATTTTTTTTTGTAACTTAGTTGTTAGTTTTTTGTAACAGTAATTTTTTAGTGTAGATTTAAATTATTTGAGTAGGGTTAGGTTTCTAAATATATAATATAGTTAATTTAATTTGTAGTTTGATGTAATTTTATTATAAAAGTTAGGTTAGATTAATTATTAATTTGATATAGTTGAATGTAATTTTATTATAAAAGTTAGGTTAGATTAATTATTAATTTAATATAGTTGAATGTAATTTTATTATAATAGTTAGGTTAGATTAATTTAATTATTAATTTAATATAGTAGAATATCATTTTATTATAATAGTTAGGATAGGTTAATTATTAGTTTAATATATTTTAATGTAATTTTAAAGGTAAGTTTAAATTGATTATAAGATAGGGATTAGTTAATATTTAGTATAAAGTTAGCGGGTTGTTAGGTTTAGGGGTTAATAGTTTAATTTAGTTTATGACGATGTGGGGGGTGGCAGTTTAGGGGTTAATAACATAATGTAGGTGGCGGCGGTGTAGGGGGCAGCAGATTAGGGGTTAATAACCTAATCTGCTTCCCCCTACACCGCCGCCACCTACATTATACTTATTAAACCCTAATCTGCTGCCCCTACACCGCCGCCACCTACATTATGTTATTAACCCCTAAACTGCCACCCCCCCACATCGCCATAAACTAAATTTAACTATTAACCCCTAAACCTAACAACCCACTAACTTTATATTAAATATTAACTCCCTATCTTATAATCAATTTAAACTTTAAAATTACATTAAACTATATTAAACTAATAATTAACCTACCCTAACTATTATAATAAAATTACATTCAACGATATTAAATTAATAATTAATCTAACCTAACTATTATAATAAAATTACATTCAACTATATTAAATTAATAATTAATCTAACCTAACTATTATAATAACATTAGATTCAACTATATTAAATTAATTATTAATCTAACCTTATTTTTATGATAAAATTACATGAAACTACAAATTAAATTAACTATATTATATATTTAGAAACCTAACTCTACTCAAATAATTTTAATCTACACTAAAAAATGACTAAGTTACAAAAAACTAACAACTAAGTTACAAAAAATAACAAACACTAAGTTACAAAAAATAAAAAAGAAATTATCAAAGATTTAAACTAATTACACCTAATCTAAGGGCCCTATGAAAATAAAAAAGCCCACCCAAAATAAAAAAAAACTTAACCTACAATAAACTACAAATAGACCTTAAAAGGGCCTTTTGCTGGGCATTGCCCCAAAGAAATCAGCTCTTTTACCTGTAAAAAAAAAATACAAATACCCCCCCAACAGTAAAACTCACCACCCACACAACCAACCCCCCCAAATAAAATCCTATCTAAAAAAAACTAAGCTCCCCATTGCCCTGAAAGGGCATTTGGATGGGCATTGCCCTTAAAAGGGCATTTAGCTCTATTGCACCCAAACCCTAATCCGGCCCGGAGCGGCTCCATCTTCCAGACATCTGATGCAGAGCATCCTTTTCTATCGACGTCTTCTTGAACAATGAATGTTCCTTTAAATGATGTGTTCCAAGATGGCGTCCCTTAGATTCCGATTGGCTGATAGAATTCTCTCAGCCAATCGGAATTAAGGTTGAAAAAATCCTATTGGCTATTGCAATCAGCCAATAGGATTGAGCTTTTCATCCAATTGGCTGATCCAATCAGCCAATAGAATGCAAGCTCAATCCTATTGGCTGATTGGATCAGCCAATAGGATGAAAGCTCAATCCTATTGGCTGATTGCAACAGCCAATAGGATTTTTTCAATCTTAATTCCGATTGGCTGATAGAATTCTATCAGCCAATCGGAATCTAAGGGACGCCATCTTGGATGACGTCATTTAAGGTAATATATAACAAATTTGGACTAACACAATAATAAAAGATCTTGGCTTCCAAAAAAGAGGAGGTGCGCCAGTACTAATCCACTCTCATATATTATATCTCGTATATTATCTCATATAGTAAATATAGAAATTATATCTATTGAATGGAAAGTCAAGTACCAATTAAATAACGATATTTGCAATTGAAAAAAAACCAAATAATAACGAATAAAAACAGACCAATGTGTAACTTAATAATCCTTGAGAATGTCCCGATATTTACAAGAGTCCTGTCCAAAGCGTTCTCAGGAACAATATCCTATCAACGTAGATGCATCTACCAGATGACTAGCAGCTCTCTCCAGAATAAAAACGAATCAAGACAAGTCCTGGAAGACAAAAAAGAGAGGCGCCCTTGGTGCAGCGAGTCCTACACAGCATATAACCAATCCCAGCAAATAGTGTATCAATACTCACAAACAGAGTTGCACATGCAGTGCAATAGTGGGCGAGACGAAACTTTGGAGCCGTTCGTCTGACTCCCCAATGGCGGGTCACCTATGTAGTGAAGTGGTGTTCCGTCTGCATCTCGATTTTCTGCAGAGTAGTGCCCACTATGTTTCCAAAGCGTGATTAAGTCCTCAGACAATAATCGGAGCAAGGTAGAGTAGTAAAACACTTTTATTAAAAACACATTAAAAAGTTGCTATGCAACGCGTTTCTCGGCTAGATAAGCCATTTCATCAGGCTACATAACTGTTACACTCAACCTTGCTACCTTTTAAATCTAAAAGAACCAATCAGATGCCGTGTATTGCACACACCCATAGAAAGTCACATCTGTGCTAGTTAGATCTGATCAGTAAGTTTCCCGGTGCGTGAAAGACACAGACTTAAGATAATATTGACAACATAACATGTATATATTACAATTTAACGGAATATGCATAAATGTGCACGCAATAGCTCTAAAAATAAACGAACATTAGCATGTATATAATGTGGTCATGCCTACCCGACTATATAATAAAATGAAGTTCATTCTCAAAATGAGATTAAAAGATCGATCTCATTCAATAGACATTTTGTAGATATGTGAAACATTTCACTGTTTGTAAATCACAAATAAATAGGAAATTAGTTGCGGTCACAAAAAATATATATACAGTAAGTTACAAGATACAAACAAATAAGATGCAAAACACGAACAGATTTGTTCCAAAAACTAAATTTCGTGGAACATTAATTGACGCTTCTTATATGAACATAACCAGTTTGATAAATATAGCTACTGAGGACACACCATCGACAACTAGTTATCAATAGTATATCCTTAGTATCCGCAAAAAAGAAAATTATTTTTACTTTTAGGTGTTTCGTTATTTGTTTTAAATCAATGACCTTGTTAATACTAACCAACTGTATATTGCTTGATATCCCATATAGTTGGTGTATATTCAAGATTAAAGTAATTAACACATGATATCAAAGTTTAGATATAAAAAAGGCAAAGGTAACATAGCTTACGCGGCTAAACAATGGTATGAGTTGAATCGGTCATTCGCGTTGATATGTTTTGCACATCCGAATAATTAACTAGATATAAACAATATTTGAACAACCAAGAAGATATTCTTGATCATAATAGATATGCTCAGTGTGCATGAACAGAATTGTATACAGTGTATGTACCAACTGGTTCTATATATAGCACTCTATTAAATAACTAACCTTCCTTTTACTTTAATCATAATACCTAGTGAACATCTGCTGACGGAGACTAAATGTATAATTTTAAATATTTGATATGGTGACATATAATTGATACGTGCTAACGATAAATAAATATGTATTTATTAGGTGGTTTATTTTCCTATAATCTAATGGCCTTATTGATACATACTATTGATGAACCTCTTGAAATCACATGGTTTTCCAATATAATTTGGAAGATGTTACTGATATATAATGGTGGAAGTGAAAAAATAAATAAAAACAATACTATGATAGTAATATATAAATGTGTATATAATTATATCAACCTGTAAATTGGGGAATATAATGTGTTGGAAGTGAAGTTATGTATATCTAATGCTAATACTATAGTGTAATGAATCTACATATTTAACTTATAAATTAATTAAAACTAGTGTTGTTGATAGAGTGTATGCAATATATGTACGCTACTATGGTAGTAATATATAATTGGGTACATAGTCTTCTCCACCTGTAGATCAATACAATTGAAACTATTTGATGTTATAGGGGACAGGGAGTCAGAAATATGTATTTAGCTAATTAATATTAAACTATATAGTGACACTTGACATATATGATAATATAAAAATATAGATATAAATATAAAAAAAAATTGAATAATTTCATTATAATGAAACTAACTAAGTTATAAATACTATAGGGTGTGAATCAATAACTCTTAGTTATATAATGTAAAAAGTGTATATATAATTCTTGTAATGTAATAATGTGTGAGACCCTTACCATGTGAATATGATGTAATAAGTGTAATATATACTAGTACTGTGTGAGATTCTCAACTGATGTAAGGGGTAACTGGTGAATAAAGTATTGGTAACTTACAATAAGTCTATTTTGAAACCTTGGTAATTAAGTAATGTGTGTACATATATGATAAATGTAAGATGTAAGTTGAACCTTAAAAAGCTGCTAGATCCACATTCAAATTTAGCCCCAATGGGTGCATAGTTTTTAATTTTTGGATCCAGTATGTTTCCCTCTGTCTTAGTCTTATGAATCTGTTATAAATGTGAGATATAGGGACTTCTTCTATGGGTATGATGGTATAACAATTAGGGTTCCCCTTATGTTTCTTGTGACAATGCTTAATGACACTGTGTGATTTTTTGTTTTTGATGATACTACAATAATGTTCCGACCATCGATGGCTAAGGCACCTGATGGTATGACCAATATACTGTACTCCACAATCGCAAGATAATAAATATATCACCTAGTGTGAGGCACAAGTCAATCTACTTTTGATCTTATAAGACTTTTTGTCTACATGGGAATGAAAAGAAAGTTTCCCATGACCAATATGATCACAAATTTTGCAAATAGTAATATTGCATTTGAATGCTCCTCTGTTGGTGGTAGATAAAATGTTTCTGTTATTGTTTCTATTGGTGATATTGTGTATTCCAGTTTTTTTGTGTTTAACAATTTTACTAGGCGCCAGAATATTTTTCAGGTTGGGGGCCTTCTTATAAACTATAAGTGGACTATCTCCAATCAACTCACATAAAATGGGGTCTCTCTTAAGTATTCTCCAATGTTTATTGAAAATGTCTCTTATGGATTTATGACTACAATTATATTGTGTGGTGAATCTGATCTCAGGGGATTTTGTAATGTCCTGTTTGTCTTTTTTATCTTTATATTTTTTTAAATATTCATCCCTATTTTCATTTCTGGCACGATGATATCTAGATTCAATGAGATCCACAGGATAATGTTTTTCATTGAATCTTTCCTTAAGTATATAACTTTGTTCATCGTAATCAGTTATTAGACTACAATTATGCCTGATCCTCTTGAATTGTCCATAAGGGACATTTCTTTTCCACGGATAATAGTGGTTGCTGGAGAAGTCTAGATAGCTATTACTATTGATGGTTTTAAAGTGAGTAGAGCTAACTATATCACCTAATCCATTAAATCGCAGACATAGGTCCAAAAACACCACACTTTCTGGGTGAATGCAGCTTGTAAACTTTAAACCTCTGTCATTAGTATTGAGGTGGTTAACAAATTGTTCTGCTTCATCCTTAGTGCCATTCCATAAAAAAATGTAATCATCTATAAATCTGCCATAGAACACCAGGTCCCCATATCTTGATTGATAAATACATTGATGTTCAAAGCTACCCATGGCAGTGCCTTTTATCTGTAAAAAAGAATCATCTTGAAATAAAAAATAATTGTGTTGTAAAACAAATAAAATAAGTTGTAAGATAAATTGTTTCTGAAGTGGAGGGATATACCAGTCTTCTTCTAAGAAGTATGCTATAGCATTGACTCCCTGATTGTGGGGAATATTAGAATAAAGTGCTTCCACATCACAGGTTATCCATAAATGGTCTTTAGTAACTTGAATATGTTTTAATTTGTCTAGCAAATCAGAAGAATCTATGATATACGAATCCAGATTTATCACATACTTTTGGAGAAAACAATCTATATAAGCAGAAACATTCTCAGTTAGACTACCTATGCCCGCTATTATCGGTCTGCCCGGTGGATTAACCGTATCCTTATGGATTTTGGGCAGATGATAATAGGAGGCACAGGTAGGTTCTTTGGGTAACATTCATTGTTTAAGAAGACGTCGATGGAAGAGCATGCTCCGCTTCGGATGTCTGGAAGATGGAGCCGCTACACGCTGGATGGATGAAGATAGAAGATGCCGTCTGGGTGAAGACTTCTGCGGGCTTGGATGAAGACTTCGGCTGCTTGGATGAAGACTTTTGCCGGCTCCTTGGAGGATGGATGTTGGATCTTCAAAACTGTAAGTCGATCTTCAGGGGTTACTGTTAGGATTTTTTAAGGGTTTATTGGGTGGGTTTTATTTTTAGATTAGTGTTTGGGTGCAATAGAGATAAATGCCCTTTTAAGGGCAATGCCCATCCAAATGCCCTTTTCAGGGCAATGGGGAGCTTAGGTTTTTTTAGAGAGGATTTTATTTGGGGGAGTTGGTTGTGTGGGTGGTGGGTTTTACTGTTGGGGGGTATTTGTATTTTTTTTTACAGTTTAAGGGCTATTTGTAGTTTATTGTAGGTTAGGGTTTTTTAGTTTAAATCTTTGATCATTTATCTTTTGTAACTTAGTGTTTATTTTTTTTTGTAACTTAGTTGTTAGTTTTTTGTAACAGTAATTTTTTAGTGTAGATTTAAATTATTTGAGTAGGGTTAGGTTTCTAAATATATAATATAGTTAATTTAATTTGTAGTTTGATGTAATTTTATTATAAAAGTTAGGTTAGATTAATTATTAATTTGATATAGTTGAATGTAATTTTATTATAAAAGTTAGGTTAGATTAATTTAATTATTAATTTAATATAGTAGAATGTCATTTTATTATAATAGTTAGGATAGGTTAATTATTAGTTTAATATATTTTAACGTAATTTTAAAGGTAAGTTTAAATTCATTATAAGATAGGGATTAGTTAATATTTAGTATAAAGTTAGCGGGTTGTTAGGTTTAGGGGTTAATAGTTTAATTTAGTTTATGACGATGTGGGGGGTGGCAGTTTAGGGGTTAATAACATAATGTAGGTGGCGGCGGTGTAGGGGGCAGCAGATTAGGGGTTAATAACATAATGTAGTTGGCAGCAGTATAGGGGGCGGCAGATTAGGGGTGTTTAGACTCCGGTACATGTTAGGGTGTTAGGTGTAAATGTTACTTTTATTAAACCATAGGAATCAATGGGATATCAGGCTTAGATTAGGCGGTGGATTGAAAACCAGGTACGCTGGGACGCAATAGTGGCGAGCGTACCTGATAGTTATTTGTTAACTTCCAAAAGTAGTCAGATAGTGCAGAATTTGCATTCGGAACATCTGTAGTGACATAAGCATCGATCTGTGTCTGACTGAGACCGGCGGATCGCATGTTACGTCACAGATTTCTACTTTTGCCGGTCTGTAGGCTTTGATAAATGAGGTGAATCAAGCTCGCCACGATTACGCTGCGGAATTCCAGTGTATTTGTGGTTGATGGCTCGAAATAAATAAAATAAATAAGTCTCTATGGCCTCTAGTTATCAACGTGTCTACTTACCTGCATTCGCCGGCCCCAATACGCTTGCCTAAGCTCGCCTAACATCGCCGCCACAGACCTGAATACGTTCGCCAAAGTTATCAAGAAAGCTGTCAAGAAGCTGCGCACCAAGTACAGAACGATGAGCAGCGGACTGTTGTTAACTGACAGTCATCGATCTCACTGCTCATCGGCTTCTTCGCAGCTTTCTTGCTAGCCTGTCACTAAGCACCCACACTATACTATACAGTTTTACCCTCTAAACCACCGCTCCCGGAGCCCCCCAGCCCCCCGCACCTAAATAAACTTATTAACCCCTAAACCGCCGCTCCCAGACCCCGCCGCAACTATAATAAATATATTAACCCTAAACCGCCGCTCCCGGACCCCGCCGCCACTATAATAAATATATGAACCCCTAAACCGCCGCTCCCAGACCCCGCCGCCACTATAATAAATATATGAACCCCTAAACCGCCATTTCCGGACCCCACCGCCACCTACATTACATTTATTAACCCCATATCCTGCTGATCCCAGACCCCACCGTAAATAAATAAATGTATTTAACCCCTAAACCGCCGCACCCGGAGCCCTCCGCCATGATATTACATTTATTAACCTTTATCCTGCCCCCCCTACACTGCCGACACCTACAGTACATTGATTAACCCCTAATCTACCCCCCCCTACACTGCCGCCAATATATTAAATTAATTAACCCCAAAACCTAAGTCTAACCCTATCCCTAACAGCCCCCTAACTTAAATATTTTTTTAATTAATCTAAATAAATATTCCTATAATTAAATAAATTAATCCTATTTAAAACTTAATACTTACCTATAAAATAAACCCTAAGATAGATACAATATAATTAATAATAACATTATAGCTATTTTAGGGTTTATTTTTATTTTACAGGCAACTTTGTATTTATTTTAACTAGGTACAATAGTTATTAAATAGTATTTAACTATTTACTAGCTATCTAGATAAAATAATTACAAATTTACCTGTAAAATAAATCCTAACCTAAGTTACAAATACACCTAACACTACACTATCAATAAATTAATTAAATTAACTACAATTATCTAAAATAAAATACAATTAAATAAACTAAACTATATTACAAAAAACCCCACAAAATTACAAAAAATAAAAAAATATTACAAGAAGTTTAATCTAATTACACCTAATCTAAGCCCCCTAATAAAATAAAAAATCCCCCCAAAATAATAAAATTCCCTATCATAAACTAAATTACAAATAGCCCTTAAAAGGGCCTTTTGCGGGGCATTGCCCCAAATTAACCAGCTCTTTTACCAGCCCTTAAAAGGGCTTTTTGTGGGGCATTGCCCCAAAGTAATCAGCTCTTTTACCTGTAAAAAAAATAAATACAATACCCCCCAACATTACAACCCACCACCCAAACACCCCTACTCTAAAACCCACCCAATCCCCCCTTAAAAAACCCTAACATTACCCCATTGAAGATCACCCTACCTTGAGCCGTCTTCACCCGGCCGGGCACCACTGGGCATCCGATGGGTCAGAAGAGGACATCCAGACAGGCAGAAGTCTTCATCCTATCCGGGCAGAAGAGGACACCCGGACAGGCAGACATCTTCATCCAAGCGGCATCTTCGATCTTCATCCTTCCGGCAATGAGCAGCTCCATCTTGAAGACCTCCGGCGTGGAACATCCTTCTAGGCCGACAACTACCCGATGAATGGCTGGTCCTTTAAATTACGTCATCCAAGATGGCGTCTCTCGAATTCCGATTGGCTGATAGGATTCTATCAGCCAATCGGAATTAAGGTAGGAAATATCCGATTGGCTGATGTAATCAGCCAATCGGATTGAAGTTCAATCCCGATTGGCTGATTGGATCAGCCAATAGAATTGACCTCGCATTCTATTGGCTGATCCAATCAGCCAATCGGATTGAACTTCAATCCGATTGGCTGATTACATTTTTCCTACCTTAATTCCGATTGGCTGATAGAATCCTAGCTAGTAAATAGTTAATTACTGATTACTTTGGGGCAATGCCCAGCAAAAAGCCCTTTTAAGGGCTGGTAAAAGAGCTGGTTACTTTGGGGCAATGCCCCGCAAAAGGCCCTTTTAAGGGCTATTTGTAATTTAGTTTAGGATAAGGAATTTTATTATTTTGGGGGGCATTTTTATTTTATTAGGGGGCTTAGATTAGGTGTAATTAGATTAAACTTCTTGTAATATTTTTTATTTTATGTAATTTAGTGTTTAGGTTTTTTGTAATATAGTTTAGTTTATTTAATTGTATTTTATTTTAGATAATTGTAGTTAATTTAATAAATTTATTGATAGTGTAGTATTAGGTGTATTTGTAACTTAGGTTAGGATTTATTTTACAGGTAAATTTGTAATTATTTTATCTAGATAGCTAGTAAATAGTTAAATACTATTTAATAACTATTGTACCTAGTTAAAATAAATACAAAGTTGCCTGTAAAATAAAAATAAACCCTAAAATAGCTATAATGTTATTATTAATTATATTGTATCTATCTTAGGGTTTATTTTATAGGTAAGTATTAAGTTTTAAATAGGATTAATTTATTTAATTATAGGAATATTTATTTAGATTAATTAAAAAAATATTTAAGTTAGGGGGCTGTTAGGGATAGGGTTAGACTTAGGTTTTGGGGTTAATTAATTTAATATATTGGCGGCAGTGTAGGGGGGGGTAGATTAGGGGTTAATCAATGTACTGTAGGTGGCGGCAGTGTAGGGGGGGCAGGATAAAGGTTAATAAATGTAATATCATGGCGGAGGTATTACAAGAAGTTTAATCTAATTACACCTAATCTAAGCCCCCTAATAAAATAAAAATGCCCCCCAAAATAATAAAATTCCTTATCCTAAACTAAATTACAAATAGCCCTTAAAAGGGCCTTTTGCGGGGCATTGCCCCAAAGTAACCAGCTCTTTTACCAGCCCTTAAAAGGGCTTTTTGCTGGGCATTGCCCCAAAGTAATCAGTAATTAACTATTTACTAGCTAGGATTCTATCAGCCAATCGGAATTAAGGTAGGAAAAATGTAATCAGCCAATCGGATTGAAGTTCAATCCGATTGGCTGATTGGATCAGCCAATAGAATGCGAGGTCAATTCTATTGGCTGATCCAATCAGCCAATCGGGATTGAACTTCAATCCGATTGGCTGATTACATCAGCCAATCGGATATTTCCTACCTTAATTCCGATTGGCTGATAGAATCCTATCAGCCAATCGGAATTCGAGAGACGCCATCTTGGATGACGTAATTTAAAGGACCAGCCATTCATCGGGTAGTTGTCGGCCTAGAAGGATGTTCCACGCCGGAGGTCTTCAAGATGGAGCTGCTCATTGCCGGAAGGATGAAGATCGAAGATGCCGCTTGGATGAAGATGTCTGCCTGTCCGGGTGTCCTCTTCTGCCCGGATAGGATGAAGACTTCTGCCTGTCTGGATGTCCTCTTCTGACCCATCGGATGCCCAGTGGTGCCCGGCCGGGTGAAGACGGCTCAAGGTAGGGTGATCTTCAATGGGGTAATGTTAGGGTTTTTTAAGGGGGGATTGGGTGGGTTTTAGAGTAGGGGTGTTTGGGTGGTGGGTTGTAATGTTGGGGGGTATTGTATTTATTTTTTTTACAGGTAAAAGAGCTGATTACTTTGGGGCAATGCCCCACAAAAAGCCCTTTTAAGGGCTGGTAAAAGAGCTGGTTAATTTGGGGCAATGCCCCGCAAAAGGCCCTTTTAAGGGCTATTTGTAATTTAGTTTATGATAGGGAATTTTATTATTTTGGGGGGATTTTTTATTTTATTAGGGGGCTTAGATTAGGTGTAATTAGATTAAACTTCTTGTAATATTTTTTTATTTTTTGTAATTTTGTGGGGTTTTTTGTAATATAGTTTAGTTTATTTAATTGTATTTTATTTTAGATAATTGTAGTTAATTTAATTAATTTATTGATAGTGTAGTGTTAGGTGTATTTGTAACTTAGGTTAGGATTTATTTTACAGGTAAATTTGTAATTATTTTAACTAGGTAGCTAGTAAATAGTTAATTAATATTTAATAACTATTGAACCTAGTTAAAATAAATACAAAGTTGCCTGTAAAATAAAAATAAACCCTAAAATAGGTATAATGTAATTATTAATTATATTGTATCTATCTTAGGGTTTATTTTATAGGTAAGTATTTAGTTTTAAATAGGATTCATTTATTTAATTATAGGAATATTTATTTAGATTAATTTAAATAATATTTAAGTTAGGGGGCTGTTAGGGTTAAGGTTAGACTTAGTTTTAGAGATTAATTTAATATATTGGTGGCGGTGTAGGGGGTATATTAGGGGTTAATCATTGTACTGTAGGTGGCGGCGGTTTAGGGGGGGCAGGATAAAGGTTAATAAATGTAATGTAGGTGGCAGAGGGCTCCGGGTGCGGCGGTTTAGGGGTTAAACAATTAATTTATTTGCGGCGGGGCCCGGGATCGGCAGGATAGGGGTTAATAAATGTAATGTATGTGGTGGCGGTACAGGGGGCGGCAGATTAGGGGTTAATAGGTATAATGTAGGTGGTGGCGGGGTCCGAGAGCAGCGGTTTAGGGTTCATAGTAGTCAGATTGTGCCGAACTTGCGTTTGGAACATCTGTAGTGAAGTAACCATCGATCTGTGTCGGACTGAGTCCAGCGGATCGTATGTTACGTCACTAAATTCTACTTTTGCCGGGCTGTAGGGCTTGATAATTACAGTGAATCAGCCTCGCCACAAATACGCTGTGGAATTCCAGCGTATTTGCAGTTGACGGCTTGATAACTAGAGGCCTATGTATCTATATTATTTTAAAAGGGACATAAATTAGTACAGATATGGTATGAGACTTGTTTAATTTGAAATGTAAGCAATTTATAACACATGGATGGTAAGCAATTAACTTCTACATTACAAAATATCTGTCTAAAAAAATAAATGTTAAAAAACTATCGGCCAGATTACGAGTTTTGCGTTAGAAGCTGTGCGGTGCTAACGAGCAGTTTTTTCTCACCGCTCACTTACCTGCAGCGCTGGTATTACAGGTTTCTACAAACCCAGCAACAAAAGGCAAGAAGTGAGCATTGAGCAAAATTGTGCTCCATACCGCACTCTAATACCAGCGCTGCTTAAGTCAGCGGTGAGCTGGTCATATGTGCTTGTGCACGATTTCCCCATAGACATCAATGGGGAGAGCCGGCTGAGAAAAAGTCTAACACCTGCCAAAAAGCAGAGTAAAGCTCAGTAACACAGCCCCATTGATTCCTATGGGGAAATAAAATGTATGTTTACACCTAACACCCTAACATGAACCCCGAGTCTAAACACCCCTAATCTTACACTTATTAACCCCTAATCTGCCGCCCCCGACATTGTCGCCACCTACATTATATTTTTTAACCCCTAATCTACCGCTCCCGACATCCCTGCCACTATAATAAACATATTAACCCCTAAACTGCTGCACTTCCGATTCGCAAACATTAGTTAAATATTATTAACCCCTAATCTGCACGTCCCTAGCATCACCTCCATCTACCTAAATGTATTATCCCCTAATCTGCCGCCCCCAACGTCGCCGCCACTATACTAAATGTATTAACCCCTAAACCTAAGTCTAACCCTAACCCTAACACCCCCTAACTTAAATATAATTACAATAAATCTAAATAAAAATTAATATTATTACCTAAATAATTACTATTTAAAACTAAATAATTACCCATTTGGATGGGCTCTTTTGCGGCCCAAAGCCCTAATCTAAAAATAAAACCCACCCAACACACCTTTAACCCCTTAATGACCACAGCACTTTTCCATTTTCTGTCCATTTGGGACCAAGGCTATTTTTACATTTTTGCAGTGTTTGTGTTTAGCTGTAATTTTCCTCTTACTCTTTTACTGTACCCACACATATTATATACCGTTTTTCTCGCCATTAAATGGACTTTCTAAAGATACCATTATTTTCATCATATCTTATCATACAAACACTTGTCTTTTATAATATAGGATATGTTTTTCTTTTTATCTGATCTGCTGTATTTATTGTGGACACACACTTTATTAATTGGATATCTATGTGACACCCATTGATTGCATGATTCAAACTGATTGAAATTTTCTATTGGTGTGTTGCCCCTTTAAATATAGCAGCTGTCCATACTTGTCCTCAGCATCTATGATTAAGCGCAAGTGTGCGTGAAACATGTAAGATCGCTGTTCCCTTCCTTTGTTTGTTGTGACTTTGTTCACTAACATGTGTATTTTTTTATTTGAATAAATTTACCTTTTCACTGTTGCTCAGTAGCCATCCGTTTTTCTCTCACTTGCTTTTGCAGTAGTCCGCCGCTTTGTTTGGTTGGCTCCACACTAGCCCTTCTCTAACGAGTTGGTCTGCCCTACTCCTCTTCCTTCTACCCGGCGGAAGCACACTGCAGCAGCACTCCCCCTTCTACATAAATATCTTTATACATTGAGATGTTCATGTGATATTTTCTAGTCAGCTTTTTATAGATTTGCTGCATTACATTGAATTTAGCACATGGGTAACTTGTCCCTTTAATAATTGTATATCAAATTTAATATTGAGTTTAATATCCCTTTATCTCATTTTCTCTGCTGAGGATGTCTCCCACACATTTTTTTTTCAAAGTGAGTTCAGGCTTAAGCAGTGTGATAAGCTCACTTTAAGATTATGTGCAAGTTTATTGGAGTCTGTATTTAATCAACGGTGGTCAAGTACAGGTGCAAGACCCTACATACTGTATGTCCTTAGTCTCCAGTTATGAGAAATAATGTACAGGGATAGGCAAGGTGTCCGTACAAGGACACTGGTGTCCGTGACTAGCCCTTGCAGTGTCCGCCACAACCTTAGTATATCTTTTCTTTCTGATTAAATAATAGGAATAAAAAAAAAAATGTAGTGTGAATAAAGTTAGTGGTTTTTCAAGACACTGCTAGCGATATTGGGTGATAAGTTATGTAATAAATAAATGTATATCTGCATCTGTATAATAACACCCAGCTCTATACAAAGACACAGTAGTGACACTGGCACATGCGTATAGCCAGACAAGGGATGGTCATAGGGTCAGTGCTATCTGCATCAGTATAATAACACCTAGCACTATATAATGGCACTGTAGTGACATTGGCTCATGGGTATCAGAGGAGGGCTGGTTATAGAATCAGTAGTATCTGCATCAGTATAACACCCAGCGCTATATAATGACACAGTAGGGACACTGGCACATGGGTATAGCCAGAGGAGGGCTGGTTATAGAATCAGTAGGATCTGCATCAGTATAACACCCAGCACTATATAATGACACAGTAGGGACACTGGCACATGGGTATAGCCAGAGGAGGGCTGGTTATAGAATAAGTAGTAACTGCATCAGTGTAACACCTAGCACTATATAATGACACAGTAGTGACACTGGCACATGGGTATAGCCAGAGGAGGGCTAGTTATAGGATCAGTGGTATCTGCATCAGTGTAATAACACCCAGCACTATATAATGACACAGTAGTGACACCGGCTCATGGGTATAGCCAGAGGAGGGCTGGTTATAGGGTCAGTGGTATCTGCATCAGTATAATAACACCCAGCACTATATAATGACACAGTAGTGACACTGGCACATGGGTATAGCCAGAGGAGGGCTGGTTATAGCATCAGTGGTATCTGCATCAGTATAATAACACCCAGCACTATATAATGACACAGTAGTGACACTGGCACATGGGTATAGCCAGAGGAGGGCTGGTTATAGCATCAGTGGTATCTGCATCAGTATAATAACACCCAGCACTATATAATGACACAGTAATGACACTGGCACATGGGTATAGCCAGAGGAGGGCTGGTTATAGAATCAGTAGTATCTGCATCAGTATAACACCCAGCACTATATAATGACACAGTAGGGACACTGGCACATGGGTATAGCCAGAGGAGGGCTGGTTATAGAATAAGTAGTATCTGCATCAGTATAATAACACCCAGCACTATATAATGACACAGTAGTGACATTGGCACATGGGTATAGCCAGAGGAGGGCTGCTTATAGGATCAGTGGTATCTGCATCAGTATAATAACACCCAGCACTATATAATGACACAGTAGTGACACTGGCACATGGGTATAGCCAGAGGAGGGCTGGTTATAGGATCAGTGGTATCTGCATCAGTATAATAACACCCAGCGCTATATAATGACACAGTAATGACACTGGCACATGCGTATAGACAGAGGAGGGCTGGTTATAGGATCAGTGGTATCTGCATCAGTATAATAACACCCAGCACTATATAATGACACAGTAGTGACACTGGCACATGGGTATAGCCAGAGGAGGGCTGGTTATAGGATCAGAGATATCTGCATCAGTATAATAACACCAAGCACTATATAATGACACAGTAGTGACACTGGCACATGGGTATAGCCAGAGGAGGGCTGGTTATAGGATCAGTGGTATCTGCATCAGTATAATAACACCCAGCACTATAAAATAATGTTTTTAATTTCAAATGTACCTTGGTGTCCTTCACTAAGGTCTGTACTTTGGAAAATCTCTGCCACAGCCTTTGTCTGTGCCTATCCCTGCTTATATTATCTAGTGTATTATGCAAAAATGTAGATCAATGAAATACAGAGCGAAAATACAAAAAAAAATCATCAAATGTATATTCCATTTAAAAATTACTGATCACAAAATGACTACAATGTGGTTTAGCATTGTTCCCTAACAGATTCTATTGCAAATGAACGTTCTGGATAACCCTAAAAAAGCAAATGTTATACATAATATTTACTAGTTGCGCATATTCAAGCTACAAGAAAGTGGAGTTCACACTACTGGACTATGATATAGCTACATAAAAGCCTGGAGGTCCAGGGCAATGTTGAGTCCTTGAGGACTAAGTGTATTAAGAGTATTGAGTTTGTGTATCTAGTATGTTTCACGTTGAGGGATATATCTTAAACTGTTGTTAGAACTATTAGGTGGAACCCAGACTATAATTTTAATATGCAGTCCACTGGGATCAGAATTGTGTTTTATTTTAAAGTGAACGGGTATACTATGTGTTTCCATTCCATGTTTAATATTATTACAGTGTTCATTGAACCGTGTTGGGAATTGGGATTGTTATCTTTGTTCTACCTATATAAAGACAATTACATATACAAGTAAGGAGGTACACCACATATGTAGATCTGCATGTAAACTTATATTTCACCTTACAGGGAGTGCAGAATTATTAGGCAAGTTGTATTTTTGAGGATTAATTTTATTATTGAACAACAACCATGTTCTCAATGAACCAAAAAAACTCATTAATATCAAAGCTGAATAGTTTTGGAAGTAGTTTTTAGTTTGTTTTTAGTTATAGCTATTTTAGGGGGATATCTGTGTGTGCAGGTGACTATTACCGTGCATAATTATTAGGCAACTTAACAAAAAACAAATATATACCCATTTCAATTATTTATTTTTACCAGTGAAACCAATATAACATCTCAACATTCACAAATATACATTTCTGACATTCAAAAACAAAACAAAAACAAATCAGTGACCAATATAGCCACCTTTCTTTGCAAGGACACTCAAAAGCCTGCCATCCATGGATTCTGTCAGTGTTTTGATCTGTTCACCATCAACATTGCGTGCAGCAGCAACCACAGCCTCCCAGACACTGTTCAGAGAGGTGTACTGTTTTCCCTCCTTGTAAATCTCACATTTGATGATGGACCACAGGTTCTCAATGGGGTTCAGATCAGGTGAACAAGGAGGCCATGTCATTAGATTTTCTTCTTTTATACCCTTTCTTGCCAGCCACGCTGTGGAGTAGTTGGACGCGTGTGATGGAGCATTGTCCTGCATGAAAATCATGTTTTTCTTGAAGGATGCAGACTTCTTCCTGTACCACTGCTTGAAGAAGGTATCTTTCAGAAACTGGCAGTAGGACTGGGAGTTGAGCTTGACTCCATCCTCAACCCGAAAAGGCCCCACAAGCTCAATTTTGATGATACCAGCCCAAACCAGTACTCCACCTCCACCTTGCTGGCGTCTGAGTCGGACTGGAGCTCTCTGCCCTTTACCAATCCAGCCACGGGCCCATCCATCTGGCCCATCAAGACTCACTCTCATTTCATCAGTCCATAAAACCTTAGAAAAATCAGTCTTGAGATATTTCTTGGCCCAGTCTTGACGTTTCAGCTTGTGTGTCTTGTTCAGCGGTGGTCGTCTTTCAGCCTTTCTTACCTTGGCCATGTCTCTGAGTATTGCACACCTTATGCTTTTGGGAACTCCAGTGATGTTGCAGCTCTGAAATATGGCCAAACTGGTGGCAAGTGGCATCTTGGCAGCTGCACGCTTGACTTTTCTCAGTTCATGGGCAGTTATTTTGTGCCTTGGTTTTTCCACACGCTTCTTGCGACCCTGTTGACTATTTTGAATGAAACGCTTGATTGTTCGATGATCACGCTTCAGAAGCTTTGCAATTTTAAGAGTGCTGCATCCCTCTGCAAGATATCTCACTATTTTTGACTTTTCTGAGCCTGTCAAGTCCTTCTTTTGACCCATTTTGCCAAAGGAAAGGAAGTTGCCTAATAATTATGCACACCTGATATAGGGTGTTGATGTCATTAGACCACACCCCTTCTCATTACAGAGATGAACATCACCTAATATGCTTAATTGGTAGTAGGCTTTCGAGCCTATACAGCTTGGAGTAAGACAACATGCATAAAGAGGATGATGTGGTCAAAATACTCATTTGCCTAATAATTCTGCACTCCCTGTATATTCTTTAGTGTTGTCGGTGTTAGTGAAAGTGTAACCTTTTGTTATGGACTTACACACTCCACATCTGCTTAAACCGCAGGGCCATGTTCCATTGGTTCTACTCAGCCAAATAGAATTGGGAATATTCTGCGGTTTAGGAGTCCTCACTATTCTCAATTTAGACAGCACTAGCAAGCTCTTGAGATCGCTATTCTTTTTATATATTACAGGTATTTCGGGCAAAATATTCCCTAATATGGGATCGATAGTAAGGATTCGCCAGTGCTTGTTTAAAATATTCTCTATCAATTTACTCCCCTGGATGTATGTTGTAATAAAGCCCAGATCTGCAACAACTTATTTTATACTGAAATTTTTTTTATAATAATTATAATAATAATAATAATAATAATAATAATAATAATAATAATAATAAATAAATCATTTTTTTATACATTTTATTTCTGGAAACTTTTAGTGACAGTCACAAAAATATTTTTAGTAAATGTACATCAATACATTTCAGCAAATCACATCATTTCTATACCAATTTTACAAATTTTGGAAGTAGTTATATTCTCTGATCAAATGTCTGGACAATGGTGTCAATTTATTATTAAATACTAGACATTCAGGACTTCTGGTGGGCGGGACTGCTGGATTGAAGTAAGTGTAAGGAGCTCCATATCTCTGAGCTGCAAAAATTGCTTCTTTTTTAATCTACACTATCATCCAGCCCCCCCACACACAGTGTCTTGCTAGCCCACTTTCAGTAAGTGAAGGGCATTACATCGGCCCTAGCCCCCAGTGGTGACAAATGGAACCCACGTGGTTCGCCATTTCGGCACTACAGAGTGGCTGCTGCCGTCATCCTCAAACCAATTTTAAAGCTGATAGAATAACACAGAAATGGCAAGAGGTTTGCGACTTTAGAGACAACATTGTACACGCTCCCTGAGTGAAGAGCCAACAAACATATGCAATGGATGCTGGGCCTAGCAGAGGACCATTGACTGCATAAAGATTGTCTCCCCCATCTACCCACAAATAGCGGGGAAACAAATAGCGACACACAAATGGCTGCTGGAACATAGCCTTAAAGTGAAAGTAAATCCTAGCGTTTTACAAACGCTAGGATTTACTATTGAAACAAATAAAGGGGACTTTCATTCATGAGGTATAAGATACTTCATGTAGAAAGCTCCTTTATTTGATTCAATCAATTGCTGTTTTTACCTTGTACATCAGACCATGGCAAAAACATTTTTGGCTAAGAGGTGACGTTTTCACCTCTTAGCCAATAGCCGTGTGGTAAATCCGGCTCCCATGGGCTCCAAGCTGGATTTACCGCACGGCTATTGGCTATGGCTAAGAGGTTAAAACGTCACCTCTTAGCCAAAAATTTTTTTGCCGTGGGCTGCTGTACAAGGTAAAAACGGCGATCGATCGAATCAAATAAAGGAGCTTTCTACATGAAGTATCTTATACTTCATGAATGAAAGTCCCTTTTATTTGTTTCAATAGTAAATCCTAGCTTTTATAAAACGCTAGGATTTACTTTCACTTTAAGATCACTGTTACGGCCTTTAACATACAGACTGAGGGATAGGCCACGCAATTGCCTTCAAGCCCGAATCGCGGCCTACAGTAAGAAATGGAGGAGGCAATCTCACACTGCCATATTGATGGTGCGTACCTTACAATATAATTAGCAGGTAATTGGGGGGATATTTTCTCACCAGGAGTAACTCACTTCACACATATACCCCTCCTTAAAAAGGGTGAAGGGAAAGAAAAAGAAAACGAGAAGACTTGACAAAATTGCAAGCCTAGCAGAGCTTCTGATTTTACTTATAATTCTTGATGCATAGCTAGTATAGCTATTTTTTTCTGTATTCAATGAACAGTCTGAATACCAAACATCCTCAATTTGCTTAATTTATATTCTTCCATTGTTAACGACAGAATCTGCAATCTAATTTCACTCAGGTCTAATGACAGGCCCTGAACTTGTACTGTGAGGGACAGGTTGACATTCGCACACTTTCTCAAACAGAGTCATTTACCCCAATAAGCTATCACACTTTTGGAAAAACACCTCCTCAGAAAGACATCAAGAACTACAAAAAAAGAGCTACTGACAAGACTGTGGTGTGGCTACTTTGTAGGAATATGAACTTTGCCTCTTATCGTAGTGTACCCTCCTGTACATAGCAATCACTTCTGAAACCTACTAATGCTAGTATACTAATTGAGGATCTGCCCTCATTAGCCTGAATAATTGCGTTCTGAAAGAAAACTGGTTAATGGACAGGTTCCTCATTTCTAACAAGATGTCTCAAAGGACCAAAAACCAAGGAGCCTCTACCCGCATCCGCATCAGTTCCATCTACAGCTGTAACCCCAGATACTCAAGTACTTACTTCGGAACACCAGTTGAACTCTCTGCTTCTTGCCAAACTAGACAACCTGCAGAAAGGTATGGATACCCTCACATCTGAGGTTAAACAATTCAACTCAAGATTAACTTCAGCAGAACAATGGATATCGGATCTGGAAGATGGCCACAATACCTCCTCTACACAAATTAAAAAGTTAATTCAGCAAAATATATCCCTGCACTAAAAGCTAGACGACTTAGAAAACCGCTCTCCCAGGAACAATGTTAGACTTGTGGGTTTGCCGAAACTGTTCGACCATTGGAAATACTCTACTTCGCAGAACATTTGCTACCCAACTTGCTGAAAGTCCCAGTTGATCTTATCCCTATGAAAGTGGAAAGAGCGCACAAGACAAGAATACTCCACCAAGAGGAACTATGATCAAATATCTAAATTTTCAATCTAAAATTCAACTCCTGCAAGTATACAGGAAACTACAGATGTTCATATATACGACGACAAAAGGTTTTACCTGTTCCAAGACTATTCATCTGATGTCCAACAGAGGAGGAAAGAGTTTGCTCCTTTGTGCACATACCTCCACAAGGAAAATCGCCAGGCTACCCTTCTGTATCCAGCACGCCTGCGCCTCAACACACCAAAGGGCCCCAGATTCTTTGATTCACCTAAAGAAGCACACACCTTTTTTGGATGAAGAGAAAGACCTCTTATTGCAACCATCACCTCTTCAACTAGACCCTTCTATATGACTACTCAAGCTTATACTGTATTTACCCCACTTAGGGAAAGAGGGACCTGTTATCTACTCGAGGACCAAACATGGCAGGGATCCTAGTAAGGTTGTATGTTAATTTTTTTATATATAAATTGAAACTATAGATAAGAAAGTAAAGTGACATATATTACTGTCACTTTAAAAGAAGGAAAACTGCACACAGTTATCTCTTAGGAAAAAATAAATTTTTAATTAGATTCCTATAGAAAATATGCTGATGACTGTATTAGGCCCAATGACCTTAGAACAGATATACACAAAACTATACATACAAAATTACAAAACAATAATAAAAAATGTGAGCATAAAACATTGAAGGGCACATAATATTAAATTGCACAGTTCAGTACCGACTTCTGCAGTTGAGCTACAACCATCAGGCTGCACATCGCTTCCATACAACTCACAAACAACTTTCTCTCCCTTTTTGCTATATTTTTTCCTTTCTTCTCTGTTATATATATTTTTGTCTAAGAACATCTTGTAGCTGAAATGTGAACTTAGATGTTTGTATAGTCTGTTTTATGAGAGTGAACGCCATGTAAAAAGGATGTGCACACAAATGTAATACATAATAGCAGAATTGGCATAAAAATGTTTACACTAGGAATTATGTGTTAACAATGTTGCTTTAAAATACTGCTGTTGTTTAAATGGGCAATCTCTATATAAGTTATTTCTTAAGATGGTTTAGTCTCCCTTAAGGATTTCTAATGAGTAATCTCCTGAGCACAGACAGGTGCTAAAAAAGAGGTATTTCTGGATCTTTAATTATGCCCTGACGAAGCCCCTGACACACAGAAGAGTTGTGGGGGTGAAACACTCTAGATGTTGGCACTTTGTGTGTTTTACCATTAGCTAACTTAAGGCTTATTGATTTCTACTTGTGACCGTATTTGGAGGAGGAGAATTTGTTGCAAAGTATCGGTGAACTTTCAGTTTGTTTTGTTGGTGGGAGGAGTTTCCGGACGTCCACGAAGTGTCCTGTATGGGTTGGACTGGACATAATCCACGGAGCAATTTGACACAGAACTGTGTTTCTTTAGAAGTTCATTTTCAGTCTGCTTTTAGGCTGACAAGCTACATTACATTATACTTTAAAGCTTATCCAGTGATTGACAGGCAGGACGGCCTGTGGCATAGAGGTTTCTGGACTCCATCCAATCAGAAAAGAGGTTGTTAGGATTTCAAGCACATCCACCTCCTACGTCATTTTCATCAGCCTGACACTGTAAGTAAAGTGATGGAACGCCGCTATACTGGCGTGTTGCTCTGAGAGGTATACCTCTGGACTTTTTCATATGCTAGCTAGCTTTATCTCTTGGGGACTTTGTGAGTTGTAAGGAAGCGATGTGCAGCCTGATGGTTGTAGCTCAACTGCAGAAGTCGGTACTGAACTGTGCAATTTAATAGTATGTGTCCTTCAATGTTTTATGCTCACATTTTTTTTTTTTTTTTTGTAATTTTGTATGTATAGTTTTGTGTATGTCTATTCTAAGGTCATTGGGCCTAATCCCGTCATCAGCATATTTTCTATAGGAATCTAATTAAAAAAATATTTTTTCCTAAGAGATAACTGTGTGCAGTTTTCCTTCTTTTAAAGTGACAGTAATACAGTGGGGAAAAAAAGTATTTAGTCAGCCACCAATTGTGCAAGTTCTCCCACTTAAGAAGATGAGAGAGGCCTGGTTTTTCATCATAGGTATACCTCAACTATGAAACTAATAAGGTATACCAAAGCGCCAACTATACGAAGGCTGGGTCTGGACCTAATGCAATATTGTCAAACGATTACAATAAACAATTTATTGAGTACACAAATAAGTTAAAAACATGGATCCATGTATAAACAATCAAATTTATACAACAATAATAGCTAAATGAATAGTTAAAACAAATAGTTATGTAACGGATATAGCATTTAAAATTGTGCAAACATTGCTCTTAAAAATATTCATAAAAAATTCCAAATTTAGTATAAGGCTCACAACAGAAATTCAACTTTGTGTTTACCATATACACATACACAAATTTGTACAGCAATAATAGCTAAATGAATAGTTAAAACAAATAGTTAAATAGCAGATATGGCATTTAAAATTGTGCAAACAATGCTCTTAAAAAATATTCCTAAAAAATTCCAAATTAAGTATAAGGCTCACAACAAAAATTCAACTTTGTGTTTACCACATACACATAATAGGTGAAATATATTAGTCAGTTATATAATATTATCTAACCAATAATGTTCTCGATTCTATGCAATACTAAATATTGCCAATAGTGACTAATGTGTAAGGCTCTGAGTAAGACCTTTAACTGTGTGTTTAACACATACGCATTGTCAAGTAAAACATATTGTGACAGCAATAAGCCAATGTAAAGAATGTGTATCAAAAAAGTTGTGTGCAAAAATTAGTGTACAAAAGATATTAATGGTCAAAAAATAGGTTGATCTTCAAAAAAACGTGAATTAAGAACAAAGATTGTGAAAAATGAAAAACCAAAAATTTACAAAAACATTGTGGTGTGTTCCAATAGTAACTTATATAAATGTAAATAATAGTCCAAAAAATAGTCCAACAGTGAAAACTTAATAGAAAAAATAATCCAACAATAAATTATAATAAGTAGTGTGTCTCTTTAAGAAAAAACAATAATCCTTAAAGTGTTGTGAATCCTAACAGCAATAGTTATGGTGATTTTCCAAGTGTTTTATACTGAATAACAGTGTCAGACTTGCTAGCCGTTTTCCAACCCAAAATTCTATCTTCTTGGCAAATATTTTGTTATAATCCCTGGATGATCCTTCTGTAAAAGAAAGATATGATGGTGTAGATTGTTTTTAGATCAATAGAAAATGAAATTGTGCTTACCAGTCGACGCGTTTCGGTCACGCGTCGACTGGTAAGCACAATTTCATTTTCTATTGATCTAAAAACAATCTACACCATCATATCTTTCTTTTACAGAAGGATCATCCAGGGATTATAACAAAATATTTGCCAAGAAGATAGAATTTTGGGTTGGAAAACGGCTAGCAAGTCTGACACTGTTATTCAGTATAAAACACTTGGAAAATCACCATAACTATTGCTGTTAGGATTCACAACACTTTAAGGATTATTGTTTTTTCTTAAAGAGACACACTACTTATTATAATTTATTGTTGGATTATTTTTTCTATTAAGTTTTCACTGTTGGACTATTTTTTGGACTATTATTTACATTTATATAAGTTACTATTGGAACACACCACAATGTTTTTGTAAATTTTTGGTTTATCATTTTTCACAATCTTTGTTCTTAATTCACGTTTTTTTGAAGATCAACCTATTTTTTGACCATTAATATCTTTTGTACACTAATTTTTGCACACAACTTTTTTGATACACATTCTTTACATTGGCTTATTGCTGTCACAATATGTTTTACTTGACAATGCGTATGTGTTAAACACACAGTTAAAGGTCTTACTCAGAGCCTTACACATTAGTCACTATTGGCAATATTTAGTATTGCATAGAATCGAGAACATTATTGGTTAGATAATATTATATAACTGACTAATATATTTCACCTATTATGTGTATGTGGTAAACACAAAGTTGAATTTTTGTTGTGAGCCTTATACTTAATTTGGAATTTTTTAGGAATATTTTTTAAGAGCATTTTTTGCACAATTTTAAATGCCATATCTGCTATTTAACTATTTCTTTTAACTATTCATTTAGCTATTATTGCTGTACAAATTTGTGTATGTGTATATGGTAAACACAAAGTTGAATTTCTGTTGTGAGCCTTATACTAAATTTGGAATTTTTTATGAATATTTTTAAGAGCAATGTTTGCACAATTTTAAATGCTATATCCGTTACATAACTATTTGTTTTAACTATTCATTTAGCTATTATTGTTGCATAAATTTGATTGTTTATACATGGATCCATGTTTTTAACTTATTTGTGTACTCAATAAATTGTTTATTGTAATCGTTTGACAATATTGCATTAGGTCCAGACCCAGCCTTCGTATAGTTGGCGCTTTGGTATACCTTATTAGTTTCATCTTTCCATTTTGACAACTAGGTGTCAAATTATCAAAGCCAGAGGTCTTATTTAGTAGGCGCTAGGTGTACTCCACTATCAATATACCTCAACTATGAGAGACAAAATGTGGAAACAAATCCAGACAATCACATTGTCTGATTTGGAAAGAATTTATTTGCAAATTATGGTGGAAAATAAGTATTTGGTCACCTACAAACAACCAAGATTTCTGGCTCTCACAGACCTGTATCTTCTTCTTTAAGAGGCTCCTCTGTCCTCCACTCATTACCTGTATTAATGGCTCCTGTTTGAACTTGTTATCAGTATAAAAGACACCTGTCCACAACCTCAAACAGTCACACTCCAAACTCCACAATGGTGAAGACCAAAGAGCTGTCGAAGGACACCAGAAACAAAATTGTAGACCTGCACCAGGCTGGGAAGACTGAATCTGCAATAGGCAAGCAGCTTGGTGTGAAGAAATCAACTGTGGGAGCAATAATTAGAAAATGGAAGACATACAAGACCACTGATAATCTCCCACGCAAGATCTCACCCGTGGGGTCAAAATAATCACAAGAATGGTGAGCAAACATCCCAGAACCACACGGGGGGACCTAGTGAATGACCTGCAAAGAGCTGGACCAACGTAACAAAGGCTACCATCAGTAAAATACTACGCTCCCAGGGACTCAGATCCTGCAGTGCCAGACGTGTCCCCCTGCTTAAGCCAGTACATGTCCGGGCCCGTCTGAAGTATGCTAGAGAGCATTTGGATGATCCAGAAGTGGATTGGGAGAATGTCATATGGTCAGAGGAAACCAAAGTAGAACTGTTTAGTAGAAACACAGCTTGTCGTGTTTGGTGGAGAGAGAACACCATACCTACTGTGAAGCATGGGGGTGGCAACATCATGCTTTGGGGCTGTTTCTCTGCAAAGGGAACAGGACGACTGATCCGTGCACATGAAAGAATGAATGGGGCCATGTATCGTGAGATTTTGAGTGCAAACCTCCTTCCATCAGCAAGGGCATTGAAGATGAAATGTGGCTGGTTCTTTCAGCATGACAATGATCCCAAACACACCGCCCGGGCAATGAAGGAGTGGCTTCATAAGAAGCATTTCAAGGTCATGGAGTGGCCTAGCCAGTCTCCAGATCTCAACCCCATAGAAAACCTTTGGAGGGAGTTGAAATTCAGTGTTGCCCAGCAACAACCCCAAAACATCACTGCTCTAGAGGAGATCTGCATGCAGGAATGGGCCAACATACCAGCAACAGTGTGTGACAACCTTGTGAAGACTTACAGAAAACATTTGACCTCTGTCATTGCCAACAAGGATATATAACAAAGTATTGAGATTAACTTTTTATATTAACCAAATACTTATTTTCCGCCATAATTTGCAAATAAATTCTTTCCAAATCAGACAATGTAATTGTCTGGGTTTGTTTCCACATTTTGTCTCTCACAGTTGAGTTATACCTATGATGAAAATTACAGGCCTCTCTCATTTTCTTAAGTGGGAGAACTTGCACAATTGGTGACTGACTAAATACTTTTTTTTCCCCACTGTATATGTCACATTACTTTCTTATCTATAGTTTCAATTTATATTTAAATTTTTAAGGATTTGCACCAGTTTTATTCTTATGTGGTATTATCTCCTTCCTCCTAAATATATATAATTGTAAATTTTTTATATGTTGTTTTTTTATGTTTTACTATTCATTGTTATGTGTTTATACTGTATTATGTTGACCTCTGTATTATACTGCATTATACTGTATTATACTGTAATATACTGTAATTATACTGTAATATACTGTATTATGACTTGTTGACCTCTTAGATTTTGCACTAGTACATGCTCGCCTCTATTGGACACCACCCCTCTCCCCCTCCATAACACCACTCTTTGGGGCCTATCTATCAAGCTCCATACGGAGCTTGAGGGCCTGTGTTTCTGGCGAGCCTGTAGACTCGCCAGAAACACCAGTTATGAAGCAGCGGTCTAATGACCGCTACTCCATAACCCTGCCCGCCTGCTCTGATGAGGCGGACAGGAATCACTGGAATTCAACCTGATCGAGTACAATTGGGTTGATTGACACCCCCTGCTGGCGGCCCATTGGCCGCAAGTCTGCAGGCGGTGGCGTTGCACCAGCAGCTCAATGTTTAAAGACATTCTCTTTGCCTAGCGCCTAGTAACCAAACGTCTAGACATAGACACCTCTCACTCCCCCTACCTCCCGATTTGGGGAAATCCCAAATTTCCGCCAGGCTCACTATATTCGGTTTTCAGTAAATGGAAACAGCTAGGGATTGATAACCTTAGCAAAATTCTAGACAAGCCCACAAAATCAGTTTTACTTTTCAACATTATATGCCGTACCTACTCTGTTTCCCCTAACCAGTGATTCGCTTACTTTCAACTGCGCCATTATACAAACCAAGTCTTGCGTACCTGCAATACATTTTGGGATGTTACTCCTTTAGGACCTATATATAGCCTATTTTGTGATAATAGCTTTGCTATATCTCCTATATTTCAAGTACTATTGCTGACTAACCTACCTGCCTCACAACAGTGTTTAATGACCACTTGGAACAAACACACACTCAGACTTCAAACCACTGACACCATATACAATAGTCTCAAACTGACCTGGACTGCTACCCTAGCAGCTGATCTTAGGGAAACTCAGATTAGAGTAATACACCAAGACTACATCACCCCCGTAGGCTGAGCAAGTGGAGGAAGGATTTCTCTAATGTGTTTGGGAAATGTTCCTTTCCAGATGCTGATTTTCTGTATTACCTGTGGTATTGTCCTAAAGTTAGGAGATATTGGGGCCCAATTTTGCATTGGATGTCTAGGATGCTATGCCAACAGCTGTCACTTATGGAGTGCCATTCCTGTTAATAATTTAGCTACATCTTAGTAGCACATAGTACTATCTCTTGCCAATGAAAAACTAAATTTTTGACTATTTTGTTAAGTGGAAATAGGGATCCCCTGTTTTGGTACTCTGCCTTTGGTAACGCTTCTATAGCACCAATATTTACCTGCTCTTACCTTTCAACAGCTGTCACTTACAATTTCACATATTTTGTTTTTAAACCAGCTGCCTTGTAGTAGACACAATCAGAGACTAATCTCAACTGTTCTATTAATAGCTAGAAAATGCATTTTCTGCAAATGGTTGCAAAAGTAAGCACCCTCCGTTGTGTTTTTCAAACAAATGTTATTCAAATATGTAACCTATGAACAAGCTCTTACTATAGCTGATGTTTCTGTATGGACCCCACTCTTCCTGGATAAGTGGCAGCCATACCTAGACATGCTGGACTTGCCTGTCAAAGGACAACTGGTGGCTGCTTTCAGAAACACCATATACTGTATATATTGGAGGCAAGTTCTAGGGGTGAGTGGAATATCTGGGATTAACAGACCTGGGGAATCTGGGATAGTCATGCAGCCTTATTGTTTGTTTATTTAATGTTTTAAGTATGTAAAGTTTATTAAAGTTGTTTAACTTTGTGGAAAAGATATGTGACACATATGTTACATTGTACCATTGTTTTCAACACTGAACTTTGTGCAATTTATTCTTATACACCCTCTACCTATTAAGGATTTAAGGTTGTTTTTACTGTTATATTCTTAATAGGGTAAAAAAAAAGTGAATGTCGATGGCTGGACATTTATCTGATTGAACTGGTGGAACCCAGTGGAACTCTATAGACTTTAGACATGGATGATAAAGCCACAGGACATTGTTTACCTTTATATAATGTTGTCTTTAATGCTTTTTGCATCAGAAATGTCTTTTTATTTGTTGTAACCAGCTGTCTGATGTTTAATAAAAAAAGAATTTTAATAAAAAATAATAATTAAAAACACAAAACATTCAATAAAGTGAAAAATGAAAAAACTGTCTTTCTTAAAAAAAACAACACAAAAACATACTATTACATTTACATATATTACCATTTTTATGTCAGTGATTGAGTTATTCCTATTCTACATTAAACTTAAATTTTAAAAGCCTGAGATGGAATTAATAGAAAAATCCAATATTAGTTAAGTACAAATTAAATAGTCATTTTTATTGCTTCAAGCGCTTTACTTGGGATAAAACAGGTCAGTATTTGCCCATAGCCTTTTTTTTAAATCATACTATAACATTGAGTGATTTTATAGGATATTTTCTGTATACTTGTGTTTACCATGTAGTCAGCTTCTTAACCCTTTGGCTGCTAAGCCATTTCCCACCTGGGTGCTAATACTTTATTATATTTTTTACATTTTTTAAATTTTTGAAAACATTTTTTTTATCTATTTTTTTTTTTACAGACCAGACCTACACTGTTGGAAAGGTTAAGTGATTACCTTTCCAACAATAATTTAGGGGGGTCTGTAGCTGCTTAGATGTCTGAGATACAGGCTTCTAAGTAGCATGCCCCCTCCTCCTATACTTAACATTGTTAAGTATAAATAAAGTTGCGACGTGGCGTCATCACGTAATTGCGCGTGATGTCACCGTGCATCACGTGAAGCCCCGGCGATGCCTGTCATTCTACAGGCACGATCGCCGGGGTAGGAGCAGTAAGGAGCCCCCAGATCTCCCTCAAGGTGGGAGAGTGCTAGTGACGGCTTTGAGCCGTCATTAGCACCAGAGTGAGAAACTCTGTGACGGCTCAGAGCCGTCATTAGCACTTAAAGGGTTAAATAAAAATAAAGGGATAGGAAAGTCAAAATTAAACTTGCATGATTCAGATAGAGCATGTAATTTTAAGAGACTTTTAAATTCACAAATCTGCTTTGTTCTCGTGGCATCCCTTGTTGAAAAAGAATACACACATGTCCTACACTAGTGGGAGCTGCTGTTAATTGGTGCCTGCACACATTTGTCTTTTGTGATTGGCTGACTAGATGTGTTCATCTTGCTGCAAGTAGTGTAATGCTGTTCTTTCAGTAAAGGATACAAGAGAACAAAGCAAATTTAATAATGGAAGTAAATTGGAAAGTTGTTTAAAATTGTATGTTCTATCCAGATCATAAAAGAAAATGTTGGGGTTTTCTGTCCCTTACTCTAGTAGATTTGCATATGCTGCACTAAATTTATGGAATGAATCTAGTTGTGTTTATATTTTTCTCTTATTTTCCTAAACTAATTCTTTAATAACTGAGTATGTATGATACAAGGGTAAATAAGACAAAGCTGAGGAAAGAAATACCAAGGATACATTTCCTACTCAAAATCATACTAGCAAAACACAACAACTGCTGTAGCCAGAAACAGAATATAGTAATGGAGTGTTAACCCAATACTTAATATAACAACTCCACCAGAATGATGTAATTATTCTCATATAATCTCACATACCACTTCTTCATTATGTCACTAGATCTATGTATTATAAAGCAGTTTAGGAAAATAAACTTTTTACTCATACCATTGCAAAGTATTATGTCTTATAATGCATAGCCATAGTCCTTTTAAAAGGTGTTTTATTTCTCCCATGTGGACATTATGTAGAAAAGGACATTATGTAGAAAAATCACCAGTTTAAACTCTGGAAATAAATATTGCAAATGTATACACTAAAATTAAAATTCAATACTGCTCATATCATAATGAGCACATTTAGGGCCTGATTACAAGTGAAGCGCTAATTTACTGAGTGCCCATAAAAGGGAATATTAGCCTGTTTATAAGTGAGCAATAAATAACCAGCTATTAGAAGTGGCTGCTTATTGCTACTGCGAGCTTGCGGTAGCAATTAGTGCTCCGAAAATTAACCAGACATCAGAACTTCTCCGCCACTTTTTAAGTGATGGACTGAAATCATCCTGATCTGATATGATTAAGAAGATTGACGGCCCCTGCTAGCAACCAATTGGCCGCGAGTGGGCAGGGGTCGGCATTGCACAAGCATTTCACCAGAAATGTTTGTGCAATGTTAAATGCCGATAGCGAATGCAAATTATGTCCACTCGACCTTTAGTAAATCTATCAAAAAGAGTGAATGAATTCCTCTTTTCTGTAATACTATTATTATAGGCCAGATTACAAGTGGTGCACTATTTAGCACTTTTGCTCACACACAAATATATATATATAGGAATTTTTTTATTAAAAATACAGAGACCATTTTCCCCTATGTGAAGAACATTGGAATATTACAAATATGTACAGTACATACACAGTAAAACACAATATTAAATATTGATTAAAAAGGAAATTTCTTGCAAAGTATATATACATATGTATATATGTGTATACATGTGTATATACGTGGCTTAAATGTTAATACACATGTATACACATATATAGAGATGTATATATATACGGGACATACTTACCATGTATAATATATTTTATAGCCCTTTCTATTTAAATACATTGTCATATACCATATACCTTTTAAACCTTATAACTTTAAAAAAATATATTTATATGACTAATTTTGATTAGATAGTATATATGTGAGTGTAACTCTTAATTTTAATGTATTTATGTTGTGTTTAATTCAACCTTTTTCTAGCCCTAACCCTTTACACAAGGTCTTCAGAGATGCTAACCCAGGGGTCGATCCGATATAAATCGTCGCCCGCAAAAGCCGGCGATGCCAATATTTGCGCGGGTTTGGTATCCTATATACGGCGTAACCTAGAAGTTACGCCCGTATATTTCTGCCGTCGCCCGCAGTTTTTTGGGCCATAGGCAGGTATACCAAACCCGCGCAGTTTGGTATCCAATATGCAGCGTAAGGACTTACGTGGCGAAAATGGAGAAAACTTACACCTAACGCATGCGCAATGTCTATCTCCCTGTCAACCGCGATCTGCTAAAATAAACCTAACACCAAACGCATGCGCAATATCTATCTCCCTGTCAACAGCGATCCCCCCCCCCCCGAAATCCCTAATAAAGTTATTACCCCCTAAACCGCCGCTCCCGGACCCCGCTGCCATCTACATAAACTAACCCCCTACTGTGAGCCTCTAAAACCGCCGCCATCTACCTTATCTATCCCCTAATCTGACCCCTTACACCGCCGCCACCTATATAAAAATTATTAACCCCTAATGTAATCCCCCTATACCGCCGCCAGCTATATTAATATTATTAACCCCTAATGTAAGCCCCTTACACCGCCGCCATCTCTATTAAAATGATTAACCCCTAATTTAATCTACCTACCCCGCCGCCAGCTATATTATCTATATTAACCCTAAGTATATTATAGTTAATATAGTTATTACATTATATATATTAACTATATTAACCCTAATTATATTAGGGTTAATATAGTTAATATAGTTACTATAGTATTTATATTAACTATATTAACTCTATCTAACCCTAACACCCCTAACTAAATTTATATTAAATTAATCTAATTCATTTATAAACTAAAATATTCCTATTTAAATCTAAATACTTACCTATAAAATAAACCCTAAGATAGCTACAATATAATTAATAATTACATTGTAGCTATGTTAGGGTTAATATTTATTTTACAGGTAAATTGTTAATTATTTTAACTAGGTATAATAGATATTAAATAGTTATTAACTATTTAATATCTACCTAGTTAAAATAATTACCCAATTACCTGTAAAATAAATCCTAACCTAAGTTACAAATACACCTACACTATCAATAAATTTAATAAACTACAAACATCTATCTAAAAATACAATTAAATTAACTAAACTAAATTACAAAAAAAAACAAACACTAAATTACAAAAAATAAAAAAAAGATTACAAGATATTTAAGCTAATTACACCTATTCTAAGCCCCCTAATAAAATAATAAACCCCCAAAATAAAAAAAATTCCCTGCCCTATTCTAAATTAAACAAATTTCAAAGCTCTTTACCTTACCAGCCCTTAAAAGGGCCTTTTGTGGGGCATGCCCCAAAGAATTCAGCTCTTTTGCATACAACAAATACAATACCCCCCCCCCCCATTACAACCCACCACCCACATACCCCTATTCTAAACCCACCCAAACCCCCCTTAAAAAAGCCTAACACTACCCCCCTGAAGATCTCCCTACCTTGTCTTCACCACACCGGGCCGAACTCCTGATCCGATCCGGGCGATGTCTTCCTCCAAGCGGCAAAGAAGAATTCTTCCTCCGGCGATGTCATCCTCCAAGCGGCAAAGAAGAATTCTTCCTCCGGCGACGTCTTCCTCCAAGCGGCAGCAAAGTCTTCATTCTTCCAGCGGCATCTTCAATCTTCTTTCTTCGCTCCGCCGCCGCGGAGCATCCATCCCGGCCGACTGCTGAACTTGGAATGAGGTACCTTTAAATGACGTCATCCAAGATGGCGTCCGCCGAATTCCGATTGGCTGATAGGATTCTATCAGCCAATCGAAATTAAGTTAAAAAAATCTGATTGGCTGATTGAATCAGCCAATCAGATTCAAGTTCAATCCGATTGGCAAATCCAATCAGCCAATCAGATTGAGCTCGCATTCTATTGGCTGATCGGAACAGCCAATAGAATGCGAGCTCAATCTGATTGGCTGATTGGATCAGCCAATCGGATTGAACTTGAATCTGATTGGCTGATTCAATCAGCCAATTCAATTTTTTTAACTTAATTCCGATTGGCTGATAGAATCCTATCAGCCAATCGGAATTCGGCGGACGCCATCTTGGATGACGTCATTTAAAGGTACCTCATTCCAAGTTCAGCAGTCGGCCGGGATGGATGCTCCGCGGCGGCGGAGCGAAGAAAGAAGATTGAAGATGCCGCCGGAAGAATGAAGACTTTGCTGCCGCTTGGAGGAAGACGTCGCCGGAGGAAGAATTCTTCTTTGCCGCTTGGAGGATGACATCGCCGGAGGAAGAATTCTTCTTTGCCGCTTGGAGGAAGACATCGCCCGGATCGGATCAGGAGTTCGGCCCGGTGTGGTGAAGACAAGGTAGGGAGATCTTCAGGGGGGTAGTGTTAGGCTTTTTTAAGGGGGGTTTGGGTGGGTTTAGAATAGGGGTATGTGGGTGGTGGGTTGTAATGGGGGGGGGGTATTGTATTTGTTGTATGCAAAAGAGCTGAATTCTTTGGGGCATGCCCCACAAAAGGCCCTTTTAAGGGCTGGTAAGGTAAAGAGCTTTGAAATTTGTTTAATTTAGAATAGGGCAGGGAATTTTTTTTATTTTGGGGGTTTATTATTTTATTAGGGGGCTTAGAATAGGTGTAATTAGCTTAAATATCTTGTAATCTTTTTTTTATTTTTTGTAATTTAGTGTTTGTTTTTTTTTGTAATTTAGTTTAGTTAATTTAATTGTATTTTTAGATAGATGTTTGTAGTTTCTTAAATTTATTGATAGTGTAGGTGTATTTGTAACTTAGGTTAGGATTTATTTTACAGGTAATTGGGTAATTATTTTAACTAGGTAGATATTAAATAGTTAATATCTATTTAATATCTATTATACCTAGTTAAAATAATTAACAATTTACCTGTAAAATAAATATTAACCCTAACATAGCTACAATGTAATTATTAATTATATTGTAGCTATCTTAGGGTTTATTTTATAGGTAAGTATTTAGATTTAAATAGGAATATTTTAGTTCATAAATGAATTAGATTAATTTAATATAAATTTAGTTAGGGTTAGATAGAGTTAATATAGTTAATATAAATACTATAGTAACTATATTAACTATATTAACCCTAATATAATTAGGGTTAATATAGTTAATATATATAATGTAATACCTATATTAACTATAATATACTTAGGGTTAATATAGATAATATAGCTGGCGGCGGGGTAGGTAGATTAAATTAGGGGTTAATCATTTTAATAGAGATGGCGGCGGTGTAAGGGGCTTACATTAGGGGTTAATAATTTTAATATAGATGGCGGCGGTGTTAGGGGCTCACTTTAGGGGGTTATAGATATAATATAGCTGGCGGCGGGGTACGGGAGCGGCGGTTTAGGGGTTAATAACTTTATTAGGTTGCAGCGGGGTACGGGAGTGGCGGTTTAGGGGTTAATAGCTTTTTTATTGTTAGGCTAGTGAGGGGGGATAGCGGATAGAGGGTTAAACAGTGCGGGCTATGTTAGGGAGGCATGTTAGACAGTGCGGGCTATGTTAGGGAGGCGTGTTAGACAGTGCGGGCTATGTTAGGGAGGCGTGTTAGACAGTGCGGGTGTTTTAGACTTTAGTCAGGTTTTATAGGCGCCGGCAGTTTCTAACGTGCCGCAAGTCACTGGCGACGCCAGAAATTTGTACTTACGCAGATTTATGGACATCGCTGGTTTGTGAGACTTACGGCACGTTAGCATCTGACGGCGACCTATATGGGATGGCTCGAGTTGCGAGCTGAAACTGCGGGCGACGCCGGTTCCCTCGCTTGCGCCGCAAACTGCGATCGATATCGGATCGCGCCCCCAATGAGTACAAATTTAGTTTGCACTTGTGGGGTTGCATTTACTTTCATTTTGTAATATGAGCACAAGTTAATGCAGGACCCATATTTGAATATCACGAGCGCTAAAATAAAGCGGGTCACTTGTAACCTAGCCCCATTTGTTTTTTTCTTGTCATGTTTTCATATTAAATATTTAGTGGGTCATATGATCATAATCATAAGCATATATATTTATTTATGAAGAGATAGAAAAAAGAAGAAGGCGCCACAATAGTGCAACATCAGTGGTGTTGGATCTTCACACACACACATACAAGTTGTACTTACTAGATGAAAGGCACTTGAGAAGTTCCACAACAGCACTCTGGACTCTTAATAGCTGCCCAGATAGCTATCCTCTCGCTCAGAAGAGGGTGCAGAAACTCCAAGCGGGTGCAGAAACCCAACAGTCAGGATCGTAGTGGCCAATCTGTATGCTGCTTAGAGTACTCACTAAAACATTTATTTTCTCTTGTGTATTTTTTTATTTTAAACAGCTATCAATATATTTTATCAGGTAAATAAAGGGGGTCTCTATTTCTAATAAAAAATAATGTTGTATAATCAGGTTATTTCTGACAGGGTAGATATTATTGTCTGTATGCATATATCACATTATCACTTACACTGTGGGCAACAACTTGATATCATATTTGTTATCAAACACAGGAAAGAGGCGCCGTATGTGTGAATCTGAAGAAGCCAACGACAAATATAAGACATGTGCAGGGTACTCACAATGTGAAAAGGCACTCCAATGTGCCTATAGGGGCAGGCTGGTATTCACAGCAAACCAGCTGGCTGAACCGGCTAACCAGGATACCCAAGGTAGAGGACTCTATGTCTTGATGGACTGTGTATACTGGATCCAGCAATGTGGGAACAGGAGAAGGTGTCCCACATCAGACCGGTCCTATACTAACCAGTTTCCACACTGCAGCAAGTCATGTCTACACAGTGTCACACTGTGTAGACATGACTTGCTGCAGTGTGGAAACTGGTTAGTATAGGACCGGTCTGATGTGGGACACCTTCTCCTGTTCCCACATTGCTGGATCCAGTATACACAGTCCATCAAGACATAGAGTCCTCTACCTTGGGTATCCTGGTTAGCCGGTTCAGCCAGCTGGTTTGCTGTGAATACCAGCCTGCCCCTATAGGCACATTGGAGTGCCTTTTCACATTGTGAGTACCCTGCACATGTCTTATATTTGTCGTTGGCTTCTTCAGATTCACACATACGGCGCCTCTTTCCTGTGTTTGATTTTAGATTTATAACCTTTGGAGGGTGAAGATCGAGTGCTGCCTCCAGTCCAATAGAAGACAGATACCTATACCAGATTGGGTTATCCTGGACTTTGTATATTTGTCTATCATCCTGATCTAGGATTGGGTATAATATTGTGAATACACACACTTACATTGTATCTATGTTATATTAGTACTTTGTTGATTGTTTGTCTGAAACATCCATATATGGTCACGTGGGCCTACATATATATTCTACACCGTTCTTAGTAGCGCCCCCTATTGGGTTATTCCCTTTGTTCTTATATCATATTTGTTGCAATACTGCTGCTCACCATTGTGGGTTGACACTTTATATTTATCAATTTTATGTCATACTTGCCCCACTTTGCACCTCACAAAATTTTTTGGTACATATAAATCTATATTGAACCACTACTGGCGTCTCTAACATATCCCTTTCATGAATATATATTTATCTATTGCTACCCAATGCTGCGCAAGTTGCATGAGGTGTTTGTGTGCAGCTGCTGGCATGAAAACGAGGCTCCACGTGGAGCATATGGAAGCACGCTCCTGTGAGCGCTTGGCTTTCAGCAATGCGAACGCCAGCTTGTGTTCACATTGCACCTTACTTTTAATACCAGCGCACATTTACATTTATGTGCTCTGGTATTGCCAAATTAAGCGCAAATATCATGCTCCCATAAGCGCAAATTTGCGCTTAACTTGTAATCAATCCTATAATTTCTGATATGTTTATGAAATAAAAAACTATAAAGAAGGTGCCAAAAACAAACACATTCTTCAGAGCTTTTAATAACAGATAGAAATACACATTACCCTGACAGGTATCTAAAACTTTGAAGAATGTGAGTTTGTTTGTGGTTCCTTCATTAATTTAAGATATTATTTAAATTGTACTTCACTATATAGTTTTAATTTGTATTTAATAAATATTAAATATTATACAAGTATATAAAGATTGAATATTCACATTTGCACATGTCTCCTTTTAAAAAAAGGCCTGTGTCACCCTTGTTTGTATCTCAGTGTGTTTGGTTGAAGTTATGCATTGTGTGGCTGTAGATTAGGGACATATGGAGGAAGAGAGAATGACTTGGTTCTGGACCTATCACTATTTGGCCAAATGCTATAACTAACTCTAAAATTTTGCTTTCAATCTAGCTGTGTGCGTGCAAGATAGTGCCAGACGTTCTATGTGTTGTGTTAATAATTTTGTTTTGTAATTTTCCCTATGGGCTTTGCACCTAGGCTTGTCTGAAATTAACTGCCTGAGTCCCTGAAAGCTGTGCAGCTGTCTGGGAGTGCTAGTGAGCATCCAGGGTTGTGAGTTTTTCATGGCCATAGGATGTGTACCCAGTCCAGTTTAAGGGGCATTTATCGATGTGCGGCGGACATGATACTATGCTACTTTGTATCATGTCTGCTCGCCCATTAATAAATATGCCCATAAGAGTGCAGAACATATACATATTTTGAATGTGTCTAGGGAAATTACAAAAGGGCCTGTGTCACCCTTGTTTGTATCTCAGTGTGTTTGGTTGAAGCCATGCATTGTGTAGCTTGAGGTTAGGGACCCAGAGGTAGGAAGTGAACTTGACGTGGTCCTGCGCCTATCACCATTTGGCCAAATTCTGTAACTAACTCTCAATTTTGCTTTTAATCTAGCTGTGTGCGTGAAAGAGAGTGCTGGTCATTTTATGTGCTATATATATATATATATATATATATATATATATATATATATATATATATATATATATATATATATATATATAAATAATCCTGTCGTAAGAAAGCGCACTCCAAAGGACTTGTACAAGAATCCACTTTTAATTTGTGAACGTTTTCGAGCTTAACAAGCTTGTCCTCAGAAAGACAAAGTATCAACAGTTAAACTTACCACCACCGTGACTTTATACCCAATACACCTAACCGTCACGCTCTACACGTAGGACATGCCCCCAGAGGGGAAGGGTCAGCCGTGTCAACGTAACGGAGTGGTGCAAACACCCCAAAGTGATGTAAATCATTATAAGCCTAATAAACTTAACAACTCTAATGCGGATATTTGACAAATTCAAAATTCAAAAGAAAAAGACACAAGAGGCAATAGGAATAAATGTATCAAGTTAGACGGTTCTAAAACCTAGTCATAACGTGTATCCATGGAGACTGACAACAGGATCCACGATTGGCTAGAGTACATGGCCAATCGAGGCACTGAAATCCTCTATCACCGGTGGCTAACAAAACATAATATCAGTCAGAAAAGCCTGTCTCTATACTAATAGGTTTAAAGAACACCTGTATCTGTATGTTTAGAAAAATGACAGATCTCCAACCCGTTAGTGTGAGTGAGACCACAATCAGGCAATCCGGGCAAAAATCACACTTCTACTGCACAACCAATCAGATGGTTGAGGTGTCACACACAACAGCGTAAATGGAGTATCAAAAAACATACGGCTAAAAGCAGCTATGTATAACACATTCAAGAAACAGACACAAGCGGAGGCAACAAGAATATATATATATATCAAGCTAGACGGATCTAGACCCTAGTCATAACATGTATCCACTGTGACTGACAACAGAAGCCACGATTGGCCAGAGTACATGGTCAATCGAGGCACTGAAATCCTCTATCACCGGAGGCTAATTGAACACAATATCAGAAAAGCCTGTCTCCATACTATTAGATTTAAAGAACACCTGTATCAGATTGTATAAAAACTATAACAGATCTCCAACCCATTAGTGTGAGACCGCGATCAGACAATCCGGGCAAAAATCACCCTTATACTGCACAACCAATCAGATGGTCAAGGTGTCACACACAGCAGCATAAGTGGAGTATCAAAAAGCATACAGCTAAAAGCAGCTATGTATAACACATTCAGCGCTAGAATATGCATCTGTAAACCCTATAGTACTTAATGTAACCAAAAAATAAGTGAGACAAGACTAAGAGACATACTGGGCATGGTTTAGTACGAAAATAATGAGAACAATAGAAGCCAAATCTAAAACAAAATGTCCCTATGTGTGATAATTAAAAGGAAGAGACAAGACTCTAGCTATAATGCTACCTGATATACTGATTCAAAGGGGCCTAGTTATCAAGCCGTCAACCTCAAATACGCTGGAATTCCGCAGCGTATTTGTGGCGAGGCTGATTCGCCTTAGTTATCAAAGGCTAGAGACCGGCAAAAGTAGAATTTTGTGATGTAAACTTCGATCCGCCAGACTCAGTCCGACACAGATCGATTCTTACGTCACTCCAGATGTTCCGCACACATGTTCGGCACAATCTGACTACTTTTGCTAGTTATCAAAAAACTAGCAGGTACGCTCTGCACTTTTCCGGCCCAGCGTATATGGTTTTCAAACCGCCACCCTGGAGGCGGCGGATCCCATAGGAATCAATGGGAGTCTGACCATAGCGAAAGTACAAGTTCGCTGCTGCCAGACATCCCATTGATTCCTATGGGAACGGTCTACACCTAACACCCTAACATGTACCCCGAGTCTAAACACCCCTAATCTGTCCCCCCTACACCGCCGCAACTAAATAAAGTTATTACCCCCTAAACTGCCGCTCCCGGAGCCCACCGCAACCTATATTAAATTTATTAACCCCTAATCTGCCCCCCCTACACCGTCGCCACCTATAATACATTTATTAACCCCTATCCTGCCCCCCACTACACCGCCGCCACTGTAATAAAATTATTAACCCCTAAACCTAAGTCTATCACTAACCCTAACACCCCCCTAACTTAAATATTAATTAAATAAATCTAAATAATATTTCTATTATGAACTAAATTAATCCTATTTAAAACTAAATACTTACCTTTAAAATAAACCCTAATATAGCTACAATATAAATAATAATTATATTGTAGCTATCTTAGGATTTATTTTTATTTTACAGGCATCTTTCAATTTATTTTAACTAGGTACAATAGCTATTAAATAGTTATTAACTATTTAATAGCTTACCTAGCTAAAATAAAGAGAAATTTACCTGTAAAATAAAAACTAACCTAAGTTACAATTACACCTAACACTACACTATACTTTAATAAATTATTCCTATTTAAAACTAAATACTTACCTGTAAAATAAACCCTGAGATAGCTACAATGTAATTAATAATTACATTGTAGCTATTTTAGGAATTATATTTATTTTAAAGGTAACTTTGTATTTATTTTAGCTAGTTAGAATAGTTATTAAATAGTTATTAACTATTTAATAACTACCTAGCTAAAAGAAATACAAAATCACCTGTAAAATAAATCCTAACCTAAGTTACAATTAAACCTAACACTACACTATCATTAAATAAATTAAATAAATTACCTACAAATAACTACAATTAAATACAATTACATAAACTAACTAAAGTACAAAAAATAAAAAAAGCTAAGTTACAAAAAATAAAAAAATAGGTTACAAACATTTTAAAAATATTACAATTTTAAGCTACTTACACCTAATCTAAGCCCCCTAATAAAATAACAAACCCCCAAAATAAAAAAAATGCCCTACCCTATTCTAAATTAAAAAAGTTCAAAGCTCTTTTACCTTACCAGCCCTTAAAAGGGCCATTTGTGGGGCATGCCCCAAAGAATTCAGCTCTTTTGCCTGTAAAAGAAAAATACAACCCCCCCCAACATTAAAACCCACCACCCACATACCCCTAATCTAACCCAAACCCCCCCTTAAAATAACCTAACACTAATCCCCTGAAGACCATCCTACCTTTAGTCGTCTTCACTCAGCCGAGCCACAGATGGAACTGAAGAGGAGACCCGGACCGGCAGAAGTGATCCTCCAAGCGGCGCTGAAGAAATCTTCCATCCGATGAAGTGATCCTCTAAGCGGCACTGAAAAAGTCTTCCATCCGGGCGATGTCATCTTCCAAGAGGCGCTGAAGAAGTCTTCTATTGAATTGATTGAATCAGCCAATCAGATTTAAGTTCAATCCGATTGGCTGATCCAATCAGCCAATCAGATTGAGCTCGCATTCTATTGGCTGATCGAAACAGCCAATAGAATGCAAGCTCAATCTGATTGGCTGATTGGATCAGCCAATCGGATTGAACTTGAATCTGATTGGCTGATTCAATCAGCCAATCAGATTTTGCCTACCTTAATTCCGATTGGCTGATAGAATCCTATCAGCCAATCGGAATTGAAGGGACTCCATCTTGGATGACGTCCCTTAAAGGAGCCTTCATTCGTCGTAGTCCGTCGGTAAAGAAGGATGTTCCGCGTCGGCGGGATGAAGATTTAAGACCCGGCTTGGAAGATGACATCGCCCGGATAGAAGACTTCTTCAGCGCCTCTTGGAAGATGACATCGCCCGGATGGAAGACTTTTTCAGCGCCGCTTGGAGGATCACTTCATCGGATGGAAGATTTCTTCAGCGCCGCTTGGAGGATCACTTCTGTCGGTCCGGGCCCTCCTCTTCAGTTCCATCGGTGGCTCGGCTGAGTGAAGACGACTAAAGGTAGGATGATCTTCAGATGATTAGTGTTAGGTTATTTTAATGGGGGTTTGGGTTAGATTAGGGGTATGTGGGTGGTGGGTTTTAATGTTGGGGGGGTTGTATTTTTCTTTTACAGGCAAAAGAGCTGAATTCTTTGGGCATGCCCCACAAATGGCCCTTTTAAGGGCTGGTAAGGTAAAAGAGCTTTGAACTTTTTTAATTTAGAATAGGGTAGGGCATTTTTTTATTTTGGGGGGGTTTGTTATTTTATTAGGGGGCTTAGATTAGGTGTAAGTAGCTTAAAATTGTTGTAATATTTTTAAAATGTTTGTAACCTATTTTTTTATTTTTTGTAACTTAGCTTTTTTTATTTTTTGTACTTTAGTTAGTTTATGTAATTGTATTTAATTGTAGTTATTTGTAGGTAATTTACTTAATTTATTTAATGATAGTGTAGTGTTAGGTTTAATTGTAACTTAGGTTAGGATTTATTTTACATTTAATTTTGTATTTCTTTTAGCTAGGTAGTTATTAAATAGTTAATAACTATTTAATAACTATTCTAACTAGCTAAAATAAATACAAAGTTACCTGTAAAATAAAAATAAATCCTAAGATAGCTACAATATAATTATTAATTACATTGTAGCTATCTTAGGGTTTATTTTACAGGTAAGTATTTAGTTTTAAATAGGAATAATTTATTAAAGTATAGTGTAGTGTTAGGTGTAATTGTAACTTAGGTTAGTTTTTATTTTACAGGTAAATTTCTCTTTATTTTAGCTAGGTAGCTATTAAATAGTTAATAACTATTTAATAGCTATTGTACCTAGTTAAAATAAATTGAAATTTGCCTGTAAAATAAAAATAAATCCTAAGATAGCTACAATATAATTATTATTTATATTGTAGCTATATTAGGGTTTATTTTACAGGTAAGTATTTAGTTTTAAATAGGATTAATTTAGTTCATTATAGAAATATTATTTAGATTTATTTAATTAATATTTAAGTTAGGGGGGTGTTAGGGTTAGTGTTAGACTTAGGTTTAGGGGTTAATAAATTTATTACAGTGGCAGCGGTGTAGTGGGGGGCAGGATAGGGGTTAATAAATTTATCATAGGTGGCGACAGTGTAGGGGGGGCAGGATAGGGGTTAATAGGTATAATGTAGGTGGCAGTGGTGTCCGGGAGCGGCGGTTTAGGGGTTAATACATTTATCAGAGTTGCGGCAGGGTCTAGGAGCGGCGGTTTAGGGGTTAATACATTTATCAGAGTTCCGGCGGGGTCTAGAAGCGGCGGTTTAGGGGTTAATAACTTCATTTAGTTGCGGGGGCTCCGGGGGCGCCGGTATAGGGGGTAGAACAGTGTAGTTAGTGTGAGTGCTTAGTGACAGGCTAGCAATAAAGCTGGGAAAAAGCAGCGAGATCGGATGAGTGATAACTCTCACAGTCCGCTGCTCATCGCCCCGCGGCTTTTTGACAGCTTTATTTGATAACTTAGGCAAAATTTTTCAGGTCCACGGCGGCGATGTGAGGCGAGCTTAGGCGGGCGTATTGGGCCGGCGAAGGCAGGAAAGTTGACACGTTGATAACTACCCCCCAAAGATGGATTATTGCTCTCAACATGGTATTGTAATGGATTTATAGGAACACCTGCCAGTCAAGGAATGCATTAAGTCCCTTAGGTGTAACCATTTCCAACTTAAACATCCATCGCGCCTTTATTTGAAGCAATATTCTGTTGTGATCACCACCTGTAGTTAAAGGGGGAACATGGTCCATGATGATATATTTTAGATCAGCAACCTTGTGTTGGCAGTCCACAAAATGCCATGCTACCGGCTGTTCAGATCCCCCCTGTTTGAGAGCGGTCCGGATGGCAGAGCGATGGTTTGCCATCCTCGTCCTGAGGTCATCGGAAGTCAGCAATCAATAGGGTCCGTTTTGATAAGAAAGTATCTCAGAGATCTGGATCTACGGAAACCCAATGTTTTTGGAATACCCCTGAAATAGCATTTTTGTCACCCGTGAACGTAGTGACAAAAGTGACAAAAGTCATGCGCTGGTCTGTCCTTTCTTTTTGAGGTATATCAGTAAGGTCTAGAGTTTATCTCTGTGCAGATATTAGGTCCTAGGGATAATCCTTCATGCGGAACCTTAGTGACATCTCCTCAAGTTGTTTTGCTCTGTTCTCCTCCTCGTACTCTGGGTAGAATGTATCTTGTCCATTATGACAAGGTTCAAGTGGATTTTCTGGACCTCGGCCTGTACAAAAAACAAGACAAGATACATTCTACCCTGTTCCGGAAGAGTACGGATAGGAACTCGCTGCTACATTTCACGAGTTGTCACCCCCCTGCGACAAAAAGATCATTGCCGAAATCACAATTTCTGAGACTTGCAAGGAACACAGATAGGGACATTTTGTTTTAGATTTGGCTTCTATTGTTCTCATTCTTTTCCTACTAAACCGTGCCTAGTATGTCTCTTAATCTTGTCTCACTTATTTTTTGGTTACATTAAGTACTATAGGGTTTACAGTTGCATATTCTAGTGCCGAATGTGTTATACATAGCTGCTTTTAACTGTATGCTTTTTGATACTCCACTTACGCTGCTGTGTGTGCCACCTCGACCATCTGATTGGTTGTGCAGTATAAGGGTGATTTTTGCCCGGATTGTCTGATCGCGGTCTCACTCACACTAACGGGTTGGAGATCTGTTATATTTGTTATACAATCTGATACAGGTGTTCTTTAAATCTAATAGTATGGAGACAGGCTTTTCTGATTGATATTGTGTTCAGTTAGCCTCGGGTGATGGAGGATTTCAGTGCCTCGATTGACCATGTACTCTGGCCAATCGTGGCTTCTGTTGTCAGTCACCATGGATACACGTTATGACTAGGGTCTAGATCCGTCTAGCTTGATATATATATATTCTTGTTGCCTCCGCTTGTGTCTGTTTCTTGAATGTGTCATTTTTCTAAACCTACAGATACAGGTGTTCTTTAAGCCTATTAGTATAGAGACAGGCTTTTCTGACTGATATTATGTTTTGTTAGCCACTGGTGATAGAGGATTTCAGCGCCTCGATTGGCCATGTACTCTAGCCAATCGTGGCTCCTGTTGTCAGTCTCCATGGATACACGTTATGACTAGGTTTTAGAACTGTCTAACTTGATACATTGCCTCCTCTTGTGTCTTTTTCTTGAATTTGTCAAATATCCGTATTAGAGTTGTTAAGTTTATTAGGCTTATAATGATTTACATGTCACTTTGGGGTGTTTGCACCACTCCATTACGTTGACACGGCTGACCCTTCCCCTCTAGGTGCATGTCCTACGTGTAGAGCGTGACGGTTAGGTGTATTGGGTATAAAGTCACGGTGGTAAGTGTAACTGTTGATACTTTGTCTGTCTGAGGACGAGCTTGTTAAGCTCGAAAACATTCGAGCTTTGGGGTGCACCTTCTTACTGCAGGATTGGATACTTTGTTTGCTGCACCCAAGGCCATATTGGTGAAGTTTGGAGTGCACTTTGTCTAATATATATATATATATATATTAAAAAAAAACACTCACTGGTCTTCAGATAACATATCCAAATATACTTTATTAGTGACGTTTCGGGACAAATAGCGTCCCTTCCTCTGACCAACAGAAACTGTAAACAAACAAACTAATAAAGGCCTGTTAAACCCTCCCCTAAAGAGGCCACCAATGAATGGAGGCCGTGTGCAAAACATATCAGGACTGTACCAAATAGACAGAAGATGTGATGTTGAAAAAAACATATATAGTGTCAGATGTATAACTCGTGTATCAAGTGTATATCAATTATGAATAAATAAATAAGCAAACAAAGTGTACAAAAATTGAGTGTACCAAAATTTCCATGTGTCCCTTATTTATAGTCCTTAGAAATATCCCTGGCAAAGTGGGAGCCCACGTATGGAACATTCCAAGTGCATATTTTTGTGATCTAACCGTATTGAGGGGATGTTAGTGTGGATGTCTGTGGTGTCCGCAAATATCCTGTGAGATAGTGTACAAGGCTGACTTGTGTTGTTGATGTCTTTGGATTTGAAGTATTTTGATTATGTGATAAGTTTAGTTGGGAGTGCGATGTGTATAGTGAGTTGACTAGCGCACTCCCATTATGACAGTGAGCCTATCAGCGGTTTGTTGATATTCGGTCCCCAACCAATGAGATTACGGTGGGGGTGGCTGAGTTTCACTGCGATCAGCTTTGGAAATATCAGATTGTGTATGTATAGATTAGGATTTTTTTCCTTTTTTTTCTTTGATAGAGACGCGTCTGCGCTGATGACCTGGGGTTTATTTGTTCTGCATTTGTTCTGTTTGTTTTCTCTTAGGTGAATGATTTAGGACTTTGATTGCACTGATCGAGTATCGGCTCAGATTTGGATGATTAATTCCCAAGGGGGTGTGTGTTTTCTGCACTTGGAATGTTCCATACGTGGGCTCCCACTTTGCCAGGGATATTTCTAAGGACTATAAATAAGGGACACATATGGAAATTTTGGTACACTCAATTTTTGTACACTTTGTTTGCTTATTTATTTATTCATAATTGATATACACTTGATACACGAGTTATACATCTGACACTATATATGTTTTTTTCAACATCACATCTTCTGTCTATTTGGTACAGTCCTGATATGTTTTGCACACGGCTTCCATTCATTGGTGGCCTCTTTAGGGGAGGGTTTAACAGGCCTTTATTAGTTTGTTTGTTTGCAGTTTCTGTTGGTCAGAGGAAGGGACGCTATTTGTCCCGAAACGTCACTAATAAAGTATATTTGGATATGTTATCTGAAGACCAGTGAGTGCTTTTTTCTTTTTTTGCTGATGGATTTCCCCACAGAGCACCCTGGCAGTTGATGGCAGTTGGTGAGAGTGCATATACCTTTTCTTGTTTTTGGCTATATATATATATATATATATATATATATATATATATATATATATATATATATATATGTGTGTGTGTGTGTGTGTGTGTGTGAATTCAGTAGAATAAAGTATGTATGCGAAAGCTCCTAACCTGTCGGAGGCTGGGGTACTATTCGAGAATATACATTCTTTCAAATTGTATTCATACAATATTTATAAAAAAAAAACAATACAAAACAGTTAAAAAATCCATGGATCCATGTAATAATAAAACACCAATTACAGTGAATTTAAAACGCTGATTACAGTGATTTAGAACAATGGTAAAAACAGTTGCTTGAAACTTCTCAACAATTAACATAGACAGTTTAAAAGTTAAATTATGAATACAAGTTAAAGTAATCTTAACCCTAATACACATTAATGCTGCTAGTATATTCCTGATGTTAGCAATATGTTAACATATAAGCAGGATTATTAGTGCTAAGATTAAGGTGCTGAGATTTAAGTACTGAAATTGACTATGACTCAGATAAAGTAAGATCAGAGGTGGTCTATCTAACTCCTTTATCCCAAATGTATATATGAATTCCAAATGAAATAAATTGAAAGTGTCTTTGTGTCTAAATTTCAAAAAAATATCCAATTAGTATCCAAAAGTTTGTTGTGTGGGTGAGTAAAGGTGCCCAAGCAAAAAATGTAATTTATTAAAAATAAAACAGCATAAGTTAAACCTCTATGGTTGCTTATATTGAAAGTGAATCACAATATTGTGGGATCCAACCTCAAAGATTAGATCAAATATCCAAGGAAAAAAAAAGAATACAAATGAGAAATAAATGTTAAAAAATGTGAAAAATGTTAAACAATGTAAAGAGATGTAAAATGTGAGGAATAGTGAGGTTTATATAGAAATAGTCTTTGCCTATATACTCCTTATTAGATGCGTGAACTCCTGTGTTCTCCTGCAGTCTTGAGAAAGACCTATCACGGGCCGAAACGCGTTGACCGACTGAAAGCTGGTAAGCCTTACTTCATTATTTCTCTTTTGAATAAACGATCTACACTATCGTTCATATCTTCCACATGGGAACCTATCTGGAGGCTCTATATCTTTTCTACACCTAAAAAGAAGACAGGGGCATCAAGCTCCATACAGAGCTTGATAAATCAGCCCCAAAATTTTTAGACTTGAAGATTTAGGGCCAGATTACAAGTGGTGGGCTAATAGTTACGCACAAGCGAAAATGGGTTTATCGCGGGTGTTTGCGCGTGTCAGATTTAGTGTGTTATTTACGCACTGGGTTTAGCACATAACTTGCAATTTAGTTGATAGTACTTAGGGGGTCACAAACAGACAAGGTTTTTGTAATCTGCTTCTGCTTCAAGTGTCTTTAATTATAATGCATCAAACAAAAAATTCATCTATGTGAAAGCTCAGGAAATCTTCAAATTCTAACCTAATTGTATTCCTGTTTGCACATCTTTTATCTTTAATAAATGTGGTGACAAATCCAAGCAAGTATTTTAGAAAGTTAAAAATGTCAAAGTATGTATAATTTATATTTAATGTAGAGCAACAGAAAGAAACATGCATTCAGTGTTCTGCATTTTAACCAGGGTTAATAAGAAAAAACCACTCAATTACATTAAATCCTAGAGTAGTATATACATATATTGTTATAATTATTTCTTAAAAATAACATTTAGAAAAAACATTGGCAGAGACCACAAAAAGAAATAGGTGGACATTGGCATTACAAGGATGATTCAGCATTTAACAAGTGAACGTTTTTGAATTAACAATGACTAACATTATCCCTTAGGAGCTCTTATTCCCTAACAAATATATGCAGTACACAATAATAGAGATATATTTAAATTTAGACGGAGGAAAAAAAAACAACAAATCTTTTCAGATTCTGTGCAATTGTTCAAAAACAATCACAAATGGTTGAATAGAAACCCAACCAAGTCCTTGTCAGTTGATTGATTCCTGTTCAACCAAAAAGTATGAAAGCTTCACTTTTTTATTTTGAACCCTAACCCCATTAAATAAATAAACAAGCAAACAAGTAATCTTTTTTTTTTTTTTTTTTGTTTTGTTCTGCTGCTGGCTTGTAACAACCTCTTGAAGGAATATTGGATGAAGTAAAAGGGAATTATTTGTGACAAATCATGCACATGTCTACACAACATACCTAACAGGAAAAAGACATTCCCTTATTTTAAATGAGGGAGCTCACACTTGATAAAGCTAAAGAAAATGATGCAAAGAGCTTTTGACTATAGCACCAACATATTAGCACCAAAAAGTAATGTTCAAATATCTAGGTATTTGTTAGTTATTACTCTAAGACCTGATAAACCATGTGCATATGGGACATAACCACAGGGGGTGATATCTATTCTACCTGACCTCTCTGAGTATTACTGGACATAAGATCACTGTTTAGTTATCCTCTGTATCCTCTTCATTGATATGATTGTTATAGCATTGACAAAATCTCTTTCAACACTTTGGGAACTTTACCACTGTATAGAAGAACCTACCCTACCTAACAATAGGATTATGTAATTAGACTCCAAATATAAATGAGAGGTTCCTTCATTTAAAGACTTCAAGAGGCATAAAAGCCAATGGCAAACTATTTTATTGCAAATTTCAATGAATGAGATTTATTCACTGCAAAATTCTGGCATCCGAATAAAACACATAGGTTTGTTTTGAGCGTATTTGATGCATTGCAAGTGATTTTGAAAATTACTCTTCATTATGGCCTTGAATTCTTAGCCAAAATGATCTTGAAAGAATTACTCAATGCTGTCTTGTTGCATTTTCTATATCATTTATTACATTATATCTAGTGCAGTTTCATGAATGGTCAGTGTCTGCTTTTGTCATAACTCAAGCACTGTGAAAGAAAACAGATCTTGATAAAAACTTGGCAAGATTGTAGTGATACTGATCTTTTTCCCTCACTAATCTCAAACATTTAATCATAAATCACAGCACTACATATATAGAACAAATCAAATGTGCATCTTTTCGTGTTCCAGTTATTTAATAACACAATATTTAAATTCTTAAGTAGCAAGCAACCATATTTTAACTTCCTTGACAGCTTCTAATATAAGCCTGTTGTTTTATGCATCTAACTCTGTAAAGAAATAAACTTGAAAAGTAATATTTTATCAGTGTTTGTTTAACCATTAGAAGGTCGTTTTTTGTTTTTTTTTAAAAAGTAGAGCAACATTTTGCATGAAATTTCAGTCATAAATTATGCTCAAGTGCAGCTGCTACCACGAGTATTTGGAGAGCATCTCTGTGCTCTTATTACAAGTTGATAGTATTTTTTTTTCCTCTCAAGCATTATTATCCCTCGAGTACAAGTTCCCAGAGCTGAAAGTAATCCATAGTTTCCATTGTGAAGTTGCAAAAAAACTACACGTTGCACAAATGCAAATAACGAATACAATGACCATTTACCATGAATATCATCTGCAATACAAGTGTACAATACATTGATACCATTGTACACTGTGAAAGAACAATAACAATTTACATGTGTGAAATTTACCTTTTCACTTCCAAAAGAATAGCACAACTTGTAAAGGAATTAGTCAAATAGTTGAGCAGGGGCATAATGAGTGTACAGTACATATGTGTGTGATGTGCCATTAATATACATTATTCTGTAAAATTGTTCGTTATACTTTTTTCTAGATTTCTTTATTGTAAAAAATTAGTTTTTTTATTTATTTTGGCTTGGTTTTGATTTAGAAACAAGAGTAACAGTGTGGGATATTACAATTTTACATTAGAAAAATTACCTTAGCTATTCCCCGGGTCACGAATGTGGGTTTTGAAAATGTTATCACACTGTAAAATGTATTTTTAAAAAAGCAATATTTCTACCATTGAAGTTATTAAGCCGATTCTTTTGCACAAAACTAGGTAGGCTCATGAGTGCTCAGTAGTGTGCACGTGACTTTAGTACTTTATGGCAACAGTGTGTTGCCACATTGCGTGTAGCTTTTTTATACAATGTTGCAAAACACTGCTGCCATAGACTCCTGAGCTCTTAAGAGCCTACCTAGTTTACTCTTCAATGAAAGATACCAAGAGAATGAAGCAAATTTGATAACAGCCGTAAATTGGAAAGTTGTTTAAAATTGCATGCCTTGTCTTAATCATGAAAGAAAAAAATTTGACTTTACTTTCCCCTTTTAGGGCCAGAGTACAAGTGAAGAAGAATTATTTAATGCTCCCACTCGAGCGTTAACTGCGCTAGAAGTAAGCTTTTTGTGTGGTTGGGTTGTGCTCCTATTATGAGTTGAAAGTAAACTGATTTCGCTCGCATGCATACCCGATGAGCGCAAAAAGCTGAATTTAGAATATTGCATGCACTATAACCTATTCCCCCATAGAAGTCAATGGAGCAAAAAAAGTAAGAAAAAAACACCCAACTTGCGTTCCAAACCGATTGCATATTCTCTTGTGTGCTAACCAGACTTGAAAATATAAATATATTTCTATATATATTGGATGATATTTTGGTATAATATATATTTACTTATAATATAAGAAGGAAAGAACAGTTGCCATGAAACTTTAAACTGTTTAAAAGGGACCAAGGCTGCACTCATACTGCACTTTATTACAAAAAAGTATATAGGAGCAGGAGTGGAAGATTGTCCCTCACTCAAGAGTCTAAAAAGCAAAACACATGCAAAATATTAAAATCACACACATGAAAGATGCAGCACAAAACTGGAGAGCTACGTCCAAAACCTTATAATTATAACATTAATTTGAGCTCCCCCCCCCCCCCCCAAAAGTTAGCAAAAAAATAGAATGGATAAAGCCAGAAGGCTACATCTACAGGGATCAATATGATGTCAGTGTATACAAAATACGGATGAGAACAAGACAATGATGTACAAAGTCCTTATTGAGCCGTGAAATGTTGCTAAACCAGGCACTCAAGGTTCATACAACACCCTCTGGTATCAAGGGAGACTCCTGGAGTACAAAGGTAGCAGTCCTGGTATATCCGGACTCCAGACAAATGATAGTCAAACAGAACTCAGTCCCGTTATATGCAGATCACATTCTGAAGGTAAAGTGCAAAAAGTTCAAAATACCTAGGTAGGGGGATGCAAGACCAAATAGAGCCATACCTGACCTCTGATAGCATTGTCTGCTGTATTATTGGATATGCTGTAATCCTCTTTGTGTGGTACTATGATAGTGAGTCAGTTGGCGTCTTCACTTGCCTATTTGAATTCCCCGCCTAGTTGTCACAGCTGTGCTGGACATAGAGACTACGACACGTTTTGCCCCTTCTACAGAGAGTTGGATCCAGGGCTGTGTCAGATGTGATGATGTGTATTACTGTTGCTATTTGTACTCTTCAATCACAGATAAAAAACGCCCCTATTTACATTAGCACTTGGGGCATGTGTAGTGGCTCAAACGTCATTTATAATACATTACATTTTGTGAGTCTGGATCCCAGGCTCTAAAAGGGAACTAGTAATAGTGCTGCTAGAAACATCTTTATGCAACCAAAAAAATCATTATGTATATATTCATTGAACCCCCAAAGTAACTCTATTCACACAAAATGCATATCTATTTGCAATGTTTGTATTGTATTCTGCCTCCTTGTTATGTATAGACCCATGGTTAGACTATAATTAATTTCAGCAAGAACAAATTATTATGTACATTTTTTCAATTTTATGCATTGTATTACAACAGTGGTGACAGTGTCACGTCATAGAAAGCAGGAATACTCAATTTTCTTATTAAGACCAGAGGGATTCAATGTATTCAGCCTGTACATCCACCTAGACTCATGCTGTAATAAAATTCTGTCTAGGTTACCACCTCTTCTGCTAAGTGTAAGGTGTTCTATACCCGTAAGTTTCAGTTTTGTAAAGTCTGAATTATGGCAAGTTTTGAAATGCCTTGCTACAGGGCTATCTTTGTCCTCATTTTTTTATGTCATCCCTATGTTCTCTTATCCTACTTTTCAATTCTCTTATCGTCTTACTGACATAAAATTTTGGGCAATTCAATAAGTAGATCACATTTTTCGTAGTACATGTAATTCTGTCTGTGACATAAGGCATGAGGCTTTGTTCTAGTTGGTGTGCAAAAAACTAGAGGATTTTATCATATAGGTACAGTATACACAATGCCCACAAGGGATGTTTCCTCCTTGATTGTGTACTGCTGTTAACCAGTTAGTTCCCCATTCTCTTTTGAACTCGCTATGCACCAATCTATCATTTATGCTTGGGGTTCTTCTATCTGTCAGTAAAGGGTACATCGATATACATCCATTTAGAGATACATCATTTGACTGAATGTGCCAGTGGGTGTTTAGGACCCCTCACAACTTTTTCCAGTGCGAGTTATACCTTGTAATAAACCTTGCGTGATTACTGTCACTTGATTCATCTCTTTTACTGTACAGGAGTTCATTTCTTGGGGTATGACGTGCCCTTACCCATGCTGTTTTTACTTGTCTTTTGAAATATATTTCCTTGAGATGAATCTATCCGCCATTTATTTGGCTTGTTCCTCAAAGAACTGTATCAATGAACAGCATCTTTTTAGCCTCAAAAATTGTCCCACTGGGACTCCATTTTTCTGAGATTCTGGATGGTGGTAGCATACAAAAGACTATTGGTTGCTGTCTTCTTTCTATGAACTGTGGTGTATATCTCATTGTCTGTCTTTGAAATTTTCAGGTCAAGAAAGATAGCTTCCTTGTTAGTTACATTATATGTTAGAAAAAGATTTAGATCAGAGATTTAAATCAGATACTGATTTCTCATCTCCCTTCCATAAAATGAATACATCATCCACTTACGTCAGCCATAGGGCAACATGCTAATCTACCCATTCAGATAAATTCTGAAATACTATATTGGTTTCCCTATATCCAAGGTGTAAACAGGCATATGTGGGTGTGCATGTTGCTCCCATGGCTGTGCCACATATTTATCTCTACAGCTTACCATCAAAACCAAAGATATTGTTGTTTAGAACAAAGTTCAAGAGCTTAAGTACCAAATTAGTGTTGTCCTCATACTCCTGTCCTCTCAATTCCAGAAAATACCTAGCTGCCTTTAGGCCTGCTTTATGAGGTATTGAGGAGTATAGTGACTCCACATCTAGGGTTGCTAACAGCATATCTTGGTCAACCAAAATTCTGTCTAGCTTTTTGAGGACATCCCCCATATCTAGGACATAGGAGGAGAGTGATTACAGGAAGGGGCATAAAAAGTTGTCTACATAGCAACTAATCCCTTTAGTTGAACCTCCTATGCCCAAGATAATGGGACATCCTGGATGATGTTTGTGATTTTTATGGACTTTGGGAATACAGTAAAAGGTGGGGAGGATGGGAAAGAGATTATTTACTGATTCATATTTTTTGTTTGTAATAAGACCATCATCCCTAGCACAATTAAGTAGAAACAAGAGTTCATCACATGATTTCTCATAGTCTTGTTGGGCTACCACCTCATATTGTTCTCTAATTAAGAGTTGTCTTTTTACTTCCTGGACATATGCAGCTTGGTTCAAAATGACAATGTTGCCACCTTTATCAAACAGCTTAAACACCAATTCCTTTCTCCTAATGAGATCCTCTAGGACTACCCTTTCTTGTCTGCTTAAATTGTCATCAAAGATTACTGTGATACCAATTTTGTTAACATCCTCCTCAACACAGTTTACAAAGGTCTGGATGCTAGAGGGTAAAGACAACTGTGGCATAAATTTAGATTTAGGTTTAAATCCCAACCTCTTAGGGTGTTTATGTTGTATGTCACCTGTGAAACCAGATCACTAATGGCTGACACGTCTGATGTCTCTATAGATAGGGCATTATCAGTTTTATTTCTCCCCATTTTCTTTAAAAGGAGTTTTCTGGCATATAGATTTAAATCTTTAATGAACTCAAACTTATCTAAGAGATTGTTTGGGCAGAAAGATAGGCCTTTTTTGAGTAACTTGACATGTGCTAATTCAAATTTACCGATGATAAATTGGTCAGCGTCAGTTAATCACTATCATCATAATTATTACGCTCTATTAGGCCTTTAAAGAGTTCTAACTCTTCTGATTCCTTGTCACCATTCGGTTCCCTGGGTTGTTTCTGTATCTCCCCCCTCGTCCTCTCTGTCTCTGTTGAAAGTTGGTCTACCTCCCCCTCTTCCATCTTCCCTGGAGGGTTTCTCTAATATTTTGAGGTTGGGTGTCAATCTCAAGATCAGAATTGTCAGTGCCTGAGTCATATGAGAGTCGTGTTGTGTTGTTATTTTTATATACACATACTTTTCCATTTTTAAAGTCATCCTGGTCTCATAATTTTTCGTCTTTTTCTTAATTTAATTTCACTCAGCAGTTTCTCTAAATTTTTCTGCATGTCTTTATTTAGTTTTTCAAAAGCTGGGTCTAATGCATTTAAATTTATTTTCTCATACATTGTGGTTGTTTCTATTTTATATATTGATATCTATTTACATGATTATATATAGGTAAATACATGATTATATATAAGTATAGACACAGATATATCTATAGGAATATATATTTAGAAATACTTAGAACATATTCTGCTATGTGCAGAACATAGGAATCTATGCATAGCTAAAACCTTTTTTAAAAATGAATATTGTATAAATATGTTTTCATCTACTAAACTGCAATGGGCTCCAATGCATTTTTATATATGAATTTGTTTATATGTGTATATATGTCTCTAAATACATATATATATATATATATATACACATATAAATACATACATTTATATATACACATACATATACATCTTTAAAGACCTCATATCTTTGAGTCCTTATAGCTTTTTTGTGCAATATTTTTTTTCCAATAATTAGATGGTGTTATTATGGGTGTAATTCTGCTGTGTAATGCATTTTTAATGTGTTTTGTGGCAATTTTTCTTTTTTTTTTGCGCAAGCAGTTAACGAGAGCTCTGAGGACACGGTAATCATTCTAGCATTAAACTGCGATTGCGCTCAAACAATCACATTTTCTTTTATCCTGCATGGAAGTGTTTTTCCTGGTTGAGTTCTCTGTAGAAGAGCTGTTTAGAAATGCACTGTTCTAGCATTCTCACAACATGACCGGTCCATCTAGTCTGGGCTCCCATCAGCAGTGTTTGAACTGAAGGCCAACTGGCTTTAGTAAGTATTTCGGGATCAACACCTTGTACTGTCACCTGATTTTTAAAAGCTTTTGCAGACAGGACATGTGGAAGTGATGAAACTGATGTGCATAACTCCAGTAGACAGTTCATGTCTCCCAGGTATACAGCAGAGTTGTAAGCACCACTGCTAAGTTGACCTTTAGCTTCATTGGTAAGCTGATCCCCAAATGTTTCCAAACGTGGGAGCGCAACTTCAAAATTTATTGACACTTTTTGTGAAAGGGTACTGTCTAGGTACATGAAGTAGTCTACTTGCTAACCTTTCTGTCCATTTACAGTGATGGGTGGATCTGGGTATGGAGCTTGGGCAGCTGGCTAGTGCATTAACTTAGTCTTCTTGATCTTATTGGTGATACCAAAGTTGTTGCATGTAGAGGAGAACTTTTTCATAGAGGCTTGTATGTCTGACTCTCTGTACTAGCAATCAGAACACCATCATTGGAAAAGAGAAAGTCTCAGACCATTTTCCTTCACCTTTGGGATGGCAGGTATTTGCCTCAGATTGAATTGTTTCCCTCAGTTCTGTACTTCAGGAGTACTCCTTCAATACAGTGTTGAAATGCATTAGTCAGAATGGCAGAGCATATAATGCTGAACATTAATGCTGAAAGTGAGTGCTAACATGTTTCATCATCATCCAGGATACAAGCTATTATACCATCATGAAATTGACGTACCATTAGTATGAATTTCAATATGATCCTCCACTGGCCCTGACAGCTGACGTAGTCAAATGGTGTTGTGAGGTTCACAAAAGTCATGTAGACTTCACGATTCTGTGCTTGACACTTCTCCTTTAGCTTATGCACCACAAATATCATGTCAATGATCCCATGTCCCTTGCTGAAGCTAAGCTGTGATTCTGGCAGTAAGCCCTGCTTTAGGTGAATGATAATTGATTAAGCATAACCAATGCAAGAATTCCCCCCTCTGTTGAGACCAGCAAGATTCCATAGTGACTGCCCTTGCTCTTATAGAGGTGTATGATGGGTGCATCTCTAAATTCATATGGAATAGATCACTCCTTCCAGAAAGACTGGAACAGCTAAGTGAGTTTCTGTAGCTGCACGGGTCTACTAACATTTTACATCTCTGCTGGTAGGGCAACTGACCCTGGAGCTTTTCCACTTGACAGCTGGTAGATGGCTTTATTCACTTTTTCCTCTTCAGATGGTTACAGTCATGGCCTCATTATTGATAACTGATAGACAGTTGGAAACTGTTTCAAAATGTTCAGCCCATCGCTGGAGAATCTATGTCTTCTCTGTAAGGAGAATCATGCTATCTGTGTTAAAAAAGGAGTGCTCCCCGATGACTATGGCACATTGAATGTATTAAGGGTTTTATAGAACTGCTTATAGTCATTCCTGTCCACATACGCCTGTGTTTCTCTGCAAGTAAGACCTTGACTTCTACATCATTTTTATCAATTGAGTCTCAATAAATGTGTGTGAAAGGGCCTCAATACCTTTGATGCAGATGTATATACAGTGTTTTAGAATCACGTCTTTTTTAGCATCATCCACAATACGAAAATCACCAAGCTGATTCTCTAGATCTGCTAGATTTTTAGTGATGCGTCTGTTCTTCAACTTTGACACATTGATCCTTTTCAGGGTATTATAGTCTTGTGTTTGTTTCTTTGTTATGATATGGAGTCTGTGATTTGTTCAACAGTCAGCATCGCACATAGCTTTTGTAACCCTAACATCTTGTCTGTCCTTTCTTCTGATGATTATGATATAGTCGATCAGATGCCAGTGCTTGGAATGGGGATGCATCCACGAAGTCCTGTTACAGGTAGGGAGGGAAAGACTATCAGCCAGATTACGAGTTTTGCGTTATGAGTATAATGCTGCTTTTTCCCTAACGCTGCTATTACGAGTCTTGTAGTTATTGGTCGTCACGCAACGTCAGTACCACACTTTTAAAAAAGTCCTTTTTCAATGGGACTTTCATAGCGCCGGTATTACGAGTTTTGCCTGGGAGGCCAAAAAGTAAGCGGTACACCCTATACTGACAAGATTTGTACCGCCATCTAAAGTCAGTAGTTCTGAGTTTTACGTTACAAAGCTGTAGCGTAAAACGTGTTAAAAAGTGTTAAAAAGTACACTAACACCCATAAACTACATATTAACCCCTAAACCGAGGCCCTCCCGCATCGCAAATAATAAATCTGCCACTCCGGACATAGTTGCCATTATAATAAAATTATTAACCCCTAAACCGCCGCCCTTCCGCATCGCAAACACTATTTAAATATCTGCCGTCCGCCCACTCTGCCGCTATAATAAACCTATCAACCCCTAAACCTAACCCTAACGTAACCCTAACCCTAACACCCCTTAACTTAAATATAATTAAAATGAATCTAAATAAAACCTACTATTAATAGCTAATTCCTATTTAAATGTAAATACTTACTTACTTGTAAAATAAACCCTAAGCTAGCTACAATATAACAAATAGTTACATTGTATCTATCTTAGGTTTTATTTTTATTTCACAGCTAAGTTTGTATTTATTTTAACTAGGTTATTATTAGTTATTAACTATTTACTAGCTACCTAGTTAAAATAAATACAAAGTTACCTGTAAAATGAAACATAACCTGAGTTACACTAACACCTAACATTACAATAAAATTAAAGGGACAGTCTACACCAGAATTGTTATTGTTTGAAAAGATAGATAATCCCTTTATTACCCATTCCCTAGTTTTGCATTACCAACACAGTTATATAAATACACTTTTTACCTCTGTGATTATCTTCTATCTAGGCCTCTGCAAACTGCCCCCTTATTTCAGTTCTTTTGACAGACATCAATTTTAGCCAATCAGAGCTTGCTCGCTGGAACTCCACGTGCGTGAGCACAGTGTTATCTATATGACAAACGTGAACTAACACCCTCTAGTGGTGAAAAACTGTTAAAATGCCCTGAGAGAAGAGGCGGCCTTCAAGGGCTTAGAAATTAGCATATGAACCTCCTAGGTTTAGCTTTCAACTAATAATACCAAGAGAACAAAGCAAAATTGGTGATAAAAGTAAATTGGAAAAATTGCATTCTCTATCTGAATCATGAACGTTTATTTTGGACTAGACTGTCCCTTTAAATAAATTAAATTAACAAAATACATTTATCTAAAAGGATTGAGCTTTCATCTTATTGGCTGATCCAATCAGCCAATAGGATTGAGCTCGCATTCTATTGGCTGACTAGAATAGCCAATATATTGCAAGCTCAATCCTATTGGCTGATTGGATCATCCAATAGGATGAAAGCTCAATCTTATTGGCTGATTACAACAACCAATAGGATTTTTTCCCCTTTAATTCCTATTGGCTGATAGAATTCTATCAGCCAATCGGAATGTAAGGGACGCCATCTTGGATGACGTAATTTGAAGGGAAACTTCATTCTTCAAGAGCCATCGTAAGAAGAGGATGCTCTACACCGGATGTCTTGAACATGGACCCGCTCCGACCGGATGGATGAAGATAGAAGATGCCGTCTGGATGAAGACTTCTGCGAGCTTGGATGAAGACTTCTGCCGGATTCGATGAGGACTTCTGCCCGCTTGGATGAAGACTTCTGTCGCCTGGATGAGGATGGATGTCCGGTCTTCAAAAACTGTAAGTGGATCGTCGGGGGTTAGTGTTAGTTTTTTTTAAGGGTTTATTAAGTGGGTTTTATTTTTAGCATAGGGTTTTGGGCAATGTAAAAGAGCTAAATGCCATTTTAAGGGCAATGTCCATACAAATGCCCTTTTCGGGGCAATGGGGATTAGATAGGATTTTATTTGGGTGGTTTAGTTTTGTGGGTAGTGGGTTTTACTGTTGGGGGGTTGTTTGTATTTTTTTTTACAGGTAAAAGAGCTGATTTCTTTGGGGCAATGACCCGCAAAAGGCCATTTTAAAGGCCATTGGCAGTTTAGTGTAGGCTAGAGGTTTTTTTTATTTTGGGGGGGTATTTTGATAGGGCTATTGGATTAGGAGTCATTTGTTTTTATTTTTGATCATTTCTTTTTTTATTTTGTGTAATATAGTGTTTATTTTTTTTGTAATTTAGTTAAATGTATTTTGTTAATTTATTTAATTTTATTGTAATGTTAGGTGTTAGAGTAACTCGGGTTAGGTTTTATTTTACAGGTAACTTTGTATTTATTTTAACTAGGTAGCTTGTAAATAGTTAATAACTATTTACTAACTAGTCTACCTAGTTAAAATAAATACAAATTTAGCTGTGAAATAAAAATAAAACCTAAGATAGATGCAATGTAACTATTAGTTATATTGTAGCTAGCTTAGGGTTTATTTTACAGGTAAAGGCAGTGTAGGGCACAATTGGGCCTGGAGCAAAGCTAAGGGTTAAAGCCGTAGGGAGAGATAGGAGAAGAGGGCTGGCTAGGGAGGTTAGTTGCAACAATGTTGCATGCAAGGGAGGGGCCCACTACTCACCTTAAAAGTGGGGATCATCAGCTTCCTGGCCCTCTTCTTCCTGGAATCCGGTGCAGACGAGTTCTTTCTGTTATTGTTCAGGGTAATTCTTCATTTCTGTGAACAATGCAGCGATCCAGATGATCCAAACTCCCTCCACAACGCTTCCACGAGTTGGTGTTTGAGAAACCTGGATCAGAAAAACAGAAAAAACAGATAAGTACACAAGATGATATTGAAGAGCTAGATGACATAATACCACCTACACAGTACACTACTGAGACTAGGCCTAGTGCTAGTAGAACACAGAAAAAACAGATTAGTCACACAGTTAGTAGGCTAGATATACATGCAGCAAGTGAGGGGGTTGAAGGAGATGATTCAGCCTATGCATCAGTTGCAATGGCTAGGCCTGATGAACTATCAGCCTGTCTCCAATCTACTAGGCCTCAGGCTTTCAGTCCCCCTTCGGCCACACCGCATGTTCAGGCTGGAGCCTATTCGGATACCATGGTATCCCCAATAGCAAGGCCTATTTCAGACAGGGGCCCAGCCCACGTGGCAATCACAACCCCCGCTGTAGTTAGTGAAACACACTTAGCAACTGACTCACCGGTTGCTCACGGCCCCTCATTGGAGTCCCCTGTGGCTCACTCAGCCCCCGTTTTTGTCTCCCAGCCCAGCACAGGCCTTGGGAGTGTGGCGGTAGCAGGGCCCGTTTCAGGCCTTCAAGCAATTTCGGCCCAGGCTGATGCGCAAACTTTCTCCAATGTTGCTTTCCCGGCGGCGCCTCAAGCCCCTGTGCTGCCCGTTGTCCCCCCCTTCTGCTCACCTAGGCCAACATGTGGGCTTACCTGTATCGGCGGTCTCCTCTCTTCTGTCCGCAATTCCTCCGTCGGCTGTCTCGGCGGTGTCCTCAATCCTGGTGTCCATAGTAGCGGCGATGTCTCCGTCGGGTATGCAGGCTCCTCCGTCGGGTCTTCAAGGTCCTCCGTCGGGTCTTCCGGTCCCTCTCCACGTGACGCCGGTGTCCGGTCCTCCAAGCCAGGCCGCAGGTCCCCCGGGTCCAATTGTAAGTGCGCAACCGGAAGTTCCGGTCATGCGCCCATCCACTTCCGGTTCCGGTTTCGTCGGCCATAGCAGAGTCGGGACATTGAGGGAACGGTCGCATCCTCTGCAGCTCCGTGAAGGTGAGCATCATGAGAGGATGTCGGCCAGAGGTGGGTTACTAGGCCACAGGGGTCCTCAGGTACGGCAAAGGAAGGCGCCATCACGCGTTCTTGGCAGATTGGCATTTGCTGGTACGGGGTCTTAAGATAGAGTTTCTTCTCTTAGCGTAGGCTCCCACAGAGGCTTGAAAAGTAGGAGGGGGTTGCAGCAAGGGCTAATAGATTAAACCCCTTGGGTAGGGGCATGCTAGCAAGAGCTAGGGCGCTAGTTCATGAAACAGGTAACCATTCTGGAGGGCAAATAAGTGCTATCGAACCACAGGGTCAGCACGCCCAGGCTCAGTCTCACTCTCATGCTCAGGGACAATTAAATGTTGCGCTTCAACATATTAGAGCAGCTTATCCGCAAAGTAGCACGCCATCAAACTCAGCCAGAGGCGCAGCTAGCTTCAGAAATATGCACAGTCACAATATGAATGCACACGCTGTGGCACATATAGGGGCTTCCAGTATGAATGCACAAGCTGTTCCTCAGAATGTTTCGGCTGCGAATGTGCAAAATGTTGCGAATGTGGCTATGAATGTGATACCAACTTTCCAGGCAAATGAGTTCAGGGACAATTCTGCTTCATCAATTCCATTACAAGGTAGCAGTGTGGATTAAGGGCAGGGAGCATTGGGGCAGGATGCTGTTAGGGCTCGTAGCACTCTCAGTTTGTCAAGGGGAAATGATATGGGGAATGCGAGCATAAATACAAATAATAGGTCAGGCTTGGGTTCTATTAACCCTCCCTTTGCCGGTGTCCGTAGTGCTCGTGACCTTTTTTCTTTATTGCAGAACGCATCACAAGTGGAACCAAACATGGAACCGCAGCAAGTAGATATGCCTTCGGCTTCGGCTGCTACTCCTCAGGAACAGGCGGATTCACAGCAGCGAGAAGACACTGCTAATTCTATACAGCGAGATGATGGGGCTGTTCCTGGTCCTTCTGGTCTGGAGTCGCAGGACAACGCAGTTGCCATTCCTGGTAAGCCCTCCACATTTATATATGACCGACATGACCAGGTTGACTCATCCCTTTCAGAATCAGAATGTGACAGCGACTCTTCACTTGGGCTAAGGGTTAAGGGTCAGAAGCGCATGTTTGCGATGGTAAAGAAAATGTGGCAGGTAATGCAGTCAGGTTCGGTGGGGAACATAGCGCAGACGCAGCTTGCAATAGGCCCACCAGAATCTTTGCAGCACAGCACTCTCATGGGGGACAAGCATCCGCCAATTAATTTAATTCCGGAAAGGAAAGTGGCCTTACATGGTGATTCCTTCCCCTCTTACACTCCCTCCTTGCATGGTCATTTAAAGCCAAGAACCATAAAGAAAATACAGCAGGGCAAATATGTTAATATATTTGAGTTATCTGCTGAGGCTTGTAGACAGCGGGAGAAAAGTGCAGACGGTACTGGACCTAAAAGGTTCAAGCGTCCTGAAACATTTGAGGAGTGGCTAATTTGCTTTAGGGTTTTCTCCTCCTGCTACCTGGAGAAATATCCGAGACAATGCCATGCTATCCTCAAATACAACGATAATATACACTGGATTCAGAGGAAGTTTGGCGAGGGGGCTTGGAGAGAGTATGATGCGGAATTTAGGCAAAAGATGGCGGGTAACCCTGTGCTCACCTTTGATACCACTGACTAGCATCTTTGGCAGCGCCTTGGCCCGCAGGGGTCACCCTCCTCCTCCACCCCCTCTAGTAATCAGTCCTTTCGTGCTTCCAAAAGCGAAGCGCAGGGGAGGTACCTGCTGGGCATTTCAGGATAATAAATGCGACAGAGGTAACTCGTGTGCGTTCAGGCACGTATGCAGATACTGTGCCGGGTCACACGCTGGGAGCGAATGTGCCAGAAAAAAGGATTCCACATCCGGTAGAGCACAGAACAAGCTCTCTCTTGTTGCTAAGGGCGCCAACACCGGTGAAGGTGCACGCCCTTGAGCCATGGCTTAGGGTGTACCCAGATTCGCGCGCAGCATCTTTAATTTATCAAGGCTTTACTGAGGGTTTTCATATACCAGTGACGAAAGTCATTAAGGGCTCTAGAGGCTCTTGTAACCTCAAATCAGCTTACCAACACCCTTCGGTTGTTAGGGACAAGCTGGATAAGGAAATTTCAATGGGCCGTGTAGTGGGTCCTTTTCCTTCACCCCCTTTGCCGAATCTGGTCATTTCACCATTGGGTGTGGTACCCAAGAAGGAATTAGGAAAATTCCGTCTAATTCACCACCTGTCCCACCCTAGGGGCTATTCAGTCAATGATGCCATTGACCTAGAACTCAGCTCAGTGCGATATCAATCTTTTGATAGCGCTCTGGAATTGGTGCGGGGGGTTGGTGCGGGTGCCTTGCTGGCAAAACTGGATATTGAATCCGCCTTTCGCCTATTGCCCTTGCACCCTTCATCATTTTATTTGATGGGTTGCAAATTTCAAAAGGGGTTTTATGTAGATAGGTGCTTGCCCATGGGCTGCGCAATCTCTTGCGCCTTATTTGAAACCTTCAGTACATTCTTGCACTGGGTTTTGGAGCAACAGGCGGTTACTAACCGCATTGCGCACTATCTGGACGATTTCCTCCTGGTGGGGAGTCCGGGAACTAATGAATGTCAGCAGTTGATGGAATCCATGACAATCCTGATGTTGCAATTCGGTGTCCCCTTAGCTGAAGACAAGACTGAGGGCCCGGGTACTTGCATTACGTTCCTGGGTATCGAAATTGATACCATAGACAGAATTTGTAGGCTGCCTTCTGGCAAAGTCCAGGACATACTTGAGGCGGTTGAAGCGGCCGTTTCCATGGTAACCATTACACTTAGGCAGTTACAGTCATTGCTTGGCCTTCTTAATTTTGCAGGCAGAGTTATCCCCATGGGGAGAGTTTTCAATCGAAGATTGGAGGCTAAGTTAAAGGGCAAACTCAGACCTTCGGAAAAAATCTGGATTTCAGAAGGCATGAGAGCTGACTTGTGAGTCTGGAAGACATTTCTTCACGATTTCAATGGGATTCGATTATGGCGATCTGAACCCATTTCCAGTCAGTTGTTGCACTTATTTACTGATGCCGCAGGTTCAAAGGGATATGGGGAATATTTCAGAGGGGAATGGAGTGCGGGCCCTTGGCCACTGGAATGGTCAGCCAGGGGCTTAACACGTAACCTTACCGTTTTGGAGCTCTTCCCTATCGTGTTGGCTGTGGGGCAATAAATTTGCAAACAGGACGATTAATTTCTGGACAGATAATCTCAGTGTCGTCCACGCGGTGAACAGTCTTTCGGCCACATCTGCGGTTGTAGTTTGTTTGTTGAGACATCTGGTGTTACGCTGTCTTGAACTTAATATTCAGTTTCAAGCACGGCACGTCCCGGGGGTTAATAATGTCTTAGCAGATGCGCTATCCAGGTTTGATTGGGTGACGTTCAGACGTTTGGCCCCTCATGCTGCATTAGAAGGCTTACCTTGTCCTGGTTTCCTTTGGCAGCTTCTCTGTCCTGGATATCCTTGCTCCCTCTAGTGCGGGCGTCCCTTGCCCCTAACACATGGCGCTCCTATGGCAGGCTTTGGCACAAATGGGAAGTTTTTTGCCGATGTCAGAATGTGGAGGCGGCTGAGGCGTCTCAGGACACGGTATGTGACTGGCTGGTGAGTCTCTGGCGCGGGGGTTCTCGGCAGGGGGCTGTTCATTCTCGGTTAGCGGCCTTGTCATTCTTTTACCGCACACTTGCTTTGCCGGATCCGAGTAATTCTAAATTTGTGCGTCAAGTTGCTAAAGGTTGGGGCAAGCTCCAACCACAACAAAAGGACTCTAGGGAGCCTATCACGCACGACCGGCCCGAGCGGCTGGTGGACGCTTTGCCGGAGATCTGCAAAACGCATTACGAGTTTTTATTATTCAGGGCTGCGTTATTTTTACTAGCTTATTCTGCAGCGCTACGTATAAGTGAGCTCGTGGCGCCTTCTAAATCCTGCACTGACAAGGGCCTTCAGTTTGGCCACGTCAGGGCTGGAGCGGATTCACTTTTAATTTATTTGCCAAGATCCAAGACTGATCAAGACGGCAAAGGGGCATGGATACCTATATCTCAGTCCGACGGTCACTGCTGCCCGGTGAGGGCGGTGAACCAGTTTTTAGAGCATAGGCCATCAGAGCAGGGCCCTTTGTTAATTCACGCAAATCAGACTTCTCTCTCATTGTTCCAGTTTCGTAGGGTGCTAGCGAGGGCCGCTGCGCATGCGGAATTGGACGTGTTGAAAATAGCTCCCCATTCGTTCCGCATAGGGGCAGCTACTAATGCCGCGTTGCAGGGTTCTTCCGTAGAAGCCATTTGCCGGCTGGGTAGATGGCGTTCTAATAAATTTAAGGGTTACATTCGACAGGTTGTTGATTAATGTGTTTAGTTTGTAATCCAAGGTTATTGGATAGTGTTATTTTCAGTACTAATCCCATGTGTCTTTGCAGGACCTGTCAGTGGCGCAAAAAGAATATGGATCGTGGGGCACTCCTATGTGCATTGGGCCTCCATATTTAGTTCGGCCCTTCCGGGGGGGCAGAATCTGGGTTTCCCTTCCACCCTAGTGTCAATTAGATGGTTAGGGGAGAGAGGGATGTGTTGGCCCGCGCTTCTATCGCGTATCTCGGAGGCCCTAGTACGCTGGGGTAAACCTCATGTGATAATTCTACATTTAGGAGGCAATGATTTGGGTGCCATTCCAGTCTTGGAGCTTATCAAGATCATGCAAGCGGATATCGCTTGGATCAGAGCTCGCATTCCGAATGTGTTGGTCGGTTGGTCCAACATAGTTCCCAGGTTGGAATGGTGTCACATGTCTTGCCACAGCGCTGCTTACAAGGTGAGGAAGAAGATAAATTCCTCAGTTGCTAGAACCGTCACAGGTATTGGGGGATTCGTGGTTAAACACGAATCTCTAACAGCCGACAAGGTCCATTATTATAGGAAGGATAGGGTACATTTGGAGACAGCTGCCCTAGATATTTTTATAAAGGATATTCGTAAGGCCATAGTAACCCTCCTTTAAGTCTGGTTGGGTTGTGTTTGTCCTTTATCGTTTGGCGGCACAGTTATCATCTTAATGCTATCTGGTGGTGGGAGGTAACGGCCCTGTTGCCTTGGAAAGGATGAACGGGGGGAGTGATGACCAATCTAAAAGTGTGAGGGGTGGATAGCCTCAAGTGCACGTGAGGTGCCCCTCCTTCCCCTTGCGGGTGGGTCACGTGATCTCATTAACCCCTTAGTAGCAATTTTTCTATGAGCAGAGGTCCCGCTCTTCTGCAGTTTCCGTTTGGGCCGTTTACCTTCTGCAGTTCCGGGTTGTCATTATAGCATTTCGTTCAGCCGCCATCCGAACCTTGTTGGTTTCCATAGTTACTTAGTTAGTTAATAAATGTTTAACCTGTGATGGTTAAAATTTTACCCATAAAAAGTTGTTGTGTTTTTATTTCATTATAGAATAAGTAGTTATATATTCCTTTCTACGGCTAGCGACCGGTAGGCATTTAATCCCTTAAGGCAGTGTAGGGCACAATTGGGCCTGGAGCAAAGCTAAGGGTTAAAACCGTAGGGAGAGATAGGAGAAGAGGGCTGGCTAGGGAGGTAAGTTGCAACAATGTTGCATGCAAGGGAGGGGCCCACTACTCACCTTAAAAGTGAGAATCATCAGCTTCCTGGCCCTCTTCTTTCTGGAATCCGGTGCAGACGAGTTCTTTCCCCTCGCTCCCTTACCTGTTACAAGATGGCTTCCAAATTTAATTTATTGTACTAGGCGCTAAGTATGCCTTCTCAGGCTAGTTTAGTAGCCACATAGTCGATTGAGCATTTCCAAATTTAAATTGTCTCCCCTAGTTGGCGACGGGTATGCCTACTCAGGCTAACTTTGTCAGCCTCTTTAGTTATTCTTACAGAAAAATTGGGATATTTTCCCTGGAAAGAAATGCTATGTAGCACTCTCTGCCCAGACTGGGGTAGAGCCACTAGTACCGTTTAAAATTTAACTTTTATTTTTCACTTTAAAAAATGGGTGTACACAAACAAATTAAAATATCTCTATCTCTAAATGGCTGGTGCCAAATGTTTCTGTTTACTATTAAATTATTCAAGTAACCGGCTGTTTTTTGATACTTTTATGTCTAGTTCTGTTAGATCAGTCGGTACTTTGTTATATTAGTCAAATCAGGTTAATCAAAACCTTGTAATGGGTATCTGTTGTATTTAGATGTCTCTTATATTTTTCAAGGCTTGTATTAGTGTAAAGTTGGTTGGAATTAAGCCTGAGTGACAACAGGGATTGTCAGGTTTTATTCACGTTTGTACATAGATCTTGGTAGTGGTTGGGTATTTTGAGATCTATTTTGCTTTATTATATAAGTGTACGTGTACCCTTATTCGAGTATCTCTTATATGCAGAGTTATTTTTATGTGTTCCACTTCTATTTTACATAAGTTCTGCAAGCATATAATTGAAATCGGTTCTTTTTCTTTATAAATAAAGTGATCTCATATTTATTTCACTTGTATTTTTTGTAAACACCTATTTCAATAAAGACAACAGTGTGTCTAAATTTGTGCTGATACTTTTCCTCTAAAATCCACTATTCAAGATCTTTCTTTCTATATTTATCCTTTTTATTATTATCGATGGTGGGCTAATTGTTTATGTCTTTCTCAGTCTTCTTCCTTATTAGACACTTAGAGACTGTTTTTATTTATAGTTTCAGCGTCCACCAGAGATTTTTATCACTTAATGAAGCTTTAATTCTTTGTATTGGGTGTGTTCCCGGGTAACCATATAGATTCTATGTTCATATAATCTGGATTGTTTTGTTTTTTCTACTTGGTGATACCGTGATCATATGTATGTGTCGCTCGTGCCTGCTCTAACAATGTTCCGTCATTTGTTAAATATTACTGTCTGAATACATATGTTTCTTTATCTTGAAACTATTGTGTGTATGTGTCACTCGTATCTGCTCCAACACTGTTCAGTCACTTGCTAAATATTACTGCCTGAATACATATGTGTCTTTGCTTGGTGATATACTGTGTAAGCTCCCCTGTAACAATCCTATCTTAGAGATTACCCTTATTTGTGGGATAATTGGGTTGCTATGTTGCTTGTATATCACACCTTTTATGCGGTTCTGCAGTGTTATTTTAAGTACACAGTGTTGCCACACTTTGATTCCGGTTCTTTGCTAAAAATTCTGGCACTAGTTATCTTTACAATAGAAGCTTTATTATTTGTTTTTGCTCTTATATCACACGTGTTGTGTAATTCTGTAATGTTATTATAAGTTCACAATTTTGCAACACTCTAACTCTGTTTCCTCACTGAGGACTCAGATACTTATAGTTATAGATATGGTTCACCTCTGAGTTCGGTTTTCTCTTAATACTCTTAACAATAACTATTAGTTATACTTTTTTGTGAGTCTTTGCCAACACCCGGTACTATATCATTATAGATTCCTTGTAATAATATTTACAATGATTCCCTGACTGCCGCTCTACGCTGTTTTCACTACAGCTGAGTATGGCAGTGTGTCACTAATACAAAATCTAGTTCAGTTATGAATTTGTTGGCGCCCGATACCTCTACTCGGTCGGGCCCCCTTGTGACCCAGGTAAGGTTACGCTAGGGTTATTTGTTTAGATAAAGTTACCCCTGAATTCTATTTCGGTTTTTGTCAGGATTAACCCTTAAACGCTAACATGCATTCACACACTATTTACTATATTTCCCATTACTTGTTCGATTATGCTCTATTAGAGATAGATTGAATTAAAACACATATATCACACTTTCAGTGGGACCCCATCGTCCCACTTAACCCCCCTGACGCGTTTCGCCAGTTACGGCTTTATCAAACCTTTGGGCGCCAACGAATTCATAACTGAACTAGATTTTGTATTAGTGACACACTGCCATACTCAGCTGTAGTGAAAACAGCGTAGAGCGGCAGTCAGGGAATCATTGTAAATATTATTACAAGGAATCTATAATGATATAGTACCGGGTGTTGGCAAAGACTCACAAAAAAGTATAACTAATAGTTATTGTTAAGAGTATTAAGAGAAAACCGAACTCAGAGGTGAACCATATCTATAACTATAAGTATCTGAGTCCTCAGTGAGGAAACAGAGTTAGAGTGTTGCAAAATTGTGAACTTATAATAACATTACAGAATTACACAACACGTGTGATATAAGAGCAAAAACAAATAATAAAGCTTCTATTGTAAAGATAACTAGTGCCAGAATTTTTAGCAAAGAACCGGAATCAAAGTGTGGCAACACTGTGTACTTAAAATAACACTGCAGAACCGCATAATAGGTGTGATATACAAGCAACATAGCAACCCAATTATCCCACAAATAAGGGTAATCTCTAAGATAGGATTGTTACAGGGGAGCTTACACAGTATATCACCAAGCAAAGACACATATGTATTCAGGCAGTAATATTTAGCAAGTGACTGAACAGTGTTGGAGCAGATACGAGTGACACATACACACAATAGTTTCAAGATAAAGAAACATATGTATTCAGACAGTAATATTTAACAAATGACGGAACATTGTTAGAGCAGGCACGAGCGACACATACATATGATCACGGTATCACCAAGTAGAAAAAACAAAACAATCCAGATTATATGAACATAGAATCTATATGGTTACCCGGGAACACACCCAATACAAAGAATTAAAGCTTCATTAAGTGATAAAAATCTCTGGTGGACGCTGAAACTATAAATAAAAACAGTCTCTAAGTGTCTAATAAGGAAGAAGACTGAGAAAGACATAAACAATTAGCCCACCATCGATAATAATAAAAAGGATAAATATAGAAAGAAAGATCTTGAATAGTGGATTTTAGAGGAAAAGTATCAGCACAAATTTAGACACACTGTTGTCTTTATTGAAATAGGTGTTTACAAAAAATACAAGTGAAATAAATATGAGATCACTTTATTTATAAAGAAAAAGAACCGATTTCAATTATATGCTTGCAGAACTTATGTAAAATAGAAGTGGAACACATAAAAATAACTCTGCATATAAGAGATACTCAAATAAGGGTACACGTACACTTATATAATAAAGCAAAATAGATCTCAAAATACCCAACCACTACCAAGATCTATGTACAAACGTGAATAAAACCTGACAATCCCTGTTGTCACTCAGGCTTAATTCCAACCAACTTTACACTAATACAAGCCTTGAAAAATATAAGAGACATCTAAATACAACAGATACCCATTACAAGGTTTTGATTAACCTGATTTGACTAATATAACAAAGTACCGACTGATCTAACAGAACTAGACATAAAAGTATCAAAAAACAGCCGGTTACTTTAATAATTTAATAGTAAACAGAAACATTTGGCACCAGCCATTTAGAGATAGAGATATTTTAATTTGTTTGTGTACACCCATTTTTTAAAGTGAAAAATAAAAGTTAAATTTTAAACGGTACTAGTGGCTCTACCCCAGTCTGGGCAGAGAGTGCTACATAGCATTTCTTTCCAGGGAAAATATCCCAATTTTTCTGTAAGTTCAGTATTTGATGCTAGCACCACTCCTCAAAGGAATATAGAATAAAGATACTAAAATTAAAAACAGTATCTCAAAAGAATTGAAACCAGTGAGGAGCTTGCCTATATAGTGCCCTTGTTATCCTTGTGTGTCAAATACGTAACTCTTTAGTTATTCGCCTACCATATCCGGTCTACCTGACTTCTGGCGGCAGAGTAGCGGATCCCCTTTTTAGGGGGTAGTCCTTATTTTTAGACCCGCTCGGCGGGAGGTAACGGCCCTGTTGCCTTGGAAAGGGTGAACGGGGGGAGTGATGACCAATCTAAAAGTGTGAGGGGTGGAAAGCCTCAAGTGCACGTGAGGTGCCCCTCCTTCCCCTTGCGGGTGGGTCACGTGATCTCATTAACCCCTTAGTAGCAATTTTTCTATGAGCAGAGGTCCCGCTCTGCTGTAGTTTCCGTTTGGGCCATTTACCTTCTGCAGTTCCGGTTTGTCATTATAGCATTTTGTTCAGCCGCCATCAGAACCTTGTTGGTTTCCATAGTTACTTACTGCTAGATTTAGAGTTTTGTCGGTAACGACCCGAAAAGCTAACGCTGGCTTTTTTCTGGCTGCACCATAAAAATGACTCTGGTATTGAGAGTCCACATAAAGGCTGCCTTAGGCTCCAAAAAAGGAGCGTATAGCATATTTAACGCAACTTCAACTCTCAATACCAGAGTTGCTTACGCAAGCGGCCAGCCTCAAAAACGTGCTCATGCACGATTCCCCCATAGGAAACAATGGGGCTGTTTGAGCTGAAAAACAACCTAACACCTGCAAAAAAGCCGCTTTCAGCTCCTAACGCAGCCCCATTGTTTGCTATGGGGAAACACTTCCTACGTCTGCACCTAACACTCTAACATGTACCCCGAGTCTAAACACCCCTAACCTTACACTTATTAACCCCTAATCTGCCGCCCCCGCTATCGCTGACCCCTGCATATTATTATTAACCCCTAATCTGCCGCTCCGTAAACCGCCGCTACTTACATTATACCTATGTACCCCTAATCTGCTGCCCTAACATCGCCGACCCCTATATTATATTTATTAACCCCTAATCTGCCCCCCACAACGTCGCCTCCACCTGCCTACACTTATTAACCCCTAATCTGCTGAGCGGACCGCACCGCTATTATTATAAAGTTATTAACCCCTAATCCGCCTCACTAACCCTATAATAAATAGTATTAACCCCTAATCTGCCCTCCCTAACATCGCCGACACCTAACTTCAATTATTAACCCCTAATCTGCCGACTTGAGCTCACCGCTATTCTAATAAATGTATTAACCCCTAAAACTAAGTCTAACCCTAACACTAACACCCCCCTAAATTAAATATAATTTTAATCTAACAAAATTAATTAACTCTTATTAAATAAATTATTCCTATTTAAAGCTAAATACTTACCTCTAAAATAAATCCTAATATAGCTACAATATAAATTATAATTATATTATAGCTATTTTAGGATTAATATTTATTTTACAGGTAACTTTGTATTTATTTTAACCAGGTACAATAGCTATTAAATAGTAAAGAACTATTTAATAGCTAAAATAGTTAAAATAATTACAAAATTACCTGTAAAATAAATCCTAACCTAAGTTACAATTAAACCTAACACTACACTATCAATAAATTAATTAAATAAAATACCTACAATTACCTACAATTAAACCTAACACTACACTATCAATAAATTAATTAAATACAATACCTACAAATAACTACAATGAAATAAACTAACTAAAGTACAAAAAATAAAAAAGAACTAAGTTACAAAAAATAAAAAAATATTTACAAACATAAGAAAAATATTACAACAATTTTAAACTAATTACACCTACTCTAAGCCCCCTAATAAAATAACAAAGCCCCCCAAAATAAAAAAAATGCCCTACCCTATTCTAGATTACTAAAGTTCAAAGCTCTTTTACCTTACCAGCCCTGAACAGGGCCCTTTGCGGGGCATGCCCCAAGAAGTTCAGCTCTTTTGCCTGTAAAAAAAAACATACAATACCCCCCCCCCAACATTACAACTCACCACCCACATACCTCTAATCTAACCCAAACCCCCCTTAAATAAACCTAACACTAAGCCCCTGAAGATCTCCCTACCTTGTCTTCACCTCACCGGGTTCAGAGATCGGTCCAGAAGAGGGTCCGAAGTCTTGATCCAAGCGGAGCAAGAAGAGGTCCTCCATCCGGTAGAAGTCTTCATCCAAGCGGGGCAGAAGAGGTCTTCCATCCGATTGAAGTCTTCATCCAAGCGGGATCTTCTATAGTCATCCATCCGGAGCGGAGCGGCAGCATCCTGAAGACCTCCGACGCGGAACATCCATCCTGGCCGACGACTGAACGACGAATGACGATTCCTTAAAATGACGTCATCCAAGGTGGCGTCCCTCGAATTCCGGATGAAGATGGGTCCACGGTGGAGGTCTTCAGGATGGAGCCGGTCTTCATCGGATGAAGATAGAAGATGCCGCTTGGAAGAAGATGGTTGCCGGTCCGGATCTACTCTTCTTCCCGGATAGAATGAAGACTTTGGACCCTCTTCTGGACTTCTTCAGCCATCGGATGATGGATGTCTAGCCCCCTCTATCGCTGACCCCTGCATATTATTATTAACCCCTAATCTGCCGCTCCGTAAACCGCCGCTACTTACATTATACCTATGTACCCCTAATCTGCTGCCCTAACATCGCCGACCCCTATATTATATTTATTAACCCCTAATCTGCCCCCCACAACGTCGCCTCCACCTGCCTACACTTATTAACCCCTAATCTGCTGAGCGGACCGCACCGCTATTATTATAAAGTTATTAACCCCTAATCCGCCTCACTAACCCTATAATAAATAGTATTAACCCCTAATCTGCCCTCCCTAACATCGCCGACACCTAACTTCAATTATTAACCCCTAATCTGCCGACTTGAGCTCACCGCTATTCTAATAAATGTATTAACCCCTAAAACTAAGTCTAACCCTAACACTAACACCCCCCTAAATTAAATATAATTTTAATCTAACAAAATTGATTAACTCTTATTAAATAAATTATTCCTATTTAAAGCTAAATACTTACCTGTAAAATAAATCCTAATATAGCTACAATATAAATTATAATTATATTATAGCTATTTTAGGATTAATATTTATTTTACAGGTAACTTTGTATTTATTTTAACCAGGTACAATAGCTATTAAATAGTAAAGAACTATTTAATAGCTAAAATAGTTAAAATAATTACAAAATTACCTGTAAAATAAATCCTAACCTAAGTTACAATTAAACCTAACACTACACTATCAATAAATTAATTAAATAAAATACCTACAATTACCTACAATTAAACCTAACACTACACTATCAATAAATTAATTAAATACAATACCTACAAATAACTACAATGAAATAAACTAACTAAAGTACAAAAAATAAAAAAGAACTAAGTTACAAAAAATAAAAAAATATTTACAAACATAAGAAAAATATTACAACAATTTTAAACTAATTACACCTACTCTAAGCCCCCTAATAAAATAACAAAGCCCCCCAAAATAAAAAAAATGCCCTACCCTATTCTAGATTACTAAAGTTCAAAGCTCTTTTACCTTACCAGCCCTGAACAGGGCCCTTTGCGGGGCATGCCCCAAGAAGTTCAGCTCTTTTGCCTGTAAAAAAAAACATACAATACCCCCCCCCCAACATTACAACTCACCACCCACATACCTCTAATCTAACCCAAACCCCCCTTAAATAAACCTAACACTAAGCCCCTGAAGATCTCCCTACCTTGTCTTCACCTCACCGGGTTCAGAGATCGGTCCAGAAGAGGGTCCGAAGTCTTGATCCAAGCGGAGCAAGAAGAGGTCCTCCATCCGGTAGAAGTCTTCATCCAAGCGGGGCAGAAGAGGTCTTCCATCCGATTGAAGTCTTCATCCAAGCGGGATCTTCTATAGTCATCCATCCGGAGCGGAGCGGCAGCATCCTGAAGACCTCTGACGCGGAACATCCATCCTGGCCGACGACTGAACGACGAATGACAATTCCTTAAAATGACGTCATCCAAGGTGGCGTCCCTCGAATTCCGGATGAAGATGGGTCCGCGGTGGAGGTCTTCAGGATGGAGCCGGTCTTCATCGGATGAAGATAGAAGATGCCGCTTGGAAGAAGATGGTTGCCGGTCCGGATCTACTCTTCTTCCCGGATAGAATGAAGACTTTGGACCCTCTTCTGGACTTCTTCAGCCATCGGATGATGGATGTCTAGCCCCCTCTATCGCTGACCCCTGCATATTATTATTAACCCCTAATCTGCCGCTCCGTAAACCGCCGCTACTTACATTATACCTATGTACCCCTAATCTGCTGCCCTAACATCGCCGACCCCTATATTATATTTATTAACCCCTAATCTGCCCCCCACAACGTCGCCTCCACCTGCCTACACTTATTAACCCCTAATCTGCTGAGCGGACCGCACCGCTATTATTATAAAGTTATTAACCCCTAATCCGCCTCACTAACCCTATAATAAATAGTATTAACCCCTAATCTGCCCTCCCTAACATCGCCGACACCTAACTTCAATTATTAACCCCTAATCTGCCGACTTGAGCTCACCGCTATTCTAATAAATGTATTAACCCCTAAAACTAAGTCTAACCCTAACACTAACACCCCCCTAAATTAAATATAATTTTAATCTAACAAAATTAATTAACTCTTATTAAATAAATTATTCCTATTTAAAGCTAAATACTTACCTGTAAAATAAATCCTAATATAGCTACAATATAAATTATAATTATATTATAGCTATTTTAGGATTAATATTTATTTTACAGGTAACTTTGTATTTATTTTAACCAGGTACAATAGCTATTAAATAGTAAAGAACTATTTAATAGCTAAAATAGTTAAAATAATTACAAAATTACCTGTAAAATAAATCCTAACCTAAGTTACAATTAAACCTAACACTACACTATCAATAAATTAATTAAATAAAATACCTACAATTACCTACAATTAAACCTAACACTACACTATCAATAAATTAATTAAATACAATACCTACAAATAACTACAATGAAATAAACTAACTAAAGTACAAAAAATAAAAAAGAACTAAGTTACAAAAAATAAAAAAATATTTACAAACATAAGAAAAATATTACAACAATTTTAAACTAATTACACCTACTCTAAGCCCCCTAATAAAATAACAAAGCCCCCCAAAATAAAAAAAATGCCCTACCCTATTCTAGATTACTAAAGTTCAAAGCTCTTTTACCTTACCAGCCCTGAACAGGGCCCTTTGCGGGGCATGCCCCAAGAAGTTCAGCTCTTTTGCCTGTAAAAAAAAACATACAATACCCCCCCCCAACATTACAACTCACCACCCACATACCTCTAATCTAACCCAAACCCCCCTTAAATAAACCTAACACTAAGCCCCTGAAGATCTCCCTACCTTGTCTTCACCTCACCGGGTTCAGAGATCGGTCCAGAAGAGGGTCCGAAGTCTTGATCCAAGCGGAGCAAGAAGAGGTCCTCCATCCGGTAGAAGTCTTCATCCAAGCGGGGCAGAAGAGGTCTTCCATCCGATTGAAGTCTTCATCCAAGCGGGATCTTCTATAGTCATCCATCCGGAGCGGAGCGGCAGCATCCTGAAGACCTCCGACGCGGAACATCCATCCTGGCCGACGACTGAACGACGAATGACGATTCCTTAAAATGACGTCATCCAAGGTGGCGTCCCTCGAATTCCGGATGAAGATGGGTCCGCGGTGGAGGTCTTCAGGATGGAGCCGGTCTTCATCGGATGAAGATAGAAGATGCCGCTTGGAAGAAGATGGTTGCCGGTCCGGATCTACTCTTCTTCCCGGATAGAATGAAGACTTTGGACCCTCTTCTGGACTTCTTCAGCCATCGGATGATGGATGTCTAGCCCCCTCTTGGGTTGGATGAAGATATCGGAGCCAGGACGGATCGGTGTGATACCCGGTGAGGTGAAGACAAGGTAGGATGATCTTCAGGGGCTTAGTGTTAGGTTTATTTAAGGGGGGTTTGGGTTAGATTAGGGGTATGTGGGTGGTGGGTTGTAATGTTGGGGGGGGATATTGTATGTTTTTTTTTACAGGCAAAAGAGCTGAATTCTTTGGGGCATGCCCCGCAAAGGGCCCTGTTCAGGGCTGGTAAGGTAAAAGAGTTTTGAACTTTAGTAATCTAGAATAGGGTAGGGCATTTTTTATTTTGGGGGGCTTTGTTATTTTTTTAGGGGGCTTAGAGTAGGTGTAATTAGTTTAAAATTGTTGTAATATTTTTCTTATGTTTGTAAATATTTTTTTATTTTTTGTAACTTAGTTCTTTTTTATTTTTTGTACTTTAGTTAGTTTATTTCATTGTAGTTATTTGTAGGTATTGTATTTAATTAATGTATTGATAGTGTAGTGTTAGGTTTAATTGTAGATAATTGTAGGTACTTAGGTTAGGATTTATTTTACAGGTAATTTTGTAATTATTTTAACTATTTTAGCTATTAAATAGTTCTTAACTATTTAATAGCTATTATACCTGGTTAAAATAAATACAAAGTTACCTGTAAAATAAATATTAATCCTAAAATAGCTATAATATAATTATAATTTATATTGTAGCTATATTAGGATTTATTTTACAGGTAAGTATTTAGCTTTAAATAGGAATAATTTATTTAATAAGAGTTAATTAATTTCGTTAGATTTAAATTATATTTAAGTTAGGGGGGTGTTAGTGTTAGGGTTAGACTTAGCTTTAGGGGTTAATACATTTATTAGAATAGCGGTGAGCTCCAGTCGGCAGATTAGGGGTTAATGTTTGAAGTTAGGTGTCGGCGATGTTAGGGAGGGCAGATTAGGGGTTAATACTATTTATTATAGGGTTAGTGAGGCGGATTAGGGGTTAATAACTTTATTATGATAGCGGTGCGGTCCGCTCGGCAGATTAGGGGTTAATAAGTGTAGGCAGGTGGAGGCGACGTTGTGGGGGGCAGATTAGGGGTTAATAAATATAATATAGGGGTCGGCGGTGTTAGGGGCAGCAGATTAGGGGTACATAGCTATAATGTAGGTGGCGGCTCTTTGCGGTCGGCAGATTAGGGGTTAATTATTGTAGGTAGCTGGCTGCGACGTTGTGGGGGGCAGGTTAGGGGTTAATAAATATAATATAGGGGTCGGCGGTGTTAGGGGCAGCAGATTAGGGGTACATAAGTATAACGTAGGTGGCGGTCGGCAGATTAGGGGTTAAAAAAATTAATCGAGTGGCGGCGATGTGGGGGGGGGGCTCGGTTTAGGGGTGCATAGGTAGTTTATGGGTGTTAGTGTACTTTAGAGTACAGTAGTTAAGAGCTTTATGAACCAGCGTTAGCCCAGAAAGCTCTTAACTACTGACTTTTTTCTGCGGCTGGAGTTTTGTCGTTAGATTTCTAACGCTCACTTCAGCCACGACTCTAAATACCGGAGTTATAAAAATCCCATTGAAAAGATAGGATACGCAATTGACGTAAGGGGATCTGCGGTATGGAAAAGTCGCGGCTGAAAAGTGAGCGTTAGACCCTTTTTTGAGTGACTCCAAATACCGGAGGTAGCCTAAAACCAGCGTTAGGAGCCTCTAACGCTGGTTTTCACGGCTACCGCCAAACTCCAAATCTAGGCCTTAGTTAGTTAATAAATGTTTAACCTGTGACGGTTAAAATTTTACCCATAAAAAGTTGTGTTTTTATTTCATTATAGAATAAGTGGTTATATATTCCCTTCTACGGCTAGCGACCAGTAGGCATTTAATCCCTTAGTAAGTATTTAGTTTTAAATAGGAAATAGTTATTAATAGTAGGTTTTATTTAGATTTATTTTGATTATATTAAAGTTAGGGGGTGTTAGGGTTACGTTAGGGTTAGGATTAGATTTAGGATTACGTTAGGGGTTAATATATTTATTTAGTGTTAGTGATGTGGGAGGCCAGAGATTAAGGGGTTAAAAACTTTAGTATAGTGGCGGCAGCGACATTGGGGGCGGCAGATTAGGGGTTAATAAATTTATGTAGGTGGCGGCAACATTGGGGACGGCAGATTAGGGGTTAGTAAGTGTAGGTAGGTGGCGGCGACATTGGGGGCGGCAGATTAGGGGTTAATAAGTGTAATGTAGGTGTCGGCGATGTCAGGGGTAGCAGATTAGGGGTGTTTAGACTTGGGGTTTATGTTAGGGTGTTAGGTTTAAACATACATTTTTTTTCCCCATAGACATCAATGGGGCTGCGTTACGGAGCTTTACGCTCCGCAATTGCAGGTGTTAGGCTTTTTTTTAGCCGGCTCTCCCCATTGATGTCTATGCAGAAATCGTGCACAAGCACGTCAAAACACTGCTTGTATTTGGGTGAGGTATGGAGCGCAACGCAACCATATCGCCCGCACAAGTCGGTTTTTTTGCAAACCTGTAATAACTATTAAAGGTGAGCGGTTGAAATAACTTACAAGTTATTAGCGAGCCAGCCATTACGCAGAACTCGTAATCTGGCTGTATGTTATTAATCAAAAGGTCATGTGCTGCACAGGTTTTCAGCAGTAACAGGCCATTGCTGTTATACTTTCCCATTCCATTTTCCCCAATGACTCCTTCCGTAGGCTGTGAAATCATATCCCAACTCTTGGGTTAAAATTGCCAAGCAGGATCAGCTTGTCTGTGTGGTGCAATGATGATAGCAGGGCATCTAGTTCTTCATAGAATTTATCCTTCAAATCCTCTAGATTGGTCATTGTGGGAGAGTATCCAAAAAGTGAATATTGTGAAGAGAAAGTGCTAAAAGCTAAAATATATTATAAATGGAGAAAATATAAATATCAGTATGTACCGCTTTAATGAGTAAAATATAATAAGTCGTTTTTTACACAAATTAAAATGCTAATTTATAGCAATGATCTAAAATAAATCCTAGTAAAATAATATTCTACAAGGTTGGCCAACTTGTTATTATGTCCTGAGATGTCTTTGTTTATAATATGAAACAACTGACAATGAGCACTTCAATCTGAAGTATTGTGCAATAAAGGTTTAGGTGCAATGAATTCTTCAGTGATATACAGTACCCTCTCCTTATAATTTTCCTTATTGCGACCAGGGTAGGGGAAATCCACACAGGATCTGTATTGTTAAGATTAATGTTTTGTAGTCGGAATCAAAGTAAAAATGAAGTTCAGATTAAAAATTAAAGTCACCTACCATTTGCCGTGTTAATTATCACAGACCGATCTTGGAGCATGCGCTAGTGATTCACGGCTGCCTCCATGCCGTGGGATAGTTTCCTAATGCACTCCTCTGGCTCTAAGGGGTGCTTTTTCCCCTAAACTGAAGCTGCAGCTTGTGCTTCATGCTTGCAGGGGGTGTCAATCATCCCGGTCATATCGTATTGGGATGATTGATGCCCCCTGCAGATTCTCTGTCAATCGGCCGCTTGCAGGGGGTGTCAATCATCCCGGTCATATCGGATTGGGATGATTGCAGTGGCGGACGAGTTAAGAAGCAGCGGTTTTAAGGAGCAGCGGAAAAAGCAGCATTCACTGCTTAGTAAATATACCCCTATAAGTGAGTATAAGAATATCTAATCATTAAAGAGATATAAAGCCCAAAAATGTTCTTTCATGATTCAGATAGAGCATGTAAATTAAAAAAAAATATTCCAATTTACTTCTATTACCTATTTTGCTTCATTCTCTAGATATCCTTTGTTAAAAACATAGTAATGCACATGGTTTAGCCAATCATATGACAGCTCTATGTGCAGCCACCAATCAGCAGCTACTGAGCCTATTTAGATATGCTTTCATTCAAAAGTTATTATGAGAATGAAGCAAATTAAATAATAGAAGTAACTTGGAAAGTTGTTTAAAATTGTATTCTCTATCTGAATCATGAAAGAAAAAAATTGGGTTTCATGTCCCTTTAACCCCTTAACGACCAAGGACATGCCAAGTACGTCCTGCAAAAGCTGTCAGTTAGTGGCAATGGACGTACCTGGCATGTCCTTGGTCTAATTGAGTGCTGGAAGCGATTGCGATCACTCCCAGCAGTTTTCAGGGTATTGCAGTGATGCCTCAATATTGAGGCATCCTGCAATACCCTTTTTAAGCATCCGATGCAGAGAGAGCCACTCTGTGGTTCTTGTTTGGATTTTTTGCTTAGCAGTAAGGCGGGTGGGCGGCCCATCGCTACCCGGCATCCGGTTCCTGTAAGTGCAATGTGTACGCCAGGTGCTGAGAGCGTGTGGGGGGCCTGCAGGAGCGTGCGCGCACGTGTGTGCACTCGCGCGTGCAGCAACCACTGCCACCAATGATCTCTGAATTGTAGGAGAGAGGGTGTGGGGAAATTAAAAAAAAAAAAATATGTATCAAAGAATCTGGGAGGGAGAGGGGGGTATTGGGGGGGGGCAGCTACACTTCAGAAAAAGCTGTATTTTATAAAAAACAAACAAAAAATAACATTTTGGGGGGCAAACTGGGTACTGGCAGACAGCTGAGCTGCCAGTACCCAAGATGGTGACAAATAGGTAGCGGGGGGAGGGTTAGAGAGCTGTTTGGGGGGATCAGGGAGGTTGGGGGCTAAGGGGGGTTTATCACAGCTGAAAAAATATTTTTTTTAAAAAACTTTTATTTTAGTACTTGCAGACTTTCTGATGGCGGGACAATTGTGGGGTGGGGGAGGGAAGAGAGCTGTTTGGGAGGGATCAGGGGGTGGGAGGCTAATCTCTACACTAAAGCTAAAATTAACCCTGCAAGCTCCCTACAAGCTACCTAATTAACCCCTTAACTGCTAGGCATAATACAAGTGTGCTGCACAGTGACATTTAGCAGTCTTCTAATTGCCAAAAAGCAATGCCAAAGCCGTCTATGTCTGCTATTTCTAAACAAAGGGGATCCCAGAGAAGCATTTACAACATCAAGAAACCTAAAGTTTGTGAAAAAAATTGTAAAAAGTAAACAATTTTTTTTATTTGATCGCTTTTGACGAGGAAATGGTGGCATGAAATTTACCAAAATGGGCCTAGATCAATACTTTGGGTTGTCTACTACACTAAACTAAAGCTAAAATTAACCCCACAAGCTCCCTAATAAACCCATTCACTGCTAGACATAATACACGTGTGATGCACAGCAGCATTTAGCAGCCTTCTGATTACCAAAAAGCAATGCCAAAGCCATATAAGTCTGCTATTTCTGAACAAAGGGGATCCCAGAGAAGCATTTATAACAATTTGTGCCATAATTGCACAAGCTGTTTGTAAATAATTTCAGTGAGAAACCTAAAATTGTGAAAAATGTAACGTTTTTTTTTTGATCGCATTTGGCGGTGAAATGGTGGCATGAAATATATCAAATGGGCCTATATCAATGCAATACAATAGTGTTCCAATGTAACAAAAAATGTATTGCCCTATAACTTGCAAAAAAAGCAAAGAAGATGTAAACATTGGGTATTTCTAAACTCAGGACAAAATTTAGAAACTATTTAGCATGGGTGTGTTTTGGTGATTGTAGATGTGTAACAGATTCTGGGGGTCAAAGTTAGAAAAAGTGTGTTTTTTTCATTGTTTCCTCATATTTTATAATTTTTTTATAGTAAATTATAACATGATGAAAATAATGGTATCTTCAGAAAGTCCATTTAATGGCAAGAAAAATGGTATATAATATGTGTGGGCACAGTAAATGAGTAAGAGGAAAATTACAGCTAAACACAAACACAGCAGAAATGTAAAAATAGCCCTGGTCCTTAAAGGGACACTGAACCCAAAATTTTTCTTTCATGATTCAGATAGAACATGCCATTTTAATCAACTTTCTAATTTACTCCTCTTATCAATTTTTCTTCGTTCTCTTGCTATCTTTATTTTAGAAGCAGGAATGTAAATCTTAGCAGCCAGCCCATTTTAGATTCCGCACCATGGATAGCACTTGCTTATTGGAGGATTACATTTACCCACCAATAAGCAAGCATAACCCAGGTTCTCAACCAAAAATGGGCCGGCTCCTATGCATCACATTCCTGCTTTTAAAATAAAGATAGCAAGAGAACAAAGAAAAATTGATAATAGGAGTAAATTAGAAAGTTGATTACATTTGCATGCTCTATCTGCTCTATTTTAAACCTTCTAAGGATTCTTCTGAGGTTTTTCAAGTGGCTGAAATTATTTCTAAAGAATGCTCTAAACCTGGTAATTCATTTAACCCTTCTGCAAGGTTTAAAAGAATGTATCATCTTCCTGCTTCTAACATTGAAAGTTGGGAAACTGTTCCTAAGGTGGACAGTGCCCTTTCTAGTTTGGTCAGATGTATTACTATCCTTCTAGAGGATAACTCTTATTTTAAAGACCCTTTGCATAGGTAACTTGAATCTTTTAATAGAAGGGCTTTTTTGCAAGCAGGTTATCTTTTCAGTCTTTTCAAGTGGCTGAAATTATTTCTAAAGAATGCTCTAAACCTGGTAATTCATTTAACCCTTCTGCAAGGTTTAAAAGAATGTATCATCTTCCTGCTTCTAACATTGAAAGTTGGGAAACTGTTCCTAAGGTGGACAGTGCCCTTTCTAGTTTGGTCAGATGTATTACTATCCTTCTAGAGGATAACTCTTATTTTAAAGACCCTTTGCATAGGTAACTTGAATCTTTTAATAGAAGGGCTTTTTTGCAAGCAGGTTATCTTTTCAGACCCACTATTGCTATTGTTGATATTTCTGCTGCTGCTTCCATTTGGTTAGATAGTCTTTCAGGTTTGGTTAGATAGTCCCTCAGGTTGGAAAACAAGCTACAATTGGAATGGTCCTAAGCAAGTCAAGAAGTCCAATCCTGGTTCCAAGTCCACATGAAGGTGTGGCCCCAATCCAGATCTTCTGGTAGGGGACATGTTAAGTCTCTTTCAGAAGGCATGGCTTCAGAAAGTGTCAGATTCTTGAACTCTGAATATAATTTCAAAAGGTTATCAAATAGGTTTTAGGGTAAGACCTCCCAGAGAAAGGTTTCTTTTGTCAAATGTTCTGATAACTCTTTAAAAGATCAGGCTTTTCTTCATTAAAGGGCAACTGTAGTCAAATATACTCTCGTGTTGTAACAATAGTATACTGTTAAATAAATCTTTTTTCAATGTACATCCTATTTGAAATCTTATTCGTTTTCAATATATAACTTTTTTAATTTTAATTGTTTTCCAAACCCACTGATTTATAGTCCGTAGCTGTATTCCAATCCTGGAGGACAACTCCAGTTGGAAGATGGCGACTACCGGGCGCAATGCGCATGCGCAATTTCACGCAACGTCATCGGATAGATTGAAATTTAATGTGCGCATGCGTTATTTTCTGTCTGTTGTCAGCGATGTCGGCTTCTGTGCCAATATGCGCATGCGAGACTAATAGAAAACAATTGCGCATGCGATGAGTGACGAAAATGTATTTAAATTACATGCTAATACTGGCCATACGATTGGCAAGTATGTTATTGCTTAGACGGCCCACATTTGAGGGCTGGATAACGACGTCATTGACAGAAAGTAAAAGTTTATTTTTATGCTAAAGGGAGCTTCGTTTTTCAAAATGAAAAGGTACCTTTTATTTATATTAACATTGCAATGTTTAATGTTGAGTGCGTTTTGCTTAAGGTCAGCAAAAGTTAGTATTCCTTTAAGTTATGGATCTGGAATCCATGGGTGAGATAGTTCCTGTTCCTCTGCTGGAACAGGGAAAGCAATTTTATTCAAATCTCTTTATTGTTCCAAAGAAAGAAGGAACTTACAGACCTATGTTAGATCTAAAAACTTTGAACAAATTTGTCAAAGTACCGACCTTCAAGATGACGACTATTCAGTCCATTCTGCCTTTCTTTCAGCAAGGGCAGTTTATGTCCACAAAATATTTAAAGGATGCTTACCTCCACATTCCAAATTGACAAAGATCATTTTCCGTTTCTGATGTTTGCTTTTCTAGACAAGCATTTTCAGTTTATTACTCTTCCATTTGGTCTTGCTACAGCTCCAAAGATCTTTACAAATGTTTTGGGGGCTCTGTTGTTGGTCTTCAGAAGCCATGGAATAGCTGTGTTTCGTTACCTGGATGATATCTTAGTACTAGCTCCATCTTTTCATTTAGCAAAATCTCACACCAACAGGCTTTTGCTCGTTCTATTTAGTCTGTGATCACTACAGATGCACGTCTTTCAAGCTTGGCCCCTTCTGAAAGAAGAACCTTTTTTCTGGTTTCAGTGAGACAATGTCACAGCCGTGGCTTATGTCAACCATCAAGGGGAGACTTGCAGTCCCTTAGTCATGAGGGAAGTTTCTTGAATTCTCTTTTGAGCAGAGAGCAATTACTGTCTAGTTTTAGCAATTCACAACCCAGCAGTATTCAACTGGGAAGTGGATTTTCTCAGTCATCAGTTTCTTCCACCATTCAGCAAGCGCTACCCAGGTGTGAAACAAAGACGGGCTCGCTCGTAAGCTTACATTCCTGCTTTTTCAAATAAAGATACCAAGAGAATGAAGAAAAACAGATAATAGAAGTAAATTAGAAAGCTGCCTAAAATTGCATGCTCTATTTGAATCACAAAATAAAAAAAATACTTGGGTTTAGTATTCCTTTTAAATAGACTTAAATAAAGTTAAAATATTAGATAGTGCTACTGCTACAAGTAGCAGCTAAAAAAAGATTTTATTTAATAAGGTAAGGACTGGCCAAGAACTAAATAGAAGCTTACATACCTATTGACTGACACATGACACAATCAACTGATAAGGACATTGCTAAATTCATTATTGAATAGTGTAAATTTGTACTTGTAGAAAACCCTGTCCTACCTAACTGTTTTGTCTCAAATGCCTCAATTCCCCCCAAAATAAAGAGGACAGTAGAGTATCATTAAATAAACATATGAGCATCTTTACTTTTTTATTTATTTTTTTTAAAAACTGCACGAAGCAGTTATAAGAGGTTAAAGTGAGGGGAAGTGAGGTGTTAGAATAAAAATGGCACTTAAAGTGCCTTTACATGGAGGTCAATAGGGGACTGTGTTTTCACTATATATATATATAAATATATATATGCTGTATATTCTTATATACATAAATATTTATGTGTTAATATGCAGACATCCCAACTCTCCCTGAAGTTCAGGGAGTCTCCCTGATTGTAATAGCAACTCCCTGATGCCAGCAAATGGAATGCAATCTCCCTGAAACTCCAAGTACTATTATCCAATGTGGACCAAATCCAGAAAGTGTTTCTTTAAGGAATGCCTTTATTTGCTGGGACGTTATAGAACCCTCAAAACATGAATCAGTAACCAAAATTCCCCCACTGATTATTGTTTTAAAAAAAACAACTACTACCTTATTTACCGCACATAATTAAACGTCATATTCTAAAATATTTAAGCATTCAACAAGTGTACGATCACTGGAAAATAGGTTCGTTATATGTGGTTGTGCAATAAAGCTACTTTTTTATGTCTCTATCGGCTAGATTACGAGTTTTGTGGTAAGAGGGGTGCGGTGCTAACTTGCACGTTATTGTCACCGCTCACATCCCTACAGTGCTGGTATGGTTTTCATAAACCTAGCGTTATTAGGCAAGAAGTGAGAGGAGAGCAAAATTGTGCTCCATACCGCACTCCAATACCAGAGCTGCTTAAGTCAGCGGTGAGCTGGTTTTACGTGCTCGTGCACGATTTCCCCATAGACATCAATGAGGAGAGCCGGCTGAAAAAAAGTCTTACACCTGCAAAAAAGCAGAGTAAAGCTCAGTAACGCAGCCCCATTGATTCCTATGGGGAAACAAAATTTATGTTTACACCTAACACCCTAACATGAACTTCGAGTCTAAACACCCCTAATATTACACTTATTAACCCCTAATCTGCTGCCCCCGCTATCACTGACACCTACATTATAATTATTAACCCCTAATCTGCTGCTCCGGACACCGCCGCCACCTACATTATACTTATGAACCCCTAATCTACTGCCCCCAACATCGCCGACACCTACATTATAGTTATTAACCCTAATCTGCCCCCCCCAACGTCGCTGCAACTATATTAAATTTATTAACCCCTAATCTTCCAACCTCAACGTCGCCGCAACTATATTAAATTTATTAACCCCTAAACCTAAATCTAACCCTAAGTCTAACCCCCCCTAACTTAAATATAATTTTAAGAAAATTTACAAAATAAATTTAACATAATTAAATACATTAATCCTATTTAAAACTAAATACTTACCTATAAAATAAACCCTAAGCTAGCTACAATATAACTAATAGTTACATTGTAGCTAGCTTAAGATTTATATTTATTTTACAGGCAACTTTGTATTTATTTTAACTAGGTACAATAGTTATTAAATAGTTATTAACTATTTAATAACTACCTAGCTAAAATAAGTACAAAATTACCTGTAAAATAAACCCTAACCTAAGTTACAATTACACCTAACCCTACACTATCATTAAATAAATTACCTAAACTACCTACAATTAAATACAATTAAATTAAATAAACTAAATTACGAAAAAAACCCACTAAATTACAGAAAAAAAAAAGAATTACAAGAATTTTAAGCTAATTTCACCTAATCTAACCCCCCTAATAAAATAAAAAATCCCCACAAAATAATAAAATACCCTACCCTATACTAAATTACAAATAGCCCTTAAAAGGGCCTTTTGCAGGGCATTGCCCCAAAGTAATCAGCTCTTTCACCTGAAAAAAAAATACAATACCCCCCAACATTAAAACCCACCACCCACACACCCAACCCTACTCTAAAACCCACCCAATCCCCCCTTAAAAAAACCTAACACTACCCCCCTGAAGATTTCCCTACCTTGAGCCATCTTCACCCAGCCAGGCACAAGTAGACCTCCAGAGGGGCAGAAGTCTTCATCCGATCCGGGCAGAAGAGGTCCTCCAAGCAGCAGAAGTCTTCATCCAAGCGGCATCTTCTATCTTCATCCATCTGGAGAGGAGCGGGTCCATCTTCAAGCCAGCCAACGCAGAGCCATCCTCTTCAAACGACGTCCTAACACTGAATGAAGGTTCCTTTAAGTGACGTCATCCAAGATGGCGTCCCTTGAATTCCGATTGGCTGATAGGATTCTATCAGCCAATCGGAATTAAGGTAGGAAAATTCCTATTAGATTAGGGGTTAATAAAATGTAACTAGTGTTTGCGAGGCGGGAGTGCAGCGGTTTAGGGGTTAATATAGTTGTTGGATATACAAACAGCTGAATAGATTATTGGCCCAAACAAACAAAAAATGAATGAATGCTTGATGAAATCAGTTCATTTAATAATTCATGATGTTTGGTGCCAAAAAAAGGTGCAGGAGTGGGGGGTAAGGAGTTATATTGTTTTGTTAATAAGGCCCCTTTTTTAAGTGATGTACAGGGGGTCTTATTATTAATTTGTCCATCATCCCCTGTCTTATCCTGCCATAGTATTACTAATGACTGATGTTAGGGACAGATTGTCAGGCACTGAATGTTGGATTTTAGTCTTACAGGAAGACTGGAGGCTAGGGGCGCGATCACATATATGGTGCAGGTTTCGGCGCAAGCGTAGGAACCAGTGCCGCCCGTAATTTCACCTCGCACATCGGGGTATTACATACTGCGCCGTTAGATGCTAAACTGTAAGTAAGTAGGACAAACTGGCGATCCTCTGAAATGTGCGCAAATACACATTTTAGTCGTCGCAAGTAACTTACGCCAGTATTTTATCCACGGAAAGTGTCAATAAAGAGTAGTTTTATGCAAAGTAGGCTAACAAAATAATACGCAATTTCATATAAAAATGCGACACGTAATTATGCTATTCAAAATTCATATATAAACCCATATATATAAGAGATAAAGGTAATACAATTATGATTTCCCATTGTTCTCTCCTCCAAGTATTGTTGATTGTTTTGAGAAGAAATGTAAAGTAAATAAGCAAGTATATGTCCACAATGTGATAAAGTACCTACAAGCTCAATCCATTTGATTATGTTGTGGCTTCAAACTATTTCAAATACACAAATAAACCTTAAAAAAGCAATATCATAGTATACTGTCCCTTTAACCTTAATATGCTGCTTAAATGCCTGTTTGTTAAGGCTTCCAGGGAGTGACGTTGCTTTTTTATTCAGTGCAAGGGTTCCTTCGCCTGCAATTTGTGGTGAGATAAGAATGGAGTAGATTCTCTGAATTCTGCATGCGTTAATCCTTACGCTGTATATTGGATACCAAATTGAGCGTCTGTTCTATGTTAGTCTATGGTTAAAAAAAGTACGTCCGAAAGGTGAAATATATACGCACGTAACTTGTATGCTACACCGTATATGTAATACCAAAATCGTGTAAAATCTGGCATCGCCAGCTTTTGCAGGCAACGCTGCACATGTAATGGAGGCCTAGATTTGTGTCTGATATGTGTTAATAGTTTACTTTGGTACAGTTTCTTACCTATAAACTTCAGTAGATGTTTCTTATGTCTGTAGCATAGGCTTAAGATGATATTTTTTTTTTTTCAAACTTTATTTCTTATTCAAAGGTTGCCATGAACAAATAAACAATCTCTTCCAGATATTTCTCTGTGATTACATTTTCATGAGTATTATACAGTTTCAGGTTAGTTTTGTTTGCAAAGCAATGATTCTAATACATTTGTAGATCAAGTACGAGCCTCTATCCATGAACTATATATAATTCTGAGTCTATTCAGGCAATACCTTCTTTTTCAATATATTATTTCTTTCTCCCTCTCTTCCCACCTCCCTCTCCTAGTCACAGACAGTTTTACCTCCTCTCTCCCCCTTCCAGTAGCAACCACAGATCAGGTGTCAAGGTGTAGTGTTTGTCTATTATCCGTGTATGTTTTGTCTTTTCTATCAGCATATAAGAAGTCCCATTTACCTCTGAGCCTCTCTTCTAGTAAAAATTCTGAATTTTTAAGGGGTAACAGTATCTGAGTTTGTGTGGGGGTGTCCAGAGTGTGAATGTATGTTTCCCATTTTTTCATAAAAGATCTCGTTCTATTCTGCACGTCTCCTAAAACATCCGCTGCCTCACTGAGCAATTGCTTCTTCACACTTGTTTTATGTTGTGGAATCGTAGGGACCTTAGTACCTAACCATCCCCTAAAGATAAGTTTCCTGGCTTGAAGAATAATGTTAATAGTCCATTTCCTAATGCTGTCAGAGGGTAGTGTCGGTGAGTCTAAAAAAACTATTAATTCTGGGGAGAGTTCTAGAGTTGTGTGAATGGTGTTTTTTATCCATTAGGATATCATTCTCCAGAATCTGTTTATTTTTGGGCAGTTCCACAGGACATGCAGCAAGTCTGCATCTGGTGCCTTGCACTTCGGGCATTGTCCCTCTGAGTCTGGTCTCCACTTTTTATAGATTTTGGGGGATATGTATGCATTTTGTAACAGTTTGGCGTGTGATTCTTGATTTGTCGTTGATAGAGTCGCCCCTCTCACCCTCTCTATGCTACGTTTTACTGTGTCTAGTGTTATTTCTACCTTTAAGGTAGATGTCCATGTATCACTGATATGTTTAGTGGATTCATCATTAGTTTGTTGAATGTATAGTTTGTAGATGTGGGAAATAAATGTCTCTCCCTGCTCTCTCCTACTGAGCAGCCTATTCATTCCTAGGGCTTGGTTCTTGAGTTCCTCCTGTCTGATTAGCTCATTAATATAGTGTCTCACCTGTAAGTATGCAAACTGGTGTTTGTGTGGTAGGTTGTACTGTGTTTGTAGGTCTCTGAATGACTTGATTGTCATGTCTAAGTTATTAACAATCTGGGACACTGATGTCAAACCCCTATTTTTCCATACAGTGTATACCCCAGTGTCTATGCCTGCGGAGAACTCTGGGTTACCCTTCAGTGGGAGAAATTTTGTGTAAGTATGGTTGAATTTTAGTTTTCTACACATCCTCCACCAGGCTTGGAGAGGTTGGAGTAGCAATGGGTAGTCATTAAGTAATTTCTGGATGTGTGAGGGTGACATATGTGGCAAAGCCTGAAGTGACCATGGGGTCACTAGCTGTTCTTCTAGTGTCGGTAATGTAAAGTTCTGTTTTCCGGTCATCCAGTCCAGAACATATTTAATTTGGGCCGCCCCACAGTATGCCTCAAAGTGTGCGATCGCGAAACCCCCAGAACTAATCTCTGCTGTCATCCTAGTAGCCTTTATTTTGTGTTTTTCCCTGCCCATACAAATGACAGACAGGCTTTGTTGAGTAGCTTAAGGTCAGATTTATGCATGATTTCTGGTATCATTTGAAACAAGGATAGGAGTTTTGGGAACAGTATCATTTTGATGAGAGCAATCTTTCCGGACATTGAGATGGGCAGCTTGTCCCATCTATGCAACATATCTTGGATGTCCCTAAGCATGGGGCAATAATTAAGATGATACCATTCCCTTGGGTTCGAAGAGAGTTTAATTCCTAAATATGTGAACGAGTCAGTAACATGTTTAAAGTTGAATGGTATGTTCAGGTGTGGTGATGTCTTTTGTAGCCAGAGCAGCTCGGTTTTATCCGTGTTAACTTTATAACCTGAGACTAATCCAAATTGGGAAATAATTTTCATAACTTGTGGTATATTTTCTTTTGTATTTTGTAAATAGAGTATCATGTCATCTGCAAAAAGAGACAGGTGACACTGGACCCCTCCAATCCACAATCCTTCTGTTTCCATTCTAATTTTGATGGCTAGGGGCTCAATTGATAGGTCAAAGAGTAGGGGAGATAACGGGCATCCCTGTCTAGTTCCCCTACCCAGCTGAAAGGGGGGTGATGGGGTCCCGTTAATTAATATGGAGGCTTTAGGGTTGGCATATAGAGCCCTGACTGTGTGCGCGAAAAGGCCCGTAATACCAAATTTCTCTAGAGTGTGGAAGAGATGGGTCCAGAGGACCATGTCAAAGGCCTTTTCCGCGTCCACAAGCAGCGCACATGCATCTGGGGCCCCTCTTTCTTTCCCCCCAGCCTTATTCCAGTAATGAGTTAGAACAAATTGGAGTTTCCTAATATTTAAAACCGAGGATCTTCCCTTTACAAAACCTGTTTGGTCTTGTTGTATTAGGGTGGGCAGAACCATCGCCAAGCGATCTGCAAAAATTTTTGTCAACAATTTGTAGTCTTGGTTCATTAGTGAGATGGGCCTATATGATTGAGGAAGGAGTGGGTCTTTATTTGCCTTGGGGATTACGCTAATATTAGCCTCTGTGAAGTGATCAGTGAGGGACACCTCTCCAGTCATAATTTTGTTATAGAGGGAGGTGAGCACTGGAGCAACGCCTCCCCCCAATAGCTTATAAAATTCTCCCGGAAGCCCGTCCGGGCCTGGTGTTTTTTCAAGTGCAAGTTTTGATATTGCTTTCAGCGTTTCTGTTTCTGTGATTGTGGCATTAAGGAGGTCTCGGTGTTCTTCTGATATGGAAGGTGTGTGTACGGATTCCCAAAACTGGTCTTGTTGGGATTTGTCTACTGTATTCCCCTTGTACAGAGTTTGATAGTATTTTGTGAAGGCTGCTTGAATGTCAGATGTAGCTGTGTGAATGCAATTCCCTTCTTTAATGGCATTTATGTGTCTATTTGGTCTGATGAGTTTAGTAAGCCTGGCTAAGAATTTCCCAGTCTTATCTCCATATCGATAAAATTTAGCCTGTGTCATTGTCATTCCCCTTATTGTGTCCTGGTGTAATGCTGTGTCTCTTTCTGCTTTCACCTCTACGAAGAATTGGTGCGTTATGGAATTAGGGTTGCGTAAGTATTTGTTTCTTGCACTTAACAGTCTTCTCAGCAATATTTCCGATCTTAGTTTTCTCTGTTTCAGTTTACCCGCAGAATATGACGTTATAACCCCTCTCAGCACTGACTTGCTCGCCTCCCAATATAGGAGAGTATTGCCTTTGTGTGCCTCGTTTAGGATCTCATATGCCTGCCACTCCCCCACTAATAATCGTTTGAAGTTTACGTCTCCGTAGAGATATGTTGGGAAGAACGATCTACGCGGTCCCTCTCTTTTGGGTGTGAGGGAGATTTTTAGACTGATGGGTGCATGGTCTGAAATTGTTGGGGTGTCAATCTTTGTATCGGTTATAATTGGCCCTAGGGAATTGGATGTAAGGAATAAGTCTATCCTGGAGAGCGTGTTTAGCTGGGGTAGAACACGTGTAGTTTTTATCCTCTGGATGTGTATCTCTCCAGATATCTGTTAAGGCTAAGGAGTGTTTAAACTTAGATAGGATGATGGAGTCTCTCCTAGAGTTACGTTGGGTTGTAATCTGTCTGATATCTGAGGCAGGGTCTCTAAATCTGTCAGCTGGGAATTGCGGTACTATATTGTAGTCTCCCCCCAAGATTATAGGAGTGTCTGCAAATTGTAGTATCCTATTACTTAGGTCTCTCTAAAATTCTTTCTTGTTAATGTGAGGGCTGTATACCCCCCCAACAGTAAGAGTTTTGTTTGTGCATGTCAGTTTAAGAAGGACATACCTCCCTTCCTCATCTATTAGTTGCTTGTCTATGGTATAATCCAAGTTCTTTCTGAATAATATGGCTACTCCCCTGGCTCGCTTTTCCTGATAAGTAGTATGGATTACTTCTCCCACCCACCCCTGTTTTAACTTTTGGTGTTCGACATTTGATAAGTGGGTTTCTTCTAGAATCGCAATATCTGCATGCTGGTTTTTTAGATATTTGAGTATTGCTTTTCTCTTTATGGGGGAGGTTATGCCCCCCACATTCCACGACACTATCTTTCTGATGCTCATTTCTATGCTAGTGGTTAGCTATTCCTTAGTGAGAGTAGTGCGTTGTGAGTGTTTGGTCGCCTGTGGTTACTTACTATTGGCTGGTCGAGGAAGAGAGTACAGTCTTACCCAAATCTCTGAGATCTATGTAGTATCTCCTTCCTTGGTTCTGGAATGAGAAGCAATGATTAAGTACAGAGTATATTATCTTTTCAGAAAGAATGATAGGTAGTGAACCAAAATCTGAGAAAAACAAGAAAAACAATACCTTTCAATGCAACAACAAGTCTAACAAATGAACTGCAACGGACCCAACAGCCCACCCCCCCCATCTCTAAGTAAGAGTATGCAAACGTGGTCTGTACCACTAAGAGTTCTAACCGACCCTCCTAATGATCGGTATCAGCTGGTAAACTTAAAGTGCTAATCTTTATATTGTTAACAAAAACTTTCCCAATTCAAATGTCATTTTCTTCTCTCCGATTGTCTCTTTGCATGTGCACTGGGGATCTCCTGGTTTGGTCCAGAAATGCTTGTAGATGTTTGGGAGTTTCAAACAACCTCGGGCCTTGTGTCATTTGCAATCTCAGCTTAGCTGGGTAAAGGAGCGCCACAGATTCCCCTTGAGCAATTAGTTCCCTGCAATATGGAGAGAACTCCCTTCTACGTTTTGCTACGTCTGCTGAATAGTCCTGGAAAATGTGTATTCTTCTCCCCTCGTAAGTGACAGAGGGCATCTGCCTGTAAGCTCTGATCAGAAGCATTTTGTCTTTAAAGTTTAAATACCGTATCATGATCTGTCTTGGGGGTCTGTCTTGAACATCTCCTTGTAGCGGGGTCCCAATTCTATGGGCTCTTTCAACTGTACACGGCACATTCTCAGAGGGGAGCTTGAGTAGATTCGGGAGGACTGTCTCTGCAAATTCTATTAGATCTCTTGATGGTATAGATTCTGGGACTCCCACTATGCGGACATTGTTCCTCCTTGATCTGTTCTCCAAGTCCTCCAATTTAATTTGTAGCATCTTGTTTTGCTTCTGGAGGTTGGTAATTGAAGAGGAGGTCTCTGAATCTTTCTTCTCCTTCCTCTACTTTTTGTTCTACTGTAGTTAGGCGCAATGAAAATGTTTTAAAGTCAGTGGATAACGTGTCCATGCCCGTCTGGAGTTGTTCAATGTTAGGCAAAAAGAGAACTGAGAGCTGCGCTACAATTGGGTGTGTGTCTTGCACAGTGAGATCTGGGGCCTCTGGTCGCAGCTGGTCAGTTTCTTGATTCTCTGCTTGATGTTTTTGTCGCCTATCAGGTTGCTTTTGCCTCCCTGACATTTTGTCTGTCTTTTTTTGGTATGGGAGAAAGTATCTTTGCATGCAAATAGCTCTTGAACGTGGAGTTATCCTATAATATAGAAAGAATCAGTGAGTCGTGAATGGGAATCAGTGTACCATTGTGAGTTGTAGCGTGGAGGGTCTTCAAAGAAGGGGGGGGAGTTTACCGGCTCCTGCTCAGTGTGCCATGGCTGCTAGTATTTCCCAAAGGATAATCTTTAGACTGTCCTTAGTATAGGTTGTATTTTTAAGGAGGTGAAACTGTGCGATCTGTGTCACTCTCTGTGTCTCTGTGGTCTCGGGGTGTCAGTACAAAGTTTAGTAAGCTCTCTCTCCCCTACTAATCAAGTGAGGGGTGAGATTGTGGTAAAGTCTGCCCAGAGTCAGTGCAGGAAGGTAGCTTTTACTAACACAGATTTTAGGTCACAGTGTTTTCAGAAGGCTATTAGGAGCAGATGATTGTATGTGGAGAGTGCTGCAGCAGGGGGCCGTTTCAAAGATAGCGCTTAGTTTCGCGCCTAATTGTGAGTCTCTTAAATGTGGGTTATATTGCCTTCCCTCCTTTCTTTGCCAACTTTTGTGCCCCTTCTTTTACTCACGGTTCAGGGTATTTCTGTGATGCTGCTGCCCCAAGATAAATTTGTCGTGGTCAGCCGTCCGGCTCTTTACCGTTTGCCCTCCGGTGTGGAGCTCGATGTCCGCTCCTAACTCTGATGTCTCCGACAGCTACCTGCAATCGATGCTGCCTAGGATGTGAGCTGTGGGGCACTTTTTAAGGTATTTTTCACCTTTTTGCTCACTGCCAGCACGGAGCTCCTCTCTAGTGCGTCCTGCTGGTGCGCCCGCCCACCGGAAGTCAGGCTTAAGATGATATTTTATCAAACTGATCTAACAATAACAAGACACTATTTTAAATACTCACCTCATGATTAAAAAATATAAAAGAAAATCTAAATTCATAGTTTTAAAATGCTAATACATTTCAAAATATCCCAAATATCCATGTGTTTTCTTTTATGATTCAGATAGAGAATGCCATTTTAAGCAGCTTTCTAATTTTCTAATTTTCTTCTATTATCAATTTTCTTCATTCTTTTGGTATCTTTATTTGAAATTCAGGAATGTTAGCTTAGGAGGTGGCCCATTTTTGGTTCAGCACCTGGGTAGTGCTTGCTAATTGGTGGCTTAATGTAGCCAGCAATCAGCAAGTACTACACAGGGTGCTGAACCAAAAATGGACCAGCTCCCAAGCTTACATTCCTGTTTTTTTCCAAATAAAGATACAAAGAGAACAAAGAAAAGTTGAAAATAGAAGTAAATTAGAAAGTTGCTTAAAATTACATGCTCTATCTGAATCATGAAAGAAAAAATGTGGGTTTCATATCCCTTTGACCACTAAATACAGCATAATTGAACGACTGACAAATACACAGCAAAAATCAGTACTATGGCTCTTATTTTGAATTTGAAATGAGCAGTAGAATATTTTCCAGCAAATATTAAAGTGAATCCATTATTCCCTCCCCCTGTATCATGTGACAGTCAGAAGCCATTCACAAAATGCATACACGTATATATATTGTGCCATTTTGCACATGCTCAGTAGGATCTGGGGCCTCAGAAAGTGTGCATATAAAAAGTTTGCACATTTTAATAATGGAAATATATTGGAAAGGTTTTTTGAATTATGAAACTTTAATTTTGACTTCAGTGTCCTTTAAGTATTTAATTACTAGTAAACTATACATTCAATCCAGAAATTATTTTTAAATTTTTTTTCTAAATTTAATAGTTCACTTTTTTATTATAGATGTGTCACAGATGATTAACAGTTTTGAGTTGGGTAATAGTATATTGCAATATTCATATTCAAATAATATTCTCTACTATATATTCTAAGTGATGGCCTCTTTATTGCTTTGCATCTGCTTCCTAAACGGATGTTACTTTCTTGTGAATTATGGTTGCTGTAACATAGATAAATATTACAAATTAACAATATTTATTCTCCAGCATGTCTGCCAAAACTCTTTAGACTACTCCTGAGCCAGGCGCCTTTCAGAAACATGTGTCAAATTAGATAACATGCAGAAATGATACCAAACCCTTCAGTTGTAGAGGTCTTGTGAACACTCATCTGCTTAATCCAGAGGCTTATTTATATGCTATATTTACATAAATAAATGCATACACAATATTCACAAGACACATAAAATAAAGACTTTGACACTTAGGAAAATATCAGAAATGTAATCATGAAAGAATTGCCAGGAATATAACATTGACATACACATTAATATTTCTGTATTATGCTGGTAGAGAATTAGTCATTTTTTACACTGTTTAATAAGTACATATCAATCAGACTATTTTGTATATGGTTAATATTTTTGTTCCACATATTAAATGCTTTATATTAGATTGATTCATTTGCTACCTACCATTTATTAAAACTAACTTTTAACAAAGTTATTTCACATATTCAGGTATTAACGGCCATTACTTTTGATTTAGTCATAGCTAGTGTTGTCACCATCAGTTCAGATTCCTGCATTTAAGTTCACTCGCAAATGATATTTCAGATTTATGAAGCAGTCATCTCTATATAAAATAACTTTACATTCAGATTGCCATATGGTTGCAGAAACTTCACTAAGAGAATATCAGTAAAATATATATTTCATGCAGATATGCCCTTGTGCACCCCCAATGTACCTAGCTTCATAGGAAACAATAGAAAACCAAAATGACATTTGGCAGAGCTAACAGTCGTGAGCAATTTTAAACGGCCCCAATTTATAAATTAATTCTGTTCACCAGATGTAATAATTAAAGGGTTGCTAAACCCATTTTTTTTGTTTCATGATTCAGATAGAGCATATGATTTTAAACAACTTGCTAATTTACTTATTTTAGCAAATTTGCTTTATTCTCTTGGTATCCTTTGTTGAAGGAGATGCAATGCACTGCAGGCAGCTAGCTGAACATATCAGATGAGCAGTCACCAATGCTTGTTCCCAGTAATTCATTACTGCTCCTGAGCATACCTACTTATGTTTCCCAACAATGCATATCAAGAGAGTGAAGCAAATAATTTATCATAAGTAAATTGGAAAATGAAACAAATTGGGTTTAATTTCCCTTTGATGTGTTGGTTTTGATATATGCTTGAGATATCCTATTAAGGTAGTGAAAGTGTTAGGAAAGAGAACCGGCATCGAGCACTAGCTGCATAGTGGAGAAGACCAATAAACAGGAAATCTACCCTGAATAAATTAATAGCAGAAGAAAAGTTTACATCAAATATGACAAAGTAAGTAGTAATGTGCTCTACTGGTTTATATCACTTTCATAGGTCTGTGTGTCATACATGAATTGTGTCTTCTTTTTACTCTAGATTCACATTCACATCTATCACAAATTCAATGATGTGATTCTTGTGGGCCTATTTATCAAGCTCTGTATGGAGCTTGATGCCCCGTGTTTCTGGCGAGCCTTCAGGCTGCTCTATAACCTGTCCGCCCGCTCTGAGGCGGCGGACAGACATCGCCAAAAAATAAACCCGATCCAATGCGATCGGGTTGATTGACACCCCCTACTAGCGGATGATTGATCGCAAATCTGCAGGGGGCGCATTGCACCAGCAGTTCACAAGAACTGCTGGGGCAATGATAAATGCTGAGAGCGTATGCTGTCGGCATTTATCGATGTGCAGCGGACATGATCCGCAATATCGGATCATGTCCGCTCACATCATAATAAATAGGCCCCATAGTCTTCATGCTCAGCTCGACTCAATCATACTCTACATACATTTATTTGTTAAGACTTTGTGCAGAATTAGGCTACGTGAGGTGAGCTACGGAAGTTCTGTTGTCACCTCAAAAATGCAACTAGATGATATTTCAGAAATGGGGCTTCCTGTGTTTTACTAAATAAAACATACACATGTTTTATTTAAAGGGACATAATACTCATATGCTAAATCACTTGAAACTGATGCAGTATAACTGTAAAAAGCTGACAGGAAAATATCACCTGAGCATCTCTATGTAAAAAAGGAAGATATTTTACCTCACAATTTCTTTAGCTCAGCAGAGTAAGTTCTGTGTAAAAAGTTATACTCAGCTGCTCCCAGCTGCAGGTAAACAAATTTAAAAAAATGAAGAAATGAACAGCAGCCAATCAGCATCAGCAGTGCTGAGGTCATGAACTCTTACTGTGATCTCATGAGATTTGACTTAACTCTCATGAGATTTCATAGTAAGCTTCCTTTACCTGATTGGTGAAATAATATGAGAGTGCACGATGCTAGTCCCTTCAGATGTCCCGGGACAAACACACTAAAATGCTGCTTAGAAATCCTTTACAATGGGAGGTGGCTACTGAGGAACTTTTGAGGTAAAATATCTTTCTTTTTTACATAGAGATGTTCAGGTGATATTTTCTAGTCAGCTTTTTACAGCTATGCTGCATCACTTTCAAGTGTTTAAACATTTGGGTATTATGGCCCTTTAAGTATTCCTTGCATTTAATGTGTATGTAATATAGTTGTGTGGGAAATATAGTTGATAGGTGTTGTGCTTCTGTTTTCTCTCAGCAGATATATTCCATGATACAAGAGGAATGAAAGGAAAATGCAGTCAATATTGCAAATGTTGATCCAAATTCCTAAATGTTATTGCAACTGCAATTGATGAAATCCAACACATAAACAATTATAAACTACCATGCATTCCCAACAAATAATGTAAAATTGTATGTAGTACAAACAGTAATATAAAAATCTTAAGAAAAATAAAACTGCTGTAGGTAACTGACCTTTAACCCTTAGGACAAATGTATTTGCCCCCCTGGCTACCAAATAGGGCTGAAATTGTGTGCACAGCATTGCTCTGAAGCCTCATTGGTATCAAGCTAACAAGAACTTTTCTGAGCAGAGGAATTGATAGGTTAAACAAAACTGCCCGTTAGCAGATGTTTTCCTTCCTTGACTCCTCATTCTGGTTATTAGCCAGACCACTCCTTGGATAAATTGTCTACTTACCTATTATTTCCTTATTCTCGCTAGTTCCTTATGAACTACAAACACGTTTTATTTTTCCTCATATATTCTTAGTAAATTCTTCTGTGGCATCATTATTACATAAAATTACAATGATCATTATTGACTATACAATAACACATTATTATTGCCTATACAATAAAACAAATGTTTTTTTTATACTTAAAATTTTACTTTGTTGCATTTATAAGTAAACTTGATGTATTCCATTTTCCTTTCTGAAAATTGGACATTTATTTGTTAAACACCCTACCTTGCTCCACTTAAAGGGCACTGGGAGTCAGTGAGCAGTGAATATCTTGCTTATATACCGACCATGGGCTCGATCCGATAAAAATCGTCGCCCGCAAAAGCTGGCGACGCCAATATTTGCGCTGGTTTGGTATCACATATACGGCGTAACCTAGAAGTTACGCTCGTATATTTCTGCTGTCGCTCGTAGATTTTTGGGCCATAGGCAGGTATACCAAACCAGCGCAGTTTGGTATCCAATATACAGCGTAAGGACTTACGTGGCGAAAATGGAGAAATCTTACTCCATTTTCACCTCGCCACAAAAAGCAGCCGTAAGAAGCCTTACGCTGACTATTGGAGCCCCGTAACTCTCTAAACTAGCTGCTAAATAAACCTAACACCTAACGCATGCGCAATGTCTATCTACCTATCAACTGCGATCTGCTAAATAAAACCTAACACCTAACGCATGCGAAATGTCTATCTACCTATCAACCGCGATCTGCTAAATAAAACCTAACACCTAATGCATGCGCAATGTCTATCTACCTGTCAACCGCGATCCCCCGCCGCAATCCCTAATAAAGTATTTAACCCCTAAACCGCCGCCATCTACATAAACTAACCCCCTACTGTGAGCCCCTAAAACCGCCACCATCTAACTGATCTATCCCCTAATGTGAACCCCTAAAACCGCCGCCATCTACCTGATCTATCCCCTAATGTGAACCCCTTACACCGCCGCCATCTACCTTAACTATCCCCTAATCTGACCCCTTACACCGCCGCCAGCTATATTAATATTATTAACCCCTAATCTAATCCCCCTAAAATAATTATCTCTATAACCAGCCCTTAAAAGGGCCTTTTGCGGGGCTTTGCCCCAAAGTAAACAGCTCTTTTGCCCTATAACCTGCCCTCCCTACACCGCCGCCACCAATATTAATAGTATTAACCCCTAATGTAAGCCCCTTACACCGCCGCCATCTATATTAAAATTATTAACCCCTAATTTAATCTACCTACCCTGCCGCCAGCTATATTATCTATATTAACCCTAAGTATATTATAGTTAATATAGTTATTATATTATATATATTAACTATATTAACCCTAATTATATTAGGGTTAATATAGTTAATATAGTTACTATAGTATTTATATTAACTATATTAACTTTATCTAACCCTAACACCCCTAACTAAATTCTTATTAAATAAATCTAATTCATATTATAAACTAAAATATTCCTATTTAAATCTAAATACTTACCTATAAAATAAACCCTTAGGCCTAGATTTAGAGTTGGGCGGTAGCCGTGAAAACCAGCGTTAGAGGCTCCTAACGCTGGTTTTGGGCTACCGCCGGTATTTAGAGTCAGTCAGGAAAGGGTCTAACGCTCACTTTCTAGCCGCGACTTTTCCATACCGCAGATCCCCTTACGTCATTTGCGTATCCTATCTTTTCAATGGGATCTTTCTAACGCCGGTATTTAGAGTCGTGGCTGAAGTGAGCGTTAGAAATCTAACGACAAAACTCCAGCCGCAGAAAAAAGTCAGTAGTTAAGAGCTTTCTGGGCTAACGCTGGTTTATAAAGCTCTTAACTACTGTGCTCTAAAGTACACTAAATCCCATAAACTACCTATGTACCCCTAAACCGAGGTCCCCCCACATCGCCGCCACTCGATTAAATTTTTTTAACCCCTTATCTGCCGACCGCCACCTACGTTATACTTATGTACCCCTAATCTGCTGCCCCTAACACCGCCGACCCCTATATTATATTTATTAACCCCTAACCTGCCCCCCACAACGTCGCCGCCAGCTACCTACAATAATTAACCCCTAATCTGCCGACCGCAAAGCGCCGCCACCTACGTTATCCTTATGTACCCCTAATCTGCTGCCCCTAACACCGCCGACCCCTATATTATATTTATTAACCCCTAATCTGCCCCCCTCAACGTCACCTCCACATCCCTACACTTATTAACCCCTAATCTGCCGAGCGGACCGCACCGCTACTATAATAAAGTTATTAACCCCTAATCCGCCTCACTCCCGCCTCAATAAACCTATAATAAATAGTATTAACCCCTAATCTGCCCTCCCTAACATCGCCGACACCTAACTTCAATTATTAATCCCTAATCTGCCGACCGAATATCGCTGCTACTGTAATAAATGGATTAACCACTAAAGCTAAGTCTAACCCTAACACTAACACCCCTCTAAATTAAATATAATTTAAATCTAACGAAATAAATTTACTCTTATTAAAAAAATTATTCCTATTTAAAGCTAAATACTTACCTGTAAAATAAACCCTAATATAGCTACAATATAAATTATAACTATATTATAGCTATTTTTGGATTTATATTTATTTTACAGGCAACTTTGTAATTATTTTAACCAGGTACAATAGCTATTAAATAGTTAAGAACTATTTAATAGCTAAAATAGTTAAAATAATTACAAAATTACCTGTAAAATAAATCCTAACCTAAGTTACAATTAAACCTAACACTACACTATCAATAAATTAATTAAATAAAATACCTACAATTATCTACAATTAAACCTAACACTACACTTTCAATAAATTAATTAAATACAATATCTACAAATAAATACAATGAAATAAACTAACTAAAGTACAAAAAATAAAAAAGAACTAAGTTACAAAAAACTAAAAAAATATTTACAAACATTAGAAAAATATTACAACAATTTTAAACTAATTACATCTACTCTAAGCCCCCTAATAAAATAACAAAGACCCCCAAAATAAAAAAATGCCCTACCCTATTCTAAATTACAAAAGTTCAAAGCTCTTTTACCTTACCAGCCCTGAAAAGGGCCCTTTGCGGGGCATGCCCCAAAGAATTCAGCTCTTTTGCCTGTAAAAAAACCCATAGAATACCCCCCCCAACATTACAACCCACCACCCACATACCCCTAATCTAACCCAAACCCCCCTTAAATAAACCTAACAGTAAGCCCCTGAAGATCTTCCTACCTTGTCTTCACCTCACCGGGTTCACCGATCGGTCCAGAAGAGGGTCCGAAGTCTTGATCCAAGCCCAAGTGGGGGGCTGAAGAGTGACGTCCATCCTCGGGCTGAAGTCTGGATCCAAGCGGCGACTGAAGAAATCCATTATCGGGCTGATCGGAACAGCCAATAGAATGCGAGCTCAATCTGATTGGCTGATTGGATCAGCCAATCGGATTGAACTTGAATCTGATTGGCTGATTCCATCAGCCAATCAGAATTTTCCTACCTTAATTCCGATTGGCTGATAGAATCCTATCAGCCAATCGGAATTCCACGGACGCCATTTGGATGACGTCATTTAAAGGAACCGTCATTCGGCGAGTAGGCGTCGGTAGAAGAGGATGTTCCGCGTCGGCTGGAAGATGAAGATTGAAGATGCTGCTTCATAGAAGACTTCATCCCGATGATGGACTTCTTCAGCGCCCGCTTGGATCAAGACTTCAGCCCGATGATGGATTTCTTCAGCCGCCGCTTGGATCCAGACTTCAGCCCGAGGATGGACGTCACTCTTCAGCCCCCCGCTTGGGCTTGGATCAAGACTTCGGACCCTCTTCGGGACCGATCGGTGAAACCGGTGAGGTGAAGACAAGGTAGGAAGATCTTCAGGGGCTTAGTGTTAGGTTTATTTAAGGGGGGTTTAGGTTAGATTAGGGGTATGTGGGTGGTGGGTTGTAATGTTGGGGGGGTATTGTATGTTTTTTTTTTACAGGCAAAAGAGTTGAATTCTTTGGGGCATGCCCCGCAAAGGGCCCTTTTCAGGGCTGGTAAGGTAAAAGAGCTTTGAACTTTTGTAATTTAGAATAGGGTAGGGCATTTTTTTATTTTGGGGGTCTTTGTTAGTTTATTAGGGGGCTTAGAGTAGGTGTAATTAGTTTAAAATTGTTGTAATATTTTTCTAATGTTTGTAAATATTTTTTTAGTTTTTTGTAACTTAGTTCTTTTTTATTTTTTGTACTTTAGTTAGTTTATTTAATTGTATTTATTTGTAGGAATTGTATTTAATTTATTTATTGATATTGTAGTGTTAGGTTTAATTGTAGATAATTGTAGGATATTTTATTTAATTAATTTATTGATAGTGTAGTGTTAGGTTTAATTGTAACTTAGGTTAGGATTTATTTTACATTTAATTTTGTAATTATTTTAACTAGGTAACTATTAAATAGTTCTTAACTATTTAATAGCTATTGTACCTGGTTAAAATAATTACAAAGTTGCCTGTAAAATAAATATTAATCCTAAAATAGCTACAATATAATTATAATTTATATTGTAGCTATATTAGGGTTTATTTTACAGGTAAGTATTTAGCTTTAAATAGGAATAATTTATTTAATAAGAGTTATTTTATTTCGTTAGATTTAAATTATATTTAATTTAGGGGGTGTTAGGGTTAAAGTTAGACTTAGCTTTAGGGGTTAATAAATTTATTAGAGTAGCGGTGAGCTCCTGTTGGAAGATTAGGGGTTAATACTTGAAGTTAGGTGTCAGCGATGTTAGGGCAGCAGATTAGGGGTACATAGGGATAATGTAGGTGGCGGGGGTTACGGAGAGGCAGATTAGGGGTTAAAAAAATATGCAGGGGTCAGCGATAGCGGGGGCGGCAGATTAGGGGTTAATAAGTGTAAGGTTAGGGGTGTTTAGACTCGGGGTACATGTTAGAGTGTTAGGTGCAAACGTAGGAAGTGTTTCCCCATAGGAAACAATGGGGCTGCGTTAGGAGCTGAACGCGGCTTTTTTACAGGTGTTAGGTTTTTTTTCAGCTCAAACAGCCCCATTGTTTTCTATGGGGGAATCGTGCACGAGCACGTTTTTGAAGCTGGCCGCGTCCGTAAGCACCACTGGTATCGAGAGTTGAAGTTGCGGTAAATATGCTATACGCTCTTTTTTTGGAGCCTAACGCAGCCATTCTGTGAACTCTAAATACCAGCGGTATTTAAAAGGGGCGGCCAGAAAAAAGCATGCGTAGCTAATGCACCCCTTTGGCCGCAAAACTCTAAATCTAGGCGTAAGATAGCTACAATATAATTAATAATTACATTGCAGCTATGTTAGGGTTTATATTTATTTTACAGGTAAATTGTTAATTATTTTAACTAGGTATAATAGCTATTAAATAGTTATTAACTATTTAATAGCTACCTAGTTAAAATAATTACCCAATTACCTGTAAAATAAATCCTAACCTAAGTTACAAATACACCTACACTATCAATAAATTAAATAAACTACAAATATCTATCTAAAAATACAATTAAATAAACTAAACTAAATTACAAAAAAAAATCCCACTAAATTACAAAAAATAAAAAAAAGATTACAAGATTTTTAAGCTAATTACACCTATTCCAAGCCCCCTAATAAAATAATAAAGCTCCCCAAAATAAAAAAAATTCCCTACCCTATTCTAAATTAAAAAAAGTTCAAAGCTCTTTTACCTTACCAGCCCTAAAAAGGGCCTTTTGTGGCGCATGCCCCAAAGAAAACTGCTCTTTTGCCTGAAAAAAAAATACAATACCACCCCCAACATTACAACCCACCACCCACATACCCCTAATCTAACCCAAACCCCCCTTAACTAAACCTAACACTACCCCCCTGAAGATCTCCCTACCTTGTCTTCACCACACCGGGCCGAACTCCTCATCCGATCCGGGCGATGTCTTTATCCAAGCAGCAGCAAAGTCTTCTTCCATCCGGCAGCATCTTCCATCAAGCGGCATCTTCAATCTTCATTCTTCGCTCCTCCGACGTGGAGCATCCATCCCGGCCGACGACTGAACGATGAATGAGGTACCTTTAAATGACGTCATTCAAGATGGCGTCTGTCGAATTCCGATTGGCTGATAGGATTCTATCAGCCAATCAGAATTAAGGTAGAAAAATCTGATTGGCTGATTGAATCAGCCAATCAGATTCAAGTTCAATCCGATTGGCTGAACCAATCAGCCAATCAGATTGAACTTGCATTCTATTGGCTGTTCCGATCAGCCAATAGAATGCAAGCTCAAACTGATTGGCTGATTGGTTCAGCCAATCGGATTGAACTTGAATCTGATTTGCTGATTCAATCAGCCAATCAGATTTTTCTACCTTAATTCCGATTGGCTGATAGAATCCTATCAGCCAATCAGAATTTGACGAATGCCATCTTGGATGACATCATTTAAAGGTACCTCATTCGTCGTTCAGTCATCTGCCGGGATGGATGCTCCGCGTCGGAGGAGCGAAGAATGAAGATGCCGCTTGATGGAAGATGCTGCCGGAAGTGAAGAAGACTTTGCTGCCGCTTGGATAAAGACATCGCCCGGATCGGATGAGGAGTTCGGCCAGGTGTGTTGAAGACAAGGTAGGGAGATCTTCAGGGGGGTAGTGTTAGGTTTATTTAAGGGGGGTTTGGGTTAGATTAGGGGTATGTGGGTGGTGGGTTGTAATGTTGGGGGGTGGTATTGTGGGTTTTTTTCAGGCAAAAGAGCAGTTTTCTTTGGGGCATGCCCCACAAAATGCCCTTTTAAGGGCTGGTAAGGTAAAAGAGCTTTGAACTTTTTTTAATTTAGAATAGGGTAGGGAATTTTTTTTTATTTTGGGGGGCTTTATTATTTTATTAGGGGGCTTAGAATAGGTGTAATTAGCTTAAAAATCTTGTAATCTTTTTTTTATTTTTTGTAATTTAGTGGGGTTTTTTTTTGTAATTTAGTTTAGTTTATTTAATTGTATTTTTAGATAGATATTTGTAGTTTATTTAATTTATTGATAGTGTAGGTGTATTTGTAACTTAGGTTAGGATTTATTTTACAGGTAATTGGGTAATTATTTTAACTAGGTAGCTATTAAATAGTTAATAACTATTTAATAGCTATTATACCTAGTTAAAATAATTAACAATTTACCTGTAAAATAAATATAAACCCTAACATAGCTACAATGTAATTATTAATTATATTGTAGCTATCTTAGGGTTTATTTTAGTGTTTAGATTTAAATAGGAATATTTTAATTAATAATATTAATATTAGATTTATTTTAATAAGAGTTTAGTTAGGGATGTTAGAGTTAGATAGGGTTATTATACTTAATATATATATATATATATATATATATATATATATATATATATATATATATATATATATATATATATTATAATAACGATATTAACTATATTAACCCTAATATAATTAGGGTTAATATAGTTAATATATATAATATAATAATTATTTTAACTATATTAACCCTAATATAATTAGGGTTAATATAGTTAATATAACTGGCAGCGGTGTAGGTGGATTAGATTAGGGGTTAATACATTTATTATAGGTGGCAGCGGTGTAGGGGGATTTAGATTGTAGGCAAAAGAGCTGATTACTTTGTGACAAAGCCCTGCCAAAAGCCCTTTTAAGGGCTGGCAAAAGAGCAGTTTACTTTGGGGGTAATGCCATGCAAAAAGCCCTTTTCAGGGCTATTTGTAGGGTTAGACTTAGGTTTAGTGGTAGGGATAGTTTAGTATTTTAGGGGTTAAATAATTTAATATAGATGGCGGCGGGGTAGAGGCTCACTTTAGTGGGTTATAGATTTAATATAGCTGGTGGCGGGGTCCGGGAGCGGCGGTTTAGGGGTTAATAACTTTATTAGGTTGCGGCGGGGTCCGGGAGCGGCGGTTTAGGGGTTAATACATATTTTATTGTTAGGATAGTGAGGGGGGATAGCGGATAGAGGGTTAGACGTGTCGGGCTATGTTAGGGAGGCGTGTTAGACAGTGCGGGTGATTTCATACTTTAGTCAGGTTTTGTAGGCACTGGCAGTTTCTAACGTGGCGTAAGTCACTGGCGACGCCAGAAATTTGAACTTGCGCAGATTTCTGGACATCGCTGGTTTATCCGACTTACGGCACGTTAGCAACTGACGGCACCGTATATTGGATATCTCGAGATGTGAGCTGAAACTGCGGGCGACGCGGGTTCCCTCGCTTGCGCCGCAAACTACGCAGTATATCGGATCGCGCCTCATAAGTTCACCTCGCACATGAGGTGAATCACATAAACCGAGCCGGCAGATGATAGTATATCATCTTGCTGCACAGACCAATAAAAATAAAAAATTATGAAATCACCCGAAAATATCTAATCCGGCTAAAAAAATTAAACTGACATGTCAAAACGCCAGTCAAAACACCTAATCCACCATCCCCCAACATTTCAACCACTAATATATATTATCATTCCCCAACATCGCAAAATACTTAATAAAATGTATTAACCCCTAAATCACCATCCCCCACTATATCAACCTATTAACCCCAAAACTGCAAACCCCCAAAAACGCAAACTACATAATTAACCTATTAACACCTAAACCGCCAACCCCCAACAACTCAAACTACATAATTAAACTATTAACCCCTAACCCATCAACTCCCCACATTGCAAAGTATTATTCTAGTAACTAAGCCCCCTAACCTAATACCCCCTAAATTAAGCCCATTTAAAATACACTAGCATAAAATAACGTTAAAATCTACCTTAAACATTAATAAAAAATTACCAAAAAAAATTAAAAAAATTACTTTTAAAAAAAATACTAGCATTACCCAAAATAAAAAATCCTAACTTTACATTAAAATAAAAAAAACTAAGATTACATTAAAATAAAAAAAACTAAGATTACATTAAAATAAATAAAACTAAAATTACATTAAAATAAATAAAACTAAGATTACATTAAAATAAAAAGAATACAAAGATAAAAAATCTAACATTAAAGAAGATAAACTATAAATTATCCAAAATAAAAAAGTTATTCCTAATCTTATACCCCCTTAAAAAGAAAAAAGCCACCTCAAAATAAAAAAAAACCTTATCTAACAATAAACTGTTTATTTAGATAAGTTAAAGATAGATGTGCGTCGGATGTGCGGAGTGGTCTTCGGCGGCGGTCTTCGGCAACGTGGAGGTCCTCTTCATGCGATCGTCCACCGCACACTGAAGATTGAATTCAAGGTACCACTTTTATATTGGGCTACCTTGCAATACTATTGGGTAAAAAATTAAAATCAGCCTAAAGGATGTAAGCTGCTTAAGTAGATTTTTTTTTTTTTTTTTAATAAGTAGCATTTTTTTAATTAAAAACGAATGCATTATGCAGTTTATGTGGTGTTCCCAGTAAATATATATATGTATATGATTATACACATATATAGTTATGTGTTAATATGTGTCTATACACATATTAACACTTAAATATATATGTATATTGTCATAAGCATATATATTTATATTTGCTGCCCATCGCTGAGTGACTTACCCCCTTCGCTATGCATGGTTCAAGCTCGCGTTCTCATTGCTGTTAACTTGTAATACAAGTGCATATTAGTGTGCGCTGGTATTACACAGTGGAGTGCTAATATCACTTTCATGAAATAATGAAAGTATATTGCAGAGGTTTTTTTATAAATACAATTTAGCATTTTATATTACCATCTTAAAGTGTTTAAAGGGCCACTGTAAGTAAATATTTTCTATGCCTGCTACTAACTAACTACCCCAAATACGCTTTTTATCAATAGCATTTCATTAACATATCTCTACCGTATATCAGAAATCTTGTCTGCAAATTTAATTGTTTTCCAAACCCACTCCGTGGGTATCCTTTGCTCTGTACCAATCCGTTTACAATACCTAGGTTTCAAAATGGCGCTTTAAACACAAAGTTATTGGTTTAAGTATTTTGAACACTCAGTACTGAAAATAGTGGGCAGGATAACGTGACATCATCGGCGAATAAAATATATAACTTTAGAACGTTATGAAACTTCGTTTTGGAGAAAATATAGGTCAGTAGGTTTTAATTAATGTTTATTAACTTTAATATGTTAGTTGTTTAGCTTAAAAATTATAACAGAAAGTAATCCTTTAATGCCCCTTTAAAATCTGGCAACGCCGCATATGTAATTGTATAAACTCTGATTATAACTGGACAGATTACAATTATAATATTATGTATTTTGATAGGCTAATTTAGAATTGGTGGAAGGTATTTATGTGTATATGTGTATATACTCTAGCAATGACAGCACAGATATAAGAATTATAGATTTATTTTGATACAAAGCATAATGGTTTGGGGATCCTGAACCAAAATAGCTTACTACCTGATGGGTAAGGAAGGAATGACTTAGATATTCATTGGTGTGATTGTGTAAGTGTGATTGAGAAAGTAATTTCTTTAAAAACAGAACTATTTGATTATATTTAAATATATGATCCTTACCGATTTTAAAAGAGATGATCCTTACCGATTTTAAAAGAGATGACTTGTTATATATCCACTTCTAGTTTTGACTGGGGGCACAGTTAAAAATATAGACAGCATTTGAAAAAAAGTATGTACACAGTTCACTAGTTGTTTACTACATTTAATTACTACAAAACATATTAGCTTCCAATCATGAGGAATGTAGCAGTAAACATCAAGTGCTAAATACACAAGCTGAGATCTTTATTTTTATCTTTTAGCTGTAAAGGGATAGGTATGGAAAGTGTGAGGGGGCCCGGGGCAGAGAAGCTAAATATGAAGGGTGCAGGTCTTACTGATGGAGGACCTTCTCTGTTCCTTATTTCTACATGATTTTTTTTTTTAATTATTTTATTTATTTCCAGCACATGTTACAGCAACACATTAAATATTATACTTTAAGGTTACAAAATGTAATGGTAGATAGTGCTACCCCAAAAGTACTGGGTTTTCATAGTACATTTCTATTAGATTAAACAATCCCTCTCCTTCCCTACTTCACCTCTTTTTTTTTCTATTACCCCCATCTTACATTCAATAATAAATTCGCTTTACACTTAGGAAAACTCACTAACAATAACAATACCAGAATATTAGGTTTTATGAACTCCATTGCTGCTCATTTCTCTGGGAGGATTGGATTATGTCTCTTCCTGGGTGTGTTGAGAGTTCTTAACAGTCCGTATACCCAGTATTATAACAGTTGACAACTCTATCAGGGGTGTGAGTCTCCCGATGATCGACCTTATTGTCATAATGATATAGTTAAACCTAAAGAAACTCACAAGTGAGCACAATAACCGAGTATTAAGTTCCTTAGATTCCATTGTTTCTCTCTCCTCAATAAAGATTAGACTAAGTCCCTTCCTGGGTTTGCAGAGAATATTTAACAGATCCTGTATCCAGAGATATATTGAATGGCAGTTCCATCAGGGTGAAAGTCTCTTGACTATAAACTGTTTTGCTATAACAACATTCCTACCTATAATCTCATCCTGCTATACTCATTCTGAGAATTAGCCCTACCTAATTTCACCTCAGGCGCTCCCCAGGCTCCTCTCACCTCCTCCTCTCAATCTCTGTCTCAGACTCTGGCAGTCCATGCAATCCTTTAGTGGAAGATGTTCCAGCTTCCACGCAGCTGAGCATTGAGTATATACTCAGAGTCTTTAAATGGGTATATGATCTGTTTCTGGTGTGATAAACTCAGACTATTAATGAAGGGTTCCCATTTTGTAATAAAATGTTTTGTCCTTTTCGTTATGTCTCCCTGTGTGTCTATTTGCTCATAGGTCATCTGTTTATGTAATGACTCCTTAAGATGAACCAAGCTCGGAACGATTGGTGTGAGCCAATGTTTGAAGATAAGTTTCCTAGCCTGTAGTATTGTATTGTGAATAAGCCTTGTGTGCTCTCTTGTTTCTATCTGTGTGTGCAAAAATAGTATCACCTCTTCTGTCAACACCAATCTGGTCCCCAAGATATTTTCCAACCACTTTTCTGTCATCCCCCAAAATTTTGTTAACCTTGGGCATTCCCATAGCATATGTAGGATATTTGGGTTGGGGTATGAACACTTTGGGCAGTTGCCACAAGCCTTGGGGTTCCATTTATGGAGCATTTTAGGTGTGATGTAGGTGTTGTGCATCAACCTAGTGTGTGATTCTCGTATATCGTTCGAAAGGGACGCTTGTCTCACTTTTGTAAAGCTCTGTTCAATACAGTTTTCAGTAGTCAACTGTCCAGTTAGGGTAGTCTATGTTTTCTGTAGATGTGATTTGGTGTCATCATTTAGTGCCATTTGGAGGGTATTGTAAACATGAGTTATCGAGGTCGCCCCCCCTTTTGTTAGTGTTAGTAGTTTATAGATGTCACTTTTACTCTCAGGCATGTCTCCTGATCTTAACAGATCCTGTACGTAGTGTCTCATCTGCAGGAAAGCAAAATGGTGTTTGTCTGGTATTTTAAATTCTTTCTGCAGGTCCTTAAAGGACTTTACCACCTCGCTATTGTCTGATAATACATATTTCAAAGTCGTGACCCCCCACTCCGCCCATTGCTGAAAGGGTTTTGTGGTGAATCCTGCCAGAAAGTCCGGGTTGCCCTGTATTGGAAGATATACAGCGTGTCTATGTGATGTCCCTAGGGCCTTGCAGACCTTCCACCATGCCCTTATTGGGTGATGTATAAGCGTCACCCTTTTCGCTATGGGGTCGAGTTGTGCTTTTGTCATATGTGGTAGCATTTTGAGGGACCATGGTCTGATAATCTCCGTTTCAAGTGTCTGATTAGTGAAATGTCCCCTATCTAAGAACCAGTCCATTACGTATTTAGTTAAGGCTGCCCAGTTGTAGTGTTCAATGTTTGGAAGTCTGAACCCTCCCATCGCGGGAGCACATGTCATTTTTCTGTAGCTAATTCTGTGTTTTTTCCCTTTCCACAGAAAGTGTAATATGTCTCTATTCAAATTAGTGAGGTCCTGTTTGCGTAAAAGCTCCGGAAGCATCTGTAAAGGGTACAGCAGCTTTGGGAACAGTATCATTTTAACCAAGCCCACTCTCCCCGACAACGTCAGTGGTGAAGTGGACTAGTTCTGTAACAGTCTACGCAGTTCTCTGAATAGTGGTCGATAATTTATCTCGTACCATTGGGCAGGGTCTTTTGATAGAGTAATACCCAAATATTTAAAGGTATTAGTTACTATTTTAAAATTTTCTCTAAGGGGTATCGAGGGGTCCTTATCTCGCAGCCATAGTAATTCTGACTTATCCTTGTTAATGCAGTATCCTGAAATCGCACTAAATTCGTCTATAATTTGCATTATTATGGGAAGGTTTCTTCTGGGGTTCTGTGTGTATAGGAGCATGTCATCTGCAAAAAGCGACAGGTGAATAGTCTCCCCACCCATTGTTAAACCTTCTGTGTTATTCCTGATTCTTACTGCGAGTGGCTCTAGTGCAAGGTCAAAAAGGAGCGGAGACAGGGGCACCCCTGTCTCGTATCCCTCATGAGCGAGAAAGGTCTGGATGGGGTGCCATTAACCAAAATCGCTGCTTGAGGTTTGTCATAAATAGCTTCTATAGCCCTCACAAAAGCTCCTTGTATCCCAAACCTGTCTAATGTGGTGAACAAGTGGTCCCATAGAATCTTGTCGAAAGCTTTTTCTGCGTCAACTAGTACTAAGCAAGCGTCAACAGTACCCTGGGTCTGATCAGTATCTCCCCCCCCCATAGTGTGAAAGTATCAACTGTAGCTTTCTCATGTTTTTAACTGAGGATCTGCCCTTCACGAACCCAGTCTGGTCCTCATGGACCAGTGATGGGAGTGCCTCTGCCAGTCTATTAGCTAATATTTTAGTGAACAGCTTGTAGTCCGAATTAAGTAAGGAGATTGGACGGTACGACGATGTTATGAGTGGGTCTCTCCCTGGCTTGGGGATGACAGTTATGTTAGCTTCCGTGAATCTGTTTGATAATTTTGCCTTCTCTTCTAGGATAGCGTTGTAAAGTAGTGCAAGGGTGTCTGATATATCTACCTTTGCCATTTTATAGAATTCCCCAGGTAGACCATCCGGTCCCGGGGTTTTCTCTAGGGGCATAGCTTCAATAGATCTAATTACCTCTTGGGGGTGAATTGGGGTGTTTAATTTATCTCGTTGCTCTACATCTAACTGCGGAAGGGTGATGTTTTCCCAGAAGTTTTGTTTCCTTTCTACATCTACACTTTGAGCTCCATATAAGTTGGAGTAGTAGTCTGTGAATGCTTTGTGTATTTCTGGTTCCTGCGTAAGTAACCTGTCCTTTTCTCTTATGGCAGTAATAACATTAGGTTTTCTATCTAGCTTTGTAATTTTTGCCAATAGTTTCCCTGTACAATTACCCTAACGATAAAACTTGGCTTGTAGGCGGTTCTGAGCAGAAACTGAGGTTTGTATTAAATAGGAGTCTCTGAGGCCCTTAACGTCTTTGTATTTAGTCCTATTGTATTCTGTTGGATGTCGCAGGTATCGGTTTCTGGCATTCAAGAGCTGCCGTAAGAGTAGTTCACCCCTTGCTTTTCGTGATTTAGTCAGTCGTGCAGCGTATTCTGTCACCACCCCTCTCAAGACAGCCTTTGCTGATTCCCAAAACAGTGATATGTCATTCAAGTGTTCTATGTTCAACTCTTTATATGTTAACCATTCTCCTATCAGGTATTTCCTGAGATTTAGGTCATGATAAAGGTGTGTGGGAAACCTCTATCTGCGAGCCTGTCCATTTACTCGGTCAGTGTCTAACTCCAGTGTGACTGGCGCGTGGTCTGAAATGGCTATGGGGTCTATGCGTATCGCTTTAACTTTAGGGCAGAGGTGTCTGGAAATCAAAAAATAATCAATACGGGAGAGGGTAGTTTTTGAGGGGTGTAGACATGTGTAGTCTCTTGTGTCTGGGTTTTTTTCTCTCCAAACATCTGAAAGAGCAAGTGTATTTCTAAAGTTTTGCAGTATTAAAGTTTCCCTTTTCGAATCTGCCCATGGTTGTGATTGGTGCGTGACTGTGCTTGGATTACGAAATCTGTCTGCTGGTGTGTACAGAGCTATGTTATAATTACCACCTGCTACTATGGGGAGATCTGAGAACTGTAACAGCTGACTTTGTAGGTGTCTAAAAAACTCCCTTTTTCTTGTGTGGGGTCCGTACACTCCACAGAGTATCAAACATTGTGTATTTAGTTGTATCTTAACAATTAAATATCGTCCCTCAGCATCCTCAACTGTCTGTAAAAGTTTGTATTGTAGGTTTTTACGCAGCAGAATTGCTACTCCTCTCGCTCTCTTTGCCTCAAAGGAAGTAAAAAGTACTTCTCCTACCCAACTCTGCTTGAGTTTTTTATGTTCTGCTTGTGAGAGGTGTGTCTCCTCCAGTATTGCTATGTCAGTTTTTTTTGTGTTAAGCTGTCGTAGTATGGTTTTTCTCTTGATTGGGGATGTTATCCCTCCTACATTCCAGTAAGTTATCCTCATTCTACCTTCCTCCTTGGAGCATAAAACTGACCACCAGCTGTATGTCTATGTGTCAATGAATAATGTTGTTGTGTGTATGGCTCTGTGAGTCTACCAAACTCCCTTTCTTTTACTTACTTGCAAGATAGTCAGAGTTTGTCCTCTATATATTTTCCTGTCCTCCCCCAGGGGAGCGCCTGAAGGTTGGGGGTTCACTCTGGTTATAGACAAAACAGTTAGAAAACAGTGGTATAACTATTAACTTACCCTTTCTTTCCACCCCACCCCGCAGATCAACAATAAAATACTTCTAAAGACAAGAAAAGAAAACCCCCTCCCCCCCCACTTGTAAAGGATATGGCTCTACATAGCCTAGACTGTAAAACGTTCAAGGTTCTGTGTTTAAAGCTCTGAGGTCCATTCTCAGGTTTCTGAGGTGGAGGGCGAACCCTCCTGATCCGTTCTTGACTGACGACTCTCCTCCCTTTGTAGATGCAGCTTGAGTTGCTGAGTGGACTCAAAAAACAGTGGTCCCTTCGCTGTGTGCAAGCGTAATCTCGCTGGGTAGAGCAAAGCTGCTGTTCTGCCCTGTTCCATTAGTTGCCTGCAGTAGGGTGAGAATTCCTTCCTTCTAGCTGCTACCGCCGCAGAGTAATCTTGGAACAAGTAGATTTTTTTGCCCTCGTATTCTAAGGACGTGATTTTTCGGTATGCCTGTAGTATGGTGATCTTCGCCTTAAAGTTGAGGTACTTCACCATTACTTGTCTCGGCTGTTGATTCTTGTCTCCCTGTCTTCTTGGATCTCCTATTCTGTGCACCCTTTCTACTGTGCATGGCAAGCATGATCTGGGGACATGTAGTAAGTTGGGCAAGGTGTTTTCAGCAAACTCTATGAGCTGTGTCCCTGGGAGAGACTCTAGAATATCCACTATCCGAATCTTATTTCATCTCGACCTGTTTTCCAGGTCGTCAATCTTTGCCCACAAACGGTCAGTCTGCTGTTTTAATGTTTGGATGTTAGAAGCCGCTTCTCTGTGGCGGGTTTCCCCTTCTGCTGCTTTCATTTCAACTTGTGTTAGCCTGCCATTGAAAGATTTTACTTCAGCAGTGAGGGAATCCATTCCAGTTTGGAGCTGGTCTATCTTCGGCAAAAATAGGGCTGATATCTGTGACACTATAGGGTGGGTTTCAATATGATTTGTATTCACCGTACCTTCTGCACTTATTGCAGTCTGTGTAGTTTCTAAGTGGGTCTTTTTCTTTTCTGCATTTTTGAGTCTGCTCGCCATAGTGTCCGTTGTTTTAGTGTAGGATTGATAATAGTTTTGCATACAGATCCAAGAGTAGTCAAGAATCCCAAGTCGATTAGTGTAGCAGTCTTTGTTGGATGTCTCAGGGCTTCCAAGTGTTGAACTGATCAGGGCTAGTAGAGAGGTCAGTATGCGGTGGGTGTGGGGGGAGGCATGGGGTCTAGCACCTAGCCTTGCATAGTATTAGTGCACACACCACTATTGCAAAAGTAATATTTCCTGATGTAAGGTGCACTGGCAGTCTTAAGCGCTCTATGCGAGGCTCCCTAAGCTGTGCTCCCCCCCTCGCTCTGTTTAAAATGTACTGTTACAACCGGGGGTTTATCTGTTTAGTTTGCTTGAGTGAGGCAGCTAGATGAAGGCAGCAGGCCCAGGTGAGCTGATTATGTCCAGTTTGTGTTGTTTCAGGACGTGCTTGCTACTTCTCTGCTCTATGTGGTAGATGGCTAGCTAGTGTGATCAGTCCGGCCACTCTAATGTCCCACTGCCTCAGTGTCGCTTGTGACTATAGAGTAGTATTTCCCTGGATTACCTTTGAGGGTAAGTGGAGCTAAGTGATAACCCCAAGGCCCCCGGTTACAATCTGTTTTGCAGTCTCTCTTATAAGAAGTGGAGGGGCGCCGCAGCGCACTTATATTTGAGAGTAATGGCGGCTTTTCCCGCCAGTAGCTAAAGTCAGTTTGTTAGCTAGGGAGATGTGCAGGTGAGATGAGCGTTTGTCTCCACATTAATTCCACTGCAGCTTGATATAGGGGTCCCCTGAATACGACACAAAATCATATATTTTGTTATTAATCTCCAGATTTCCTAATCCAAAAACTAAGTGAACACAATTAATGACATTGCAAAAAGAGTTTAGCAATTACATCACAGCTTTTTGGGCCCATATGTCCATTTTGGTAGTGCGTAGTACTGCTAATAAGTCACGTGTGCAATAAATCTGTTTTTCCCCAAAACCATAGAGAATGAGTGTATGTCTTTTTAAAGGATTTGGAAAGGAAAATTATTGAAGGCATTGTTTTTGTCTTATTGAAATTTTGATGGAGCAGCTCAAAATTAAACTTTCATGATTCAGATAGAACAGCAATTTTGCAATTTACTTCCATTAAAACAATGTGCACAGTCTTTTAATATTTACATTTTCTTGAGTCACCAGCTCCTACTGAGCATGTGCAAGAATTCACAGAAAAAAAAAAAACATAGACATAACTTTTAAATTTATCAGAAAAAAATCTACTACTGATTTTAAATTCAGACTAAGGTGTAGATTTATCAAGCAGTGGATGCTGCAATCTACCCCCGAAGTTTCAGGTCTTCCGTCGTAAAACTGCTGCTTAACTCATCTGCCACCTCTGAGGTGACAGACTGCAATCATCCCGATCGCATAAGATCGGGATGATTGACTACCCCGGCTAGCAGACAATTGGCTGCGAATGTGCAGGGGCGGCATTGCTACAGCGGATCATGTCCGCCCAACATTTGATAAATCTACCCCAAAGTGCTATTACATTGTCTTTTTATCATGAATTTGTCGATTATGCAAATTTCATGTATTTAGTGGTCCTTTATAGAAAATGGCATGGGGTAATTTTGGTGTGTTTTATGCATGTGTGAAACCAATGTTACATTGTAAAACGTTTGGGGTACTCAGTAATAAACTGAAAAGTGTTGTCTGGGGTTTATAAAGTCCTTTTAGCTGAAGAATTCATGGTAAAAAAAAAAGTGCCCAATTCTCTACAGCTCCTTGGTCTGGCAAGATTCTATAAGAAGCCTTGTTAGTATTATGATGCCCCTTACGCATTGTTTTTTATCTTGGGAACTGTTTATCTAATTAAGGGAGGTTTACTGATATGCTTTATTTTAAGCAGAGCACTTACTTTATAATATAAATCTTAGTAAAATAAGATGATGATTTCTCTCCATGGCAGGAATTTTTTGACAATTAACCCCATAGTAACAGCAGATGAGATTGAAAGATGACAAAAGTCAAGTGAAAAATCAGAATTTGATTTGCGCTCAAAAACAATGGAATGTCTCATGTTAAAGGGGCACTATAGCAAAAATATAACTTTCATGATTCAGATAGAGCATGCATTTTAAGAGACTTTATTTTTTAATTGCATTATCAAATTATGCACAGTCTTTTCATATGCATAGTTTCACCGACTAAGTATGTTCAAGAGCTCACAGTTTATACGTATATGAATCTGTGATTATCTGATGACGGTCACATAATACAAGGGGCGAATAACTGAAGTACATTTTTAAATTTTTAAGAAAGAATCTACTGTTTATGTAATATTTTGAGTGAGTGCTTTTGAATGGTCTTGTTAGTAGAAATTCATTTGCTTAATTAGGAATGCATATTTGTGACGAAAATATGGATATTCGTTTCGTGAAAAAAAAAATGTATCTGAATGAATGTGCTAACTCATTTAAAGAAATCTAATATATACTTAACAAAACTTGTTAGTATACATTAGTTTCTAATAAATTAGCTTTAAAAGGTAAAATACTTATAGCGTTTTGGGAAACAGTGCCAAATTCCGACCCTTCTTCACATAGCCCAGGGCCGCAGTAATAGGAAGTTCCTTTAGCACAGGCTCTGGGATCTGCCATGCTAAGCCTCCTATTAGTTTGGCGCTCGGCTCTGTAAAGAAGAGTTGGGACTAGTGCCGCTCCCCCAGAGCTCTGTGGGTAAGTATGCAACTACATGTGATCATTTTTCACCTACAGTAAAGGAGCATTTACATTCATTTTAACAAAAACAAATGTACATGTTACAAAATATTCAGCATTTGTTTCATTTTAAATTAAATGAATACTGAATAGTGCAGCAAACAAACATTCTAAAAACCTAATATTTCAGACTATTCGCTCCAAATGATTTGTCCGAGTGTTGCACACATCTACTTGTTAGTATGTATTTGATGATTACACAGTTCTGCTATATTTAATGGTCCTTTAAGTCAAGGATACTTTTTTTCACCAAAACAAAAATAAAAAAAAATTGCTGCCAATAAACAATGAAAATGTCTGATTGTAATCTTACGCTCATTGGCAGCGATTAACATGCTGATAATAATCCAACTTTATTTTGTGATCATCTCGATAATGCAATAATAAAATGCTCTAACACATGAGAGTATTTGTTTTGTAACTTTATGTCTATTTAAGTTAGGTAACTCCAATAATCATGTGAAAGCTTAAAGTGACATGATACCCACAGGTTGAAGCACTTGAAAGCGAAGCAGCATATCTGAAAAAAGATGACTAGAAAATATCACCTGAACATCTCTATGTAAAAAAAATAGATATTTAACCTCTCAATTACCTCAGTAGCCACATCCAATTGTAAAGGTACTTTAACCCCTTAAGGACCAACGACGTACAGGGTACGTCCTACAAAACATGTCCTTAACGACCAAGGATGTACCCTGAACATTGTTGGTTTCTTCAAGTGGTGGAAGCGATCCTGATCACTTCCAGTTGCTTTCCTGTTATTGCAGTGATGCCTAAATATTGAGGCATCCTGCAATAACAGTTTTTAGCCATCTGATGGCCCTCTCTGCATTGGACCTCGATGGCCACGATCGTTGGTGGGTGGGAGCCGTTGTGGGAAGCGGGTGGGCGACCATTGATGGGAGGAATTCATCAGAGGGGGGCGGTATTGCCGGCAGAATCACCGGGAGCGTGCACAGGCGCGCGTGCATGGGGGTGGGCGCATGCACAGGGCAGGAGTGGGTGGGAACTGCTACACTATGGAACATTTGGCCAAATAAAGTGGGAGAGAGAAGGGAGGGGATTGTAATATCAGGGATGTGGGAGTGGGTGGGGGGTTAGTTTTTGAGAGGGGAAGCTACACTACAGAAATAAAAGGAAAAATTAAAAAAACAACATTTTATTGTAAACTGGGTACTGGCAGACAGCTGCAAATAAGGTAGGGGGGTTAGAGAGCTGTTTGGGGGGATCAGGGAGGTTGGGGGCTAAGGGGGATCCTACACAGCAGAATATGTTTTTTTTAAAAAAAAAATAAATAATAATCCAAATAAAATACCTTTTATTTTAGTACTGGCAGACATTCTGCCAGTACTTAAGATGGCGGGGACAGTTGTGGGGTGGGGGAGGAAAGAGAGCTGTTTGGGAGGGATCAAGGGGTGTGATGTGTCAGGTGGGAGGCTGATCTCTACACTAAAATTAACCCTGCAAGCTCCCTACAAGCTACCTAATTAACCCATTCACTGCTGGGCATAATACAAGTGTGGTGCGTAGCGGCATTTAGCGGCCTTCTTATTGCCAAAATGCAATGCCAAAGCCATAAATGTCTGCTATTTCTGAACAAAGGTGATCCCAGAGAAGCATTTACAACCATTTGTGCCATAATTGCACAAGTTTTTTGTAAGTAATTTCAGTTAGAAACCTAAAGTTTGTAAAAAAGTTTGTGAAAAAGTGAACGATTTTTTTTTTTATTTGATTGCATTTGACAGTGAAATGGTGGTATTAAATATACCAAAATGGGCCTAGATCAATACTTTGGGATGTCTTCTAAAAAAAAAATATATACATGTCAATGGATATTCAGGGAGTCCTGAAAGATATCAGTGTTACAATGTAATTATTGCTAATTTTGAAAAAAAGTGGTTTGGAAATAGAAAAGTGCTACTTGTATTTATTACCCTATAACTTGCAAAAAAAGCAAAGAACATGTAAACATTGGGTATTTCTAAACTCAGGACAAAATTTATAAACTATTTAGCATGGGTGTTTTTTTGGTGGTTGTTGATGTGTAACAGATTTTAGGGGTCAAAGTTAGAAAAAGTGTGTTTTTTTCAATTTTTTCATCATATTTTATAGTAAATTATAAGATATGATAAAAATAATGGTATCTTTAGAAAGTCTGTTTAATGGTGAGAAAAACAGTATATAATACGCATGGATACAGTAAATGAGTAAGAGGAAAATTACAGCTAAATACAAACACTGCAGAAATGTAAAAATAGCCTTGGTCCCATACGGACAGAAAATGGAAAAGTGCTGTGGTCCTTAAGGGGTTAAGCAGCCGATCAGGATGCTAGTCCTGGAACTTGCAAGGGAGCGTGCATCTGGCATCTGCAGACACAGTCATGTTATCTCCCTACTCAGTTTAAGGAAGTTTACACTGCAATTTCACTAGGTTTCGGTGAAATCTCATGAGATCACAGTAAAGAAAAGCATGATGCTGAAAGGGTGTGTTTTTTTTTCTCAACTTGCAACTGGACAGTAGCTGAAGGATAACTGTCAACAAAGCAAAATGTGAGGTGAAGTAATTTTGAGGTAAAATAGCTTCCTTTTTTACATAGAAATGTTCAATTGATAGCTTTTTACAGTTACGGTGTATCATTTTCAAGTGATATAGCATATGGTCATTATGTCCCTTTAAGTGAAAAACATTTTTGTGATGCATCCGAATCCTGCTGGTGTCTCTGATGCATTTTCACATTACAAAGACATTCAAAACTGTGGTGACAATCCCAAACATTTAGAAAAACATATGCTTTTCAATAGAAAAAACATTAAAGTATAGGAATTTTTGTAGATTTTATTTTCTTAGGCCTAGATTTGGAGTTTGGCGTTAGCCGTGAAAACCAGCGTTAGAGGCTCCTAACCTGGTTTCTTACGGACTCCGGTATTTAGAGCTCATTTACCGACACTCAAAAATCACCCAACGCACAAATCTCTACCGACAGCTCAAACCCAGTAGTTAACATATACCGACAAAATAAACATCCACGAATCACAAAACAAATATTACACAAACTACACTTACACTCATACAAACACAACACTATATTTATTTTTCAGATTTAATAATTTTTCATCCAAATACAAAGGATCAAAGTTGCGAGATCTCGGGTGTTAGAAAAAAAACAACACAAATCCATTTTCCCATTGACTTACATTGACACACGGGAAAAGACCCTCATATAGCTACATCTAACTAATAAGATTATCACAAACATACACTCATCGATGCATACAAAAAATATACACCACATTACATACACAAACAAGTTATTTATTACAAAATTAACACGATTTAGCTACTTTTTCACACAAACTCATGACGTCACTCACTTTACGAGGAAAACCAGTCTTAGAAAAAAAAAATGACCAAAATTTGGAGCCTCCATTGACTTCTATGGGGAAGACGTGCTCGTGCACGCGAAAGACAGATTTCCCTAACGCACGCAAATAGCGTAGACCTAAAAACTCCAAATACCAGCGCTAGAAAATACATGCTTTTCTGCGTTAGACCCAGCTATGATAAATAGATCAAGAAATGACTATTTCCCTATGGTGGACTTAGGGATTTTACTTATTGAATATTCACAACACCATTAAATAGTTTCAGACTTTTATATTACATCAACTACAAATCAACATCACTAGTAACAAACTTTTTTTAAAAAAATATTACATTTAAACGGACACAAAAATAATTTAAACTTTTCAGGATTCACAAACAGTACACAATGGGAAACACCTCTCATTTACCTTTATTATTGCATTTCATTTATTCAACTCATATGCTTGCAGCAACTGCATATCTACATAGGCTTAACACATGATCAGTCATGGATGCACATACATTACTTTTACCATTCACTCATACATGTGCATTCAAATGATGGGGGAAAACACATTACATTCTCTATAGGAATCACAAAACTGAACATATGGATTTTAATGTACTTTTAACATCATGATTCCATCACAATATACCATTAGGAATTACGTACAAGAAGAACATCATTACACCAGATTACAGATGTCACTTTATGGGAAGGAACAACAATGCCAGACCGCTATATAGAAGTCAGCATATGTGGGACACAATCACAATATATACGTACATAACACGCATCACGCAACCACAAAGCACACATTTAGATTTTATTCAGCACACAATAACAATGTAGCACAATACAACAACACAATGAGGATTTCAGAACTACATAGGCAGGTTAATAATATGATGACGTCATTAGAAGATTCAACCATACACATTACAGATTCACCACTGTACCGCCCCTTTCTGAACTTTAACACTCAATACTACAATACAACATATACGTAAATAACAGTTTTGAACAGCATTATTAGGGAGATTTGAATGAGACAATTAATAAATATTGTCAGATCGCAAATCACTTATATATATAATACTACAGATGACAGCTGGAAGTTATTCAGTATTAGTGCCATTTGAAAGGGACGCATACAATATTGACAGTTCGGCAATCACTTATATATACAATACTACAGATGGCAGACGGGAAGTTCGGAATTATTATTGCGATTTTAAAGGGACGCATACAATATTGACAGCTCGGCAATCACTTATATATACAATACTACAGATGACAGCCGGAAGTTCTACAGTATTATTGCCATTTTAATGGGACGCATACAATATTGACAGCTCAGCAATCACTTATATATACAATACTACAGATGGCAGACGGGAAGTTCAGAATTATTATTGCGATTTGAAAGGGACGCATACAATATTGACAGCTCGGCAATCACTTATATATACAATACTACAGATGGCAGACGGGAAGTTCTGAATTATTATTGCGATTTTAAAGGGACGCATACAATATTGACAGCTCGGCAATCACTTATATATACAATACTACAGATGGCAGACGGGAAGTTCTGAATTATTATTGCGATTTTAAAGGGACGCATACAATATTGACAGCTCGGCAATCACTTATATATACAATACTACAGATGGCAGACGGAAGTTATTCAGTATTAGTGCCATTTGAAAGGGACGCATACAATATTGACATCTCGGCAATCACTTATATATACAATACTACAGATGACAGCCGGAAGTTAGTCAGTATTAGTGCCATTTTAATGGGACGCATACAATATTGACATCTCGGCAATCACTTATATATACAATACTACAGATGACAGCCGGAAGTTAGTCAGTATTAGTGCCATTTTAATGGGACGCATACAATATTGACATCTCGGCAATCACTTATATATACAATACTACAGATCGCAGACGGGAAGTTCGGAATTATTATTGCGATTTTAAAGGGACGCATACAATATTGACAGCTCGGCAATCACTTATATATACAATACTACAGATGGCAGACGGGAAGTTCGGAATTATTATTGCGATTTTCAAGGAACGCGTACAATATTGACATCTCGACAATCACTTATATATACAATACTACAGATGGCAGATGTTACTTTATCGTTTTCAAACAATGTTGCAGCAACATTGATCGATCACATTCGATGCACATTATACACAACTATGCACTTTCATTCATGTTAGCCTGGACGTGTGCTTGTTACTATAAGATCGCGTTTAAGAAATATTGATTACGCATATGATCAAACATTACAAAGATGCACTCTGTGTGTGATATTTGACACTTTCACATTGAGATTCATTTGGGGAAAACAACATTTCAGCCCCCCCCCAAAAAAACGCCCACTTTGAAAGCATTTGCGCCGCTCACATACAAACAAGTGAATACAATTAGCAATCATTACAAACTCACTACCATTGGACTAATTGTACTATAAATCCCCCAAACAACATGGCCAAAGCATCACTTGTGATCCACATCAGATCAAGTGCATACCTTGTTACGCTGTTTTGAAAGATGGATGACGATGACATGGTAGACACTGCTGGTGCTGCTATTGGCGAACTAGCTGTTGATCGAATCAGGCAGCCTCGGCGGCTCAGACTGAGACGAAGGGGTAATCTGGTTCGAGGTCCTCGTGTCTACAGGGTGAGACCCACCTTGGAAAACATGAGCGACTTTGAGGTTTATGATAAGTATCGGCTCAATCGCGAACAGCTCATTGGCCTTTACGATCTTCTTAAACCTCATTTGGAGCCACGTATAAGAATAAGGACTGCTGTTCCCGCCATGAGTAAGATGCTAAGTTGTCTATACGTCCTGGCCTCCGGGAGTTTTCAATCCGGAGAAATGTACATGCATGGCCTGTCTCAAGCTACATTCTCTGTGGTGTTTGATAACTTTCCGGATGCCATGGTATGTATCAGTAAGCATTACATAGGATTCCCACAAAATGATGGTGATTGGAGGCGCCTGAAGCAGGAATTCTTTGATATTGCTCAATTGCCCAATGTCTTGGGAGCCATAGATTGTACCCACATTGTGCTGTGTGCTCCAATTGATGACTTGCCCTTCAGAAATCGCAAACATTTTCATAGCCTCAACGTGCAGTATGTTTGTGACGCACAGATGAGGATTATGCATGTGTGTGCGAATTTTGGAGGGGCTTGTCATGATGCCCGCATCCTCGCTCAGTCGTCCCTGTGGAGACTGTTTGAGGAAAAACAAATGCCCCCTGGTTATCTCGTTGGTGAGTATTTGTGCACAACATGGTTAATCAGTTTGACAATTGCCACTGTAGTTTTAAAATGTTAGCGTACTGTTCAGCTATAGGATGCAATTTAACCATTTATTTATTTTTCCGCAAATGTCTAGTTTTAGTTCAATGCAGATATGTAGCATGTCTTACCTTAAATGCTCAGATAGAGAATGCAATGTAACCATTTAGTTTGCATTTTACACAAGGTTTGGTTTAGGAGAAATATGCATATGTAGCATGTCTTAGCTGAAATGGGAAGATATTAGCTAATGCAATTTAACCATGTCATTGTCTCTTTCCGCAAATGTCTAGTTTTAGTTCAATGCAGATATGTAGCATGTCTTACCTTAAATGCTCAGATAGAGAATGCAATGTAACCATTTAGTTTGCATTTTACACAAGGTTTGGTTTAGGAGAAATACGCATATGTAGCATGTCTTAGCTGAAATGGGAAGATATTAGCTCATGCAATTTAACCATGTCATTGTCTCTTTCCGCAAATGTTTAGTTTTAGTTCAATGCAGATATGTAGCATGTCTTACCTTAAATGCTCAGATAGAGAATGCAATGTAACCATTTAGTTTGCATTTTACACAAAGTTTGGTTTAGGAGAAATACGCATATGTAGCATGTCTTAGCTGAAATGGGAAGATATTAGCTCATGCAATTTAACCATGTCATTGTCTCTTTCCACAAATGTTTAGTTTTAGTTCAATGCAGATATGTAGCATGTCTTACCTTAAATGCTCAGATAGAGAATGTAATGTAACCATTTAGTTTGCATTTTACACAAGGTTTGGTTTAGGAGAAATACGCATATGTAGCATGTCTTATCTGAAATGGGAAGATAGAGAATAAGATTGAACTAGATTATTCTTTTAAAATACAAAAATTTGTTAGTGGATTATCGTGTACAAAAACTTTTATTGGAATCAAAATACTATTTTGAGGATTCAGTTTGAATTATGTTCTGTTCATAATTTATAGGTGATTCTGGGTACATGAGCCGGCCTTGGCTTATTACCCCCTTGCGTAGCCCGACTGATGTGTCTGAGGAGCGCTACAATAGGGCTCATAAGAGAACCAGGGCGGTGGTTGAACGGATGTTCGGGCTCCTGAAGATGAGGTTCAGGTACCTGGACCGGTCGGGAGGAGCCCTCCAGTACAACCCAAAGAAGGTGGCTAAGATCGTTGTAGCCTGTAGTGTCCTGCATAATATTGCACAGCGGGCTGGGATGCTGCAGGGCATCCAGGCGCACCGAAACCTCCTCAGAGATGAGGAGGATAATCCTGTTTTAGAGGGGCCATTCCGGGACGAGGGGCTCAATGTCAGAGCAGACATCATCAACCGCCACTTTAGACGGTAAATAATAGAAGTTAGACTGGAGTATTGTCAATAGATGTGAACTCTAGGGAAATGACAAGTAGAGAATTGTGCAAACATGTTAGGATTGTTCATCAAATGCTAAAAATGTGTTTGATTTATTAATATAGGTGATGCTCTGGTCATTGGGTCCTGTAGCGAGTCTTTGCCACCTGGTTTTTAAAGAGGACATCAGCTGGTAAGTATAAATGTATGGACTGTTGCTGGCATGAATTGTACACAAATACATCATATGGCATACATTTTCAAAACTAGTATTTAGTTTACACATTACTTAAAATGTACATACTCAGGGGGGCGGAGCCAGCATTCAGAGAGAACAGACGTGTTTTACATGGGCTCCTGCTTAATAACTCAGCTTTATACTGTGTTTTGTTATTTTTGCCTATTGATAAGTTGCCTTTACCAGCAGAATTATAATGTATAAACAGATATACAACTATCAGCAGGGAAATTGAGAGGATCGGAGATACGCAGAGAACAACCGCACCAGCTAAACTACACATTTGGGAACTCATGTGGCTTGCAATGGTCGGCAGAAAAGAATCAACTTAATAGCAGTCGTCAAGAGTCTAGGCGAGTGAAGGCTATAAGCAGCTGACAAATACTACCTAAAGCACGGCTGGATTATTCACCATCGGTTTTGAGGATCTTCATGTGGGACATCACAGACCGCTGTGCAGAGATCCAAGATGGCGACTACCTCATGGAGTGAAGAGATCCTGCAGCAATTGCACGCTCAGCTCTTACAACTGAAGCCAGCTCTTCTGGAAGTCCTTGAGAGGAATCTTGTGTTTGATGACCGCCCGGAGTCTTTAGCTGAACTGCATGTTCCTTGCGATGACACCATATGTGGGAACTTTGAGCCGATCGTCAGTGAGAGTGAACGAGATAGAGCCATGCTGTCTGGGTACAAGGAAGTCTCCTGCGAGTTGTATATTTCAGTTAAGGCCAAGGCGGACATTCATTTGAACTTACCTACACCTTTGCAGCAGCGACACTTCAGCGGTCTAGCAGAACCCAGCTGCCGGTATATGAGTCCATATTACCGGAACTTTCTGCTATTCTTCAGCTTTGTCCTACTGTTCAGAAGCTCCCCAGAACATTCACACCGGACACTAAGCAAGACAGGTGTAGGTTAATCGGAGTATTTGTTATTACATCCTATTAGGCTAAGGAGCTCACAATAGGAGAACTCTAACCTTAAATATGCTTAGTTGTTAACTACACACAAAGTTGTACAGATGTAATTTTATCTCCATCTATACCATTACATTTAAGGCTGTTTATTACATTCTGTATGCCATCTTATTGTATAAGTTATATACCCTGAAGTTGTGAGTTTGCTCCCTCTCTGTATTTATAGTTTAGTGTTTCACCCTGCCCCAATAGCGTAATCTCACAGACTCCATAACATTTTGAACACCTAAATAGGTATATCTGGGCTAATAATATCTAGAAATCTAGGTGCTTATTTTCATGAGTGCTGATGCTACTATAACTTGTTACAAGTATAACCCAAAACCATAATGATCTCTAATATGTTATCTCCTAAGGCGCCAAGATGGCTAGTAGCATCACTACTTTTCTCACAGATTTATACCCTAGTTTGTTTGATGCAATGTATTCTTATGATGTTATGCATGCATATTTCGTCATCCTATAATAACATACACAGAAAGATAACCATTGTTATGCTCATATAGATGCTTCTGTCCTGCGTGTTTGAGGACCTTGTTTGCAAAAGTTATTATATGTTATTCTCCCCAGTAGTCCCAGGTATCATTGCGGTATATATATATTTTGGAACTAAAGGCTGGGTTTAGGATCTAAATCGAAGTTAAACTTATTATACCATATATCTCTCTATAAGTGCTGGGGCTTATGTTCTTAATTAATTACTAACTACCGCGTGGTATACTAGACAATATTTATCATGACCCATCTGCGGAGTAATCTCTGTTACAGATCTGGATCTGTTATTAATATTAATACTATTATCAATATAATCTGATTATACCAAGGGTACAGTTATTTCAACTTGTTATTTAGCCTAGGGAAGTCATGTATGACTATCACACACTCTTACAACATACTTTTTGATGACGGGACCTGTCAGCGGCCGAGGCAGAGTTCTGTACGTCATTCCATTTCTTAGTGTTTAGAATTTATTATACTGGCTCCCCAAATATCTGACTACCATTTGCCCTCTTTTTTATTTAAAATGTCTACGCTTAGCCATTTGCCATTTGCTCCCCATTTACTTCTCCGAAGTGTATACAGCTTAAAGGGACAGTCAAGGCCAAAAAAAACTTTTATTTTTCAAATAGGGCATGTAATTTTAAACAACTTTCCAATTTACTTTTATCAACAATTTTGCTTTGTTCTCTTGGTATTCTAGTTGAGAGCAAACCTAGAAAGGCTCATATGATAATTTCTAAGGCCTTGAAGGCCGCCTCTAATCACATGCTTTTGTATTTGCTTTTCACAGCAGGGGAGAGTAGTTCAGGTAAACCATATAGATAGCATTGTGATCACGCCCGTGAGTTGTGGCAGACACTGCACTAATTGGCTAAACTGCAAGTCAATAGATAATAACTAAAAGTCATGTGATTAGGGGCGGTCAGAAGATGCTTAGATACAAGATAGTCAAAGCAGTAAAAAGTGTATTAATATAACAGTGTTGGTTATGCAAAACTGGGGAATGGGTAATAAAGGGATTATCTATCTTTTTAAACAACAAAAATTCTGGTGTTGACTGTCCCTTTAATGTCCGCTACACACTTTCATAGTCCCAGTACTTGGTTACTAATGTTGGTTATTTATGTGCACTCGATGTGAGATATAACTATGCTCCAACCCACTCAGTACACTGAATGCCTGGCTCCTGTTTTATATATGTTTCTGTCCTCCTTTCCATTCACAACAAACCTCTAAGTCCTTAAAGATACCTACTTTATTGATATTACTTTATTACCACCTCCCCCCCTGCCACCACCATAATGTGCCTCCTTCTCTAGGAGTATTAACTACGCGGCTTGTCTTACCTATGCCGCATTTCACTCATAACTCTTCAACCACAACCCTCAGTGTACCGCACCCCAACTAGTTTGTTTATGAATATATATTTCAATATAATATTATAACAATCACTTCCCCACAGATAAATTGTCTTGAATGACAGCTTGGAGAGATTAGGCTTGTTTAACGCCTGTATGCTTTTCCTCTGGTATAGTCCCTAACAAAGAGTGGATAGAAACTTAATTTACAAAACCTGAGGTCATAATAGAGAGATCCAAGAGTGGTCTATCTTTCTTTTTTTTCCTTCACCTTCCCTTACTCCTAGCTATTTCCCTTATGTTCGGTCCCTGGTGGACCTCTAATGTTCATTTGAGAAGGTTCCCCTTTATATAGGCATTACAAACTAATTCTATAGTACTGTTTAAGTTTTTTGATTCTGTAACATGTTATATGTACGTTATTTTCACTATTTACTTATGCTGTTTGTATGCCTATTTTAAGCACCTCAATAAAAAAAAAAAAAAAAAAAAAAAAAATGTACATACTCAGAAAGGGATCCTCTAGCATAACTATCCTCTAGCATGACTATGGTTCAATGTCACACATTAGAGGTTCGTTCTGCTCAATATGACTCATCTTCACACTTGATAGAACATAACACAAGATGCTACACACGCTTAGTAAGCTAGTGACAGAAATTTATTCTGAAATGGGAGAGGGGTACAGAACTGATTCACACACTTGTAGTAATTTTTATTAAACTTTTTCTGCCATTAGGGAGCTGACTTAATCTAAAGACTGAAAGGGAAGAATTAGAAGCCTGACAGTGAAGATTGCCCAGACTGACAGTGGAAAAAGCCAAGATTGAAATTGAAGTATACCAATGGGATCATGTCTGGCATTATCTTTCCAAAGACCATGCATTATCCAGGTTGGTGTACCAATGCATGCTAGTGAAGAATGTTGAATATTAGTAGCTTACATACATTAGTCATATTTAGTTCATAATTAGATATTTAGGGATCACAATCAGACACTTAGATGATTTTACTTTTTTAGATGGTATTTCAGTCCTCTATTTTATGAACTGATGAATAAGACACCTATTGAAGATCAACTGTTTACCCCTGAATTGACTTTCAAAGACCATGCATTATCCAGGTTGGTGTACCAATGCATGCTAGTGAAGAATGTTGAATATTTGTAGCTTACATACATTAGTCATATTTAGTTCATAATTAGATATTTAGAGATCACAATCAGAAAAAGGAATACATATTATAGTTGATATAGAGGTATTTGAATGGACATGAAATATTACATTTATGTTCAGCATACATATATATTTATTATTGGAATGTGATATACATTATTATGAAAATTCTGATATTTAAATTTAATTTTTATTGCACAATATAATGGTGTATGTTTATTTTATTTATTTTTAAATTTAAATCATAAATATCTTGATAAAATGTTGAACAAAGTTAGAGCATAGACACAAGATGATTGTAAATGTAGTTTATGAATATTTGACAACGTGTGTATTAACTTTGTAAAATTTTGTTTTTTAATTTCAGATTGTCATCTGATGACTTCCAGGAATATTTTTTTCTTTTTGTTTCAAAAACTTTTTTTTTTAAAATGGTAATAATCAACATTTTATTATTAAATACACTCTTTTGAACAGATTATAATAAATATCCATATAATCTGTCAATAAAAAACAATTTGACTCCCATGACTGGTAGTTGTCTATTTGACAAGCACATGCATAAGATCAAATAATGCATTAATTTTAGAAAATCCACTGATTCAGAGAATATTAAATTAAACTATCTTTTTTAAATTAATTGGGGAGTGAGATCCATCGATGCTTTTCTTTTGAAATTCTTAGATGTTAAAATAATTTTGGATATGTAGTCAAAATTTTACATAAATTATTTCGTTTCACTTTTAAGAAGGGGAAGTGGTTCACTTACATTAAAGTGACAGTGTTGTTGAATGTAAAATTAATTTTATAAGATCTTGTATCTTCCTTAGGTATCTCAAAACATTAGTTTATTAAATTTATAAATGTTTACTTTTATAAATGGTAGGTCATTTAACTTCATATTTTTCACAAGCTAGTTATTGGATGCCATGTTAATAGATTTTATTTTCTAGTGGAGTCATTTAAAGGGACATTTAACTATAGTTATTAATATTATGTATTTTTTAAAATCTTACCTCTTGGGTTAGACATCACATATCTATATATAATTTTCATTCCCCTTTAGTTTCTTTTGACAATGTAAAATCAACATTCAAAATGTTTTGGTCCTTAAAGGGACATTCACAAAGTATATTGTGTCTTGATTTTTAAAAAATCATAAAAGAATTTAAACATATTTAGAAAGTACTATAGAATTACATTCAGTCTTTAAATATACTTCGAAAAATATACATCAATGCACATATCTTAGTCAATTACATAAGACATCTATGTGCAACCAACAATCAGCATCAAAATAGCCTATCAAGATATGTATTTAATCCAAGAATATATATAATTACAATCTAATGATTGAATACCACAACATATTAAGTTGTTCAAATATTATAATCTTATCCAAAATGCATACATAACATATAGCTTAATGTCCCTCTAAGCTGAAGACTGCGAAATACATCCATTACAATATATATTTCAGTCAGTGTGTAAAACAATCCAGAAGTTAATCTAAATATGCTTTACTCATATGTTATACTAATTTAGCAAAAGGAAGGTGGCTAGGTTTATGATTTTTCAAGCATTATTGTGAAATGTCTCTTTAAAGGGACATGAACTCAAAATATACTTAAAGGGAGACAGTTAAAAAATTAATGATTTATACATTCTGAATGAGTATTCTATTTTAAGCAACTTTAAAAATTGTCTCATATTATCAATGTTCCTCGTGATGTTGCTATCATTACTTTAAAAATAAGGCATTAAATAGAAAATTTATTTGCTTCAGTACTCTGGACAGAACTTTTTTTTTTATGGTTGGATTAATTGAACCAACAATCATCAAGGACAACCAAGGTTTTTTTGCAAAAAATGTCCGTAATCTAAAATTTCATTATTGATTTGCAAAGAAAGATAACAAGATAATTCTTAACATTTGAGAATCGGATTAAATTATACAGTTGCTTAACATTTCATGCTCAATCTGAATCACGAACGCTAAATTTGTTTGGACAGTGTCCCTTTAAGAGATTTAAAGAGTGTATTTACTTCTCTTCTTATCTTGACATACTTTGCTTGAAAAGCATATCGAGATAGGCTCAGTAGATGAAGATTGGTGGATGCACAGAGATGCCTTATGTGATTGGCTCAACCATGTGCATTTAAATTTCTTCTGTTGAGGATATCTAAATACTAAGATAAATTGAGTTACATTTTAAAGTCTAAACAATTTTCTATCTCTACAGATCTTTTGATACAATTGTTTGTTTGTAATGTCTATTTAAAAATAAAGACGCCATTGCACAATAACATATATGAGCACTTCAGACAAATACAAGCTCGAGGTTTATTTACTAATAACAAACAAACCTGTAGTTTAACATTTATAAACAGATTATCCAAGTTACTGACATTATAACCTGAATTTGAACATTCAGAAAGATTGCGTGAGAAACGGATCTTGAAACACCAGATTTGCATCTTTAAACATTAGAGTCTAATGTCACGCAATAGCACACAATCAATGTGCATTATGAAATACATTTAATAGAGCAATGTCAATACTTCACAATAAGTCAACAAATTGATTTAATGAACAATAAAGACATACAATATTAAATGTGTATTTGTATTAAAGAAACAGACCGTTATTAAACCGAAAAATGTATACAACATTTAATAATGTGATAGTATTAGATTTTAAAGAGAATTTAAACATTAATATTTAACGAATCACGGATATTAAATCTGCGTCACACATATCCGCATGACAGGCCCATGAGTTACAAATAAGTCTACATGAAAAATGAAGTAACAGCACCACCAGGAGGTATGTGTAAGGAAGTTACTAAGATATGAAACATTAAGGAACGGCCAATCAGAGTTCATCACACAAACACAACTTGAGTCAGGATGGTCTCACAGACATTCTAACAATATTTAAAACTTTTATCCAATCAGATGTACAGATAACTTGTCCCATGGTGCATCTCATGTTTACTTCACCATATAAAAGTCCATTACACGTTGCCATCTTTGTCAGTTCTCTAATGCCTGCAGGCAGTTATATATTTATAATATAATATAAATATTTATATTAGACAACCTAGCAGGCATGACGTCTCCCAGGTTCACCAAGCCAGAGAGTGCTGCACTGGTCCACGCCGTCAAGGACTTTTATCCCAGCTGTTTGTGAACAAGAGGAGGTCGACAGATGCACCTGTTAAGAAGGCCCTCTGGGAGTCTATCACCAATGCGGTTCAATTGGTGTGTGACGTCCAGAGGAGCCAGGATCAAATCATGAGGAGATTCGGAGATATGAGGTTTCGCTTGTCAAAAAAAGTCAACCTCATAAGGGACTGGGTACAAGCCCGTAAAAGAGGGGGCCAAAGAAAGGCCCCGCGGAAACTATACCTACTCCCTTATGAGGTGACTTTATGCGAGCTCCTCAATCTCCGGGTCCCCAAAAGATTTAGATCCTCGCCATCCTCGGCCTCCTCTTCTTCCCTCCCAGCTGCGGGATCTGAAAGTCCTGACGCGGGGGCCAGGGCAGCTGCTTCTCCATCCGGTGGCCTGGGAGGAGCTGATAGAGAATCTGAACCAGGTAACTATCCAACTACATATAATATCTTAATATTTGATTATTTTTTAAAAAATGTGTATATAGTCAGATACTAAACCTATACAGATCTCACAACATACACTACATATGATGTTTAGATATCTGATTTTAGATTAGTGACACATGAAATAGGAATGATGTTTCTTGCGCTCTACAGAATATGCGTCACAGAGCGAAAATTGAATTGTGCATACACGTTAACATGGGTTTGCTGTAAGTGGCATTGCTTTATACATGTTGGTCAAATGACGGATGCGTAATTCCGCTTGGAATCATTGCGCAATGATCGCGAAAATTGAATTGCGCATACACGTTATCATGGGTTTGCTGTAAGTGGCATTGCTTTATACATGTTGGTCAAATGACGGATGCGTAATTCAGCTTGGAATCATTGCGCAATGATCGCGAAAATTAGAATTGCGCATACACGTTAACATGGGTTTGCTGTAAGTGGAATTGCTTTATACATGTTGGTCAAATGACGGATGCGTAATTCCGCTTGGAATCATTGCGCAATGATCGCGAAAATTGAATTGCGCATACACATTAACATGGGTTTGCTGTAAGTGGCATTGCTTTATACATGTTGGTCAAATGACGGATGCGTAATTCAGCTTGGAATCATTGCGCAATGATCGCGAAAATTAGAATTGCGCATACACGTTAACATGGGTTTGCTGTAAGTGGCATTGCTTTATACATGTTGGTCAAATGACGGATGCGTAATTCAGCTTGGAATCATTGCGCAATGATCGCGAAAATTAGAATTGCGCATACACGTTAACATGGGTTTGCTGTAATTGGCATTGCTTTATACATGTTGGTCAAAATGAAATGTGAATTATTATATATGTGAAGAATACAGTATTCTTATTTTCAATATTATACATAATAAAAAAAAAAGCAGAATCAAAAACAAAAATAACATATGCCCATCAATTGATGAGAATGAAATAACACCAAAAAATAATTAAAGCTACAGTAAACAACACAACTGATTGAAAATAAGAGTACAGGATATATTTATCATGAATTTAATTGAGGAAACAATTAACTCATGGGACTACCAAAAGATTAATAGTTTTTAATTGATTTGCTAATAATGTAAAGATTTTAAACATGGCATGATTTGTATTAATGATATCCAATCCTCATTTAATATATTACAGATCTGGATGTTGGTGCTGGATCCTCAAGCCAGGGCTTGTCACAGTATGGTATGTCTCATTTTAATTGACATTTGTCTTAGAAACATGGACAGAACATTACATACTAAATCCACATTGTTCAATATTTATATGTATCTGCAAAATGGATTAGTAAAATATTTACAAATAAGAATTAAAAAAAAATAAACAGAGGATTACATTGTAAGACTACTCTGAATTTTTATCAAATTTAAAATATCCCATCTATTCTGGATATCTTAATTTTAATGTAAGATTCTTTTAATGTCCAATTTATATTCTTCCCTTGTGTATTGCTTAATCTTATTTGTATACATTTTTAAAAAACTCACATACTTTTGCATATGATTTGTTTTTAAAAATATAGATTCCATTTTTGAAATTGATCACGTCATTTTAGGGACATGCCAACGAAATTACATTGAATGATTTGTAAACGTGATTTTATTGTTTTGTTTAAACATTTTATGAGCTACATTGGTTCAGTCTATTGTTTTAGTTCTTCTAAAAACATATTGATTTTGGTTTAGGTTAAACAATGCATTACTGGTATTATCCGGCTGTTTTTTTATGCATAAATTGGCATTGGGTCAAAAGTTAAAATCATGTGTTGAGATAACAGTAGTACATAGTTTCAAAAAGTATACAATTACACATTTAGAGCTTCATGTCCCTTTAATAGATGAAAATTAAATAATTCTTAGGATATCCTTAAATAACATATTAGATTCGAATTGCATGCTCAATCCCATTCATTACATCAACATATGGAGTAGAGAATTCATTAACACCAACCTTGTCAAATCAATATATTTTTATATTAAAGGGACACTGAGCTAAAATTATTAATATTGTCATTCAGATAGAGCATGCAATATTAAGCAACATTTAAATATAATACTATAATCATATGTGAAATATTCTATTGCTAATTGTATTTTAAAATCAAGAATGTACGTTTATCTGCAGCTCAATTTTGGTTGACCAACCTGGGTTTTTATTGATGATTGGTGGATACCTTCAACAAACAATATTTATTGAATCCAATATTGCTTATCTGCCTTTAAGATTAAAATGTAGCAACATTAAAATTATAATAGGAGTCAATGTTAAATCATTTGGAACAGTTTGAACAGTGAAATCAATGATTGAAATAAATCATGTCAGTGTCCCTTTAATAAACAATAGATTCATTAATCCTTCCATTCTTTGGATTAGACAATATTGATATATAATTCACATATTCACTGTTGGAGTTACTTTCTAGATATAAGCAAACTCTAACAGCACCATGATTACATATTTGTACTAATCAATTTGGTTTGGTATTGTGATCAATATGTGTTGTGTCCTAAACAAGATTACTGTACATTGCACATATGGATCGATGTGCCACATGTCTTTGTTTATATTTGTCAACAGCTGTTATTCAAAATGTGGTTTGTGTGTATTCTTTGAAGAACATTGCTCAATGGGTATATTTAGATATGCAATAGCATCGTATGAGATGAGTTTGATGTCTAATATAGTCAGAAATTAAACATATGTTCAATACATCATTTTTTACAGAATCCCCTTGATTCAATCAAGCATTTTATTTTATAATGACTGCTCTATTCTTCACATTTTAAAGTTGATTATTCTTATAAATCGATACAGATGTGATTTAGTGCTATCCCAAATGTGTTCACTAATATATATCTATATCATTCATAGAGAGAGTTGGTGTGGGGAGCCCAGAGGAATCCAGCACTGACACAGAGCCGCCTTTGCGGTCTTCTGGTAAGTCCATTGACTCATTTATATGTCATTGAAGGTGTATTGGTGATCAATATTATGAGCATGATTCTGATGAAGCATAACATTTGAAACAAACATATAATTGACTCCTCTGATTATATATTAATTTTATTTGAATATTGAAAGATTAAGAATTAAAACTTTCTTAGTCTACACCTTTGTTATTCAGAAGATGTATAGCATATGTTTGTTTCCATGTTCATTTTTGACAACAATCATCAAGTGATACACACATGAGAAATCTTAAATGTTCAATGTACTATGCTTTTATGATTTTAAAATTAATACAAACAATAAATAGAAAATCTGAATCATTGATAATAACAAATATAATGTCATTTGTATGCTCCATCAAAATGATGTAAATCATAACTTTGGGTGTGTATATCTTTAATGCAACATTGATGTGTGTCTTTAAGCAACAGTAATATATGTTATAATATCTGATCTTAACGTTTACACAACATGTTATGTTTTACAGAGATTGATTTAACATGTGGGACGGAGGAGGAAGAGGCTCCCTTGGAGTCTGATTGTATGTGAAATATATCTAATATGTATCCAACATGTTTTTTTATTGGAAATCATTTTATTGAAGATATTCAAAGTCTACAGCTTTTGCACTTTAAAAAGGAATATTATTTGACTGTTCAAATACACTACTGCCCCCTTTATATATCAGGCAGCATGAAGATATGCTTGGATTTGTTTAAATATTTGGATTGGAAATTCATGCCATGATGATGTCACATGCATATTCTAGGCCAAACCACAATAATAATTTTAGAATTGTACAGACATTCATTGATATTCGTCTGAGTGCCTATATGCATACCATATCCTCATGTCATCATTGTTTAGAAATTCATACACACTTCTAAGTATATTGCAAACATAATCAAGTTGAAATGCGTTGATTTGATTTCATGATGTATGAGATGTTAATATATTTATTATATTTATTTCAGATGGATCCTCTGCTTCTGGTCATCATTGTTCCTCCCCTGCCCAGTCCCCTGCCCAGTCCCCTGCCCAGCCCCCTGCCCAGTCCCCTGCCCAGCCCCCTGCCCAGTCCCCTGCCCAGCCCCCTGCCCAGTCCCCTTCCCCTCCCGGCCCTTCCCATTTGTCCTGTCGTATCCCTCCCAAAAAACGCCCCTTCGTCCCCCTTCGCCGCTCTCCCCGTCTTTTGGCCCGTACAGCTACCCCAGCCCCCAACTCACCACTCCCCAGCTGTACGGGCTACCCCAGAGCAGCAACCCATCCCTCCCCAACCCAATCCCATCCCTCCACAACCCAATCCCATCCCTCCGCCCTGTCTCAACCTTCATTGTCCTGGGTGTCGGATTGTCCTTCCCAGGCACAGCTGTAAGTATCATTCAAAATCAACATTATAAGATACTTAAAGGTACACTGACTGAAAATTTTTAAATTGTGATTCAAATAGAGCATGCAATGTTAATCAAATTTATAATTTACTACTCTTATCAATTATTCTTCATTTATTGAAACAAAGAAATGCCTATATTTTGTTTTTATTTTAAAAAATATGGACATCATTTCTTTATTGTTGGATGGATGTATCCATCAATCAGCAGGGACAACCAAAGTTGATAAACAAAAATGGCCTGCCCTATAAACTTACATTCTTGCATTTAAAATATACAAACATTTAAAGAATACGAGTAAATTAATAATTCTTTTTAATGTCATGCTCTATCTGAATCAGTAACTAAAATATTTAGGTTTACTGTCCCTTTAATTTGATATCACTACATATACCAATCACCACTATTGATCATACATTATCTCTTGTATAACCCAGTGGGAATGTAATTTCTTCTGGTTGCTATGTTTACACAGCTTGTCCTCAACGCCAAAATGTTTAAGGATAGGTGTGCCTACCACAGTATAACTAAAATCTTAAAATTGCTAATGTAAGTACAATGTAAATCCTTTAACAAGATTTAAGACACTGTAAAAGTGGATCATCAAAAACCAATTAAAGGGGACAACATGTTGGATTAAAATGTCCATTTAATGGTTTAGGTCTGTCTGAATAACATATTTCATGTGTAAATAATCAATGTCAACAAATTAATTTAAAAAATTATTTGTCTTTATGATGACAATGTATATTTGCTTTTTATTTTGTCTGTTGTGTAATTATCATTAATATTTTATTTATTCTTTATTTTAGGCTGTGACTCAACATGGCTCACGCTCGAAGCTCTAGCACGCATAGAGCAGGCCGTGTTGAGGAACGCAGCTGTCCTGAGAGGGATGGCCGACACCATGCAGGCCCAGCTACAGGTTCAGCATATGAATCTACGTCAGATGAGGCGGTGGAACTCAATGCTTGAATCTGTAGCTGGACATGCACAGGACGATGAAGGGTATGACCAGTAAGTGGAGGATCTGGAGATGCTCCAAGGGCGCAGATAAGAATCCTCCGTCCACATGTTGATGTTTTTGTTATGGTTGCCATTTGGCCTTTTTTTCTTATTATTTTTGTGCCTGTTGCACTCTTTTACCTTGTCATATGGCTCAAATGGGGCTATGCTGGCCCTTGGCAACTCTCTTCATGGACTGTGATGCACTCTCTTACCTTGTCATATGGCTCAAATGGGGCTATGCTGGCCCTTGTCAACTCTCTTCATGGACTGTGATGCACTCTGTTACCTTGTCATATGGCTCAAATGGGGCTATGCTGGCCCTTGGCAACTCTCTTCATGGACTGTGATGCACTCTGTTACCTTGTCATATGGCTCAAATGGGGCTATGCTGGCCCTTGGCAACTCTCTTCATGGACTGTGATGCACTCTGTTACCTTGTCATATGGCTCAAAGGGGGCTATGCTGGCCCTTGGCAACTCTCTTCATGGACTGTGATGCACTCTGTTACCTTGTCATATGGCTCAAATGGGGCTATGCTGGCCCTTGGCAACTCTCTTCATGGACTGTGATGCACTCTGTTACCTTGTCATATGGCTCAAATGGGGCTATGCTGGCCCTTGGCAACTCTCTTCATGGACTGTGATGCACTCTCTTACCTTGTCATATGGCTCAAATGGGGCTATGCTGGCCCTTGGCAACTCTCTTCATGGACTGTGATGCACTCTCTTACCTTGTCATATGGCTCCAATTTTCCTGATATTTACATGATTATTTATAAACGTTGTTGATGTTTTCTGACATACTAATAAAAGACATGTCATTGCACGATTCTTTGTCCTCCTTATTCATGTCATTGATTGAAATCTCTAGTTTATCTGGTTGATCCTTAAAGGGACCTTACCAAAAATAATGGTGTTTCCTGAATCATATATGTAATACAATTGTAAATGACTTTAAGATTAACATCTCCAATGTAATTTTATTATTTGTCTTTATATATTTTTCGAAAAGCTTTATCATTGCATGATTATGATTAGCATATTAATTGTTTATATATGTATATATAGATAGTTATTTGTGTATATATATGTATATTTCAAATTTCACATCCATGTGTGTATTTATAAACTCTGCATGAATTGATGCACCTTTAACAAATGATCTGAGGATTGATACAATGATATAATCCCTGTAAAGTGTTCATGTTATTGAATTAGTATTGTCTCAGTGTATCCTCTTTTTATAAATAAAAATCATGTCCCTTTAAGTGATGGTGAGCACAATTGTTAATGAATGTATTTCCATTTCTAAAGCATTTTTGTCCTTTTTACATGAACAAGGACATATAATCTTATTAATAAACAATATTATTGTAATGTTGACATTTTCAATTCTATCTTATTGTAAAAGTGTAACCAAATCAATCTCTGTGTGTAATGCACATATTTTAGATGAGGAATATTTTTCCCCAAATATTTTTAAAAAATACTTCTCCTCCCATATATGGCTATAGGTAGGCTGACCATATTTCAACTTGAATAAATGACACGTTTGATCAATACATGTGTCATTATTGTTATTCCAAAACAATCTAAACATATCTTAAAACATCAATGGCATATGTATTTCTCATGTGTATCTTTTAATTGTTAAAGATATACACCATAGCTATAGTTAAAGGGACAGTCAAGTCTGAAAAGATGATTCATGATTTCGTGATATTCCTAGATAGCAATCTAGACACATACTAGTTACTAAAATATAAATACGTTTCTTATTGATATGCCAAGCTGTCAACTGAGTCCTTGTATTGTCTGCGGTTTTTCAGCGATCTCGGATGCGCCATGTTGCTTAAGACGTCACCTGCCAGGCTGTCCAATGATTCCTTGTATTGAGTGACGTTTTTACGCGATCAAGGATGCGCCTTTTTTTGGTTTGCGTTCTTGCGCGATCAAGGATGCGCCTTTTTTTGGTTTGCGTTCTTACGCGATCAAGTATGCGCCTTTTTTTTGTTTGCGTTCTTACGCGATCAAGTATGCGCCTTTTTTTGGTTTGCGTTCTTACGCGATCAAGGATGCGCCTTTTTTTGGTTTGCGTTCTTACGCGATCAAGGATGCGCCTTTTTTTGGTTTGCGTTCTTATGTGATCAAGGATGCGCCTTTTTTTGGTTTGCGTTCTTATGTGATCAAGGAAGCGCCATGTTAATTAAGACGTCACATGCAAAGGTAAAAAAACGTCTGATTGTATTACTTATTCCCGCAATATTTGTTTGTGCACGTTAAACACGTTTGTGAATGAGAAGACAGGTTTAAAAACATGGCGAATATGGATTTTTTGCATCATGTTACATTGTTGACCCATAGCTGATAAAGACCACCACATTCTCTTTTGCTGGATGTCTGGTTGAATAAACGAACGAAAGCAAAATGTTTTCATGCATAAGATATTTTGAGGCAAGTGCAAATCTCTATAGTCCATGTTGTTTAATATGTTGGTCAACAATATGTTCCTTTTTATGAAAAATGACTGTTGTGTTTAATGTTAAAGATATCTAATTCATAAATATGCGCTATTGTGTTAGAATCAAGTAATCAATATGCATTTATCTTTATCATATGCTAAATATATGATGCCGACTTCTTCTAAATGTAATTTCGTTGTATATTTTATTAAAGGTTCATTAGACACTCACATTATAAATCAAAATATTTTATTTGGTCTCTAGTTAGATAGTCCATTGTTTTCAAAATACACGTCTCATTTTGCTTCTGTTCAAATAAAATGTAAGTAATTTTCAGACTCCTCGCCAAGCCTCAAAGTTTCATGTGAGTACCATCTCCACCTTTCTCCTGTTTGTGTAAAGGGTCTTTTCATATGTTAATGATGGGGTATTGTCTTGTTTTACGGTTGTAATGGGGGTTCATCTATATTTTCAAGAGAGCTAACCCGATTTTCTTTGAAAGTGTTTAAAGCTTTGTAATATTGATATCAGTATATGTTAATCTTGTTGTTTCTAGTAGTGTCTATTATACAGTTCGGTTAAAAATATAGTATACTGTCCCTTTAATGCAAATGTTTATTTTTGTATCATGTATGAGTTCCACATTGGTTAATCTCCAAATATATTAGTGTTAGCATATTTTCACCCCCCACTCCTAAAAGGACTTTAAACCATATTCATTGTTAAAACAAATGTCTTTATAAAAAAAAATTAACACAATAATGTCTCTTTAAGAAAATAGACTTTATTTAACACGTCAATATAAATCTGTTTTCAATATTTATTGTTTGAACAAGTACATGTAGATATACCAACAATCTTCAAATATATGTTAGCATATGTAATTTTGTTAAAGGGACAGTTTAGAAAACAAATCATGTTTTGCATTATTATAAAAGTCAATTTTGTAATTTCAATGATATCAAAGGTTTCTCACCAATTAATCATTTGTCTGTGTTTATTTGAATTTGCTAGCTAAACCTATGAGGTTCGTGTGCTCATTTCTTAGAGCTTGAAGAGTGCATGTAATCATTATGCAATTTGACCACTAGAGGGCATTTGGATAGCATTTGTATATCTAAAACCTTGTGCTCATACAGCATATTATTTACCATGTATTGATCATTGATGTCTAAAATGTTGGTATGTCAGAACAACAAATAAGTGGTCATTTTTCATAGTCATAGATACAAGGGTAAGCACATAAGTCACACGTATTTCTCCATGTTTTGTTGTTTCCAACTTGATAATGCGTAATACAGTGTTTTCTTTGTAATCAATAATTTTTTGACTGTCCCTTTAAGCTGTGTTATTGGCATTCAAACAGTAATATGCCATCATGGATAATTGTAATGGTAATTTTGTTTGCGATTCGGGAAACAGTTTGGACATCACATCACAGAAACCAATCAATATCATGAACAAGGATAGGTATGTGATGTGGTTTTCACACACTTATAACCCACACTCTGCAAACAATCTGCCTCCATGGACCCGGTCCCATAGAAGTAGATTATATACAGAGTGTGGTCCACAAGTGTATGAAAACCACATCATTACATACCTATCCATTACACATTAAATAAAAATAACATTAAACATGAAAAAAAATACTTACTTCCTCTTCCTCTCTGGGAGGGTCAACTGCCGACTCCGATGAGTTCTAATTGGATATGTTGTGGGAAGAGTGGAAGGAAGAGTACTGGGACGACCAAGGTGAGGAGGAGGAGATGGCCCGGCAGGAGGAGATGGCCCGGCAGGAGAAGATGGCCTGGCAGGAGAAGATGGCCCAGCAGCTGGAGGCCCAGCAGCAGGAGGCCCAGCAGCAGGAGGCCCAGCAGCAGGAGGCGGACCAGGAGGCAGACCAGCATGCGCCTCCCAGAAAAAATTAAACATCTCTTGGTGTAGATTAAAGGTTCTGTTTTGCCCTTCTTCTATTTGAGTAAGTATGTTTATTATTTGGTTTTGGCCTTCAATTATTTTGTTTTGTCCTTCAAGAATTCTAGTTCGGCCTTCTATATTTTGTATCCGGGAGTTACGCATCTGGTCTATGTAGTCTAGTAGAACCCGCACCTCCGCTATTTCCTCTTGTTGTGCTTGGCGGGGTACCCGTGCACGGCGGGGTGCGGGTCCTTGAGGGGCCTCTGGTTCCGCGGCCTCCTCCTCTGCCTCCGGGGCCTCTTCATCTGCTTCCGTGCCCTCTTTGTCACGGGGGGCCTCTTCCCTCCGAGGTGGAAATTCCTCCCCACCACTCTCATCCCGGGGAGAAGGAGGAGGCTGTATTTGCTGTGCTGCCTCCTCCCCAGACTCTGTATATTAGAAAAATAAAGAAATGTATATATTAGCATATTTCCAAATCAAGCTTTAAATGACTTAGCTTATGATACAATTACAAATGCAGCCTCATTAATCCACTTTGAAATCTAACAATCAATACGATTTCCGCATTTTCTAAACCGTGTTTGTGATATATCTGGTCAATCTGAATGTTTTAGCGTTTGTTTTCAGTCTGTTTAAATGCACACCTAACCTATAGCCTAGATACTGATGTAACCGCAAAGTAATTGTGAATGCGTGTAAACAACGTTATAGCATTAATCTGATCCTTAAAGGGACATGAAACCCAATGTTTTATCTTTCATGATTTAGAAGCATACAATTATAATCAACTTTCTAATGTACTTTTCTTATCTAATTAGCTTCATTCTCTGGATATTCTTTGCTGAAAAGCATATCTAAATGTGCTTAGAAGATGCTGATTGGTAGCTGAATATAGCTGCCTCCTGTGATTGGTTCACTGTGTGCATGGCTATTTCTTCATTAAAGTATATCTAAAGAATGAATCAAATTAGGTAATATAAGTAAATTGGAATGTTTTTGAAAATTCTCTACCTCAATCATGAAAGTAAAGTTTTGCGTATAGTGTCCCTTGAAATACATTTGTATGTGAATTTATTCTTAAATGAGCTTACTGTCAGATGAGAATGGCAGGTTCCCGGTATCAATTCCTCCGATACCAACTACATCCACCTCGGAGATGCTGGGACGCAACATTTCCTCCCATCGGCAGTACTCGATTTCCAGTGCAGGGCCGCCACCGGTTCCTGTGGAATGTCGGGCCTCCAGGCTTAACTTTTTCTTGAGATCCATCTTGCAGTCCCGTTATCAATGTTTTATAGAGTCCATATCTCTATTCCGTCCACCCACGGCATTGACTGCATTCCTTATCTCATGCCAGAGCTTCCTCTTCTCAGTCGGGGTGGTCTTCTGATGCTGCAGCCTCCTATACCTGGTCATACAGGCTTCTACAAGGGCCTCCTTCTCCTCCATCGAAAACCTTGCCTCCCTAGTCGCCTTGGCCTTCCCCTGCGACGATGCCCTCTGTTTCCCGGACTGTGAAGCCCTACTCTGTCCGCCACTGGGCCCAGCCACTTGTTCATCTTGAACCAAGTGGCTGGGTCCACCCACCGCTTCCACCCCCGCTTCCTGCCCCCCTTCCTGCCCTGTTCCTCTCCCCCTCCCTCTCCTCCCCCCTCTACCTCTCCCCTGCCTGCCCTCCATCTCTTCCCTAAACTAAACCCCAACTAAGCAAACCAAAAGTGAGTGTGATCAAATGAAATGAAAGGGGGTCAAAATAAAGAACTAAAAAGACCAAAAAAAGTGCTGAAAGTGTGAAAGGGATATAAATAAAAGAGGGTAAGGAGTATTTAAATGAACAAAAATGAAGAAGAAGACAAAAAGGAGGATATGTAAACTAAATGTAACTAGGGGATGGGGATGGGATGGGGTATGGGATAAGAGTAAATGGGATTACAGGGAATGGGAGTACAGGGAATGGGGTATGGAGTGTAGTATGAGAGGGTATGGGGTATGGAGTGTATGTAGTGTTATTGATAAGTGTATGTATGTATTGAATGTGTTTGCGTGTAAATGTATTAAGTGTACAGAAAAAGCACTCGCTCGCTAACTCACACTACTACTAATTCTCACTAACTCACACTACTACTAATTCTCACTAACTCACACTACCACTAACTCTCACTAACTCCCACTAACTGACTTTATCACACTACCACTAACTCTCACTAACTCCCACTACCACTAACTGACTCTCTCCCACTACCACTAACTCCCACTCACTCACGATAACACTAACAGCTGACTCTCTCACACTAACACTAACTCACTCACAATAATGCACAAACTCTCTAATCTTAAACCTCCAATCTCCAAAGACCCACCAGCAACACAGTCAAAGAAGCCATGCGTGTGTGGTGCTTATATACCCTGTGTAAATGTTTAATGATGTACCTATTTGCGTTGTAAATTGTGTTCATGTGTGCTTTATTAGCAATTAGTATTTGTGCAATGTGTATTAGGTGTGTGAATTTGCGCATGCTCATTTTGAGTTAGTATTTGTGGAATGTGTAGAATGCGATGATGTCATAGTGGTCGTTTTCTATAACATTGTCCAATAGTATTATGTTTAAATGTTAATTTGCGATGGTGTGGTATTAGTGAAGTGTTGTATATGTATGTTTGTCCTAATATATAGTGATATTGAATGCGATTATTTTGCTAGTGTATTTTTTTTTTTCTTGTTGTTATTTTGCGTATTTCCGCATCTTAAAGTATATGCGTATTCCCTGTATTTTATTTCAATAAAATTCCCCCCCGCTTGTGAATGTGAATGTGTAATGCTTCTGTGCTTTGTTTAGTGATTGTTGTTGTGACATTTGCGGCGTGTTATTGTTGTGCATGATGTGGTATGCGTCATATGACCGAGCTGTGCGTATTTCTCGCGAGATTGAGTGTTAGATGAAAAATGCGTGTTTGTTTGCATTTCCATTGATCTCTATGGGAGACTGTCTAACCCAGGCAGGATTCCGCGTGTGAAATACACGCGTTAGGAGTATCGATAGAAGGTTTTTTTTAACTCTAAATACCGGAGTCAAACAATGCCGTGCGTTAGACATAAACCACGCGTAGCGTTAACAACCCATCTACCGCCAAACTCCAAATCTAGCCGTAAATGATTGTGATTGGCTCCTTTGTTTTCCTATGGTTTATAATGACTGTTATTCTGGAAATTGCTTACTCACTGCTATGAAAAGCAATTCAAATATCTATTCTAATATATTGAAATATAAATTATATAAAGTATGTTTAATAAATATTACTATTCATGGAAATGTTTTTATTTCCAAATTGAAAACATAGTTATATTTTCATATCTGTTAATGGCAATTCATGATTCCAATCCAGAAATATTTTGTTTTTACTGCATAAGAAATACTGTGTTTAACCAAAAAAACAGCAGAAATGGAGAAAAGATAAACAAATCAGAGAGATAACTGATGAATATGGCTCACAGTTGTCTCAAGAGTAAACTAGAATATATGCAGACAAACAGAATTCCATCACTTAATTGGCCTTCAAAATGTAAAGTTTGAAGCAAAGCCAAGACAAAACGGCTTCCCTTTCTGTGTGAATTGAAGTATAAATGTTTATTGTAATGAAAAACAGAGTGTGATGAGCCATAAATATACATCCATTCCTAATCAAAAACAGTGAGGTACTAGATATATACTAAGGTAACCACCGCTGTTAAAAATAGCAGAGCCAACCAATATGTGCTGATGGTACTTCTGTTTTAAATCTCTGGAAATGAAAATATTTTTTGTATGTTTTTATAAAGCAGAAATATATTGAAGTTATAGATATTTAAAGGGACATTAAACAGCAAATAAATGCTAGATAGAATGATGCATTCAAAGAAAAGATTCGTCTGACTCTGAGAATAACATGTAGATGTACTTTTCAAAGTTTAATTCACTGTTTAAATATTGAAATAATAAGTGTAAAATTTTAGGGGTCAATTTATTATTGGCCGAATTGGGCCAATTCATCCTATTTCCCCGCGAGCCTTTAGGCTCGCCGGAAACAGGAGTTAAGAAGCAGCGGCCTATAGGCCGCTGCTCCTTAACTCATACGCCACCTCTGAGGCTGCGTATAGCAATTCGTTCGATCCAATCGGACTGATTGACACCCCCTGCTAGCGTCCAATTGGCAGGGAATCTGCAGGGGGCGGTATTGCACAAGCAGTTCACTATAACTGCTTGTGCAATACTGAATACAGACAGCGTATTATGTTCGCATTCAGCTATGTCTGGTGGACATGATACGCTACAGCGTATCATTTCTGCTAGACTTTAATACATTTACCCCATAGTGTCTATAAAAGAAATGGGAGCTGCCATGTTGTAAATTAGGTTACCTTCTCTGCTGTAACCAATTAGGAACAGTTATAAATAGGTCACTAGAGTGTGAAGTCAATGGCTGTGTGGAATATAACAGGTTTCTGCACTTCCATTTATAACAGCAACTGAAAAGTTCACAATTTTAGAATTAAATTACATGAAAAGGGAAAAAAAACAGAATCAAAAGGCCAATAAGGATAACAAAATGTCCTTCTCTTCCATGGATGTGGATTCCTCAGATACTGAACCCACCTCACAGGGGTCATCTGACATAGAAAGTGGCTCTGCAGTTATGTCTTCAGCGGAAGATTCTGAAGATGAACCAACATCAATGACCACATCCACTACATCCCAATCAAGTGTCCCTTTAGGCATAGGATGAGGAGGTCCCAATGGGGAAAAAAGAAACAACAGGAGAAGCAAGAAATAGTGGACAATAGTTTAAGCATTGTGAATCTCTCTGATTATAATTTGACCAATGAATTTTCACTCAAACTAACAAGTTTTCTGTGTTTAAAACCATAATAGATGTTAATATGTTTGTTCGCAAGCGCACTCTTAAAAAGTTTTTTGACTCGGACCAGTCATCCACACAACATCAAGATGCCAGTGAAAATGCCTATCCCACAGCGACTGACCAAAGAACCATCCAAGAAGAACTCAAAGATTTCATGGTCTATTGTGCTCTGGAGGTTATGAGATAACTCTCTGGCACAATGGTCTCGGAACGCAATCTGTCATTCCTCCTATAATAAAGAATAAGGATTTTTATTCCATTCAAATTAGAGGGCCATATATTAATGCCTTTTAGAGTAGTGTTGAAAGGGATTTGATTGAATTGGACACATAAATTGAAAAAAAACACACTCTCATACAAAAAGTAACTTATCACATAGGGAATTAACTGCTTTAACCAGTTTGAAAGATAAAGATTATTATTATTATTATACTTTATTTATTAAGCGCCAACATATTTCGCAGCGCTGTCCATGGATACAATTCATTTAAATAAAACAATACAAGACTTGTAAGAGACAGGACAAAATTTACAAACACATACAGGAGGGATTGAGGGCCCTATTCCCGTGGGAACTTACAATCTAGAATAACCAGATAAGGGAGGCTCATTGTACTTCTCAACAAATTGAATTATGTTACAGAAGCTAAAAGACAGTTGTCAGACAATGTCATTTATTGCACCCTCTCTACTGACCCTACCAATAAATTCAAAAAAGATCTTGCTAACCTGCTGGATGATGGAATAGCTTTAGGTATTTTACAGAAAAGAGATGCAAATATTTAGATCCCAAGTTACTAGTTATTTCTATTTTTCACCATGTACCCAAAATCCACAAAGACCTCACATCCACCCCGGGTCTTGGGCATAGGCTCCCTTTTGGAGCCTGTGTCCGAATGGATGGACTTCATCCTCCAGCCTATGGTGACTAGCTTATAAAGCTATCTAAGAGATTCCAGTCACTTTCTGGAGAACTTGAAGAAAATAAAGTGGAAAGATACTTTTTGTTGGGCAGTCATTGACATAGAGTCTCTTTACTCTAGCATCCCACATCACCTAGGTATTAGAGCTCTCAGGTTGTTTCTGGACAGAGACACCTCTTATCCAGAAGAAAATAAACTGTTCTTGTGTGAATGTCTGGAGTTCCTACTAATTCACAATTATTTTTTGTTTGACCAAACTTTCTATCTTCAACTCTGTGAAACTGCTATGGGGGTGAAATTCAGCCCTTCTTATGCTAATTTGTTTGTGGGTTGGTGGGAACTCCATTACATTTTCTCAGACAGCAATTTGTATATTGATGACATTGTTTTTTACAATCGGATCATCAATGATATGATATTTATCATAGACACCAAGAATAGTGGAAATTATACCATCACAGGATTTTTAGATTATCTTAATGACAATGTCGCTGAATTGCGATTTACCGGTGAAACAAACTCAACCAAAATTAATTTCTTAGATCTCACACTTGAAAGTGCAGCAGACTCTGGTAATATAGTTTCTAGTACTTACCGAAAACCGACAGCAGGTAATATCATCCTGCATGCTCAATTGGCACATCCACCTCATTTAGTGAATTCTATCCATAAAAGTCAGTTCCTCAAATTAAGAAGGAATACTACAAATGACAGAATTTATAATGATCAATCTGAGGAACTTAAAATTAGGCTCCTAAATAGGGGATATAATCAAAAGTCACTTAACTCTGCACAGGAAGAAGTGAGAGATGGCCAACAATTAAACAAAAGACACAGGAATTGATTCTCAGAAGGATCCATAGTCTTCAGTACTCCATATTCCTTACATTATGACAAGGTCATTGGTATTTTAAAAAAACATTTAAAACTTTGAATAATGATAGTACCATGTCACCACTTGTCAGTAAATGTAAATTTGTTTCAAGAAAACCAGAAACTTTGGGTTCAAAGCTCTCACCAATTTGGTTCAAACAAGAAAACACACTAACACTACAACTTGGTTACACAGTAAGGGAAATTTCAAATGTAACAATTTCAATTGTATATCCTGCCAAACAGTAATAGTAGGTAACAACTTCTTTTCTTTTGCTACAAATCAGTCATTTGATATCAACTTTCATTGTAAAACAACATGTAAAACAAGATGGGTTGTATACCTAATAACTTGTAATCACTGTAATTTACAGTATGTTGGCCAAACCTCTCATGAGCTCCGGGACAGAGTTAGAGAACACATTAGGGATGTAAAGAACTTCAACAAAGACTCTGCCCTATCCAAACACTTTAATGGCCTGCACCTCACAAGTGTTCCTAACTTTGAGTTGCAGATCATTGAAATAGTAAAGAGACATCCCAGGGGGTGATAGAAATAAATTCTTAACTAAGAGAGAACTATTCTGGATCTTAAAATTAGATACTAGACATCCCAAAGGTATGAAACTTGAATGGAATATTTCATATTTAAAAAATTGATTTCTGAATCTTTCTCTCTTAGTTTACCTACCCATTTCCATAACCGTTTCCATTAATTTCCTATTATAGATATTAACTGTTTACCTTAGCTTTTTACATATTAACTGTTTCCATTAACTGATCCTGTACAATAATGAATATACTATTTTTATATAAAAAAAAACAAATTAATTGAGTTTAGTAACATAAATCAATAATTCATGCAAATTAATGTTCAGGACCACTAGTTAAACAATAATATTATACACACTGTCTTCTTCATCCTATAAGCAATTTGTACTATACGTTTTATCTACCATTAATGTTTTTAGTTTCTATATTTCACAATATCACCTTATGTTTTGGTGGTGCGTAGCCTATTATGGACCAGATTCTGTTACCTGATTGGCTAGGTCCTCCTTAAAGTGTGAGCTAGATTGTCCCTTGTGTATCCTATGACTAGGTGCCGCTAGAGGAACAAAACACATTAGGACAACCTTTTTCCTGGATCCCCACATGTCAATTGTATATCTTATGCATTTTAATTCTTTTCTCAATAAAGATTATTTTTTTTACTCCCTATGAGTGCTCAGGTTTTTCGTTCTTCTGTGGGCAAAATAAATAATTAAAGTATATTGTAGAGTTGTTTTTTTTTATTTATGCAGTTTATCATTTTATGTTACAATCTCAAAGTGTTTAATGTCCCTTTAATAACAGCAGCAAAACAGCTTGTAGAGCAAATTTGTAAAATGTATCCCAGTATTGATCAGCTCCAATATTTATATAAATGATTTGTTGAAATCTTTGCTATTTCATTTTCGACTACCTGGCTGCTGACCCTTTGATCTCTCCTTCCTGAAGACATCAGCTATTCCCAAACTACTGTGTCTAGTCTGTCTCTTACACATATGAATCCAGTGAATACAAAATGTAACACTTTAGTACCTTTACAAATCCAAACAAAATCTTGTATCTATGGACTATTTATTCATCTGTGACCTCAGCTTTAGAGCCCCAGCGTTTCAGGCTTTTGTTAGCGAGCCTGAACACTAGTTAAGTAGCTGCAGGACATAAGAAAACTGCTACTTAACCTCTTCACCACTAATTGGCTGAGTGAAAACAGGAGGCAGCATTGCATGATAAATGGTTCCATGTGTATGAGCTGCTCTGATGCAGAATCATGGTAATAAAACAAACAAAAAACATTTTGCTGTGTGTGTCTCTGTCTTGGATGTGTTTGTACCACTGGTCACAATAGAGTTCTCCAGTAAACAAACAGGGTACGTTATGGAGTGATTAGGATTTGTGTGGATGAGACAAGTCACTGTGGTTTTGAAATGTAAAAAGTTGCAAGCTCTTATTGTTTCCTGTAACCATTAACATGTTTGGGGAAGGGCAAATGTGACAAAATACACTTGTTAACTCTGATTTTGAATAGTGAGTGCCTAAGCATGAGGTTTTCATACATATTTGCTTCGATACTGGATGTTAATCATACATACTGCATGGCAAAGTTGATACAAGAGGAGGTAATTATTTTTGTTCAATGTTCTTCTGCAGCATTCATACAGGTAAAATGCTATGCACTGCCTCTGTTTGTTTCACTTTGGTATTTGATCATATAAAATAAGTGGACAGCATGGGGTCCATTTATCAAGCTCCTGATGGAGCTTGAGGGCCCGTGTTTTTGGCGAGCCTGCAGGCTCGCCAGAAACACCAGTTATGAATAAATTTAAAAGTACAGTAACATTTATAATAACACTATAGAATAAAGAAAAAATTGAGCCCTTTGTAGTTAAGTAGCTCAAATAATGTAAAATTATTTTTATGCAATATTCATATTTAATAAAGTATTTTAACGTGTTTGCACAGTAAATATATTTAAATATATTTACATTCCAATGTTCTTCATATAGGGGAATATTTTATATATATATATATATATATATATATATATATATATATATATATATATATAGTAGGAAAACATCAGATATATAGAAATATAAATGTATGAATAAATAGTACATATTCTTCTATGTGAAGAAAATTGGAATGTGAAATACTAATATTTTCATGTCGGGTTATCGCACATGAGAAAATGCGATCAGGCTTGCCCGCTAGTAGTGTGTTTTTTTTCCCACTTTTTGCGCTCCGTTAAAGTCTATGTGGGAATATGTTAATGTGGTTGCGATATTTGAAATTTGTCTTTTTAAGTGCGTCACAAACTGACATTTTTTTTGCTTTCAACTTGTAATACGAGTGCTACCCGACCGTGCAAAAAGCTTACTTCTAGCTGAGATAACATGTAAGCAAGAGCAATAAATAGTGCTCCACTTGTTATCTAGCCCATAGTCTTTTTACTAACAGCAAGATAGGTATTTTAAAAAAATAAAAAATGAATGTTCATATCACCATATCAGTAAGGATCTGTCTTAGTTTCTCATTCCAGAACACTGTTATACTACTAAAAATGGCATCTGTTATTATTGGGATTAAGATGTATAGAAACTGGTTTGAGTGTATAGGTCAAAGCCAAGTAAAGGTCAGGAACCAGAAGATAACTTAGTAATCAGACAACAGTATACGAAAGGATCCAGAAGAGAAGTCAGGTGCACAGCTTCACCGCTCAGCAACCAGGTAATCAGTATAAATCAAGCAAACCAGGAAAGGATCCGCCATAAATCAAAATCCAGAAGTAAGTTCAACTTCAAGGTATCTATTTATGTAGGTGCGGACAAACATGATCCGTGAATCATGTCCGCCACACATCGATAAATGCCGACAGCACACGCTGTCATTGCATATCATTGCACCAGCCGTTCTGGGGAACTGCTGGTGCAATACTGTCCCCTGCAGGTTTGCGGCCAATCGTCGCTAGCAGGGGGTGTCAATCAACCCGATCGTATTCAATTGGGCTGATTGCTGTCCGCCACCTCAGAGGTCTTAGGACCTCTGCTTCTTAACTTCCGCTTCAGTCGGAACTGAAGCGGAGAGGGTCGGAAGCAGCATCCGCTGCTTCATAAATAGACCCCCAAGCCACTGAGTGCTAGTGTCACAATCAATTTATGTTACTCTATCATACTAAGCTCTTTCCATAGCTGTGTCATTTTTATCATGCATTTCATTGTAAGATGCTATATGAAGAAAGCAGCGTAATGTGATTTATATTGGCAGCAGAATTTAATTTTTAAAATGTGCCCCCTGCTAACTTCGTTCTATAGAGTGAAGTGTTCCTTTCCAGTAAGCTCCATTACTTTCAATAGGAGACATTTCCACAATCGCAGGAACTGCCCCTTTTTTATGAATATTCCATCAGGTCAGCCCCAACAAGGGTTGGCGAGAAAAACCATGTCTGAGCTGGTGAAGTTTAGATCACCGGGCCCAGAGCACCACATTTCCTCAGAGTGTTAAATTTCTTATTAACTTTTAACATCAAAGTTGTTTTGTTCTTTTGGTATTCTTTGTTGAAAAGCTAAAACCTAGGTAGGCTCATATGTTAATGTCTAAGCCCTTGAAGGTCACCTCCTATCTGAGTGCATTTTGGCAGTTTTTCACAGCTAGACAGCACTAGTTCATGTGTGCCATATAGATAACATTTTTCTCACTCCTGTGGAGTTAATTATGAGACAGCACTGATTGGCTAAAATGCATGTCTGTCAAAAGAACTGAGATGAGAGTGCAGACTGCAGAGGCTTAGATACAGGGTAATCAAAGAGGTAAAACGTATATTAATATAACAGTGTTGGTTATACAAAACTGGGTAATGGCTTATAAAGCAATTATCTTTTTAAACAATAACAATTATGTAGTAATTCTTAAAAGGCTTCAAAAAAAATATTCATGGGGCACATATTGGTTCATTAAAACGTTAGGTAATTTATTAGGGAATTTCCATTCAAATACAATACAGTTAGCATAAAAAAATATTTGTGATTTGTAAATAAATGTGACAACTACTATTGGTTGGTTCCTGTTACTGAGTAATCCACTTAGCCCTCTTGATTAAAGGGACAGTCTAGTTAAACTTTTATGATTCATATAGGGCATGCAATTTTAAACACCTTTCTAATTTACGTTTATCATCAAATTTGCTTTGTTCTTTTGGTATTCTTTGTTGAAAGCTAAACCTAGGTAGATGTATATATGCTAATTTCTAAGCCCTTGAAGGCAGCCTCTTATCTCAGTTCATTTTGACAGTTTTTTACTGCTAGACAGCACTAGTTTATGTGTGTCATAAAGCGGTGCTCATTCCCATGGAGTTATTTATGAGTCAGCATTGATTGGCTAAAATGCAAGTCTTTTAAAAGAACTGAGATAAGGGGGCAGTCTGAATAGGCTCATATACAAGTTAATCACAGATGTAAAAAATGTATAAATACACAACATTTAGCCACCAACCAGCAAGTGCTACCCAGGTGCTGAACCTAAAATGGGAAAGCTCCTAACCTTCTCTTCCTACTTTTCAAATAAAGATACCAAGAGAACAACTAAATATTGATAATAGGAGTAAATTAGAAACGTGCTTAATATTGCTCTATCCGAATCATGAAATAAAAAAATTTGGTTTTAGTATTCCTTTAATAATCCTTTCAGAATGCTAGTCTCAGCACTTGGCAGGTAGCATGCATTTGGGTATGTGCAGGGTCAGTGACTTTTCATCTTAAGAAAGTTTACAATGAAATCTTGTGAGATTATGGTGAAATCTCATGAGATCAAAGTAAAGCAAGTGTTAACTCAGAGCTGATTATGCTGGGTTTTTTTTTCCCACCATGCAGATAGCAATAACAATAGTAGTTGAAGAATAACTGCTCTCAATTTTGGCAATTGGGTTACATGTCTCTTTAAAGGGACACTGAACCCAAAATAATTATTTCATGATTCAGATAGAGAATACAATTTAAAATACAATTACAGTTTACTTCTATTATCTAATTTACTTAATTATTCAGATATCCTTTGCTGAAGAAATATCAATGCACATAGGTGAGCCAATCACATGAGTTTTCTATGTGCAGCCACCAATCAGCAGCTACTGAGCCTATCTAGATATGCTTTTCAGCAAACAATATCAAGAGAATGAAGCAAATTAGATAAAAGAAGTAAATTAGAAAGATGTTTAAAATTGCATTTTCTTTCTAAATCATGAATACATTTTTTTGGGTTTCATGTCCCTTTATGGACATTAATACAAGTTTATAAAATAGTTAATCTTGTTAAAACTAGTATTTTATAAGAATCTGTAGTAGCAGTAGTAGGAAAACAGTATGACGTAAACATTCATGACAAAATTGTTTTAACACTAAGGGCCAGATTACAAGTGAAGAACTAAATATCGCTTTCGGGAAAGCGATATTTGCGCTCCACTGAGTAATACCAGAGCACGCTAAAGTTGTCAGCAAAGCCAAAATGCCAGTCCAGCATCAAATGAATGAGTGTAAACACGTTTTGGCTTACACTGTAATCATAGCTGAAACATGTTAGCGGAATTCTTGCAGCTCTAGTTGAAGCTTGTGACCCCATGTACCTTTTTATACGTAATTTGGAATAAAGGACTTTTAATGGTATCATTTATTGCTTAAGGACTTTTTCTTCATAATTATATAAGCATATTCATATAAATTTACTGGGAACACACAATGTAAAGGCACTTTTCAGTGCCAACATTTTTTTTCTAACACCCCACACCCGCCAACTTTACCCCCAAAATAATGCCTAGTGCAGTTATGTTATAAAAAAATAAAGATGCTGCTATCTTTCAGGTAGATTGCAAATTATGCGTGCTATAGGGAATTTGACGAACGCAACAAAAGTTGCGTTATTTCACTCCCTATAGCTCAGCCATTACAAGTTTTGAAACAGCCGGCTTGTGCATGCGATATGGTTGGGTTGAGCTCCCTGTTTTGATGTGCTTGTGCACGCTTTCCCCATAGACATCAATGGGGAGAAGGTGTCAGAAAAAAACCTAACACCTGAAATCGCGGAATGAAAAGCTCCATAACGCAGCCCCATTGATGTCTATGGGGAAAAAAGTAATGTTTAAACCTAACACCCTGACATAAACTCCATGTCTAAACACCCTAATCTGCTGCCCCCAACGTCGCCAACACCTACATAATGTTATTAACCCTAAATCTGCCTCTCCCAATATTGCGGAAACCGAAATAAAACTATTAACCCCTAACCTGCCGCTCCCGATATCATCGCCAGCAAAATAAAACTATTAGCCTCTAATCTGCAGCTCCTGATATCGCCGCCACTATACTAAAGTTATTAACCCCTATTCCCCTGCACCCCAACATCGCCCACACTTAAATAAATCTATTAACCCCTATTCTGCCACTCCCGACATAGCCACAACTAAATAAAGCTATTAATCCCTAAACCTCTGGCCTCCCACATTATTATCACTAAATAAACCTATCAACCCCTAAACCAACAGCCCCCCACATTGCAACAACGTAAATTAAACTATATTAACCCCTAAACCTAACGTAACCCTAACCCTAATGTAACCCTAACTCTAACACCCCCTTACTTTAACAATTAAAATAGAGCTAAATTAAAGTTACAATTATTAACTAAATAATACCTATTTAAAACTAAATAAAAACTTACCTGTGAAATAAAAGCTAATAGTTATATTGTAGCTATCTTAGGTTCTATTTTTATTTCACAGGTAAGTTTGTATTTATTTTAACTAGATAGACTACATGTACTAACTACCTAGTTAAAATAAATACAAACTTACCTGTCAAATAAAACGTAAGCTGCATTAAACTAAAACCTAACATTACAAAAAATAAAAAACACTAAAATAAAAAAAAATAAAGAAAACCTACCATTACAATAAAAATTATTCCTATTCTAATACCCTTTAAAAAAACAAAAACACTGGGGGGCGGAGCCGAGCCAACCACCAGCATGGCCGCACTTATGTGATGCTCCGTGCAGTACTCCCTCAAAGGGCTTATTAACAGGAGATTCCAGACTCAAAAGCGACAGATCCATTGCACAAATATGCAGTAATGCCAACGGAACAAAGATCTGCCCGCCAAGAAACCCACGCCTCACAACCTACAGAGTGAAAGCTGCCTAGAGATGGGAATAGCAGCGCAGTGAAGCGCCATCTTAGACCTGCGAAGTAACTCGCTCCAGCAACACAAAGGGTAAGAGCTGTGGGACACGCACAGACACTGCGACTGCACCGGAGAAAAGTAAACCCCCGTCTTAACACTATAGAACACACGGTGCAGCGCTCACTTACAATGGCTCATAGATGCCGCGTTAACGGATGCCCACGTGGCCACAGTATCTCCCTTACCCATATAAGCAATGAGACCAAGACAAAGGTCCCTTTGGAACAGATGACCAGAGATTAGTCTCCTGCTGGACCGCAACATCCACACAACGAAGCGCAGGGCTGTGAGTATCTCAGGACATAAAAGAAAACATAGCAATAATGGGGCCTTAACCAACCCTAAACCCTTTCTTATATATTGCGCCACTACGGAGGCCTAATTACAGAAAACACATACCCATCCTTCAGACAGACATTAAAAAACTGTATCTACAAAGCCTACAATACAAGCAGCTCATCAAATAATATAAGCATTGGCCCAGAGTGCGCAGTAACTACCACAATGACATCCAAACGCCTAACTAAAGGAGACAAGGCAAACAAAACAGCAGCAGTATCATCTACAAAATTGAACACATACTTCAAAACTGTGGAACCTAGCCCTGTAATATCACCTGTCTCTCCTTGCTCAAGTGACAATACACAAGAAGATGACATAGACACAATACATTCTGACCCTAATATCCCTTTAACTAAGGCTGACCTGCAATCCCTACCAACAAAAAAGGACTTTGCAGCTTTCATGAGTCAGGTTAGCCATCTTATTAAGGAAGGCCTTGCAGAGGTCAGAAAAGATGTTACAGAATTAGGGAACAGAGTGCTTCAATTAGAAGAACACGCAGAAGAAATATCTGAACCCATAAATTTACACACTATGCAGCTACAAATCCAAACAGAGGAAATGAAACAAATGCAGATGCAAATAGAAGACCTAGACAACCGCGGTAGGCGCCAAAACCTAAGAATAAGAGGTATCTCTGAAAACATTCAAGCTGCCGCTCTCCCACAATATCTACAGGATCTCTTTGCTTTTCTTTTGGAGGGTGATGAGACAGCTGACATACCCCTAGACAGAGCACACAGGGCATTAAAACCTAAGCCCCCACTAAAAGCACCACCAAGAGACATCATAATCCGTTGCCACAACTACAAGGACAAGGAAAAGCTACTAACAGCTGCCAGAAAGAAAGCACCAATAAACAAAGATGGCGACAACATTCAAATCTTTGCGGATCTCAGTCCGCTTACTCTTACCAGAAGAAGAAATGTCAAATTCCTCACTGCCCACCTACAAGAACACAACATTCCCTACTGTTGGGGATTCCCTTTTGCAATTAGAGTGACCAAAGATAATAAAGAATTCGTCTATAAAGATATAGAAGATTTACATCCCTTCTGTTCGCAACTTCACATCCCACTACCGAGAATAATACCACAACCAGATGAACTGGAAGACAACGATCTAACTACAAATCCTCCACCCGCAAAACTGCAGAGACAAAAATGGACTACAGTGATAAGAAAACGTAAAATGATTAACATATCTCCCCCCAAACCACTGACCCCTACTACAGACCCACCTTGATGGTTTACCTCCATTGGCCTCGACAAGACCCTATTACTCTGAGACGGACTACCAGAGTTTCCCACTAAAACATCCGGAACTCCCTCTATACAAGAACTCTACTCTAGCCCTGAGAGGGGACATGAGAATAGCGGTGCAACTGCTTCCCCTCGATTGTTTATTATCAGGACTAAGGGATCGAGGTCCTGATCCTGTGTATAGACTAAGTTATTGTTACTTGATTGTACCTGTTTTTCCCTCTCTTTTTTCTTTCTCCTCCTTTTGTTTTGTCCCTTTTCTTTTCCTCGCTCCCTTCTCTGCTGTTATTGAAATGTTTTATTATGTATTTCAATGTTCTCTCTTATGTTATTATAGCATCTCTGCAAGGCATCATATAACCCACTGGTGTGCATCTCCTATAGGCGACAACGTTACTCTACCTAGGTGGCTCTCGCAGCCCCCCACAAAACAATGCATCATTCCACTGCGCTTCCAGCATAGACTAACAGCCATTGGTAAGACCTTTCCATTTAACATTTTAGCTACATCCACCACATGACACAAACATGACCTCTAGACAAATAAAAGTAATTACACAAAACACCAAGGGCCTGAACTCGCCCACTAAAAGATCAGTTGCTTTGAACTGGTTCACCAAACAAAAGTGCTCCATAGTATTTGTCCAAGAAACGCACTTCCCCCGAGCAGAAGAACCTAGGTTCTCTAATAGACACTTCCCCCTGGGTTTTTTTAACTCCCACGAAAAAAAGAAAAATGGAGTGGGGATTCTCCTACACAACTCCCTACCCTTTCAACTGATTCATACTATAACTGATAAAGAAGGTCGAATACTTATTTTAATAGGACTTATATACAATAGACCAATCACCCTGATCAATGTTTACGCTCCTAACACGAATAAAAGTAGATTTTACAAAAAACTCACCTCAATGTTAGGGGATTCTAGAAAAGGTATAGTAATAATGGGAGGGGATATGAATATAGCCATTGACCCCGCACTAGATACCACATCATCCAACCCAAATAAATCTCCACGCCCTCCCAATTCGACGTATAACTGCATTAAACATCTAAGACTGGTTGATACATGGAGAATACAACACCCGACACAAAGAAGTTATTCCTTCTACTCACACCCCTGGTCCATGTATTCCAGGATTGATTACTTATACCTTGATCAATCCAGTCTCTCCTTACTAGCAGACACTGATATTACACCAACACCATGGTCAGATCACTCGATGATATCCATGACAATGCAATGGCCTGACTCCCCAATACACCCTTTCATGTGGAGGTTAGACACCTACCTGCTGCACCACCCTCCCACAACTCAAAAACTCACAGCTACCTTAACCGAATACTTTAGTCACAATGCTATTCCAGAGACACAACCACGCAGTGTATGGGAGGCTCACAAATCGGTATTTCGTGGAGAATGTATCAAACAAAAAGCATATATCAAAAAACAATACGATACACTCCTTAACACACTGACCAGTAAACTACATACATTGGAGAGTCAGCATAAACACTCCCCTTCGGACCGACCTACGCTACTAGCACTGACCTCAATCAGAAAAGAACTAAACACCTTACTATACTCGGAGGCCCAGAGAAAAGCATTATCGCTTAAAAAAATGTATTTCTATGAAGGACACAGACCAGGCAAACTTCTTGCTAACACTTTAAAAGACCAGCAAGCCCTCACACACATCCACAAACTCATAACCAAACAAGGGAATCCAATCCTAGATAGTAAAGACATAGCCGCCCACTTCCAAGACTTCTACAAGCAATTGTATAACTTACCCACAGACGTTTCCCCAGCCCATACACAAGACATGATAGCATACATAGACTCGGCAGCTCTAAATAAACTTACTCAGACACAAACGACAAGCTTAGAAGAACCTATCACTTTAACAGAGATCTTGAGAGCCGTTAAGGAACTCCCCACAGGCAAAAGCCCAGGACCTGACGGACTCCCCAACCAATATTATAAAACCTATTGCTCAATCTTGGCCCCACACCTTCTTAAACTTTTTAACTCAATAGATGAAGGCACTCAACTTTCTGCTGACTCTCTAGCGGCCTACATTTCAGTAATCTTGAAACCAGACAAGCCACAGGACGACCCAGGTAGTTACCGACCCATATCCTTACTCAACACAGACATCAAGATCTTAGGAAAAATAATAGCTAACCGACTGAACCTGGTACTCCAAGACATCATACATACAGACCAGGTGGGCTTTGTCCCCGGACGAGAAGCTAGAGATAACACCCTCAGAGCCCTGACCCTCATAGAGCATGCTAAACACAGTAACATTGAATCGGTGCTGATGGCTATAGATGCAGAAAAAGCATTTGACCGAACGAATTGGCAATTTTTATTGGAAACTCTAAAAAATATAGGATTCGGCCCAAAAATTATCAATAGAATTTTTAGCTTATATTCTCACCCAAATGCAAAAGTCAAAGTAAATGGCACCCTTTCAGACACACTCCCCATCCGTAATGGCACACGACAAGGATGCCCTCTGTCCCCAATCCTATTCATCTTAATGATAGAGGTATTAACCTCACATGTTCGCAGGAACCTAAACATCAAGGGTATAACATTTGGACAGCAAGACTACAAAATAGCAGCCTATGCAGACGACCTCCTATTCCCAGTTTCCTACCCCAACACGACTATACCAGAAATACTAGCTGAGCTTGACAGATTCGGACACTACTCTAATTTTCTTGTAAATAAACAAAAATCAGAAATTCTGAACATCACGCTTACAGATGCTCAATTTCAGTCCCTATCTACATTATGCCCACTAAAGTTGAAAACCGACACAATCAAGTACCTAGGAATCCACCTCTCCCCTAACCAAGCGACACTATTCGACAGAAACTATATCACACTGCTCACCAGCACACAAAGAGATCTTAAGACATGGACCAACAAGCCGTTATCTTGGTGGGGACGCATACAAGCCGTGAAAATGACCACTCTCCCTAGAATCACTTACATCTTACAGACACTACCGATACATCTCCCCCGGTGGTACATGACTCGACTGCAAAATAGCATCAATTCGTTTGTCTGGGGGAAATGTAAGCCGAGAATTAATAGAGACACAATGTACAGACCAACCACAGAGGGCGGGTTGGCCTTCCCAAAATTGAAGAATATTATCAGGCAGTGACACTCCAAAGGATCATGGACTGGCACAAAAAACAAGAAAGTAAGGCTTGGGTCACATTAGACTCACACATACTCAAAACACCACTGGTACATGCCCTATGCTGGGTACCTAACGAACTCAGACCACCACAATGTCGACAGCTAAATATACATAGACACCTGTTTAAGACTTGGGACCACATAGTTGCCACTAAACCACACATCTCCACCAGCAGATCCCCCCTATTCCCCATTGTGCTAAATGTAGAGATGGTAGGCGGGTTAGATAAAGGTTACCAAAGACTAACTGAATGGGATTACACTATCCCACTAATCAATTTCATTGAAGCAGGCAAACTCTTGGAAAGGGATAAACTAGTTGACTTAGCAGATGGTAGATTTACACATTGGCTAAAATACGCACAACTACACCATTTCATACATACCTCTCCATTCAAAACTGACCTCCTAAGAAAGCTCACAACATTTGAACAACTATGTCATAGGGGCCTTATACCGAGGGGTACACTCGCTCTATCCCGTAAGCTTCTTCTCAAAAACAATACTGACACACTGCCTCCCTTCACCACCAAATGGAACTCGGATTTGACAACCCACATAGACCATGATAGGTGGGTCAATATCTTTAGCTCAGTTAAGAAATCCTCGACATCAGCAGTAATATTAGAACTCAATTTTAAAATCCTTCTCCGCTGGTACCTAACCCCATCACGGCTAAACAGTATATACCCAAATACACCAGACACATGCTGGAGGGGCTGTGGTAGACGCGGCAGTCTATTACATATGTGGTGGCAATGCCCTAGAATTTGTCCACTTTGGAACTCAGTGGAATCACATTTTAGACAGAGTATCTCCCCAGATCTCACACTAAGTCCAGACATAGCCCTGTTGAACGACCTACCTAAATTAACTTGCCGTCTTAGACTCCTAATACTACAGATAGGCCTCAATAGTGCTAGGAAATTAATAGCTCGCCACTGGAAAAAACCTATGTATATTTCTAAACAGATGTGGCTAGAGGAAGTGGAAGAGCAGTTTTCGCTAGAGCAATATGGTTATCTCTGCCGCAACAAGATGGAGACTTTTCTAAATGCTAAGTTCATTTGGCAAGACTCCTTACACAACATTACCAACACATAAACAGTAAGATCAATCCCACACTTTCCCCGTACTAGAGACAATAAGCTATAAACCCCTAGATACCACCAGATGCGACTAATTAGACCAAAGACTTGACACCACATTTACATACCTTACGTAGGCTAGGAGATGCACCAGGCTTTAACTTACCTTGCAGAGACAAACAATGTTTAAACAATGTTTAAAGTAATTTAGTGAATTCAAATATTTGCAGAACCAACAGTTGAACTTTCACCCCCTGGTTTATTAGTTAAAATGCTACCCCTCCTCCTGGTCTCACAATTTTCGACTTAGTGAGACAGAAGATTACCCAATCTACCCAGCTCCTAAGAAAGGCCCATGACAAGGACCTAGACATGGGTATCAGACTCAAGCTTGCCCAGGATGGGAGGGGGTAAATGAGGAAAGCTGGTACAATAGACATTACCTACAAAATATTGTTGAATTGCATGTGACAGCTTTGTAATATTGATGACCAGTGAAAATTGTTATTGTTAAAATCTTTAATAAAAATAACAAATAAAAAAAAAAAAAAAAAAAAAAAAAAACACCCCTAAATAAAAAACCCTAATCTATAATTGAAGGGCCTTTTGTAGGGCATTGCCCTAAAGTTAACAGCGCTTTTGCTAAAAAAGAAAATCAAACACCCCCTAACAGTATACAAACCCTCACCCCCCAAACACACAAAATAAAAATAAAGTAAAACCTAATCTACCAATTGCCCTGAAAAGGGCATTTGTATGTACATTGCCCTTAGAATGACATTCAGCTCTTTTGCTGCCCATTAAAAATAAAAAATGTCTATTCTAAAAAGAAAAACCCTCCCCAAAAGGGTTATTCAAATCAGCCAATAGGATAAGAGCTACTGAAATTCTATTGGCTGATTTGAATAGCCAATAGAATTTCAGTAGCTCTCATCCTCTCATCAGTCCCTTCTGGGACTCCCTGCCCTCCTGTATTGTTCTGACTTCCTGCTCCAACCCTTCCCCCCTCCCAGCTCTATATACTTGCATTCTCTGCTATTCTGCTCAGTCCCTTCTGGGACTCCCTGTCCTCCTGTATTGTTCTGACTTCCTGCTCCAACCCTTCCCCCCTCCCAGCTCTATATACTTGCATTCTCTGCTATTCTGCTCAGTCCCTTCTGGGACTCCCTGCCCTCCTGTATTGTTCTGACTTCCTGCTCCAACCCTTCCCCCCTCCCAGCTCTATATACTTGCATTCTCTGCTATTCTGCTCAGTCCCTTCTGGGACTCCCTGCCCTCCTGTATTGTTCTGAATTCCTGCTCCAACCCTTCCCCCCTCCCAGCTCTATATACTTGCATTCTCTGCTATTCTGCTCAGTCCCTTCTGGGACTCCCGGCCTCCTGTATTGTTCTAACTTCCTGCTCCAACCCTTCCCCCCTCCCAGCTCTATATACTTGCAGTCGCTATGCGACTGCGCAGCAGGCGCGCCAAAGGTGCGCCAAAGGTAAGCCCATCAGCTCCCGTCTGCATCTGGACCGCACCCAGCACCACGAACCATGACCTCTGCACCCGCCACCGCTATAACACCAGCACCCTTCGCTCTCTCAACATCGGTAAATCATCAGCATGCCACCTCACATCCCCGACGAACACCAAAGGACCATTCACCTGCCGCAACTGCTCTTTCACTGCCCTCCCGACCACAAACCTACCAAACATCCCTCACTCAAATAGCCGGGAGAACCTCAACTGCATCCTCCTCAACACCTGCTCCATCCACAAGCACACCATCGAAATCTGGAACCTGCTCAACTCCAACTGCCCAGACATTGCCTTCCTCACCAAAACCTGGCTCAAAACCACATCAGCGCCGGACATCGCCAACGCCATCCCCGATGGCTATAAAATAACCCACAAAGAACGCAGCAACTGACCTGGAGGAGGCATTGCCATCATCCACAAGCACTCCATCCAAGTCACAACCACATCTGATGATCACTCACCAGTCTGGGAACATCTACACTTCAAAATCAAGGTTAACCACAACACCACCCTCCACGGCACCCTCATCTACAGACCTCCAAGATCGTGTCCTGCCTTCTGTGACTCCATCACCGACCACCTTGCACCCCACGCCCTCGCTTCAAAGGACTACATCCTACTCGGTGACCTCAACTTCCATCTAGACAACCCCAATGACCACAATATCACAAACCTCCTGGAAAACCTTGGAACCATTGGACTGAAGCAACTTGTAAACGCCCCAACTAACATAGCCGGACACACCCTCGACCCAATCTTCTCTGCAGGCAACCACATCTCAGTCAACCACATAACCGAACTGACCATCACTGTATACACTTCTACTTCAACAAACCCACCACGCACCTCTGGCATCACCACCCGCCCCGCAGAAACTGGAACAACATCACCCAAGAACAACTGCACTCCACCCTGATCAAGTCCCCCCCATTGACCTCCACTGACGCCAACTCCTCCGCCCGCCACCTACATCGCTGGATCACAGACTGTGCAAATACCCTCACCCCCCTCAAGAAACCATCCTGCCGCCAGCCCACCAACAAGACCAGCTGGTTCACCCCCACCCTCCAGGACTCCAAACGCCACTGCAGATGATTAGAGAGAATATGGAGATCCAGCAAGTCCCCCTCAGACAAATCCGCCTACAAAGAAGCCGTCACCACCACCTCATCAAAACCACAAAGAAAACCGCTATCCTAGACAGAATCCACGCCAAAACCCAGAACAGCAAAGAGCTGTTCATAGTCATCAAGGAATTCTCCAAACCCAACAGTGATACTAATGACATCCCACCCTCCCAGGACCTCTGCGACAACATCGCTACTTACTTCCACCGCAAGATCATCAACATCTACGACAGCCTTGAGCTCCAGAACTCACCACTCACCGCCGACCCACCCACCACCACCTCACCCAAACCCACAACCCGCCACCTTCTACGCACTACCTGGAGCCCCCTCACCACGGAGGACACACTCAGAATCATGAAATCTATCCACTCCGTAGCATCCTCAGACCCATGCCCGCACCACATATTCAACAAAGCAGGTTTTACCCTTGCCCACGAACTCTGCCTCACCATAAACTGCTCCATCAAAACTGGCACCTTCCCAGAAGACTGGAAGCATGCAGAGCTGAAACCCCTGCTGAAGAAACCCACAGCTGACCCCATAGATCCTAAAAACTACCACCCCATCTCTCTTCTCCCCTTTCCAGCCAAAGTAATCGAGAAGGCCATCAACGCACAACTTGTTGACCACATCGAGACCAACCACATCTTGGACCCCTCCCAATCCGGTTTCAGGAGCAATCACAGCACAGAGACTACCCTCCTCGCTGCCACAGATGACATCTGCACCCTGCTCGACCAAAGAGAGACTACTGCCCTCATTCTTCTAGACCTCTCAGCCGCATTCGACACTGTAGCCCACAGCACCCTCCTGATGTGCCTACACGATGCTGGCATCCACAATAAGGCCCTGGAATGTTTCACCTCCTTCCTCAGTGGCAGAACCCAGAAAGTCAGACTCCCACCCTTCTCCTCCAATCCCACAGCAATCAGCTGCGGCGTACCCCAAGGCTCTTCTCTTAGCCCCATCCTCTTCAACATCTACATGGCCCCCCTCACCGCCATCGTCCAACAACACAACCTCAACATCATCTCCTACGCTGACGATACCCAGTTAATCATCTCACTCAACCGAGACCCCGCCACCGCCAAGAAAAATTTCCACGAAGGACTTACAGCAATCACCACCTGGATGAACAACAACCATCTCAAACTCAACACTGACAAGACTGAAATCCTCCTCCTCGGACCCACCAAATCTGCATGGGATGACTCCTGGTGGCCCACAGCCCTCAGACACCCGCTAACGCCAACACACCACGCACGAAATCTAGGCGTCATCCTCGACTCATCACTTTCCATGGACCGCCAAGTCAACGCCGTCTCTTCGACTTGTTTTCACATACTCCACCTACTGCAAAAAATCTTCAAGTGGATCCCCACCAAAACTAGAAAATCTGTCACCCACACCCTCGTCAGTAGTTGACTGGACTACGGCAATACACTCTACGCCGGATTCACCATCAAGCTCCAGAAACAACTCCAATGCATCCAGAACACCTCGGCCAGATTCACACCTAAGGAACCTACACTGGCTCCCCGTCAACAAGAGAATCACCTTCAAGCTCCTAACCCATGCATTCAAGGCCCTCCACAACATCGGTCCTGAATACATCAACCACTGTGTCAATTTCTACATCCCCTCTAGACAACTCCGCTCTGCCGACCAAGCACTCACAGTCATCCCCCGCATCAAGAAAAAAACAACTGGAGGAAAATCCTTCTCATATATGGCGGCAAGGTCATGGAACTCCCTCCCGCTGCACCTCAGATAATCCACCTCCCTTACAAACTTCAGGAAGGTCCTCAAGATCTGGCTCTTTGACTGAATCGTCTTCCCTTAGCCCCCCTCTCCCCCCTCCCATAGCGCCTTGAGACCCTCACGGGTGATTAGTTTGCGCTTTACAAGTACCCAATAGAGATAGAGATCCTATTGGCTGATTTGAACAGCCAATAGGCTTTCAGTAGCTTTCATCCTATTGGCTGATTTGAATTTCCAAAATCAAATCAGCCAATAGGAATGCAAGGGACGCCATTTTGAATCGCGTAGCTTGTATTGAAGATTCAGTATACAGCAGCAACCTTATGAAGAGGATGCTCCGCACCGGATGCCTTTAGGATGGACCCGCTCCGTGCCACCGGGATGAAGATAGAAGATGCCGCCTGGATGAAGATGGATCCGTCTGCCGCCTGGATGAAGATAGAGCTGTCTGGATGAAGATGGAGCAGCCTGGATGAAGATGGAGCCGTCTGGATTAAGATGGAGCTGCTGGGATGAAGATTCTTCAAGGGAGACTTCAGCAACTGTAAGTGGATCTTCGGGCGTTAATGCTAGGATTTTTTAAACTTTTTTGGGTGGGTTTTATTTTAGTTTAGGTTTTGGGCTTTTCGTAAAAGAGATAAATGCCCTTTTCAGGGCGATGCAATAAGTTGCTTAGGTATTTGTTAAAGTTAGGTTTTTATATTTGGGGGGTTGGTTGGGTGGTGGGTTTTATTGTTAGGGGGGTCTTTGTATTTTTTTTCTGGTAAAAGAGCTGTTTAACTTAGGGCAATGCCCTACAAAAGGCCCTTTTAAGGGCTATTGGTAGTTTATTGTAGGCTAGTTTTTTTTAAGTTTTTTTATAGGGCTATTAGATTAGGTGTAATTCTTTTTTATTTTTTGATAATTTTGTTTGTTATTTTTTGTAATTTAGTGTTTGTTATTTTTTGTAATTTAGTATTTTTTATTTTTTGTAATTAGATAGTTTGTAAATTTTATAATTTTATAGTAGTGTTAAGATTTTTTTAATGTGTAATATAGTTTCTTTAATTGGTAGTTAGTTTAATTTTAGTTTAATAGTTATATTAGTTTATTTGTTAGTTTAAACTTAGTTTTTTTAATTTGACAGGTAAGTTTTAATTTAATTTAAGATAGGGAAATTGTAATTTTAATATAAAGTTAGGGGGGCGTTAGGTTTAGGGGTCACTATTTTAAATTAGTTTATTGCGATGTGGGGGGCTTTCGGTTTAGGGGTTAATAGCTTAATTTAGTATATTTCATTGTGGGGGGCTTGCGGTTTAGGGGATATTAGGTTTATTATAGTGGCGGCGGTGTAGGGCTTAATAATTTTAGTATAGTGGGGGCTATGGGGGCGGACGGCAGATTAGGGGTTAATTATATTTAAATAGTGTTTGTGATGCAGGAGGGCAGCAGTTTAGGGGTTAATAACTTTATAATAGTGGTGATGATCTCGGGGAGCTGCAGATTAGGGGTTAATAACTTTAATATAGTATTTGCAATGCGGGAGGGCCTCGGTTTAGGGGTTAATATGTAGTTTATGGGTGTTTAGTGTACTTTTTAACTGTTTAGTTATGAGTTTTATGTAACAGTTTTGTAGTGTAAAATTCCTAACTACTGATCTCAGATTGCGAAATGGATCTTGTCGGCAGTGGCGTCACTAGGCTTGGTGTCACCCGGTGCGGTAACTCATGGTGTCACCCCCCCCAGGTAATTTAAATAAATATATATATATATATATATGTAGACCACTGAAAGGGGGGAGAGTATTTTAGATGGGGATGAGAAGATATGTATGTATATATATATATATATATATATATATACATACACACACACACACACACATATATATATATATATATATATATACACACAGTGTATATATATATATATATATATATATATATACACACATACACATTATATGCACCTCAGAATGGATGTCCTAGCACTTGGTTGCTATGCACTTTAAGATCCCCAACTCCTGGTTGCTATGCATTATAAGACCCCAACACCTGGACCTGGTTGCTATGCACTTGAAGATCCCCAGAACTCGGTTTCTATGCACCTCATGTCCATCATTACATGGTATGCATCTCCTGACTCACAACAGCATATTGTTATGTACCCCAGCAGCTAGTTACTATACACCAATGCCCCCAGCACCTGGTTGCTATGGGCCCCAAATCACTACCACCTAGTTGCTATGAACCCCATGCTCCTAACCACCCGGTTGCTATGCACCCTCTGTCACTAGAACTTGGAAGTAATTTTACATAATAACATTATTTTCCAGCATTTCCTTAATGGAAATAAGGGAGACAGATTGGTAAGACCTCCTGCCTGGACATAATTTAAATATATCTGTGTTCCTGCCAGTGCGTACTAGTGATCATCATCATCCTGATCCAATCACTGCACTGTGCAAATGCTAACTGAGCCACCAGGTCAGCAAATTATCTCTAGGAGGGCATTACTAGGGACCGGGGTGTGTGTGCTATATGCAGTTGCACCCATTCGCTGCCTACAAGAAAATGAATACACATTGTTGTAAATATAAATTGATGATAATGATTGTGACATCATGTGACTTTGTTTTGTCTACCGGGTAGACCCCCTCCCCAGACCTCAGATCTCAGACTCAGATTAGAATAGAAGAAGTCAGAAGATCACTCACACACCGCACAGCACTGAGATGACACAGTGGGCTCCATGTACTAAGCTGTCTGCGAGGTCTTCGTGACTATTTCCGTCTAAATTTCTGCGTGCAGATCAATAACCATATGTACTATGTCACTAATCCATTGAAAACCTTACATTAACATATGTCGAGCGAACTTGTCCGCAACTCTTGAATTTCAGTCTTTTTTGTAGCTCGAAAATACTTGCTCGACATAAATCTCGCACAAAACAGTAATGACTAAACTATCTATTAATACGCTCGTGAATTTCTCCGCACCTACCTCGTGAAAAATCCCTCGCCAGCTAATAGGTGGCGAGCACCATAATAAACAATAGGGTCTATAAGATAAACGCCTACAACTGATCAGTGATCCCGACGATTACATAACATAAGTTATTTGGTAAGCTATACAAAAATCTAGCAGTAATAGGCCTAGATTTTACATAATCAAAATTGTCGCCAATAAAAATTGATTTGCCAAAATATCTTTAAATAATAAATATTTTGATAAACCAACTCTACTGGATAATTACAATATAATCATCATTCAATTTAAATACTACTAATTAGATTAATGTTTTACCTCTTAGGTCGCTATCACAATCATCTGTGATCCCGACGATTACTTCTGGGCCTAGACGCTGCACCAGTATCTGCTCGTAATCGTTCAGATCAGCTAAATAAGCTGTTCCACCTCCGGTAGCACGAGTAGAATTTTTTTCTATTGCCAATTTGTCTTTGGCAAATCTTTTTATGTCGTTGTACCTTTTTTTGATTTGTTCAACGTCCTTTTTCCCAGGTCCCTGAGCACTGACAGCATCGCTTATCTGAGTCCAGATACTTTTTTTACGGATACTCGAAGTTTGCTTCGCACGACAACCAAATAAATAGTCATATGAGTCTAGAACCATATTGACAAGAAGCAGGTTCTGCTGATGTGAAAAGTGGGGATTCCTCGTTTTGGACTGTGAAGCAGATCGAGAAGTAGCCATACTTAATTTATCAATAACAATAAAAGTCAGTAAAGCTTCAAGTTCGGGAACTATGCAGTCTGACAAAATTGATAAAATCTACTTGATATAGTGCTGCAATATGTTCCCGCGACAAATCTGACGTTTCTGACACCTTACAGTCACGTGGGACAAACATGACTGACAAGTTGTTAACGAATAATAGTACATTCGCAAATAGCGAGGCGTCATATGTATAAATCATTCGCCAGTGCTCGATGCGGATTAGACGCACAATTTTTTGGGATACTTTTTAGTACATATGGCGGGCGGGCAACATCTCGCTAGCTGCGAGTTCAAGCGAGTCGAGCAGACACGTTGTTGGCGAGAAAATTGACGCTTTAGTACATGGAGCCCAGTGACTTACCTTATTCACACTTGAGTCTTGACGCTTGCTGCCTGCCTACTGTGTCGCAGTGAGTCGCACGTCGTCCCGCTCCGGCGCTCCCACTCTCCACTCTCTCTAGTGATGTGACGTCTTCCTCCTGCGCATGCGCAGTCACTAATGTTGTGACTATTTGCTCCTCCCCCGACCTAGCCTGCGCCCTGTTCATCTCCGGTCACGTTCCTACTGGGTGGAGCTGCATGTGAGTGTCAGCTCAGACACTGCTCAGGAACGTCTATATCGGAGTAGACTGATCACTCACTGACATAATCATTGGGTCCACGGACAGTCGGACCCCCCCCTACTATTACAGTAAAGTAATACATTTAACGAGCCTGAACAATGCCACACTCGCTTTTCATAAATAAAAAGTTTAAAGTTACAAATTTATAATATAAATACAAATACTATTTACTAACAGCTGCTGCCTGGTTTTGTGGTGTCACCCCCCTTAGGGTGTCACCCGGGTGCGGGCCGCCCCCCCCCCCCCGCACCCCCCTAGTGACGCCACTGCTTGTCGGTATAGGCTGGAACGCAAGCTTTTTAGCCTCACCGCAAAACTTGTAATACTAGCGCTATGGAAGTCCCATAAAAAAACGTCATTTTTACGTGTGTGGGACTGACGTTACGTTACAGGCTAAAAGGCTTGCGGTACAGCTAGGCTGACAAGACTTGCAATGGCTGCAGTGCTGTTTTAACACTGAAATTACCATTTTTTCGCGTTACAACACAAACGCAAAACTTGTAATCTAGGTGTTTATTTTTTATTAAAATACACTACACAGTATTTTGGGGGCATTTGGGGCACATTTATAAAATTAACCAGAGATCTGATCTCTGGTTAATTATATAAGCGCTAATTGCTACTGCAAGCTTGCACTCCACTTGTAATCTAGCCCTAAATGCAATAATATTATTAATAGTGCATGATAAAGCTTATATATTTTTTAAATACAATTTTCTCTGCAGTATGCAAATTTAGATGTATTAACTGCCCAATTATGTGAGATTTAAAATACCTTTGGTTAATTAAAATGAAACAAAGCGCAAAAGTAAACAGCAGAACTAAAGGGTGTGTCTCTCTTGCTTTCAGATCATAAAGCATGTGGTCTGCTCTGACCTTGTAACACCCATATTGTTCTGTCCATTGCATAATTTCAGATAGACATTTTAAAGCATCATTTGTCTATCATTTTTTGGCAGAAATTCAAGAATGCTAATTCTTACTAATGTTATTTGATTTTCATCTTTTATTTATCCAGATTGTCTTAGAAATGTTAAAATAACTCAGTAGGCCAATGACATCCCAAAGAGCAAATTAAATACAAATATATTGTATTATAGAGGTAAAAGTAAAAAAAACAAAATAGATAAATGCAGTTTATGATTCCTATAAAATGTCAATTAAATCATAAACAATATTATGTATTTGTAAAGGCAGTTGGATAGCAATTCACAAGGGTATTTTTTCCACATGTACTTAAAACTATGCATCACGTAGTTGATCTTAATTTAAAAACCCCAAATCCCTATTGAGCTATATTGTGTCAAATTCTGAATAACAAAAACATCTGTCTTAAAACGTTTACCAAGTTTATATCTTTATGAATATTACATATTTATATACAGCAATATAAATCTTTCTGATGGGTGTTCAACTGGTATTTAATTAATTTGAAATGCTAATATTCTAAATTGAAAAGCGTTTAGGAATATAAGTATTTCAATCACTGTTTAAACTAGTAATATTCAATATTTTATTTTAAATGCAAAGTGTAAAATACCAAAATCATTTAACATTTAGGGCCAGATTAAGAGTGGCGACTGGCGTGCTAACAGTTACCCGCAAGCAAACAGGGGTTTATTGCGGTAGTTTGCGCGCATCGAATGTAGCACCAGTAATACAACTTCGCCCTCAGAGTTCTGGTTAACTGTTTCGCAAAACAAAAAAGTGTCACAAAAAATACATCAAAAATACATTAAAAGTACAGTTACACTCATAATAACACTATCTAATAAAAATATTTTAAAAAGGCAGGTTAACATAGAAATATATATATATATATATATATATATATATATATGTAGATATATTTACAGAATATATATATATATGTTTACGCAAAAAAGGCAGCACTCACTGGTCATTTGTAAGTAAAATTTAGCTTTTAATAATACAAAAAGTTAAAATCTTGGGAAAAACATGACGTTTCGATGCCTAACTGGCATCTTTTTCAAATGTCCCAAAAGGTAAATCCAAAGTGGTCACACCAGCTATGTGGTGTTCCCCATGAGAGCATAAAACTACTGGCTGAATGTGTTATATTTATACAAGTCATAGCTGACATCAAGGCTGTGGATAATCACTTGCAAATCTGATCAGCTGGTTCCAATCCCACCCACAAGCTTTATACTTCATTGTGCTGTTAGTTGAGCAACTGCATGGCTAATTTGCATATGTGGGAGTGATATGTGGGAGTGATCTGCACCAGAGTAGTGTCCAATGATCTTGCGATGTTTTCAGGCGTCATCATACACGCCCACTTGTCTCTGCTGTGAGTGAAACTTCCCCAAACAAAGGGATATTAGCCTGTGACTTATGAACTGCTTCTGGCACAACGATGCCGTATGTTTCACACAGGTTGGTGAGGGGTCATCTTTGTCAATCAACGTAGAAACTGCATGTTCACCTTGGCGCATGATGTACTGAACATTGTACTGGGATGTAATACACATTCAAAAGTTGTAGTGAGGAGATCAAATGTCCCACCTAGAGCAGGTACACCCTCGCATTTATTCATAAAGCAACAGCTAATGCAGGAATATCAGGAAATATTGATGGGGTGTAATACACATTCAATCTATTCAAATCAGACAACACGAATGCCCCACTTGTAGCGGGTACATCCCCATTAGTTAATATGAAGCTCCCATGCAAGATTAGCAGAAAATGCTTGATAGAGCACACAATCCAGCAACATGTGGGTGGTGGAGATGTTGAATAAATGACATCCAATAACACATTAGCCAAGTAGCAAAGGAAGAGAAAAAATGTAGAGAAGAAAAAATGAAAAAAAAAAAAAAAAAAAAAAGTTAAAAACATAGTAGAAGTTGGAACAATGAGCAAATTCAAAAAGTGTCCATTTTATAATCCAATGATAGAAACATTTTGTGCATTTGTATTCATTCATTAGTGGATCATTTTTATCCAATGAACGGCCCAAAGTCCAATTTAATGTTTAATGTTGCGGTCCCCCCCCCCCCTTTTTGGAATAGGTAGATGATCAATAATCATGCAGCGTAGACTGGAGATGCTATGTTTCTGTGTAGCAAAGTGTTGGGCAACTGAGAGATCAGATGTTCCATTCTTCACTGCCTCCCTAATGGAGCATCTGTGATTCGCCATTCTATCTTTGAAAGGGGTGGTCATTTTCCCCACATAGACCAGAGAACAGGGGCAAATTAGTATATATATGACATATGAGCTGTTACAATTCAGACGGTAACGAATGGTATATCTTTTATTCTTGTTTGGATGTTGAAAAGAATTTCCAACTTGCATGGAATTACAGTTAACACAATCACCGCATTTGTAGCAACCACTTTTTTGAGATTTTAACCACGTATCACCTTGATGGGAACTTTTGGGATAATTTTTTACCAGTAGGTCCCGGATACTCCTCGCCCATCTGTAAACCACTCTTGGAGTGTTAGTTTTCCAGGATGCCAGGCTCCTGTCGGTCTCAAGTAAGTCCCATCTATTGTGAATGGAATCCCTTATGGTCTCATGTGATGGAGAGAATGTGGTAATGAATTTTAACTTTTCTTCAGTCGTGTTTTTTCTTTCTTTATGTTTTAGGAGCGAATCTTGGTTACACATGTGGAGTTTCTGTCTCGCCATATTAATATCCTTAATGTCATATAGCCTTTCCTCCAATTTCTTACACATAGCATCCAATTGTTCACTGCAAATTTCTGGTTTTTGGTGTCGTGGGTGATAGCTAGAAGCCAGCAGCAGCGAGTTTCTCACAGTGCTCTTAGGCCTAGATTTGGAGTTTGGCGGTAGCCGTGAAAACCAGCGTTAGAGGCTCCTAACGCTGGTTTTAGGCTACCGCCGGTATTTGGAGTCATTCAAAAAAGGGTCTAACGCTCACTTTTCAGCCGAGACTTTTCCATACCGCAGATCCCCTTATGTCAATTGCGTATCCTATCTTTTCAATGGGATCTTTCTAACTCCGGTATTTAGAGTCGTGGCTTAAGTGAGCGTTAGAATTCTAACGACAAAACTCCAGCCGCAGAAAAAAGTCAGTAGTTAAGAGCTTTCTGGGCTAACGCCGGTTCATAAAGCTCTTAACTACTGTGCTCTAAAGTACACTAACACCCATAAACTACCTATGTACCCCTAAACCGAGGTCCCCCCACATCGCCGACACTCTAATAAATTTTTTTAACCCTTTAATCTGCCGACCGCCACCTACGTTATCCTTATGTACCCCTAATCTGCTGCCCCTAACACCGCAGACCCCTATATTATATTTATTAACCCCTAATCTGCCCCCCACAACGACGCCTCCACCTGCCTACACTTATTAACCCCTAATCTGCCGAGCGGACCGCACCGCTACTATAATAAAGTTATTAACCCCTAATCCGCCTCACTAACCCTATAATAAATAGCATTAACCCCTAATCTGCCCTCCCTAACATCGCCGACACCTAACTTCAAACATTAACCCCTAATCTGCCGACTGGAGCTCACCGCTATTCTAATAAATGTATTAACCCCAAAAGCTAAGTCTAACCCTAACACTAACACCCCCCTAAATTAAATATAATTTAAATCTAACGAAATTAATTAACTCTTATTAAATAAATTATTCCTATTTAAAGCTAAATACTTACCTGTAAAATAAACCCTAATATAGCTACAATATAAATTATATTATAGCTATTTTAGTATTAATATTTATTTTACAGGTAACTTTGTATTTATTTTAACCAGGTAAAATAGCTATTAAATAGTTAAGAACTATTTAATAGCTAAAATAGTTAAAATAATTACAAATTAAGGTAGGAAAATTCTGATTGGCTGATGGAATCAGCAAAGCCCCCCAAAAACAATAGAATGCGAGCTCAATCTGATTGGCTGATTGGATCGGCCAATCGGATTGAACTTGATTCTGATTGGCTGATTCCATCAGCCAATCAGAATTTCCTACCTTAATTCCGATTGGTTGATAGAATCCTATCAGCCAATCGGAATTCGAGGGACGCCATCTTGGATGACGTCCCTTAAAGGAGCCTTCATTCGTCGGTAGTCCGTCGGGCCAGCAGGATGTTCCGCGTCGGAGGTCTACAAGATGGATCCGGAAGAAAGAAGATTGAAGATGCTGTTGATAGAAGACTTCAGCCAGATCATGGACCTCTTCAGCTCCCGCTTGGATGAAGACTTCAGCCGGATCATGGACCACTTCAGCTCCCGCTTGGATGAAGACTTCAGCCGGATCATGGACATCTTCAGCCCCCTGCTTGGGCTTGGATCAGGACATCGGAGGAGCTCTTCTGCATCGATCGGTGAACCTGGTATGGTAAAGATAAGGTAGGAAGATCTTCAGGGGCTTAGTGTTAGGTTTATTTAAGGGGGGTTTGGGTTAGATTAGGGGTATGTGGGTGGTGGGTTGTAATGTTGGGGGGGGTATTGTATGTGTTTTTTTACAGGAAAAAGAGCTGAATTTCTTGGGGCATGCCCCGCAAAGGGCCCTGTTCAGGGCTGGTAAGGTAAAAGAGCTTTGAACTTTTGTAATTTAGAATAGGGTAGGGCATTTTTTATTTTGGGGGGCTTTGTTATTTTATTAGGGGGCTTAGAGTAGGTGTAATTAGTTTAAAATTGTTGTAATATTTTTCTTATGTTTGTAAATATTTTTTTATTTTTTGTAACTTAGTTATTTTTTATTTTTTGTACTTTAGTTAGTTTATTTAATTGTATTTATTTGTAGATATTGTATTTAATTCATTTATTGATAGTGTAGTGTTAGGTGTAATTGTAGGTAATTGTAGGTATTTTATTTAATTAATTTATTGATAGTGTAGTGTTAGGTTTAATTGTAACTTAGGTTAGGATTTATTTTACAGGTAAATTTGTAATTATTTTAATTATTTTAGCTATTAAATAGTTCTTAACTATTTAATAGCTATTGTACCTGGTTAAAATAAATACAAAGTTACCTGTAAAATAAATATTAATCCTAACATAGCTATAATATAATTATAATTTATATTGTAGCTATATTAGGGTTTATTTTACAGGTAAGTATTTAGCTTTAAACAGGAATAATTTATTTAATAAGAATTAATTAATTTCCTTAGATTTAAATTATATTTAACTTAGGGGGGTGTTAGTGTTAGGGTTAGACTTAGCTTTAGGGGTTAATACATTTATTAGAATAGCGGTGAGCTCCAGTCGGCAGATTAGGGGCTAATGTTTGAAGTTTCGTGTCGGCGATGTTAGGGAGGGCAGATTAGGGGTTAATACTATTTATTATAGGATTAGTGAGGCGGATAGGGGTTAATAACTTTATTATAATAGCGGTGCGGTCCGGTCGGCAGATTAGGGGTTAATAAATATAATATAGGGGTCGGCGGTGTTAGGGACAGCAGATTAGGGGTACATAGGAATATCCCTATGTAGTCCAAATCCCATATGGAGTCCAAAATCAATGGATTTATCAACAAGTTTTTTATAAGACAATGTGGGGTTAAAAGATAACCTTTTATAAGTTGAGGCATCAGAAAGTTGGCGGAGTGCCTCGAGCTTATAGTTATCGTAGTTTTGAATCGCGATGGCACCCCCCCTTATCAGCAGGGTGTATGGTGATTGTCAGGTCATGCATCAGCGTATCAAGGGCCACCTGTTCTGTTTTAGTTATATTTGAATAAACTGGTTTAGATTTCTTTTTTAAGTCAGTTCTAATCATTCTTGTAAAACTACGTATGGAGGGATTTATAGTAGGTGGGTAAAAAGTTGATGGTTTCTTAAAGCTGTAATTACAGTCAGTTTTATTTTGGTCCTTGAAAAATTCTCTGATATTTAACTGTCTTTGGAAACGGTAAATGTCAACCTCAGTCTGGAAATTATCCGGCTTAGGTGTGGGTATAAAAGACAAACCCTTGTTCAATACTTTGTTTTCATCAAAGGACAAGGGTCTAATGCTCAAATTATACACTATGTCAGTTTTTTGTGAGTGATTTTTCTTCTTGTACCCCCCTCGCCTGATATGCCTCCTTCCAAGTTTTTTGACTGACTAGTAGTAAATGAGTTTTTATTTGCTGATCTAGTGGTAATCGTACCCCCTTGGGGTTGTGTGGTCCCTATCTTAGTTTTACCAGAATTAGAATCACTGCCTGAGCTTTCGCAACTGCTGGTGTCTATGGTGTCAACAGTGTTCTTGATAACTCTTGTTTGTGTGCGTCGCCTAGGGATGTGTTCCCTACGTCTATCGTCACTCCCATAAAGCCATTTGTTCAACCTTTTTTCTCTGTAGTCTGTCTCTACTGTGCAGAGTTTTCTATTTTTAAAATCCAGCAATTCACTATTATATTTCTTGACTAGTGTATCTAATTTGGTGATCCAATTGTCAGTTTTAAAATCTATTAGCACCTGATAACTTTCGGCCTTAATTATCTCTATCTCAACTTGTATTTTATCCTCTAAACGGGAGACTTCCTGTATAGTGAGTAAAATTAGATCATAGGAGCATTTATTAAGGATGCAGCACCAAACATTGCAAGATCATTGGACACTACTCTGGTGCAGATCACTCCCACATATGCAAATTAGCCATGCAGTTGCTCAACTAACAGCACAATGAAGTATAAAGCTTGTGGGTGGGAACGGAACCAGCTGATCAGATTTGCAAGTGATTATCCACAGCTGAACACAGCCTTGATGTCAGCTATGACTTGTATAAATATAACACATTCAGCCAGTAGTTTTATGCTCTCATGGGGAACACCACATAGCTGGTGTGACCACTTTGGATTTACCTTTTGGGACATTTGAAAAAGATGCCAGTTAGGCATCGAAACGTCATGTTTTTCCCAAGATTTTAACTTTTTGTATTATTTAAAGCTATATTTTACTTACAAATGACCAGTGAGTGCTGCCTTTTTTGCATAGTACATACTGTTTTGACATTGCACCCTGGCAGCTGCTACTAAATATATGGTGTGCATTCCTACACAGGACTTTGCTTTATATATATGTTTATATGTGTAAACATATGTATATATGTATTTATATGTGTATATATGTATTTACATACATATACACCTATAAACACATAAATACTTATGTACACATATATAGAAATATATATAATGTCATACTGCCGCCCCACTCCTCCTAGTCGTTTCATCTGGTTTTTGTGTGGCGCACAGCAGTGACATCATAATCGCACGCTGTGCTTGCTCCTCTGCTCATTTCCAGTACACCTGTGCTTCCATCTGGGCGTGAGCCTGATCCTATTTAAGGTAATCTCCTTCAGTCTGTAAGTGCCCTAGTATAGGTTTACCTCTGTGTACTCCTGAGTGCTATTTTTTGCTATTTACTATTGTGTTTACTGGACTGCCTATCTGTTACTGAAACCTGCATTACCTATTCACCATTCTACTGCTTAACCCTTTTGGCACTGAGAAAGATTGGACTGCCTGCTTGTTACTGAAACCTACATTGCTTACCGACTATTCTACTGTTTAACCCTTTTAAAACTCAGAAACATTGGAATGCCTGCTTGTTACTGAATCCTGCATTTCCTAGTGACCATTCCTTTGCTTAATCCTTTGATTCTCAGAAACTTTGGACTGCCTCATCTCACTGATCACTGCACTTCATGGAGTGCATTTCTTTTATTTTTGTGTTTCTCAGGGGCACAGTACTGTCTGATTACTTCTGAACCCCACTCAGGCCTGTAACCTGTTCCTCATTAACCCTTGCAGCTTGTGGTATCAACTGTTCCTGTACTTCCTCAATTCTTCAAATTATTATACTTAGTTCTGGGATTTTTCCTTATCGTTCCACTTGATGCTGGGATAAGAAGACTACTGGCCAGGATTGGTCTGATAAGGAAATATTTCACTAACATTACATATAACTGCACTGAAGCCCTTTGCAATTAAGTAGATGAAAACATAATAAAGCATATTTATGCAATATTCATATTTAATAAAGTATTATACTGTGTATTTACTGTAAATATTTCACATTCCGCACTAGAGACCGTGCAATCAGGTTTGCACATGAGTAGGGTGTTAAGATTTTTTTCCACTTTTTTTGCTCCATTGACTTCTATGGGGGAGTACATTATCGCAAAACCAATATTCTAAGTTCGGCTTTTTACTTTCAACTTGTAATACAAGCACTACCCGAAACATGCAAAAACCTTACTTCTAGTGGAGTTAGCGCGCCAGCAGGAGCGTTAAATACCACTTCAAATGTAAACTGGCCCTTCATTTTTTTGTTTAGGGAAAATCAAGCTTTCAAAACTGAGTTCTTGGTATCGGTAAGCCACATGTAAAAGAGAATAGAAAGTTGCGGGCATGAGAGGATATAACGCCCAAGAGATAGTCTGTCCATTCACAATCCTAATTGCTTTAAACATTTAGCCTAATAGGATTGTCTTCATTTCTAGAAACAGGAGTTAACCTCTTAGCATTATCTGACTACACTGAGGAACTTGAGGATAAATGGACCTGTTGCACATCGGTGGAAAATCATTTAGACCCAATGGAGTTCAGGAATAGAGAGAAAAGTTACTGTTTTTTATTATTTGTAAGTATTTTGATGTAAATTTAGGGGACTAGGTGCTAGAAATTATTTTGATGGGTGAGAGGATCATGTAGGAGAATAGGTTACTGATAAGTGTTCATGCAGAGAACTTCACTGGGGAGATTAACAAGGGGATAAAATTGGGTTGATGTGGAGGTTTGCATTGGAATAGTGTAAGGGATAAATCAATAGCTAATAGCAGAAGTTGTTTTTCAAAGGGACATACACCACCTTGTAATTTAAAGAGCTTAGTGTAGTGTTAATAAAGTATTCAAAAAAGTAACAGCCTTCTTCATGTAAAATATTACATAAACCCTTAATGGCAAATCCATGACAATGTTCAAAATATTTATTTTTTGTACTTTAGTTAGTTTATTTAATTGTATTTATTTCTAGATATTGTATTTAATTCATTTATTTATAGTGTAGTGTTAGGTGTAATTGTAGGTAATTGTAGGTATTTTATTTAATTAATTTATTGATAGTGTAGTGTTAGGTTTAATTGTAACTTAGGTTAGGATTTATTTTACAGGTAAATTTGTAATTATTTTAACTATTTTAGCTATTAAATAGTTCTTAACTATTTAATAGCTATTGTACCTGGTTAAAATAAATACAAAGTTACCTGTAAAATAAATATTAATCCTAACATAGCTATAATATAATTATAATTTATATTGTAGCTATATTAGGGTTTATTTTACAGGTAAGCATTTAGCTTTAAATAGGAATAATTTATTTAATAAGAGTTAATTAATTTCGTTAGATTTAAATTATATTTAACTTAGGGGGTGTTAGTGTTAGGGTTAGACTTAGCTTTAGGGGTTAATACATTTATTAGAATAGCGGTGAGCTCCAGTCGGCAGATTAGGGGTTAATGTTTGAAGTTAGGTGTCGGCGATATTAGGGAAGGCAGATTAGGGGTTAATACTATTTATTATAGGGTTAGTGAGGCGGATTAGGGGTTAATAACTTTATTATAATAGCAGTGCGGTCCGGTCTGCAGATTAGGGGTTAATAAGTGTAGGCAGGTGGAGGCGACGTTGTGGGCGGCAGATTAGGGGTTAATAAATATAATATAGGGGTCGGCGGTGTTAGGGACAGCAGATTAGGGGTACATAGGGATAATGTAAGTAGCGACGGTTTACGGAGCGGCAGATTAGGGGTTAATAATAATATGCAGGGGTCAGCGATAGTGGGGGCGGCAGAATAGGGGTTAATAAGTGTAAGGTTAGGGGTGTTTAGACTCGGGGTACATGTTAGAGTGTTAGGTGCAGACGTAGGAAGTGTTTCCCCATAGGAAACAATGGGGCTGCGTTAGGAGCTGAACGCGGCTTTTTTGCAGGTGTTAGGTTTTTTTCAGCTCAAACAGCCCCATTGTTTCCTATGGGGGAATCGTGCATGAGCATGTTTTTGAGGCTGGCCGCGTCCGTAAGCAACTCTGGTATCGAGAGTTGAAGTTGCGTTAAATATGCTCTACGCTCCTTTTTTGGAGCCTAACGCAGCCATTCTGTGGACTCTCAATACCAGAGTTATTTTAAAGGTGAAAAAAGCCAGCGTTAGATACGCGGGTCGTTACCGACAAAACTCTAAATCTAGCCGTTAGTGTATAAAGATGTACCAAATCTAATGTGTTGTTCAGTTCTGACTTTAAAAATATTTAAATCCAAAAAGTGTATTTGATCATGATCACATTCCATTTTGAACCTAATAGGGCTTTTGATCTGATTCAGATGTTCTACCTATAGTAGCAAGTCCTGTTCACTGCCACGCCAAATTAAAAACAAGTCATCTATGTATCTAGTGTACATCAGGATGTTGGGATGTGTGTAGGATTGCATAATATGATGCTCATACCAGAGCATAAAGATATTGGCACAGACAGGAGCCATGTTCGAGCCCATGGCTCTCCCTGCTATCTGCAAATAAAAATTACCTTCAAAAGAGAAATAATTTTTAGTTAAGCAATGTTCCATAAGTTCCAAAAGGAACTCTAATGGAGGACCCCTATAGTCTGGGTTCCCTGTGGCCATGGATCTAACAGACTCCAAGCCATCCAAGTGGGGGATTACAGTATAGAGGCTGTCAACATCCATGGTCACAAGGATATCCCCATCAGTCAATAAATGAAAAGTTTGTAGTTTACGTATCATCGCAGATGAATCTTGTAAATATGATCTCGAATTAGTAACTAGGGGTTGAAGGTGATGGTCAATGTACTTCGCTAATCCTGAGCATATAGAGTCCCTGGCGGACACAATAGGTCGCCCAGGTGGGTGTGTCAGTGACTTATGTATTTTGGGTAATAGGTATAGTATTGGTGTTTTTGGAAAGTCTATGGATAGAAAGTCACTTTCTTGTGTGGTAAGATATCCCATATGGAGTCCAAAATCAATGGATTTATCAACAAGTTTTTTATAAGACAATGTGGGGTTAAAAGATAACCTTTTATAAGTTGAGGCATCAGAAAGTTGGCGGAGTGCCTCGAGCTTATAGTTATTGTAGTTTTGAATCACAATGGCACCCCCCTTATCAGCAGGGTGTATGGTGATTGTCAGGTCATGCATCAGCGTATCAAGGGCCACCTGTTCTGTTTTAGTTATATTTGAATAAACTGGTTTAGATTTCTTTTTTAAGTCAGTTCTAATCATTCTTGTAAAACTACGTATGGAGGGATTTATAGTAGGTGGGTCAAAAGTTGATGGTTTCTTAAAGCTGTAATTACAGTCAGTTTTATTTTGGTCCTTGAAAAATTCTCTGATATTTAACTGTCTTTGGAAACGGTAAATGTCAACCTCAGTCTGGAAATTATCCGGGTTAGGTGTGGGTATAAAAGGCAAACCCTTGTTCAATACTTTGTTTTCATCAAAGGACAAGGGTCTAATGCTCAAATTATACACTATGTCAGTTTTTTGTGAGTGATTTTTCATCTTGTACCCCCCTCGTCTGATATGCCTCCTTCCAAGTTTTTTGACTGACTAGTAGTAAATGAGTTTTTATTTGCTGATCTAGTGGTAATCGTACCCCCTTGGGGTTGTGTGGTCCCTATCTTAGTTTTACCAGAATTAGAATCACTGCCTGAGCTTTCGCAACTGCTGGTGTCTATGGTGTCAACAGTGTTCTTGATAACTCTTGTTTGTGTGCGTCGCCTAGGGATGTGTTCCCTACGTCTATCGTCACTCCCATAAAGCCATTTGTACAACCTTTTTTCTCTGTAGTCTGTCTCTACTGTGCAGAGTTTTCTATTTTTAAAATCCAGCAATTCACTATTATATTTCTTGACTAGTGTATCTAATTTGGTGATCCAATTGTCAGTTTTATCATCTATTAGCACCTGATAACTTTCAGCCTTAATTATCTCTATCTCAACTTGAATTTTATCCTCTAAATGGGAGACTTCCTGTATAGTGAGTAAAATTAGATCATAGGAGCATTTATTAAGGATGCAGCACCAAACATCGCAAGATCATTGGACACTACTCTGGTGCAGATCACTCCCACATATGCAAATTAGCCATGCAGTTGCTCAACTAACAGCACAATGAAGTATAAAGCTTGTGGGTGGGAACGGAACCAGCTGATCAGATTTGCAAGTGATTATCCACAGCTGAACACAGCCTTGATGTCAGCTATGACTTGTATAAATATAAAACATTCAGCCAGTAGTTTTATGCTCTCATGGGGAACACCGCATAGCTGGTGTGACCACTTTGGATTTACCTTTTGGGACATTTGAAAAAGATGCCAGTTAGGCATCGAAACGTCATGTTTTTCCCAAGATTTTAACTTTTTGTATTATTTAAAGCTAAATTTTACTTAAAATGACCAGTGAGTGCTGCCTTTTTTGCATAGTACATACTGTTTTGACATTGCACCCTGGCAGCTGCTACTAAATATATGGTGTGCATTCCTACACAGGACTTTGCTTTATATATATGTTTATATGTGTAAACATATGTATATATGTATTTATATGTGTATATATGTATTTACATACATATACACCTATAAACACATACGGCTAGATTTAGAGTTTTGTCGGTAACGACCCGCGTATCTAACGCTGGCTTTTTTCTGGCCGCACCTTTAAAATAACTCTGGTATTGAGAGTCCACAGAATGGCTGCGTTAGGCTCCAAAAAAGGAGCGTAGAGCATATTTAACGCAACTTCAACTCTCGATACCAGAGTTGCTTACGGACGCGGCCAGCCTAAAAAACGTGCTCGTGCACGATTCCCCCATAGGAAACAATGGGGCTGTTTGAGCTGAAAAAAAACCTAACACCTGCAAAAAAGCCGCGTTCAGCTCCTAACGCAGCCCCATTGTTTCCTATGGGGAAATACTTCCTACGTCTGCACCTAACACTCTAACATGTACCCCAAGTCTAAACACCCCTAACCTTACACTTATTAACCTCTATTCTGCCGCCCCGCTATCGCTGACCCCTGCATATTATTATTAACCCCTAATCTGCCGCTCCATAAGCCGCCGCTACTTACATTATCCCTATGTACCCCTAATCTGCCGACCCCTATATTATATTTATTAACCCCTAATCTGCCGCCCACAACGTCGCCTCCACCTGCCTACACTTATTAACCCCTAATCTGCCGACCGGACTGCACCGCTATTATAATAAAGTTATTAACCCCTAATCCGCCTCACTAACCCTATAATAAATAGTATTAACCCCTAATCTGCCCTCCCTAACATCGCCGACACCTAACTTCAAACATTAACCCCTAATCTGCCGACTGGAGCTCACCGCTATTCTAATAAATGTATTAACCCCTAAAGCTAAGTCTAACCCTAACACTAACACCCCCCTAACTTAAATATAATTTAAATCTAACGAAATTAATTAACTCTTATTAAATACATTATTCCTATTTAAAGCTAAATACTTACCTGGAAAATAAATCCTAATATAGCTACAATATAAATTATAATTATATTATAGCTATTTTAGGATTTATATTTATTTTACAGGTAACTTTGTATTTATTTTAACCAGGTACAATGGCTATTAAATAGTTAAGAACTATTTAATAGCTACCTAGTTAAAATAATTACAAAATTACCTGTAAAATAAATCCTAACCTAAGTTACAATTAAACCTAACACTAAACTATCAATAAATAAATTAAATAAACTACCTACAATTATCTACAATTAAACCTAACACTACACTATCAATAAATGAATTAAATACAATATCTACAAATAACTACAATGAAATAAACTAACTAAAGTACAAAAAATAAAAAATAACTAAGTTACAAAAAATAAAAAAATATTTACAAACATAAGAAAAATATTACAACAATTTTAAACTAATTACACCTACTCTAAGCCCCCTAATAAAATAACAAAGCCCCCCAAAATAAAAAATGCCCTACCCTATTCTAAATTACCAAAGTTCAAAGCTCTTTTACCTTACAAGCCCTGAACAGGGCCCTTTGCGGGGCATGCCCCAAGAAATTCAGCTCTTTTTCCTGTAAAAAAACACATACAATACCCCCCCCAACATTACAACCCACCACCCACATACCCCTAATCTAACCCAAACCCCCCTTAAATAAACCTAACACTAAGCCCCTGAAGATCTTCCTACCTTGTCTTCACCTCACCGGGTATCACACCGATCTGTCCTGGCTCCGATATCTTCATCTAAGCCCAAGCGGGGGCTAGACATCCATCATCCGACGGCTGAAGAAGTCCAGAAGAGGCTCCAAAGTCTTCATCCTATCCGGGAAGAAAAGTAGATCTGGACCGGCAACCATCTTCTTCCAAGCGGCATCTTCTATCTTCATCCGATGAGGACCGGCTCCATCTTGAAGACCTCCACCGCGGACCCATCTTCTTCCGACGACGACTTCCCGATGAATGACGGTTCCTTTAAGGGACGTCATCCAAGATGGTGTCCCTCGAATTCCGATTGGCTGATAGGATTCTATCAGCCAATCGGAATTAAGGTAGGAAAATTCTGATTGGCTGATGGAATCAGCCAATCAGAATCAAGTTCAATCCGATTGGCTGATCCGATCAGCCAATCAGATTGAGCTTGCATTCTATTGGCTGATCGGAACAGCCAATAGAATGCGAGCTCAATCTGATTGGCTGATTGAATCAGCCAATCGGATTGAACTTGATTCTGATTGGCTGATTCCATCAGCCAATCAGAATATTCCTACCTTAATTCCGATTGGCTGATAGAATCCTATCAGCCAATCGGAATTCGAGGGACGCCATCTTGGATGACGTCCCTTAAAGGAACCGTCATTCGTCGGGAAGTCGTCGTCGGAAGAAGATGGGTCCGCGGTGGAGGTCTTCAAGATGGAGCCGGTCCTCATCGGATGAAGATAGAAGATGCCGCTTGGAAGAAGATGGTTGCCGGTCCGGATCTACTCTTCTTCCCGGATAGGATGAAGACTTTGGACCCTCTTCTGGACTTCTTCAGCCATCGGATGATGGATGTCTAGCCCCCGCTTGGGCTTAGATGAAGATATTGGAGCCAGGACGGATCGGTGTGATACCCGGTGAGGTGAAGACAAGGTAGGAAGATCTTCAGGGGCTTAGTCTTAGGTTTATTTAAGGGGGGTTTGGGTTAGATTAGGGGTATGTGGGTGGTGGGTTGTAATGTTGGGGGGGGTATTGTATGTGTTTTTTTACAGGCAAAAGAGCTGAATTTCTTGGGGCATGCCCCGCAAAGGGCCCTGTTCAGGGCTAGTAAGGTAAAAGAGTTTTGAACTTTTGTAATTTAGAATAGGGTAGGGCATTTTTTATTTTGGGGGCTTTGTTATTTTATTAGGGGGTTTAGAGTAGGTGTAATTAGTTTAAAATTGTTGTAATATTTTTCTTATGTTTGTAAATATTTTTTAATTTTTTGTAACTTAGTTCTTTTTTATTTTTTGTACTTTAGTTAGTTTATTTCATTGTAGTTATTTGTAGGTATTGTATTTAATTAATTTATTGATAGTGTAGTGTTAGGTGTAATTGTAGGTATTGTATTTAATTAATTTATTGATAGTGTAGTGTTAGGTTTAATTGTAACTTAGGTTAGGATTTATTTTACAGGTAATTTTGTAATTATTTTAACTATTTTAGCTATTAAATAGTTCTTAACTATTTAATAGCTATTGTACCTGGTTAAAATAATTACAAAGTTACCTGTAAAATAAATATTAATCCTAAAATAGCTATAATATAATTATAATTTATATTGTAGCTATATTAGGGTTTATTTTACAGGTAAGTATTTAACTTTAAATAGGAATAATTTATTTAATAAGAGTTAATGTATTTCGTTAGATTTAAATTATATTTAACTTAGTGGGGTGTTAGTGTTAGGGTTAGACTTAGCTTTAGGGGTTAATCCATTTATTAGAATAGCGGCGAGATTCGGTCGGCAGATTAGGGGTTAATAATTGAAGTTAGGTGTTGGCGATGTTAGGGAGGTCAGATTAGGGGTTAATAAATATAATATAGGGGTCGGCGGTGTTAGGGGCAGCAGATTAGGGGTACATAGCTATAATGTAGGAGCGGCTCTTTGCGGTCTGCAGATTAGGGGTAATTATTGTAGGTAGGTGTCGGCGACGTTATGGGGGGCAGGTTAGGGGTTAATAAATATAATATAGGGGTCGGCGGTGTTAGGGGCAGCAGATTAGGGGTACATAGCTATAATGTAGGTGTCGGCTCTTTGCGGTCGGCAGATTAGGGGTTAATTATTGTAGGTAGGTGTCGGCGACGTTGTGGGGGCAGGTTAGGGGTTAATAAATATAATATAGGGGTCGGCAGTGTTAGGGGCAGCAGATTAGGGGTAATAAGTATAACGTAGGTGGCGGTCGGCAGATTAGGGGTTAAAAAAAATTAATCGAGTGTCGGCGATGTGGGGGGGGCCTCGGTTTAGGGGTACATAGGTAGTTTATGGGTGTTAGTGTACTTTAGGACACAGTAGTTAAGAGCTTTATGAACCGGCGTTAGCCCAGAAAGCTCTTAACTACTGACTTTTTTCTGCGGCTGGAGTTTTGTCGTTAGAATTCTAACGCTCACTTCAGCCACGACTCTAAATACCGGAGTTAGAAAGATCCCATTGAAAAGATAGGATACGCAATTGACGTAAGCGGATCTGCGGTATGGAAAAGTCGCGGCTGAAAAGTGAGCGTTAGACCCTTTTTTGAATGACTCCAAATACCGGCGGTAGCCTAAAACCAGCGTTAGGAGCCTCTAACGCTGGTTTTCACGGCTACCGCCAAACTCCAAATCTAGGCCATAAATACTTATGTACACATATATAGAAATATATATAATGTCATACTGCTGCCCCACTCCTCTTAGTCATTTCATCTGGTTGTTGTGTGGTGCACAGCAGGGACATCATAATCGCACGCTGTGCTTGCTCCTCTGCTCATTTACAGTACACCGGTGCTTCCATCTGGGCGTGAGCCTGATCCTATTTAAGGTAATCTCCTTCAGTCTGTAAGTGCCCTAGTATAGGTTTACCTCTGTGTACTCCTGAGTGCTATTTTTTGCTATTTACTATTGTGTTTACTGGACTGCCTATCTGTTACTGAAACCTGCATTGCCTATTCACCATTCTACTGCTTAACCCTTTTGGCACTGAGAAAGATTGGACTGCCTGCTTGTTACTGAAACCTACATTGTTTACCGACTATTCTACTGTTTAACCCTTTTAAAACTCAGAAACATTGGAATGCCTGCTTGTTACTGAATCCTGCATTTCCTAGTGACCATTCCTTTGCTTAATCCTTTGATTCTCAGAAACTTTGGACTGCCTCATCTCACTGAGCACTGCAATTCCTTTAGTGCATTTCTTTTATTTTTGTGTTTCTCAGGGGCACAGTACTGTCTGATTACTTCTGAACCCCACTCAGGCCTGTAACCTGTTCCTCATTAACCCTTGCAGCTTGTGGTATCAACTGTTCCTGTACTTCCTCAATCCTTCAAATTATTATACTTAGTTCTGGGATTTTTCCTTATCGTTCCACTTGATGCTGGGATAAGAAGACTACTGGCCAGGATTGGTCTGATAAGGAAATATTTCACTAACATTACATATAACTGCACTGAAGCCCTTTGCAATTAAGTAGATGAAAACATAATAAAGCATATTTATGCAATATTCATATTTAATAAAGTATTATACTGTGTATTTACTGTAAATATTTCACATTCCGCACTAGAGACCGTGCAATCAGGTTTGCACATGAGTATGGTGTTAAGATTTTTTTCCACTTTTTTTGCTCCATTGACTTCTATGGGGGAGTACGTTATCGCAAAACCAATATTCTAAGTTCGGCTTTTTACTTTCAACTTGTAATACAAGCACTACCCGAAACATGCAAAAACCTTACTTCTAGTGGAGTTAGCGCGCCAGCAGGAGCGTTAAATACCACTTCAAATGTAAACTGGCCCTTCATTTTTTTGTTTAGGGAAAATCAAGCTTTCAAAACTGAGTTCTTGGTATCGGTAAGCCACATGTAAAAGAGAATAGAAAGTTGCGGGCATGAGAGGATATAACGCCCAAGAGATAGTCTGTCCATTCACAATCCTAATTGCTTTAAACATTTAGCCTAATAGGATTGTCTTCATTTCTAGAAACAGGAGTTAACCTCTTAGCATTATCTGACTACACTGAGGAACTTGAGGATAAATGGACCTGTTGCACATCGGTGGAAAATCATTTAGACCCAATGGAGTTCAGGAATAGAGAGAAAAGTTACTCGGCTAGATTTAGAGTTTTGTCGGTAAAGACCCGAAAAGCTAACGCTGGCTTTTTTCTGGCCGCACCATAAAAATAACTCTGGTATTGAGAGTCCACAAAAAGGCTGCGTTAGGCTCCAAAAAAGGAGCGTAGAGCATATTTAACGCAGCTTCAACTCTCGATACCAGAGTTGCTTACGCAAGCTACCAGCCTCAAAAACGTGCTCGTGCACGATTCCCCCATAGAAAACAATGGGGCTGTTTGAGCAAAAAAAAAACCTAACACCTGCAAAAAAGCCGCGTTCAGCTCCTAACGCAGCCCCATTGTTTGCTATGCGGAAACACTTCCTACGTCTGCACCTAACACTCTAACATGTACCCCGAGTCTAAACACCCCTAGCCTTACACTTATTAACCCCTAATCTGCCGCCCCCGCTATCGCTGACACCTGCATATTATTATTAACCCCTAATCTGCCGCTCCGTAAACCGCTGCTACTTACATTATCCCTATGTACCCCTAATCTGCTGCCCTAACATCGCCGACCCCTATATTATATTTATTAACCCCTAATCTGCCCCCCACAACGTCGCCTCCACCTGCCTACACTTATTAACCCCTAATCTGCCGAGCGGACCTGAGTGCTACTATAATAAAGTTATTAACCCCTAATCCGCCTCACTAACCCTATAATAAATAGTATTAACCCCTAATCTGCCCTCCCTAACATCGCCGACACCTAACTTCAATTATTAACCCCTAATCTGCCAACTGGAGCTCACCGCTATTCTAATAAATGTATTAACCCCTAAAGCTAAGTCTAACCCTAACACTAACAACCCCCTAAGTTAAATATAATTTACATCTAACGAAATTAATTATCTCTTATTAAATAAATTATTCCTATTTAAAGCTAAATACTTACCTGTAAAATAAATCCTAATATAGCTACAACATAAATTATAATTATATTATAGCTATTTTAGGGTTTATATTTATTTTACAGGTAACTTTGTAATTATTTTAACCAGGTACAATAGCTATTAAATAGTTAAGAACTATTTAATAGTTACCTAGTTAAAATAATTACAAAATTACCTGTAAAATAAATCCTAACCTAAGTTACAATTAAACCTAACACTACACTATAATTAAATTAATTAAATAAAATACCTACAATTATCTACAATTAAACCTAACACTACACTATCATTAAATTAATTAAATAAAATACCTACAATTTTCTACAATTAAACCTAACACTACACTATCAATACATTAATTAAATACAATATCTACAAATAACTACAATGGAATAAACTAACTAAAGTACAAAAAATAAAAAAGAACTAAGTTACAAAAAATAAAAAAATATTTACAAACATAAAGAAAATCTTACAACAATTTTAAACTAATTACACCTACTCTAAGCCCCCTAATAAAATAACAAAGCCCCCCAAAATAAAAAATGCCCTACCCTATTCTAAATTACTAAAGTTCAAAGCTCTTTTACCTTACCAGCCCTGAACAGGGCCCTTTGCGGGGCATGCCCCAAGAAGTTCAGCTCTTTTGCCTGTAAAAAAAAACATACAATACCCCCCCCAACATTACAACCCACCACCCACATACCCCTAATCTAACCCAAACCCCCCTTAAATAAACCTAACACTAAGCCCCTGAAGATCATCCTACCTTGTCTTCACCTCACCGGGTATCACCGATCTGTCCTGGCTCCGATATCTTCATCCAACCCAAGCGGGGGCTAGACATCCACTGAAGAAGTCCAGAAGAGGGTCCAAAGTCTTCATCCTATCCGGGAAGAAGAGTAGATCCGGACCGGCAACCATCATATTCCAAGCGGCATCTTCTATCTTCATCCAATGAGGACCGGCTCCATCCTGAAGACCTCCACCGCGGACCCATCTTCATTTGGCGACGTCCAACTGAAGAATGACGGTTCCTTTAAGGGACGTCATCCAAGATGGCGTCCCTCGAATTCCGATTGGCTGATAGGATTCTATCAGCCAATCGGAATTAAGGTAGGAATATTCTGATTGGCTGATGGAATCAGCCAATCAGAATCAAGTTCAATCCGATTGGCTGATCCAATCAGCCAATCAGATTGAGCTCGCATTCTATTGGCTGTTCCGATCATTGGCTGTTCCGATGATCTTCAGGGGCTTAGTGTTAGGTTTATTTAAGGGGGGTTTGGGTTAGATTAGGGGTATGTGGGTGGTGGGTTGTAATGTTGGGGGGGTATTGTATTTTTTTTTTTACAGGCAAAAGAGCTGAACTTCTTGGGGCATGCCCCGCAAAGGGCCCTGTTCAGGGCTGGTAAGGTAAAAGAGCTTTGAACTTTAGTAATTTAGAATAGGGTAGGGCATTTTTTTATTTTTGGGGAGCTTTGTTATTTTATTAGGGGGCTTAGAGTAGGTGTAATTAGTTTAAAATTGTTGTAATATTTTTCTTATGTTTGTAAATATTTTTTTATTTTTTGTAACTTAGTTCTTTTTTATTTTTTGTTCTTTAGTTAGTTTATTTCATTGTAGTTATTTGTAGGTATTGTATTTAATTTATTTATTGATAGTGTAGTGTTAGGTTTAATTGTAGGTAATTGTAGGTATTTTATTTAAGGTTAGGATTTATTTTACAGGTAAATTTGTAATTATTTTAACTATTTTAGCTATTAAATAGTTCTTAACTATTTAATAGCTATTGTACCTGGTTAAAATAAATACAAAGTTACCTGTAAAATAAATATTAATCCTAAAATAGCTATAATATAATTATAATTTATATTGTAGCTATTTTAGGGTTTATTTTACAGGTAAGTATTTAGCTTTAAATAGGAATAATTTATTTAATAAGAGTGAATTAATTTTGTTAGATTAAAATTATATTTAACTTAGGGGGTGTTAGTGTTAGGGTTAGACTTAGTTTTAGGGGTTAATACATTTATTAGAATAGCGGCGAGATTCGGTCGGCAGATTAGGGGTTAATAATTGAAGTTAGGTGTCGGCGATGTTAGGGAGGGCAGGTTAGGGGTTAATAAATATAATATAGGGGTCGGCGGTGTTAGGGGCAGCAGATTAGGGGTACATAAGTATAACGTAGGTGGCAGCGCTTTGCGGTCGGCAGATTAGGGGTTAATTATTGTAGGTAGCTGGCTGCGACGTTGTGGGGGGCAGGTGGGGGGACCTCGGTTTAGGGGTACATAGGTAGTTTATGGGTGTTAGTGTACTTTAGAGTACAGTAGTTAAGAGCTTTATGAACCGGCGTTAGCCCAGAAAGCTCTTAACTACTGACTTTTTTCCTGCGGCTGGAGTTTTGTCGTTAGATTTCTAACGCTCACTTCAGACACGACTCTAAATACCGGAGTTAGAAAAATCCCATTGAAAAGATAGGATACGCAATTTACGTAAGGGGATCTGCGGTATGGAAAAGTTGCGGCTGAAAAGTGAGCGTTAGACCCTATTTTGAGTGACTCCAAATACCGGAGGTAGCCTAAAACCAGCGTTAGGAGCCTCTAACGCTGGTTTTCACGGCTAACGCCAAACTCTAAATCTAGGCCACTGTTTTTTAATATTTGTAAGTATTTTGATGTAAATTTAGGGGACTAGGTGCTAGAAATTATTTTGATGGGTGAGAGGATCATGTAGGAGAATAGGTTACTGATAAGTGTTCATGCAGAGAACTTCACTGGGGAGATTAACAATGGGATAAAATTGGGTTGATGTGGAAGGTTTGCATTGGAATAGGGTAAGGGTTAAATCAATAGCTAATAGCAGAAGTTGTTTTTCAAAGGGACATACACCACCTTGTAATTTAAAGAGCTTAGTTTAGTGTTAATAAAGTATTCAAAAAAGTAACAGCCTTCTTCATGTAAAATATTACATAAACCCTTAATGGCAAATCCATGACAATGTTCAAAATTAAGGACCATACCTTCTCCCATTATGTACACTGTCAAAAGTCCCCTGTGTAATGCCACAACAATGAGTAATTTAACTCCACTTTATAATCTTCATTCAACCTTTAAGCTCTAATAATGCAGTCCATTATTCCCTCATCAGGGTACAAGTGTCTTATCCTCCAAATATGTGGTCTACCTTTAACCACTGCTGGACCTCTCACCTCTTTCCACCCCAGGTGGCTGCTACACTGCAAGCAGCATGCAAAGTGGTGACATCATCAGGGGGAGGGATGGTCCCATTCCATATCTGTAGTAGAATAGTGAGAGCAACACCCAGTTGGTCATATGTAAGTAATGAAAGGAAAACTTCTTGCTCTCATAAAAAAATATATTTTATTAATCTAAGGTAAAACAGGAGTTGCATTCACAACATGCCCCACATTCAAAGCGTAAGGGTTAACTGACTTACATAGTTCAGCGGTCAGCCATAATCATAGGGGCATATGTATCAAGCTCCGTATGGAGTTTGATGCCCCGTGTTTCTGGCGAGTCATCAGACTCGCCAGAAACAGCAATTATGAAGCAGCTGTCACAAAGACCGATTCTCCATAACCTGTCTACCTGCTCTGAGCAGGCGGACAGACATCGCCGCAATTCAACCCGATCGAGTACAATTGGGTTGATAGACACCCCCCTGCTGGTGGCCCATTGGTCGTGAGCCTGCAGGGGGCGGCATTGCACCAGCAGCTCTTGTGAGCTGCTGGTGCAATGCTGAATACGGCGAGCGTATTGCTCGCCGTATTCAGCGATGTCTGTCGGACCTGGTCCACATTGTCGGATTAGGTCTGACAGACATTGATAACTAGAGGCCATAGCCTCAAGTGCAACACCAAACACCTTGTTTAAAAAGGAAGAAACTCCATCCCATTGGTTAAAATTGCCACGCCTTTCAAAGTATAACAAATATTATACACCCTTATACATCACATTAGTATACCCAATAGTCTTTACATGATATTAATCAAAGTTTAACAATTTGTTTGTGAACATGTCTGTACAGTCTATTAATACAATAAATATTTTGCAATGTAAAATTCTTAAAAAATTATATTCTATAAAGTCTATACTAAATCATCAACATTAGCATTATTAATCATTTGGATATTTTTTTTCTTTTTTAATGTCTTTTTCCCCTATGGATTAAATCTGATGAAGAAAGAAGAGAGGTCTTCAGATGGTGAGTAACAAAAACTTGTTATTGATGTATACTGATGTTTTATTGCTTGTTTACTTTGTTGTTGTATTGTTGTTGGCTTTTATTTTAATGTGTGTTTACTCTATTGTTGTTGTGTTGTTTTGGGTTTTATTTTAATGTTTGTTTACTGTTTTGTTGTTGTATTGTTGTTGACTTTTATTTTAATGTTTGTTTACTGAGTTGTTGTTGTATTGCTGCTGACTTTTATTTTCATGTTTGTTTGCTGTTTTGTTGTTGTATTGTTGTTTACTTTTATTTGAATGTTTGTTTACTGTGTTGTTTATGTATTGTTGTTGGCTTTTGGTTAAATGTTTGTTTATTTTGTTGTTCTTGCATTATTGTGTTTTTTTTTTTATTTTTGTTTATTGTGTTGCTTTTGTATTGTTTTGGGGTTTTGGTTTCAAGTTTGTTTATTTTGTTGTTTTTGTATTTTTGTGGGGTTTTGGTTTCATGTTTGTTTACTTTGTTGTGTTTTAATGTTGTGGATTTTTGGTTTTGTTTATATGTTGGTGTTGTTTAGTTTTGTGACTTATGTAGCTTTCAAGGGTTAGTTATGTAGTGGGGTTAGGTTGTGTTGGGGGTTATGGTATTTTAGGGGTTAATAGTGTAGTTGGATTATGTTGTGTTGGGGGTTATGGTGCTTTAGGGGTTAATAGTGTAGTGGGTTAGGTTGTGTTGGAGTAATGATGCTTTATGGGTTAATAGTGTAGAAGTGTTTGGTTACATTGTGGTTATGGTGCTCTAGAGGTTAATAGTGTAGTGGGGTTAGGTTGCATTGGAGGTTATGGCACTTTAAGGGCTAATAGTGTATTGGGGTTAGGTTGTGTTGGGGGTTATGATACTTTAGGGGTTATAGTGTAGGGCTGTGTAGCGGTTTTATTAAGTTAGTCTTTTTGCATTAAAAGTATAAGAAACATAGCTTTCATTAATACATTCCTTCTTTAATCTTTTAATTTGTTTAGACTGCCATTCGTTTATTCAGTTGTGTACCAAAAGCACGAATTAGACAATGCACATATGTAAAATGTGTAAAAGGATCATTTAATTACAATGTAAGTGGCGATTCTACATTGAAAATATTGCCAGAATCGTCACCCACTGAGATTTATAGTAAAACGCCTGTTAGCGAAATTGCCTTCAAACACTGATTTCAGATTTTTTTTATATTTTGCCAGCAATCTCGATCCTAAGACAGATCCCTTTTGAATATATTGCCACTTTAGGGATGTTTGATCATTATGGCTTAAATTCTATAAGACAAAGGGTGGAACCTGGAAGTCCCAGAGAGATAAGAGATACCTTCCATAGAAAGTAATGAGGCTCTCTGGGATGCATAATTTTACAGGGGAGGGATAAGTTAACAGGAAAACAACTGGGGCTTGTATAAAGTCTCAATTTGCAGCAAATACAAATTAAGCTAAAATGTTTTCACTACAATTTAACTTGTTTTTGCTACTAGTTTCATACATTTTAATTTCTGTCAGTTAAATAAGTGTATTGTGAATTTTGAGCAAACTTCACCTGCATACAGCTGCCAAGATAATTAATTGAGACCAGCTTGTTTAAAATGCTTACAGAATTTCATAAGAATTGAGAGAGAGCTTCAGACATACCCTGGAAACTCCCCTGTTTAGCCCAAGGAACTCCCCCTGTCTCTCCCACTTCCTGTGTTTTATTTTACAATAGAGAAAATACAAAGTGCAATGTAATTTGTAAAAGATACACAAAAATATTCAAAATATGATCTTAATTAACACCAAAATTTTCAATACATAATCAGACTTGCTGGATCTTATGGGAAAATCATTAAAATAGGAAATAGAAAGTGAAATTCTTAAATATAATAATACTGAAAGGAACTAATCTGAAGTTTAAAGTAAAAACATGATATAAGAGTTACAATTATACTTTGTGCATTGTATTTTATATCATTCAGGGATATTATACTGGGCTTGTTACTCCTTCACATACAGAAATGAAGAGAACACCCCTTAGACAGGTATAGCAAAAGTTGTCTTTCTAGAATCTTGTGAGAGATCTCGCAGTGCTGTAGGGTTCTGTACTTTTTAATTTATAATTCAGTGAGTTCAACCCTGTGAAGTCTGCACTACAATTTCTCTCCAAGCAGGAGAATCTCTTATCATCAGGTCCTTAAAGGGACATTCCAGTCAAAATTTAAATGCACATAGATTAATTACATCTTTGAATAGAAAGATATTTGCAATATACATGTATTAGTAAAAATGCTTCAAGTAAAAGTTATCACTGTTTTAGTGTTAACATTTTTCTCTGCACGTGCATGCCAAGCATAGCTAGAAATTGTCACTGCACCCACGTTTTAAATAAGGTAGCTGCTCAGATCATCACTGGGGCTTGTATCATGTTAGTTATTAATAAATTGAGTCATTACCAGATGGTACAAGCACCTTAGGCTCTCTGAGCAAGTGCTGTGTTTAAAATGCAGGTGCACGGTGCATATTTAAATACACTTTTGTAACAGCTATAGTTTTTATTAGAAGCATTTTTGCTAATGCATGTATATTACAAAATTGCTTCTGTTCAATACAGAAATGCACCCATGTGGTTTTAGATTTTGGCTGGAATATTTCTTTAAAGTTACCAGTAATTGTTTCAATATTTGAACAATATTTGAACAAGTAATGCAATTTTTAAAAGTACTTCTGCATATTATTCTCAGCCAATCTTTGATATGAATACATAGAGGCCTATTTAACAACCGTCTTGCGGACCTGATCCGACAGTGCGGATCAGGTCCGCAAGACTTCGTTGAATGCGGAGAGCAATACGCTCTCCGTATTCAGCATTGCACCAGCAGCTCACAAGAGCTGCTGGTGCAACGCTGCCCCCTGCAGACTCGCAGCCAATGGGCTGCCAGTAGGGAGGTGTCAATCAACCCGATCGGGTTGAATTGTGCCGATTCCTGTCCGCCTGCGGACAGGGTTATTGAGCAGCGGTCTTTAGACCGCTGCTTCATAACTGCTGTTTCTGGCGAGTCTGAAGACTCGCCAGAAACACGGGCCCACAAGCTGCATACGGAGCTTGATAAATGGGCCACATAGTTCTGTCTTACATTTATTTACTGTTTAATGTCCCTTTATTTTATACTGAGAACAGTGTCTTTTTAACCTGGCTTGCTTGCATTAGTTCCACAAATGTAATTGTCATGCAGGTCATTCATGAGGTTCTATTTTTTTAGGAGTTAAAGGGCCACTAAACCCAAAATCTTTCTTTCATGATTCAGATAGAGAATATAAATAAAAACAACATTACAATTTACTTCCATTATTTATTTTGCTTCATTTTTTTAAATATCCTTAGTTGAAGAAAAAGCAATGCACATGGTGAGCCAATCACACGAGGCTTCTATGTGCAGCAACCAATCAGCAGCTAGTGAGCATATCTAGATATGCTTTTCATCAAAGAATATCAAGAAAATAAAACAAATTAGATAATATAAGTAAATTAGAAAGATGTTTAAAATTGTATTCTCTTTCTAAATCATAAAAGAAAAAATGTGGGTGGCATGTCCCTTTAACTGACCACCCCTCTTGTTATGAATACGTGAATTAGATTATATTCCAGTCCTATACTGTTCAACAATACTGTATGGCTATCATAAATGTTTCACAGTCAACATTTGTCAAAGGATTGTGTGATGCTATTTGCTCATTATCTTCAAAATCTTTTCTCAAACATTACCTTTGAAAAGTTGGCAGGCATCCTGTTACTGACTTGAATTCTCTAATCAAAGATGATTACAAATGACACAGATGCAAACAAAGATATATCAAAATAAATGTAAAAATATTTTTTTTTGCCACGCATGAAGTAATGGATGTCCAATTGTTCATAATCGTGTTAAATTTATTTAGAATCAATTAAATGGTATTTATACGTCTCATCATTTAAACATATGGGCTTAGATTACAAGAGCATAATCAATAGCTCCGGGTGTGCTATCTTGCGTTAGGCTTTACGCAAAGAATAGCACTCAAGCTGGTAGTACAAGGGAATGGTTAAAAATGTAAACCGAAACATCTTAATATGAGAATGCTCACCAGTACTTCTATTTCGCTGGTGGGATGTGGGTGTGTATGAAAGGGTCTCTCTAATCCCAGCATAAATATCTAACATTTTTCACCCTAAAGATCTTTCTGTTTTTTCTTGCAAACTAAAAGGATGTGAGTTGTGACAAAATATGCAAAATACTTTGTATCCTAAAAGAAAGACACATGTATATGAAAAGAAAGGCGATTGCAAGATGCTGTATGCAGAAATCAGCTTAATGTGATTGGTTTTTGATGCAGGATTTAATTTTTAAAGTGTGCCCCCTTCTCACTACTAACTTTGCTCTACCCAGTGAAGCTTCTCATTCCAGCAAGCTCAATTAATTTCTATACAAGGTTTCTCGCCACCAGCATGAACGGATAATTTTTTTGTTTTAGATAATTCAATGAGGGCAGCCTCTGCAAGGGTCGGCGAGAAAAACCAAGTCGGAACCTGCAAAGTTTATATCATTGGCCCCTTAGTGTGAACTATACATTTTGGGCTAGATTGCAAGTGGTGTGCAAATGGTTGCACACAAGCAATATCAAGTTGTTACACTCAATGGAAATAGCACTTGAATTACAAGTTACAAAAAAAACTTTGTGTGTTGTGCGGCATGATGCGTCAAGTCAAATCCTGACTTGATGTGCTCGTGCACGTATTCCCCCATAGACATCAATGGAGAAAAAGTGTTAGAGAAAAACTAGTACCTGCGATTGCAGAATAGTGATCGCTATAACACATTCCCCATTGATGTCTATTGAGACAAGAAGGTTATGTATATATCTAAAACCCTAAAATAAACCCCTAGTCTAAATACCCTTAATTCGCCACCCCCAACATCACCAACACTAAATAAAGATATTAACCCCTAATCCACAACCCCCGCATCGCCAACATAACAATAAAACTATTAACTCCAAATCTGCCGCCAACCGCATCGCTAACACCTAAATAAAACTATAAACCCCTAATCCGCCATCCCCGCATCGCAAATACTAAAATAAACCTATTAACCCCTTATCCGAGGCCCCCGCATCACAAATACTAAACTAAACCTATTAACCCCTAATCCACCGCCCACCCGCATCGCTAACACCTAAATAAAACTATTAACCCCTAATCTACCGCCCCCAGCATTGCAAATACTAAACTAAACCTATTAACCCCTAACCACCAGACAACCACATTGCGACTACCTTAATTAAACTATTAACCCCTTAACCTAACACCCCCCTAACTTTAAATTAAACTTACAATATAACTACTTTAAAATAAATAAAAACTTACCGGTGAAATAAATAAAACCTATGCTTAAACTATAAATACATCTAACATTACTATTTTAAAAAAATAAAATATAACAAAAATAAAAAAAACTAAATTACAAAATTAAAAAATCCTAACACTACGAAAATAAAACAAACCTAACATTACAAAAAATAACAAACTCTAAAATGATGAAAAATAAAAAAAAAATAAGATTACAGAAAATAAACTAAATTATCTAAAATAAAAAAATTAAACCTAATCTAATACCCCTATAAAAACAAGTTAGCAGGTGTTAGGTTTAGGGGTTTATAGTTTAATTTAGTTTGTCACAATGTGGGGGGCTAGCATTTTAGCGGTTAATAGGTTTATTTTAGTAGTAGCGATGTGGGGGGTTGGTGGTTTAGGGGTTATAGGTTTATTTTAGTAGCAGCGATGTGGGGGGTCGGCGGTTTAAGGGCTAATACTTTAATTTAGTGTTGGCGATGTGGATGGGAGGCAGATTAGGGTTTAATACTTTAATTTGGTGCTGGCAATGTGGGTGGGTGGCTGGTTAGGGTTTAATAGGTTTAATTAGTGTTGGCGATGTGGGTGAGCGGCAGATTAGGGGTTAATATGTTTATTATAGTATTTGCAATGCGGGCGGTTTAGGGGTTAATAGGTAGTTTATTGGTGTAAGTGTACTTTGTATGAGTTTTGTGAAACATTTAAGTTTTGCAAATCCATAAACACTGGTCTTTGATTGCGGAATGAATCGTTGCTGTATAAGCTATAATGGTAGCGGAATAGCCGTAGCGCACAACTTGTAATACAGGTGAGCTGAACATTCCCCACACAAAGGCCATTTTTTGAGGTCGGAATGGATCGTTGCGGTATAGCTAAAACGCTAGCTGTGTAGCCATACCGCGCGACTTTCTAATACGGGTGAGCTGATTATTCCGCTCGCAAAATCCAATTTATATATATATATATATATATATATATATATAAAGAGAGCATCATGGATAAACCACAACTAATGTAAAGTGCTCAAAACCGGAGTACGAATATGATATTGCACGAAAATCATAAGCATATCATAATAAACAAACAGAAATATTTCCTATACATACATATGTTAGTGGAGTTGAAAATAGTAATATATTAGTACAAAAACTGTGCTGCTTATGTTTTTAAAAAAATGGTATCTCTCACACACTTTTTGTTAGAATAAAACTCAAATACAAGAAAAAAACATATATATGATCGCACAGGCATATACAAAAAACATATATATTAGCAATCCGAAGTACATAGTAAAAAAACAATTGAACGTAATTAAAAAATTATTAAAAGTCCAATACTCGTGATCTCACAGATGTAAAGCCCCATCACCCATCACTTCTATATACAGTCATGAACAAAAATATTGGCACCCCTGCATTTCTATCAGATAATGCACCACTTCTCCCAGAAAATTGTTGCAATTACAAATGTTTAGGTATTATTATTTTTATTTATTTTTTTTTCTATTGGTATGACACAAAAAAGTGGAGTGAAAAAAGCCAAATCTGACACATTTCACACACAACTCCAAAAATGGATTGAACAAAATTATTTGCACCCATAATTTAATATTTGGTAGCACACCCCTTGGAAAAAATAACTGAAATCAATCACTTCCATCAATAAGTTTCTTACATCTCTGTACTGGAATTTTGGACCACTCTTCTTTCAGCAACTGCTCCAGGTCTCTCATATTGGAAGGGTTCCTTTTCCCAAATGCTGTTTTGAGATCTTTCCACAGGTGCTCTATGGGATTGAGATCTGGACTAAGTGTTGGTCAGTTCAGTACGTTCCAGCTCTTTGTCTTAAACTATTTCTGGGTGCTTTTTGATGTATGCTTTGGGTCATGGTCCTGCTGTAAGACCCATGACCTCTGATAGAGACTCAACTTTCTGACACTGTGCCCTACATTGCACCACAGAATTCTTTGGTAGCCTTCAGATTTTATAATGCCATGCACACAGTCAAGACATACAGTGCCTGAAGCAGCAAAGCAACGACAAAACATCAGTGATCCTCCACCATGTTTGACTGTAGGGACTGTATTCTTTTATTTAAAAAAATCATTTATTTTTCTAAAAACAAAAAAGCTAAAAAAAGCTGTAATTATGTTTAGTCTGTCTATAGCACATTCTCCCAAAAGGAGTTTGCCTTCCTCGGGTAAGTTTTGGCAAAACTCCAATCCAGCTTTTTTATGTTTCTGTGTCAGCAGTGGGTCCTCATGGGTCTCCTACCATAGTGTCCCTTTTCATTCAGATGGAGATGTAAAGTGAGAGTTGACACATTTGTACCTTGTGTCTGAAGGTCAATTTTTCTCTTTTGGCCACGTCCAGGGAGATTAGCTACAATGCCATGGCTGTAAACTTCTTGACAATGTTGTGCGCAGTGGACACAGGAACATTAAGATCTCTGGAGATGGACTTGTAACCTTTAGATTGTCCATTATTTTCCACAATTTTTTTTTCTGATATCCTTAGACAATTCTTTGCTGCTCTTTCTCTTATCCATGCTCAGTGTGGCACACAGAGACACACAACAGAAGGGTTGAGTCAATTTTTCCCCATTTTAATTGATTGCCGGTGTGATTTCTATATTATCAGCACATGTTCATTGATAAAGGTGAGTTTAATTAAAAATTACAAGAGCATCACAAATTTGGAATGCAATTATTTCTTACAATTTTGAAAAGGTGCCAATAATTTTGTCCAGCACATTTTTGAAGTTTTTTTGTGGAATGTGTCTAATTTGGCTTTTTTTCTCTATTTTTTTGTGTCATACCAATACAAACAAAAGAAATAAACATAAGAATGCCTAAACATTTGCAACAATTTTCTGGGCAAAGTGGTGCATTATCTGACAGAAATGCAGGGGTGCCAATATTTTGGGCTATGACTGTATATGGCTGTGAGGCTTCTACCACGTATTGCAAGTAGAAGTAGATATCCACTTGTATCAGGAGCCTGATAACCAGTCTGTGCTTACAGAAGCTACTCAATCTCACATCAGACCTGAATTCTCTGGATGTAAATATCAGAATTCGGTTATGCTCATTGACTGAGGGATGACAATATAGTCATATTAATCTTGGCAAGATGTAAGCAATTATATGTACACAAATAGGTAATAAGAGAGTAAAGCAATGAAAACTGTCTAGGTATGCTGCTGGTAGTAAATGAGACAGATCAGCAATGATAATGCAAACTGAGTAAATTGAGGATACAGTTCATATATGTTCACAGGTGGGTAGTTTGCAGGAAGCAACAGTTCATATATGTACACAAGTGAGTAGTTTGCAGGAAGTAACAGTTCATATGTATATACACAGGTGGGTAGTTTGCAGGAAGCAACAGTTCATATATGTACACAGGTGAGTAGTTTGCAGGAAGTAACAGTTCATATATATATATACACAGGAGGTTAGTTTGCAGAGTGATAGTTCATATATATATGTATATACACACATTGATAGATTGCACAAAACAACAGTTAATGTATATGTATATCCAGGTAGATGGTTTGCACAGAGCAGCAATTCATATGAATATATACAGGTGGTATGTTTGTAGAGTGTAACAGTTAATATAAGTGCACAGGTGGGTCGTTTGCAGGAAACAGCAGGCAAACATAAACACAGCCCAATCAGACAGACGATGGATATAAGCAGATGTATGAGGCGATAGGAAAGTTATTTGCAAGCAGTTAGTAGTAATAACAGAATGATTACAAGTGGATAGTGATTACTGTGATACAGAGTTACCATATGCCACAAGCAGCAGGGCTGCAACGAGAGCGTCCGGAGCTGCAATTCAGAGGAGGCTGGATGACGTCACTGGGTTGAGCTCGTGAGCAGGGAGAGCGGGGAGACCAACACAGAAGTTAGCCGGTTGGGAGAAGAGGACTCCAAGCCTTGTCCAGGGTGAGAGAGACCGAGGGCTTGCAGGGGTCTCCTAAGGATGTAGGCAGGAAAATAGTGATGAGCTCCGGTTGTAGGAGTGTAGGCGTATACCAACAGGGCTAGAAGCGGAAGTAGCAAGTAGCCTGCAAAACTTAATTACCTAGCACTGTATGTTGATAGGAGGGGCCATAAATAGGGCTCAGATCGTATGCCTTAAAGGGACAGAGCTTAGATGCATGACAGGACACCCCCCTCAAGGATCCACTCCAAGGATCAGGGTTTAGGGCAATCGGGATGACGCCTATGGAATTGGGAGACCAGACGGGGAGCTATCAAGTAGATATATGGTTCCCAAGAATCCTCATCATCACCAAACCCCTTCCAATGAACAAAATACTGTAAGGAGGACTTGACATAAAGAGAGTCCAGAATAGAGTCAACTTCATATTCCAAGTCATCCGAGGGGAATACAGAGAGTGGAGTGGGAGTAGTCTTGTTTATCACTGGGTGATAGGGTTTGAGAAGGGAGACATGAAAGGTGTGATGACACCGTTATGAAGGTGGGAGTTGAAGAGTAACTGCATTTTAATTTATAACTGTCACAATCGGAAAAGGTCCAACAAAAAAAGCAGCAAGTTTCTTACTCAGTATTTGTAGTTTTAGATACTTGATGAAAAGCCGTACCAGATCCCCAGGTTTATAATCAGGAGCTGGGGTTCTCCTGAGATCGTAGTATGCTTTTTGTTTGGACTGGGCATCATGTAAAACTTATTTGAGAGCGGTAAAACCTTCTGCAATGGAATTGATGGTGTCATCAACAAGAGGAGATGAAGTGTGTGTGCGATGCAATAGTTGGTAAGAAAGATGAAATTCATAACTTACATAAAAAGGAGTGAGTTTGCTGGAAGCATTGACAGTGTTGTTAAAAGTGAATTCTGCTGTTGGTAACAAGGTGAGCCAGTTATCTTGTTGACTAGTGCAAAAACAGCGGAGGTACTGCTCCAAGGTCTGGTTAGCTCGCTCTGTCTGCCCATTAGTCTGGGGGTGGAAAGCTGTGGAAAGCCTTCTGTCAATTTGTAATGAGAGACAGAGTTGGGACCATAATTTAGACGTGAACTGAGTCCCCTTATCAGTGGTTATGGACTCAGGAAGACCATGGAGTTTCACAATATGGTTGAGGAAGAGATGAGCAGTAATGAATAATGGATATGCCCAGGCGCCTACCAAACGGAGGCAGGTACTAAACGTGCAAGTTTATATGATATTAAAAATTCAATTTAATACATATAAAACAATAACAATAATTTACAGATATGACAGTGGTATAAAAACTCTTAAATTCATAGATCCATGACACCTTAACATGAATTGTAAATAAAATCAATACAAAGAATGGATAAAAATATTAAAAACAAATGATGGGACACCACAATGGATGTAAACAACTGGTAAGTGTGAACAATACAAATGGTTGATTGTGTATCCTTGGTAGGGAAGTCTTATGTGTCCTTTAGATAAATGAACTGAGATACTGTGATAATCCAAAGGAAAAATTGCATAAAAAATTGATGATATACCCTGAAGTAAAAAATGTGACCATGGATTAAAAATTTAAAAATGTAGGTGAAAAAAATGAAGTGAAAAAAATGAAGATGGTCAAAAAGTCTGTGTGCCAAAAATTATAGTGTAAAATCCGTGTATCAAAAAATAATAATGTGAACCAGGGGTGAAAATCCTGCAAAAAACATATAATTGAAAAAAGTGTCCGATTCAGCAAATTCAAAGTGCAACAACTGGGTGATGAAAAAGTCTAGAGCAATGGCAAACAATAAACTTATCAAACTTGATAGAAGCAAAAATCACAAGAATGGATAGGTTGGGATTGGGGGACAAATTACGATCTCCTCCTGGGGAAAGAAAACATTATAGTGTAGCTTGTATAACAAGGAAATATATATATGAAATAAGGCTTACCAGTGTCTACGCGTTTCGGCCCGTGATAGGCCTTTCTCAAGACTGGTTTGTGAATGCTAAATGGTTGCCTTATAAAGGGATCTTGACCCCTTGTTTAGGGATTGATTACTTCCGTTTTTTTGTGTGTTTCCGGTTTTCGTCTATGATCAAATTACTCACAAAATACAATCTTTATTCGCTTATTAGGTGAAACTTTCTTCATAATGCAATAAAGATATGATAAAAATGTGAGATATATAATGTAATTTATACTGCAAGGCCAAGTGTATTTAGTAGCCTTGGCTCCGTGTGGATCGTGACATCACTTCCGGTAAGAGTCTCAGTAATCAGATCGTATTTGCGACCTTGTTTAACTTTGTGTTCCAAATTCTGAGCACCATCTATTTTAACTATGGTATCGGTTTGTTAATTCATGAAAGAAATACATTATATATATATTATATATATTTTTAGGTTTTCCGTAAAACGGCCACTCTGATTGGTCGTGACGTCACGTTGGAATGCGCCTATTGAGTGGGCAATCAGACGTTACGTGTAGTCGTATTTCCATGAAGCCAAACTGATTGGCCCAATTGTAGGTGTCGTCACTTTTCTGTGTATCTATTGGCCGTGGTATGAACTGTCAGATTGATTGTCCTAAATCCTTAATACAGAGCCGATCGTACCTTAAGTGAAATCGTCTATATAATTAGGTTAAGTAAAGTTGTCTATTTCAATCGATCTGGAGTAAAAATAATGGATAGTATAGAGAGAGGAATCCGCTTTTGAGTGGGCAATAGGACGTTGCGTTTAGCCATATTTCAATGAAACCAAACTGATTGGCTCAATTGTGGGTGTTGTCACTATTCTGTGTCTCTATTGGAAGTAGTATGAACTGTCAGATTGATTATCCTAAATCCTTAGTACTAAGCCAATCGTACCTTAAATTAAATTGTCTGTTTGATTGGGTTAGATTAAGTCGTCCATTCAAAACGGTCTGGAGTGAGAGTGGTAGGGAGTGTGAAGAGAAGAATGAATCACAAATTGTTTAGCTCATGGTATAATAACTTACGGCTAGATTTAGAGTTGGGCGGTAGCCGTCAAAACCAGCGTTAGAGGCTCCTAACGCTGGTTTTTACCGTCCTCTTGTATTTGGAGTCAGTCAGGAAAGGGTCTAACGCTCACTTTGCAGCCACAACTTTTCCATACCGCAGATCCCCCTACACCATTTGCGTATCCTATCTTTTCAATGGGATCTTTCTAACGCCGGTATTTAGAGTCGTGGCTGAAGTGAGCGTTAGAAATCTAACGACAAAACTCCAGCCGCAGAAAAAAGTCAGTAGTTAAGAGCTTTCTGGGCTAACGCCGGTTTATAAAGCTCTTAACTACTGTGCTCTAAAGTACACTAACACCCATAAACTACCTATGTACCCCTAAACCGAGGTCCCCCCACATCGCTGCTACTCTATTAAAATGTTTAAACCCCTAATCTGCCGACCGCACACCGCTGCCACCTACATTATCCCTATGAACCCCTAATCTGCTGCCCCTAACACCGCCGACCCCTATATTATATTTATTAACCCCTAATCTGCCGCCCCCAACGTCGCCGCCACCTACCTACAATTATTAACCCCTAATCTGCCGACCGGAGCTCACCGCTACTATAATAATGTTATTAACCCCTAATCCGCCTCACTCCCACCTCAATAACCCTATAATAAATAGTATTAACCCCTAATCTGCCCTCCCTAACATCGCCGACACCTAACTTCAAGTATTAACCCCTAATCTGCCGACCGGAGCTCACCGCTACTATAATACATTTATTAACCCCTAAAGCTAAGTCTAACCTTAACCCTAACACCCCCCTAAATTAAATATAATTTAAATCTAACAAAATAAATTAACTCTTATTAAATAAATTATTCCTATTTAAAGCTAAATACTTACCTGTAAAATAAACCCTACTATAGCTACAATATAAATTATAATTATATTGTAGCTATTTTAGGATTAATATTTATTTTACAGGCAACTTTGTATTTATTTTAACCAGGTACAATAGCTATTAAATAGTTAATAACTATTTAATAGTTACCTAGTTAAAATAATTACAAAATTTCCTGTAAAATAAATCCTAACCTAAGTTACAATTAAACCTAACACTACACTATCAATAAATTAATTAAATTAAATACCTACAATTATCTACAATTAAACCTAACACTACACTATCAATAAATAAATTAAATAAACTACCTACAATTACCTACAATTAAACCTAACACTACACTATCAATAAATTAATTAAATATAATACCTACAAATAAATACAATGAAATAAACTAACTAAAGTACAAAAAATAAAAAAGAACTAAGTTACAAAAAATAAAAAAATATTTACATACATTAGAAAAATATTACAACAATTTTAAACTAATTACACCTACTCTAAGCCCCCTAATAAAATAACAAAGACCCCCAAAATAAAAAAAATGCCCTACCCTATTCTAAAATTAAAATAGAAAAGCTCTTTTACCTTACCAGCCCTGAAAAGGGCCCTTTGTGGGGCATGCCCCAAAGAATTCAGCTCTTTTGCCTGGAAAAAAAAACATACAATACCCACCCCCCAACATTACAACCCACCACCCACATACCCCTAATCTAACCCAAACCCCCCTTAAATAAACCTAACACTAAGCCCCTGAAGATCTCCCTACCTTGTCTTCACCACAATGGGTCCCGATCTGTCCAGAAGACCCTCCGAAATCTTTATCCAAGCCCAAGCAGGGGCTGAAGAGTGACGTCCATCCTCCGGCTGAAGTCTGGATCCAAGCGGCAAATGAAGAAGTCCATCTTCGGGAAGAAATCTTCATCCTATCCGGGCAGAAGAGGACATCTGGACTGGCAAACATCTTCATCCAAGCCGCATCTTCTATGTTGTTCCATCGGATGACGAGCGGCTGATCTTGAAGACCTCCGGCGCGGATCCATCCTCTTCGTTCGACGTCCAACTGAAGAATGAAGGTTCCTTTAAGGGACGTCATCCAAGATGGCGTCCCTCGAATTCCGATTGGCTGATAGGATTCTATCAGCCAATCGGAATTAAGGTAGGAAAATTCTGTCAATAGAATGCGAGCTCAATCTGATTGGCTGATCCAATCAGCCAATCGGATTGAACTTGAATCTGATTTTTTTTCAGGTTTTTTTTTCAACTCAAATGGCCCCATTGTTTTCTATGGGGGAATCGTGCACGAGCACGTTTTTTTAAGCAGGCCGCGTCCGTAAGCAACGCTGGTATCTAGAGTTGCAGTGGCGGTAAATATGCTCTACGCTCCCTTTGGAGCCTAACGCATCCATTCTGTGAACTCTAAATACCAGCGGTATTTAAAAGGTGCGGGGGGAAAAAAGCATGCATAGCTAACGCACCCCTTAGGCCGCAGAACTCTAAATCTAGCCGTTAGTGTGTATTATTCCATAACTAAATGCTGAAAATTTGGGATCGTCACTGGTAGTAGATTTCTAATATCACTTGAAGAGATTAGATGGTATTAGAACCATCAGTGAAAAAGAGATGCATTCATTTCGTATAAAAAGTTATGTGTGATTAGCTTAGACACGATATGTCCCTTTCACCTTTCACTATGCTATAAAAACAAAGGTGAGCTAGCTGTCAGATGTATGATATTGTTCAGGGACTGTATATGGTTAATCATTCCTCAGGACAATATTCATACTTAGCAATGTAGCCAAACAGAACCTCATACTTTTACCAGAATGCGTGGTTTAGTTTTATAATTATAATTCTCGAGGTGGATTCCTATCCACATAACATAATGTCAAAAACTGCATACTTTGAAACAAGAAGAGGGAATCGATAGGAATATTATACCTATCTTAGAGTAAGAGATAGTGTCTCTTAAAGTTTTCGACATAAGGTAGTGTAAATAATTACAACATAAGATGGTATATCTGGATCATCTTATCGTGTATGTAATATTGTTAACAGACTGTATATACTTAAAGGACTGTACACAGTAATCATATGAAATGCTTAACATTATTACTAAAAACATCATACTTTAGACAGTATGTTTTTAATAGTTATCGCCATGACTTCCTATTCTCATGTTACAGTTTTGGAATTATAGAAAAAGACCAGTAGGGATATGCAGCCATATTTGCTTATATTAGGATAAAGAATATTTTTCTTTCTTTTGAAGTATTCGTCAGAGGACCTATATATGAATCTAAATATAGGGTAGCCCCTATATTACTATAATTGGTGCCCTGTAGATGGTGAAACAGGTTACAATAAATATGTCTCCCCATATTTTATAGGTCAACGAATTCACAACTTTCAGTAGTTTTTACAAGTATTAGCACTTTGTGTTAGCCTAAATTAGGCACTTTTAGATTGTGAGAATAGTGTGGATTTCCTAAAATAATTATAAATATATATAGACTTTCATACTCTATCGGAAGGGGATATTGAGTGAAGTCTCCGATCTCGACTAGTCTAGACAATCATTATTCGGTCTATATCATAATTGATACTTTGATTTAAAACAAGACAACATATTAGTATGGATGGGTAATAGTCTATAGGTATTCGCAAAGGATCTAAACCAACTGTGATGAGACCATGTGGTATTATTGCTTTTTTTCAGGGTAGTAACAGTGATGGAATTTCACCTCTATTTGAAATTAGTTAATCTCTTTTTATTGATTAGAAGTTGACATTTCAGATCTAAATCATATTAAACAAATGCGATAGATCTTCTTTATTATTAAGTCCTTTAGGAAAGAGACAATCAAGATTAAAGATCCATTTGGATTCAGCAGACAGCAGTTTTTTCTCGTAGTTGCCGCCTCTCCAATCCTTCATGACTTTCTGTATCCCCATAAAGGTGAAATCCCTCATATTCCCTTTATATACTGTAGAGAAATGTTTATATAAGGCCGTGTCCATGCTAGATTTTTCTATTAATAGCAAATGCTCTTGGATTCTATCCCTCAAGATTCTTGAGGTTTGGCAAACATATTGTAGACCGCAGGAGCATTGTAACATGTATATAATTCCTTTATCTTGACACCTTATGACTTTGTGGATCTTGTAGGTTTCTTTCGTATTATGACAGATGAACTTTGTAGATTTTCTCCTACTGAGCAGTCTCAGCTGCAGTAGGTAATCGGGGATAAAGTGAGCCATTTTTGAGAAGAGATCAATTACGACTAGTATCGTATCGTGGTTAAAAGAAGGGGGTAATTCAACAATGAAGTCCATGGCTATGATCTGCCAGGGTCTCTGTGCTATAGGCAAGGATAGGAGAAGACCATAGGGACGTGTTTTTTGATGTTTGGAAGTACAACAGATAGAACATGATCTGATGTAGTTGAAAACAAAGTGAATCATTTTAGGCCACCAGAAATCTCGTTGAAGAATCTGTAATGTCTTTTTGACACCAGGGTGTCCAGCTAAAAGTGAGTCGTGAGCTGCTTTATTACTTCGTCCCTGAGAGATGGTGGTATGTACAAATGTTCCTTGAAATATAAGAGTACCTCAGGGGACTTTGTTAGAGGTAATGTGGAGGATGGGGAGTCCTTTTCCTGATGTGTCTTTAAGTAGTCTGATGAATGAGACAACAAAGCAATGAAGCGGTCTTGGGGTATTATGGAAGTAGATGATAGATTGTATGGGGGTTTTGGTTCTCTCCTGGATAGGGCATCTGCCTTCATATTCTTGCTACCTGGTCTATACGTTATAAGAAATTAAACCTGGAAAGGAAAAGACTCCAACGTACTTGTCTGGAACTGAGAGTCTTATTGGTCTTCAAGTACTGTAAATTCCTGTGGTCCGTATAGATTATGATGGGTTGTTGAGTACCCTCTAAAAGGTGTCTCCAGAATTCCAGGGAGGCCTTAATTGAGAGTAGTTCTTTCTCTCCTATGGAGTAATTGTACTCAGCTTTTGTCATAAGCCTAGAAAAGAAAGATATTGGGTGTAAAGGTTCTGACAGAGATTTCTTTTGGGATAGTATAGCTCCTAGGGCACAGTCAGAAGCATCAACTTTGAGGTGATATTGGAGTTTTGGATCTGGAAACTGTAGAATAGGAGCTGTGGTGAATCGAGATTTCAATAGGCTGAAGGCCTGACCGGCTTCTGGAGTCCATTTATATTTATAAGAGTTCTTTGTGAGAGAGGTGGGGGGTTTCACAATGGAGGAAAAACCTTTAATAAACTTCCTGTAGAAGTTGGTGAAGCCAATAAAGGTCTGAACCTCTTTTTTGGATGTTGGAATAGGCCAATTGAGAATAGCTTCTACTTTCTTGGTCTCCATGAGTATTCCAGATGGTGAGATGTTATATCCCAAGAAGGAGATGGAATCACTATTAAATATACACTTTTCACCTTTGGCAAAGAGTGAGTGTTTCCTTAGCCTGGAGAGAACTAAACGCACATGTTGAATGTGGTTTTCCAAGCAATCGGAATAGATAAGGATGTTATCTAAATATATTACCTTACAGACATCTAGAAGATCTCGGAAAACCTCATTCATGAAACACTGAAAGGTGGTAGGGGCATTGCACAGCCCGAATGGCATGACTGTGTACTCGAACAAGCCATACCTTGTTTGAAACGCAGTCAGCCATTCATCTCCTTTCCTCATCCTGACCAGATTATAGGCACCTCGGAGATCCAATTTAGTATATATCTGTGCACCTTGTAACCGCTCAATAAGTTCGGGGATCAAAGGTAAAGGGTACCTGTTCTTCCGATTTCTTTTGTTTAATTCTCTATAGTCGATGATTGTCCGAAAGGGTGTTGTCCTTGTTACGGACGAAGAAGATCCCCGTCCCACTTGGGGAGGTAGAGGGTCTAATGAACCCCTTCTCAAGGTTTTCATCTAAGTACTCCTTAAGTATTTTAAGCTCAGGTTCTGACATCAGGTAAATGTGAACAAAAGGGATCGATGAATTTTGGAGTAATTCAATCTGACAATCATAGGATCTGTGTGGTGGCAGAGTCCATGCCTCTACCTTGTCAAATACATCAGAAAAGTCCCGATAACACTCAGGGATATTGTATTCTGTTAGTTGCATTATATTATGTTTGGTTTTTGGTATGCAAGACTTAGTGCAGTACTCGGAATCGAAGTGGAGTATATTCTTACTTCAAAATATAGTGGGCTGATGAATCTTCAGCCATGGTAAACCTAATATAATAGGGAACAGGGGAGTAGAGATAACCTCAAAGGTTCATGTTTCAACATGAGTAGGAGATAAGGAAAGCTATAGCGGTGTAGTGTTGTGTGTTATAGGCCCTGAATTAATTAATGAACCGTCAACCACTGTGAGTGCTAGTGAAACATCTTTCTTTAATAAAGGAATCTTATTACAGTGCACAAAATTATAGTCAATGAAATTTCCTGTGGCTCTGGAGTCAATCACCGCCTGAGTTGTAGTATGCTGTTGATCCCACTACAAAGAAACAGAGGGAGAAATGTGAGGTTGAGTGAATGTTTGGATAAGAAGAGTAGAGGTGCGTCGTTGTCTTACCCTTCTTTTGTTTAAGGAGACTAGGACATTCCTTCATTCCATGTTCTTTTGCTGCGCAATAGAGACATAAGTTATGGAGTCTGCGTCTGGCTTTCTCCTCTGGTTTTAAGGCCCTTTGACAAAGGCTAGCTCCATCGGCTCCTCCACAGACCTACTCAGAGTACTCAATGAGTGGGTATAAGTTTTCCTAAATAACGGATCCGAAGACCCCCTCTCAGATCTTCTCTCACGAAGGTGTCGACCAATGGAGATACAGAGCAGTATAAGGTTTTCCAAGTCAGTGGGTAAGATTGTACGTGCTAATTCATCCTTCACTGGGTCAGATAATCCCACTCGAAACTGGTTCCTAAGGGCTTCTGAATTCCATCGGGTGTCGGGTGCCCATCTCTTGAAGTCTGTTACATACTCTTCTACAGGTCTTTTACCCTGGCGGAGAGTACTAATTGAAGCTTCGGCTGTCGTTTGCTTGTCTCAGTCCTGATAGAGGACGGACATTGCATTGAAGAAATTATCCAAGGAATTTAGTATGGGATCATTACTTTCATAAAATGTGTTTGCCCATTTCCTGGGCTCTCCAGAGAGATATGAGATAACAATTAATACCTTGATTTTCTCTGTAGGATAGGTTCTAGGTTTCAGAGAAAAGAATAGTGTGCATGAATTCTTCAAATTCTCTGAAGTGAGCCCTTACACCTGTAAATTTCTCTGGGGGGCACACCTGGGGTTCGGGGTTATTATCTACTGTGGGGTTTTTTGGTGGTAGGTGATCACTGATATATTTTCTTAACTGTTTGCATTCAGACTGTATTTCTCTCAAACCTTGTATCATCAGGTCCATATTCTGAGAGAGGGTGCCAACACGATTGTTTAAATCTGAGAGATCCATAACAGATTAGATTCAGGCCGTTTTTTTAGGGCTAGGTGATATGTGAGGCTTCTACCATGTATTGCAAGTAGAAGTAGATATCCACTTGTATCAGGAGCCTGATAACCAATCTGTGCTTACAGAAGTCACTCAGTCTCACACCAGACCTGAATTCTCTGGATGTAAATATCAGAATTCGGTTATGCTCATTGACTGAGGGATGACGATATAGTCATATTAATCTTGGCAAGATGTAAGTAATTATATGTACACAAATAGGTAATAAGAGAGAAAAGCAATGAAAACTGTCTAGGTATGCTGCTGACAGTAAATGAGACAGCAAGGATAATGCAAACTGAGTAAATTGAGGATACAGTTCATATATGTTCACAGGTGGGTAGTTTGCAGGAAGCAACAGTTCATATATGTACACAAGTGAGTAGTTTGTAGGAAGTAACAGTTCATATGTATATACACAGGTGGGTAGTTTGCAGGAAGCAACAGTTCATATATGTACATTGCAGGGAGCAATAGTTCATATATATACACAGGAGGTTAGTTTGCAGAGCGATAGTTCATATATATATATATATATATATATATATATATATATATATATATATATATATATATATATATATATACAGGTATACCCTGCTCATACAGCGGGTTAGGGACCGAAGCCCCACTGTAAAATGAAAACTGCCTTAAAGTGAAACAAGGCAGTTTTAGCTTTCTTTGCACTTACCAGTGTGTTTAAAAACTTTTAAACATGTTTGAACTAACAAATATTAGAGGTGCAATAGTGCTGTGTTTAGTTTAACACTAGCACAGCACAGTATTCAATTAGTATTTCAATAAATACTGTACCTGTAAAATAGTGACAATGACTGTAGTAAAATTTACCAGACTATAACACTGAGACACAGATTGCACTGTAAGGCTGTAAACAGAGTGAACTGCGCATAACAAAATGGTGCCAGTCACTTTTCTCGCAATCTCACGATGATTACTGCACTGTTTCCAAATTTTTGGAGGTTAAACTTCAGCTCCACAAAGCGCTGTATTAGCGAAGCGCTTTAAAGTGAGGTATACCTGTATATGTATATACACAGGTTGATAGATTGCACAAAGCAACAGTTAATATATATGTATATCCAGGTAGATGGTTTGCACAGAGCAGCAATTCATATGAATATATACAGGTGGTATGTTTGTAGAGTGTAACAGTTAATATAAGTGCACAGGTGGGTCATTTGCAGGAAGCAGCAGGCAAACATAAACACAGCCCAATCAGACAGACGATGGATATAAGCAGATGTATGAGGCGATAGGAAGGTTATTTTCAAGCAGTTAGTAGTAATAACAGAATGATTACAAGTGGATAGTGATTACTGTGATACAGAGTTACCATATGCCACAAGCAACAGGGCTGCAACGAGAGCGTCCAGAGCTGCACTTCAGAGGAGGCTGGATGACGTCACTGGGTTGCGCTCGTGAGCAGGGAGAGCGGTGAGACCAACACAGAAGTTAGCCGGTTGGGAGAAGAGGACTCCAAGCCTTGTCCAGGTTGAGAGAGACCGAGGGCTTGCAGGGGTTTCCTAAGAATGTAGGCAGGAAAATAGTGATGAGCTCCGGTTGTAGGAGTGTAGGCGTATACCAACAGGGCTAGAAGCGGAAGTAGCAAGTAGCCTGCAAAACTTAATTACCTAGCACTGTATGTTGATAGGAGGGGCCATAAATAGGGCTCAGATTGAATGGGACAGAGCTTAGATGCATGACAATGGCCTAGTCAGTTTATATAATAATAATCAAAAGTCAAGAAATACATAATTAGCATTGTATCACAATGTCTGTGGATTCCCTTGTTAAAACTGAAATTAAAGGAATATTCCAGTAGTAGATTGCTATTATTTTTACTCCATATTTTTTTAATTATTTATCATTTTCTATATTATCAACTTAGCTTTAAGCAATCTGTGTAATGATGCTGTCTTTTTTCAGAAATGCATTCAAAGGGATATTCCAATAGTAAATATATTGATTATTTATTAGTGTTTCCTTTTTCTTAATGTTTCCGTTTTTTTTTTTTTTTTTTACAGTTTTCTTCTAACCTTTTATATATCTAGTTCCTGCTGAAGCCCATTCTGATGGTTCTATTAAATGATGCTTTTTTATTTAAATGATGATTTATACAAATATGTGGTAGTATGCATAAGCATACACACTACTGCAAAACCACTTCTGAATGTAAAAGAGAATTTTCCAGTATCCTTCTCTGACACAATAGCAAGCTCATAAAGGACCCGATATTGAAAACGTTGACGCTCAGTCGAGACGTTCTAAAAAGTCTCATTGGTACCGCAAGGCCATTAAAAATTTTTAGAAACACAAATTTTTTTCTTGAGAGATGTTTATGCTGCTATGTAGTAAAACAGAGGTGCCTATATTACAATACAAAGTCTACACAAAATCCTATAGAATTTGTGTAATTTCTCTCCATGCCGGTGAGGTTTTGAATATCAGTCCCTAAGCCCCCATGTTTCTGGTACTCATGCACAAGCCCGTCGTCCTACTGCGCATGCATAAGCATAGGACAGAACCATGCAGTCCTAAATGTACAAAGCTATCTCTCTCCTGTGAAATGGAGTATTAAAGTGTCAGTGAACCTCAAAAATAATGTTATATAATTCTGCACATAGTGCAGAATTATATAACATTATATTAGCGCAATCTTTATAAAATGTAATATTCCCTTTGATTTAAAAAAAAAAATGGCTGTTTTACAGACCCGCTCTCTGTGCTCTTCTGAGCGGGTCTGTTTTATTCACACAGTGCATCGGGCCAGCTGTATAGTCACAGCCCGGCCCGACCGCGCCATAACACTAAGTGCAGCTCGCTCCTAATCTGTCTGAGAGCAGGAGCGAGCTGCACTGTGTATAATGGCGCAGTCAGGCCGGGCTGTGACTATACAGCTGGCCCGATGCGCTGTGTGAATAAAACAGACCCGCTCAGAAGAGCACAGAGAGCGGGTCTGTAAAACAGCCGTTTGTTTTTAAAATGCAAAGGGAATATTACGTTTTATAAAGATTGCGCTAATATAATGTTATATAATTCTGCACTATGTGCAGAATTATATAACATTATTTTTCAGGTTTACTGTCCCTTTAAGAGCAGTGAGAATCAGTGAGTAAATATTTTACTGTGTGAGAAATTATATGTATGTGATACTAAGTGTTTGAGGACCCTTGTGGAATTAATTTAATAAAAAAAGCCCAGTGGAAAATAAATTAGCTAGTTTCGGGATGTTGGCTGTGTTTCTCTTGCGACAGTACATTTTAATTCCATGCCTTGCTCATTCTAATTATAGTTGTGCATTCATGTGGGTGGGCAGAACAAAACTTTTGTTTGGGTAAGTTTTGGGTTCCTTGCAACAAAAATTCATGGCAATGTGATCTCACAAGTCTGTCTTGACTTTTTTTCATACAAGCAAAGCCCTGCAAATACATTTCAAAATATAGCCAATTTAATTGAGAGGATCTTTTAAAAAAACAAAAAAACAAAAACAAACACATACTAAAGTATGTTTACCAATTGCTTACAGTGTTGACAAGTGCCCTGCCTGTGCAGTCTTGATGTGTAAGAATCATTAATAAGGCCTTGATGATCAAAATTGCTGCAATGCGGTGATATATTAAAAGCGAACCACCGTGATGTTGAGCTACCCGGTGAAATAGTCATCACCAAGAGGTATATATTTAATATATATAATCCAGCTAGCATCTGCGCTGATATCTGCGGATCTCTTTGGAATATATAGCACCGAGCCTATCAACAATAGCTACAGTATGTACCCTAAATCGACAAAACCCACCACCCCAAACTAACCCTACACTACTTAACCCCTAAATTGCCAATAGCCCACCACAATAAACATTCTACCCTATTAAACCCTAAACCTCCAATAACCCACCACAATAAAACTATTACCATATTATTCACTAAACTGCCAATAGCCCAACACATTATCCCACTACTCTACTTAACCTCTACACAACCACAACCCCAACCCCCTAACCTATTAACCCATAATCTGTCAAAACCCCCAATGCAAACTACTCCTACAATACTTCTACCTAACCCCCACCTTAAAACTAACACCCCTAAGTTACAAAAAAAAAATCAAATCTAAATTTTTAGAAAATAACAAAACCTAACATTACAGAAAAAAAACACTAAAATAAATAAAAAAAACACAGTAATGCCTATACTAAAACTAAGCCCCACTTTAAAACCAACCCAAAACTAAAAAAAAAACTAAAAAGTTACTTTAACAATAGCCCTTAGAAGGTGCTTTTTGTAGGGCATTGCCTGAAAGTGACATAAAAAATTCTACAATAAAAGTAATCCCCCAAAAAGAAAGCCTAATCTAAAAAAACAACCCTAAGCTAAAAAAATAACCCTATCTTAAAAAAAGTTTGCCCTGCAAAGGGCATTTGGTAGGGCATTGCCCTAAAATGATTTAAGCTCTTTTTTTAATTAAAAAAAAAATAATAAAGCCCTTGAGGGTGAGGGCGCATAATGTGTTAATAGTTTATTTTGGTATTAAATTTATATTAAATGTTAAAATATTATATGCATATTATTTTAAGCATTGTAACAAATTTAATATGTAGGTTTTTTTTTTAATTATTTCTATTAATTCATTTTAAATATATATTTATAAATGAACAACCAAAATGAACTGCATTTTAAATTAGATACATACTTAAATAATATGCATTATATATAACTGCATGTCATTTTAACATTGGATATAAATGTAGTTACATACTGTAGCTCATATATTTTATATACTTTATTAGTCAGGTGGATTTCAGACATTATGTAGGCGTAGACGTTCTGTGAGAGTTAGCTGGACATTTCAGGGAATTGTAGCTAAGACATAAAAAAGGTGTAAGCAAAATTAGGGAGTTAGATAGGCATTTCAAGGAGAGTATAGCTAAAGTATGATGTAGGTGTAGGAAATCTGTCGGAGTTTGTCGGGCGTTGCAGGGGGAGTAACCTGTACTTTGATTGGGATAAATCGCCAGCAGTGCAGGTAAAGAGTAGGGTGCCATCCATGTTTGTCTCGCCACCTATTCAGTGACGAGACTTTACAGTGTGAGGCAGTTAGTGTAGGTTTAGGAAAAGTAAGGTCACACAGGCATTATTTGAAGTGTTCCAACACAGAAACCGTTTCTGGTTTCAGTGAGCACACTGTCTGCATTGTGTAGAAAAACTTTAAATACAACCCCCTTCCACTGAAAGCGCTGACAAGTGGCAATGCCTGCAATGTTTTGCTGATGTATCGTTCCCCATTATATCCTATGGGAGACACATCACCACTCACCGGCACTTCACAGGTCCGCCCCTTTTATTTGAATATATCGACAGACAGACAGACTGCAAGGCAGATGAGGCCAGACAGGCAGTTTCTCATCGGTTTGTCAATGCTTTGAATATTGGGGCCTAAGTTAATGTTATAAAAAAATAGCACAGAAAAAAAATCACTTAGCCAAGCTGGTGACAAGTTGACAGAAAACAGACTACTGTCTTTTTGTAGGTTTTTGTGGGCTCTCATGGGCCTATAGAAAAGCAAAATATACTTAGCTATTGTGAATACATTTTTATATTGAAGAATTACATTTATTAAACTTCTCTAAATATATTATATAACTTTGGGACAATTTGAAACATCATTTTATAATGCATACATTTATAAGTATTTTTAAAAGTAAATAAAATATTCTGGTGATCATATTTTATTTGTGTATACATTTTAGAGTTTAAATGTGAGACGGTTTCACCTATATATTATTTTATTCACATTTGCATTGAACATGTATGAAAACTAAAAAAACAAAGAGACAAATAGGGTTCAGGATTTACAAGTTTTTAAATTATATGAAAACCATTGTGAAAAATATTTTAGATGGATTGGAATTCTAATGGGTGTCAGGGCAAATAATTAGTTTTTGCTGTTTAAATAATAGAAAAATATCTTTCCTTTGATGGATTGGAATGACATTGAATTTGCGGAGCTTGCAAATCTATAGCAGATGTGCTAAAATTCAATACTCAAGGGCAACACACAGGTTAGTTTATCATTTTGCTTGGTTAAAGCTGGAATAAAGGCTGCATTTTATATGGTTGGTTGCGAGCAAAGTATTGAACCATTTAGATGGTTGATAGTGGCCTCCAATTTCACTAGGATTATACATTTCCTCATTTGGGTTTACTAGTGAATAAAAAATAATCATCCGGTGTTAAGTGTAACTTTACACCCATTTTCATTTCATCTTCAGCAACTTGGGAACTTTTGGAATAATGTGCATGCCACATTCACATTTTCTGAGACTCATCTGCAAAAGACATGCAGATATATTTTAAAATAGTTAGGTCCAGATTATGAGTGGAATGCTAATTAGCACTTTCACTAGAGCACTAATTGCACTAGAAGTAAACTTTTTGAGTGCGCCTGGCTGCGCTGGTTTTATGAGTTGAAAGCAAAGTTATCGCTCTCACTCTAACCTGACACGCACACAAAACCAAACGTACAATATCACGTGCCCGATAACCTATTCCCCCATAGAAGTCAATGGAGGGGAAAAAAAACTAACACCCTACTTGTGTGCAAACCAAATCGCATATTCTCATGTGCACTAACTCGACATGTAAATATGAATATTTCCCATTTCAATGTTCTGCACACAGCAGAATATGTTCTATTTATTCATAAATACATATTTCTATATATATCTGATGGTATTTTTGGTACAATAAAAATCTATACCTTAAAATGTCCTAAGTATTCTTACCCCATTGTAAAGGACTTTAAGCAGCAAATCAGTATGTCTGTCCTGGGACAGGCAAGGGAGTGAGCCTCGTGCACACTTATTTTATTTCCCTATTCAGTTTAAGAAAGTTTACTATGAAATCTCATGAGAGTTTAGTGAAATCTCATGAGATCACAGTAAAAGAGTACATGTCCTCAGCACTGTTGATGCTGATTGGCTGCAGTTCATTTCTTAATTTTTTATTTTTTTTACCTACAGCTGGACAGCAGCTGAAGTATAACTTTTTTACACAGAACTTACTGTGGTGAGTTGAGGAGATTGTGAGGTAAATATCTCCCTTTTTTACATAGAGATGCTCAGGTGATATTTTCCTGGTAGCTTTTTACAGTTATACTGCATCAGTTTCAAGTGATTTAGCATATGAGTATTATGTCCCTTTAAAAATAAGTATATATATATATATATATATATATATATATATATATATATATATATGCAAAGTACAAGTACTTTAATGTACTTTAATGTGAAAATGTTTTTGGGGATCTTGTCCCCTTCGTCAGCATACAATTGTGACACAAAACAAAGCTTTTATAGTGTTAGTAGTTCAAACAAACCTTTTACCCAAAAAAGTGCCAATTTTCTGTGAGTGGAACGCATCTTGCATTCCACTGAGTAGTCGAAACCAGAAGTTTAGTTTTGTCACTTCCGGTTGTATCCAAAATGTGAATAATCATTTAACATCAACATTTGCTAAATAGATTCTAAGTGCACAATACTAAAAACATACAAAATCTGTAACATACATATATATTGTGGCCATACTGATGCCAACACATGGAGGGATACTAGCAGGACACGAAGCAACCAAGTATATATATGGTTGCCATGGATCACTTTAACAATACAGATACCTCTGTTCGATTCAAGATGACCGTACATGAACAAACCATTGATTTTTTTGGACCTTAGTGCCTACAAAGAGACAGGACGGCTAGGCACTACTTTGTACAATAAACCCACTGACCGCAATTCAATTCTCAGGGTGGATAGTTGTCACCCCCCACTTTACTAAAAGGCATCATAAAATCCCAACTTATTAGGACGATGCGCAATAATTCAGATTTAGCCACAGGGGTTTCCCAGTTGACTGGAGTGGGCGACAAATTTCTTGCACAAGGATACAAACCATGTGTGGTCAAAGAAACCATAGAAGAAGTATCTGCGTTGACACAGTTGGAGTTAATTCAAAGTAAACCAAAGAATGACTCCACCAATAAGTTGATTATGTCCACTACATTCACTCCAGGTACTAGGAAAATGGGACAGGTTCTTTGGGAGCACTGGCCAATAGTATCGTCAGAGCCAAGATTGTCGTTTGCCACTAACCTTCAGCCAATGGTGGGATATAAAAGAGGCATCAACCTCAAAAATCTGCTGGTCAAGACAGATCCAAAACGGAGCTATTCTACAGGCACAAGGAGCAATATTAAAGGATCATACCATTGTCTTGGTTGCACAACTTGCAATGGCTTAATTAATACCAAATATTTCCACCATCCACACACCAACCGTAATTTTGTCATCAGACATTCCATCACGGGCACCACTACTCATGTAGTGTATCTATTATTCTGCTCATGTTCCAGCTTTTATGTGGGAAAAACATTGGGAACATTACGAGAACGCATGGACAATCACCGACATGCCATTAGAACTGACTTACATCAAGGTGACTCGGACCAACCTGTGGCAAGGCACTGTGCCAAGAAAGGCCATTCCATCTCCTGTATCCGATATATCCTTATAGACCACGTTTCAGCTTTGGAGAGAGGGGGTGACCAAAATAAGCTGCTATTGAAACGTGAGGCACAATGGATCTACCGGTTGGGTACAATTCATCCTGGTGGACTGAATACAACCCCAGACTTTAAGGGTCTCCTATAGTTCTGATCTGTGTGACACAAACTGGTAGTGCATCCCTGGGGAGCAGTGACTCTGTGTTTGTCCTAAGTGAGTAGAGATCCCACTTGTTGGTGTCTCCGTTCACTCTATGCCCACAACACATGGGAGTGGAATCATCTGATATCCCCCTCTCTGTGTGGAAGTCCTGCATCTTAGTGGTAGACACTCGTTTTATTCACACATTCAGAAGTTAACCTTTTAGGATACCTATCAGTCTGTATGGGTGGACTGCGCTCTAATAGCAATGATCTCACATTTAGCTGTATTTATTGATCATCATATATTATATGAGTATCTGAATATACTAAGTCCTGCATAATATATTCACAGTTAATTGCTTCAAGATTTGGATATTAAGTGATTTTGATCCTGGTCAAAGGACCGATAATGCTGGGGGTATTTTTGATGATGAAAGGCACTTTAACATTGGGTTTTACAGAAATCCATTATGTTGTAAGGTGTCATTTTGTCTATACCCAAATAATAGAATTTGACCATCAATGTCTATTGAACATATGGGTCTTCTTGCAGTAGAGGTATAACCTGTTACTATACAGGCAATTGATTGTACAGCACACTGTTACGATATAGTCTTTCTGTTTTGTTTCTTTATTTCTATGCCGTTGTTTATTTCTATGCCACTTTTTTATTTTCTATGCCACTTTTAGTATGTTCGTTATAGGACATACATACAGGATATTAGGCATTGGGATTTAATTCCAATCACATATCCTTTACTTTATACAAGGAGGTGATCCACAATCTAGAACCCTTATCTTTCTGATTTTACTTTGTATTTTCCACTAAGACACTTTTATGTGTTGCACATGAATGTAGAATCACTGTAGCAATTTATCACACTAGGGCTGCGATAACGATCCTAGCTGTGTCCATGGCACTTGCTTTTGCACCTTTAACGATCCTGGCTGTATCTATGGCAACCATATATATACTTGGTTGCTTCGTGTCCTGCTAGTATCCCTCCATGTGGTGGCATCAGTATGGCCACAATATATACGTATGTTACACATTTTGTATGTTTTTAGTATTGTGCACTTAGAATCTATTTAGCAAATGTTGATGTTAAATGATTATTCACATTTTGGATACGACCGGAAGTGACGGAACTAAATACTATTTTACATGTTTTTATCTACTTTTAACTGCAGAAGGCTCCAATGCACTTATATATATGTGTATATATATATATGTATAAATATGTATTTATGTGTTTATATGTGTACATATGTAAATACATGTATACATATATAAATACATATGTACACATTTATAGACATTTAGATATCCTGTCACACTAAACTAAATGGTGACTCTAGGGGGCGCAAATACAGATAGGGGGTTAAGATAATCAATGGTGTGATCAATTAACTCAAATGAGTCTTGATGATAGATATGTATATAGACATACACACCCCAGGACTATAGAACTATACTAACACTATACCAATATTAAATGTAATAATACATATACACAATAGACATGCAAAATTAATAATGATAAAATATGTAACATAAATGCAAAAGCACAATGGCTCTAATTGACTCTTATCTGTTCCAGGAGTTAGTCCTTAAGTAGAAACAAAGGTGGAAAAAGTATTTTGGATGTTGATATCCTCCTGTATAATTCAGATGCTGTATGGTCTGTTGGTCACACTCAATATGGAGTCGGCTCTTTGCCAGCTAAACGATCTGGATACAAACTTTCACTGTGAAGAGGAATCACAAAACAAAGGTGCCTCCTAGTGTGATATAGTTGGTACAAATGGATAATGTGAATGCCAAAAAGATACTCACAAATAGGGCAGCACCCAATTGTCAGGCAGACTGGGAACTTGCAGTGTTCCAGCTCACTTTCACAGCATGAATACCGGTCTCAATGGAACGAATAAGCTTAAACTCTCAGATAAGGTTAAAATTCCACAATTTAATGGTATAAATAAAAAACAAGTGTCAACTATATGACACTGATAGTTAAAAACACAGAAAGCAATGCATTCTCAGACTGCTGTCTGTTTCATCAGGCTTCTGTTCATAAAATGAGAGTTCTGGCTTAAATACATCAAGTAACCAATCCCTATCCTCCATTGGCTGACACTCCTCTCAGGTGTGTGTACATAATTAAACCAATTACTAATGCTGAGAGTGAGGACAGCCCATCTAATAATCTCTGACATCATTTCATTCAAAAACCAATCATTAACAATACATATACATATCAATACATATACATATCATTCAAATAAACAGCTTTATAGTACCTTGTTGTGAATATAATGTCAACACCATATATTGTATCATTATATATAGTCTCTATTAAGAACCAAAAGGTTCCTAAAAAGCCTTGTAGTGCAAACACTCACAAATGTGTAAAATCTATAGAGTTAAGATGTTATTTATATAATACTATTAGGGACTCTTATGACCTAGTATCCATATTAACCAATTCTATCTGCTGTTTTATTAAAGTTGCTTTGAACATCCATTTCAGTAAAATCTACTGACCGCTGTATTAATTTGTATATCTATTATTGACCCGGATTCAGGTATGCAAAGTATATCTTTAAAACAAGCTAGTGTTGTATTTATTAATACCTGTGTTAATATTTGTTTTAAACTTGATGATATGTAGGAACGATTGTGTCAAGTACCTTGTTTTTCTCACAGCGAATCCCATATATCTAATATGGGGAACTTCTGGTTGTTACCAGAGAACATTTCCGTATGCGTCATTCTAAAACTGACGTCTACCTTGACGTCTTAACCTATTGGGGCTCAATTAGTCTCTGTTTGGCCACGTGACATTATTCTAAAACACCCCTTCTGGATAGAGCCTTCATCATTTTACTTATTAACACGTAAAGTGAGATTATAACTTGCTTAGGGGGTGAAAGAACCTTATTTATAGTAGGATAATGATGTATAGTACATTAATAAAATAAATAAATTAAATTGTGCTAATAAGTGAAAAATCTATGTGTCAATTATAATGTGCTAATAAGTGTACGATCTATACCCGTGACCTATCTGTATGGAAGATGATATAATAGTCTACCTACCTGTGTATAACTTATTCTAAGTGATAATACATTTGAATGCTCTGCCTATATGTCTTTCTCCTGAGGATGTTATTTACAAAATATATACCCTAATCTAACTACTATTATATAGAAGAATAGGGGATTAAGTAAATCACTTATATGTATAGGAAAATAATATAAAAATAGTGGTGGTGTACTTATTATAAATATAGTGTGAGGAAGTTTTTAAATACTTTTGTAGCAATATATAAAGACTCTGAAATTATATCTTTATATTAGTGACCATACCTTATAACCAAGGGGATAACTTCAAGATGTGTATGTGGTGCACTATAATTATCTAAACTTTATGAACATAATAGCTCTATAGTAAAGTGGGGGTATAATGTGTACCAATATAGGTATTCAAATATATATGATACAGAGCGTGCTGGGGACTATTGCAATAAATATACTAAATGCGTGTCCTATATTAATATGATGACTAATATAAGTGGATTACATAGGTGGCGTAAATGACTAGTGAGTAACTATATCCATCAGATAGCCCCTATACTAATAATATTAATATTGCCAGAATATCTATTAATTATATTAGTTTAATGTGTTAAGTAGCATTAAAGAGACATTATACACTAGATTTTTCTTTGTCTAAATGTTTTCTAGATGATTCATTTATATGGGAGTTTTTTGTAACAATGTATAGTTTTGCTTATTTTGTAATAGCATTGTGCTGGGTTCCATACTCCTAACCAAGCCCCACAGTGTCAAATGTATATGCATGTTTACAGACAACTGCTGGCTCCTGTTTGTCTAATCTGTCTTTTCATAAGCATATAAGGGGGGGATCTGCACCCAGCCCCTTTCACTGGATGTTCCATCTAATTTCATCAACAGTACTAAACGTGGAGCTTCTAAGTAAGTTTTAAAAGGTTTAATACTGGATTTTTAGATCAGTATTTGAGCATATTCTTCTTTATAGTAGTGTCTATCACATGCAGTTATATGAATATTGGCGTATTCTGTTCCTTTAAATTAACCAATCCAAATGCAGCACATAAATGTAATTCTTTCTTTCTTAATTGTTAAAAAATATATCATAATTAGTATAAAGGATATATAAGTTAACATTTAAGAAGTTTAGCATATGTTTATTTTTCCATTTATTTTGCTGCTTTTAAAAGCATAAACATAAATCTAGATATTGTTTATTTATTAATGACTTCAAAATAAATGTGCATATGTTTTAACTAATATAAATTACATTGGAGTTTTTTTTTGTCAGACTTTAGTTTGTTGCAATACTAAAAAAAAAACAAAAAAAAAAAAACTTGTTTATATTTAATCATCTTAAAAGTCAACATTTAATAACATTTCAAATTGGAACCAAAGTTTATTTATTTAGCTGAAACATAGTTATGATTTATTTATATTGCTGTAAAAATGTTTCATACCAACGCCAGTAAGTGTTTATATTTTAGTTAGGCCATGGACAAAATATTGATATTTTTTGAAGATATTCTGTAATTATTAATTACACAGGGAATATATTACTAAATTAAAAGTGATAAAACACTGGAAATAAAATAATAGGTTGCTTACTTTTATAAATTAAGAGCAAATGTGTAAGGTGTAAATCTAAACTTTTTCCAAGGACTGTCTAACTGTGTAGTATTTTACATTTATATTTAGTGGGTTTTTTTTTTTTTTTTTTTTTTTTTTTTTAAATTTTATTTTTATTATAAACATAAGTTATCACAATTCTTTGAAACGTTACAGATATGAGGTAAACACAGCAATCACAAAAAAGATATCTCACATGGCATTAACATGACATAAATATTGCATAATTAAACCAGGCGTTCATTTCCATTCCTAATAGACCTAAAGATCAAACTATAACTGAGTGGAAGGTGAAATGAGGAGTGAGTAGCAGTGTTCACAGATTGGGTGAATCGTGGTCAGATGGTAGAGTAAGATTTTGGCGTTTTTCTCGCCTTTTGTTCTGCTTTCTTTAAAAGCGGAATTACGCTAGTAGCTAGTTATCATGCGGGTATTGCCTGTATAAGCAATGGAGCGGAAGCTAGGGCCGGCGGGGGCCACCGCTCCAAAGAAGTGAAATCAAGCTTCAATCATCTTTGTAGTATCGTGGGCGAAAGTACCCCCTATGAGGGGGGAGAGGGTAGTATGTAAGGGGAGGGGGGAGGAGGGGAGGGGGGGCTCATTGAGTGGGGGGGGGGAGGGGGGGTGAGAGAGGGGGGAGGAGGGTGGACAGATCATCCCGTACCCGAATCAAAGGCCTGTGGTACTAAGGGGGCAGGATGTCCTAGGATTTAGTTCTGAGACTCTGCAGGTAGGCTTCCCAGGGTTCCCAAACAAGACAGAAAGTTTCCGACTTGCGCCGGACTCTGTAGACATAGTCTTCCATGGACTTGACATAATTCAGGTATTCCAAGACACTCTGCCACTTTGGGGGGTGCACTTTTTTCCAGTTCCTGGCAATTGTCATTTTAACTGAGGTGAGTATGTAAATAAGAAGGGTTCTCTGGTGCGGAGGCATTTTCTCCAAACCCAGGTGTAGGAGAGCCATTCCAGAGTCTTTTATCTCTGGGAGACCCATCAAACCACAGATCTTACTGGTCTTATCCCAGAGTGACTTTAGGTTAGGACAAGTCCACCAGGTGTGCAGTGGGGTGCCAATGCCACCACAGTTCCTCCAACAGGTTGGAGGGTGATTAGGGTAGAGGGTTTGCAATCTGGTCGGGACCAGATGCCACCTAGTGAGCATTTTAAAGTAGAGTTCGTACATCGTGGTGCAATGTAAGGCGGCCTTGGTTGTAGCAATAGCCAATGTCCATTTCTTAGGTGAGTATACCTTTTGCAGCTCTGCCTCCCAGGAGAGCATATGTCTCGTCTTAGGAATTACGGGGGGAACCAGTAGGCAACGATAGTGTGCCGTGAGGGGTTTATAGGTCTGAAGGCCCGTTTTCCATCGCGCTTCCCAAGCTGTAAGAGGCCGTGGGGCATCACTCAGGAATCCCCAGGCTTTCAGTAGAGATCTTAGTCTTAGGAGTTCAAATGTCAGTTGCCGCGGGACCTCAAAGTTTGCCACCATCTCTTCTTGCGTTAGAAGCCGATCTGCTACATAAAAATCACCTACTGTCAAAATTCCGGCCTGCCACCATAAGTTCAGTCTCATATTGGGAAGGGTCTGAAGTATGGGGAGTACAGGTTGGATAGGAGAAGGATGGGGGGCGATCTGAGTGTGGTGTCGCAATTTATACCATAGCATTTGGCATCCTCTAACAATTGAGTTAGAGATGGTGTGAGCGGTGGCGAGATGCGGGGGAAACCACAACAAATCAGCCAGATCTATATAGGCGGGTAATGAAGCCTGTTCCAGGTCCCTCCATCTCGTGGGGGGGAGGTCTCGTCCCCAAGCAGAGACATGAGAGATCATAGCCGCCTCATAGTACATCTTCACACTTGGTAATCCCAGCCCTCCCTGATCAAGGGGGGACTGTAAGATTGAGGCCGCTACTCTGGGTTTCTTGTTGTTCCAGACGTATCTGTTAAATAGGGTCTGAAAGTTTTTCAGTAGTTTATCTGGGACTGGGAGGGGAATACATCGCATAATGTATGTTAGCTTGGGAAGTAGCATCATTTTCAGGGCCGCAATTCTACCCATCCAAGAGAGTTCGTCATATTTCTTTGCTCTCAGGTGCTTGTCTACTGTCTTCAACAAAGTGTGGTAGTTCTCATGAAGAACCGTCTCCTTATCGTAAGACAAGAAGACACCTAGGTGCCGGATACCTTTGGTGGACCATTTGAAAGAGTATTGTTGTCGCAAAGTTCTCTGTTCTAGGTGGTCCAGATGAATCGGGAACGCCTCCGTCTTGGTTACATTTATTTTGTAGTTAGAGAGCATACCGAATCTTTCAATAAGTGCCATCAGCGGTGGGAGCGATAAGGTCGGCTCTGTGATGAAAAGTGTAAGATCATCCGCGAATAGCGCCACCTTTTGAACTGAATCATGCAGCAACAGACCTTGAATTTGGGTGTCCTGTCTGCTGGCTTCCGCCAATGGCTCCATGACCATCGCAAAAAGGAGTGGCGACAGGGGGCATCCCTGCCTCGTCCCATTTCGTATGTGTATTTTAGGGGAGCAAAAGCCCAACCCCTTGACCACAGCCGTGGGGAGGGTATAGAGGGCCACTACGGCCCCACAGAACGAGAGCGGGACCCCAAACGTTCTCAGAGTCTCAAACATATATTCCCATCTCACCCTGTCGAAGGCCTTTTCGGCATCTAATGACAGGGTGAGAAGGGGCAAGCCCATGTCATGCGATTCAGCGAAGATGTTCAGCAGTCTACGGGTATTGTCAGAGCCCTGTCTGCCTTGGACAAATCCGACTTGGTCTAGGTGGATTATAGAGGGGAGGTGTTTCCCTAGTCTCGTCGCGAGGACTTTAGAGTATATCTTAATGTCCACGTTGATGAGGGAAATAGGTCTATAGCTCCCGCATTCCCTGAGGTCCTTCCCTTCTTTAGGGATGGTCATAATAGTAGCCTCCAGGAATTCCCCTAACATCTTTCCTCTTTTAGCCACATCATTGAACAGTCGGAGCAGAAGAGGAGAGAGAAGAGACACAAAGGTTCTGTAGAAGAGGGTGGAGAAGCCGTCCGGACCAGGAGCCTTATGAGGTTTAAGGGACAGGACGGCAGCCTTCACCTCCTCTAAGGTAAATGGTCTATCAAGGTCTGCAACAGACTCCTCACTTAGCTGTGGTAGTCGCAACTTGGTTAGAAATTGCCCCAACTCCCCACCGCTCACCGGTGGGTCATTGGCACCGCTGTCTAGGTCGTAAAGAGCAACGTAATAGTCTGAGAAGGCCTGGCCAATCTCCTTAGGAGAGCAGACCATGCCCCGAGCTGAATTGATGGCCGGGATCCTACTGGCGACCGCCCTGTTACGAAGTTTACGAGCTAAGAGCCTATCGGCTTTGTTCCCTTTGCTGTAATATATTTGTTTTAATTTGAATAGGTTGGTTTGCACTCTTAAAAGCTCTCGTTTATTGATCTCAGCCCTTATTGCACCCACCTGGGTGGCAAGAGCGGGGTCGAGGGGCTTTTTTGTTGGCCATCTCCAGGGATCTTAGTTCGGTATATAGTTTAGATAAGGGAATCTTATGGACCCCCTTCCATTGGGCCTTTTTCTTTATGAAATGGCCTCTCAGGTACGCCTTAAGGGTGGCCCAGACTATTTCAAGACTCGTATCTCCAGTGTCATTGTGTGTTAAGAAATCTAGAATGATTTCATTTAGGAGTGGAACCTCTGTTTCTGTGAGACACTGGTCTGGGAGTTTCCAAGACGGCCTACAGTCAGGGGACTGTAAGGCCAAGAGTTGGGCACTGACCATATCATGATCCGACCACGGACAGGGCCTGATCTTTGATACGGCAAAGTTATCAAGTGTCCATGAGTCACAAAGCAGATAATCCAACCGAGAATATGAATTATGGGGCACCGAATGGTGTGTGTAGTCTAGTTCAGTCGGAGCTAGGCATCTCCATACATCAAACAGTCCAAATTGATACATGAGCCGTCGGAAGGCCATTGACAGAGAAATTAGGTTACGGTCTGTTGGGTGGCTTGTGTTTCTTTTCTTGTCTAGTACCGGGTTCCAGACCAGGTTCAGATCGCCCCCCATCAAGAGATGTCCTCTCTTGATTGAGTCTAGCTTGTGTAGGAATTTTCGGAGAAAGGGGATCTGTCCCGTATTCGGGACGTAAATGGATGCCAGCGTGTAAAGGGCTCCATTCAGGACACAGACCAGGATAAGGAACCTACCCTCGGGGTCTCGTTCTATGTGGTCAATCGTACAAGTAACATCCCGGTGGATCAATATGGCAACTCCTCTCTTTTTTTCCGTATAGGAGGCAATTTCACAGACCGGATATAAAGGGGAACTCCTGGGCTGCCTAGAGCCCCTTTCCCAGTGAGTCTCCTGCAAAAACATTAAATGTATTCTGTGGGCAGATAGGTAATTAAACAGAAGACTCCTTTTGGTAGGCGAGTTAAGGCCCTGGGCGTTCAGGGTGGCAGCCAAAACGGGAGCCATTGTATGGGCGGGCGCCACCTGCGTAGTCAATGAGGACCTCAATCGCGGGTACGGGGGAAGGGTTTAATGCGGGTAGCGCAAATAAGTGGGGACAAGGGGATGTGGGTAGGAAAAAGGAGGGGGCCAGGGGTTGGGGCACTCCAGGCCACGAACAGGACGTCTTGATGCTCAAACGCTACTAGCGGATATTGATGTGTATACAAAACACTATCACAATGAGTGATCTCACAACTAACAGTTGGAGAGCACAACTATAGGTATGGGGGGGGGAGAGGCCGGCAAAGATAGCCAAGCCCCAGTCGGTCAGTTTAAAACGTGCAAGAATAGGGAGAGCGAGAGAGAGGGAGAGAGGGAGCCAGAGAAAAGCTCCCCTCCCCCCTCGCCCACGCCCCCAGTCACTATTGCAATTTTCTCGCTGTAAGCGAGGGTCATGTATTATGTTACTGTAATAAGTGCATATCACTATCTCTGGTATAAGGCTAAGAAAGAAATTGAGGTGCGGGAAGTCTAATCTCAGTTCTGTAAAAATGAAGTTTGAGGGAGAGAGTGGAACGGAAGACTCGTGCGTTAGGCTGTATGTAAGGTTCTCCATCTATAGCGTCTCCTCAGGAGAGGTTGAGTGCATACGGGGTACCCGTGTAGGAGAGGGTGTCTCAGGCCCCAAGTATTCTACTATTATGTACATAGGAGGTAGAATAAATAGCTTAGTGCAGAAGAGGAAAGGCAACAATAAACAACATCAACATCTATGTAAACAGTCGATAGAAGATGGCCATCGTCAGTACGCAGGGGCTTAGCTTGGGAGGGGTGTCAATCTTGTACTGTAGGGCTAGTTGCACATGTGAGTCTGACAATCCCCAATTTGGGAGCTAATCTAATTCCTGGGGGATCAGGTACCTGTGGGGGGGACTGTTATTATAAATGGCATGAGATCTACACAGTCGATGGGGCATATACTGGGGATGCTTATGAATATCTATAAATAATGTACTTAACCTTAGAGATATTGGTCATAGATGGGAATTGGGAAATGTGCGACTCCTGACGATAGCCATTTAACCCCTGAGAGATATATATATATATATATCAGTTGTAACAGCATCAACGTGGGGACCTAATGGTCGCCAGGTTGAGGACTCTAAGCAGATAATGGTTTTTGTACTTCTGAGATAACTTGAGGTACATACATAACTAACAGTAAAAACAAGAACAGGGTAAACATTAACAACCTAGGTACAAATAACATCACATAATGATGACCATCAAACCAGAAGGGCCAATTTAGGGATTAAATAGGTCCTGGGACTTAGGCTGCTATTAAACGGATGGTGAATACCATATGAATGTTCCCCTGATTCAACTCCTGCCTTTCCTTTTAAGAAGAAAGACAGCTACCTCAGCAAATATGGTTTAGAGGGGCAGGGGTCTTCAAACAGGTGTATTCTTTTTTAATTCCAGGGGGTATGTTACCCAGGGCGGGGGTGCAAGGTTATGTACTGTACATGTTACGGGTTAGTTATTCCACTAAACAAAAGACTAGGGCAAGCGCACCTCTGTACGGTGCGCATCAAAGCATTGGGGTAAAAATGGGGTGGGGGTTAGCTCCCTTGCACTGCATTAACTAATCTAGAGAGGGTGGGCAGACTAGAGTGGGAGTGTAGAGCTGTTGTTAATGCGCTCTACTGCCGAGGGATATCACTTCAATGTGGTTAGGGCATGTGCCTCAGTAAGCGATGATCTTCTGAGTAGGGTGCTAAAACATAGTAAGTCCCAGGGAACACACAACTTGACTGACCTGAACAAAATAGTTAAGTACAATTTACGAATAATTACAAGCACAAGGGGGTAGGTTAAGAGAGGGGAGGAAAAAGGAGGAAGAGGAGAAGAGTGGTATAGTAAAGAAGGAGAAGGAGAAACGAGAAGGGGGAGGAGGGAAGACGAGGAGGAGAGACAACCAAAGAACAACAATGTAACAACAATGTAAAGAGAGAGGACATCCATTATGTCTTAGCAGTCTCACCAATCTTCGTGTACCCTCGGTACACACGAGTCAGTCTCTGTAGAAGTAGAGAGTCTCTCAATTGTAAGTCCCCAATTGGGGAGACAGTCATATGCACATCAGAGCAGTGACCAGGATGGAGTATCTCACGAGGGAGCGTCTCTAGTCTTAGATATTAAAGTATTTCTCTGATCACTGCTGGGTCTCTGTGGAAGGGAGCCCCACTCAGGGGCTGATGCTCTCAGGCCTCTACCAGGTACAACTGCTTGGGGTGGTATCGGAGGATCTTGTGGCAGTAAGCCCCATCTTTGGAGCAATTCCCTTGCCTGTTGAGGCGAGGATGCTGCATATTGCTGTCAATCTTTATTGATGTAGAGCTTAACAGGGAAACCCCATCTGTATTTAATGCCCTTGTCTCTCAAGATTTTAGTGTAGGGTTGGTAGTGTCTTCTGATCTGGAGAGTGTGGGGAGAGAGATCCTGGAATACCTGAATGTCAGCATACTGCTCTGGGAGTGATTTGTCCCCCGCCAGGGCCCTCAGAAGTTTCTCTCGAAACGTGTAATAATGCAGGCGGGCGACAACATCTCTTGGTTTATCGCCCTCAGCCATCCTCGGCCTCAGGGCTCTATGGGCTCTATCAAGTAGCATCTCTTTCTCGTTCTCCTGACCAAGGACTGCAACAAAAAAGTCGTGGAGGAATTTTTCAAGTTCCTGTGGGGGGACAGATTCTGGGATACCTTTCACCCTGATATTGTTGCGGCGAGTCCTGTCCTCGAGATCTGCAAGTTTAAGCTCGAGGTCAGTGATCTGCTCTGCCAGACTCTGTGAGTAATCTAAGAGATTGCCGTGATCTACCCTGAGATCTTCCTGTTTGCGTTCCAACGCGTCAGTTCTTTCCCCTATAATGGCGATGTCTCTTTTCAGATCAGCATGTCCCTTATCAAACTTCTTGGAGAGGGAATCGTGGTGCGAGGCCAGGAGCGACCGAATAGAGTCCATTAAGTTGTTATCAGTGTCAGCATCTTGGTGCTGTAAACGGCCTGTGGCCTGGGATAGAGTTGTTCTGATGCGAGCATCATTAAGACTGCTTGTGTCTGAGGCATCCTCTTCCGAGCCTGATTGTTGCCTGGATGTGTGTTGGCTGAAGTGGTCTGCCACTGTTCTCTTTGGGGTTTTGTGAGAGTTTTGTTTTCTTTTAAAGGATTGCGGCATCTTGTACTTTTGCAATTGTAGTGACATGAGATATGAAAGGCAAATAGTGGAGAAAGGGAAATACTGTTTTGCACTATAAAGAAATCTGCTGCAAGGCCGACTGGGGCCAGGACATCAGTGCAGGAGGTTAGCACATTTTTTATACAGGTCCTGGTATCACATATATATTGAGGCTAAGCCGGCTGAGAGCTGGGCCCTGAGGCCTAAGAGCTGAAATGGATTTCACTGGAACGTGTATTCTGGTCTGGTCTCTCCCCTGGGGGCTTGTCCCCTCAGGACGATGTGGGTGAAGGTATAGGGGTATGACCCGCAGGCAAACTGGGCCAGCGGGAAAGGGAGGGGAGAGACCTGTAGAGTCACAGTTGCAGCTTGATTAGGGACAATATGTAAGATAACTTCATACAAGATATTGGTTGTAGTGATAGGTATGTACTGGCCCACAGAGACGATGGCAATAAGTGGCTGCCCTGGCAAGGTATCAGCGGTTGGGTAGGTCTAAGGGTGGCAAATCAGATGAGCGCTGAGCTCAAAATTTAGTGTTTATGGCTCACTGTGTAAGCTTGAAATGCTTAAGGTTGTAGCTCCACTTGTACTCCGTGCCGGGAGTGACCTGCCAGGTAATGATTTAAATTATATGCCCCACCGGGGTGTAGCAGCTGTGTGGCCAATATATTTTTTTTTTTTTAAAAAAGAGAAATAGCTTTTTACCTTCTGAGGCTCTGTCTGATCTGCTCAATGGGACAGCTCTTCCCCACAGCACCGGTCCTAATGGTAGGCCGCAGTCAAGATGGCGGCCGAGAAGCAGTCCTCAACCAGAATTGTGCAGGTGTGTTGCTTGGTGCCGGGGGCGCCCTCCGGCTGACAGGCGCAACCCCAGTGTGGAGGGTGAGAGACTCACCGAGGATAGTAGGCCCCTGCAGCAATGAGGTAAGTTTCTGGGAGCGGCTGTTTACCGCGAGCGTCCGGGAGGTGGAAGTCCTAAGGGGTCACAAGGAGACCGGAGCCCCCGCAGTAAGTAAGGCCTCTTTCTTTAGTGCCAGGGGTGGTAGGAACAGCTCCGGAGCGGAGCCCCGACCCTCCGGATGTCCGTATCTTCAGTGTAGTCAGCAGCAGAATAAGGGAGGCGGCGCTGAAGGGTCAAGTCCAAAAAGGTAACGCCACAGGGTAAGAGGTACAGACCTGGTTGGGGTCCTGGTGTACAGGCTTAGCCTAAGTGAGTCTCGCTAGGAGGGGTCCTCCACAAGTATCCTCAGTGGGTCTGTAGCTACAACGGTGGCGCTGCTTCGCTTCACCTCAAAGATGGCCGCCGTTCGCGCCAAGTAAATTTTTCATGCAGGAGGCTGGCGGACCTCCAAGTTTCGGCTAACCTCAGCTGTCTGTCCGTCTCACGATAGGCCCCACTATCTGATTCTCCGGTAGTTACGGCTCCTTACCCCCTTTGTGGGAAGGCAGTGTGTTACGAGTCCTTAGGTGTCAGCCAGCGATCTTGGTAGGGAGACGTCCTGCAGCACTTATAGTCTCTCAGCTCCAAGACTCCTCAAAAGGCGAGAAAAGTTTCCCAAACTTAGCAAAATAGTTGGGGCACGTCTTAGTAGAGTATGGATGTCGATTTAGAGTTGGTGGAAGCTCAATAAGTATCTCAATATGTTAATAAAGCAGAGCTAATGCACAGAGCTCCACTCTCACACGTCTGACCTGAATGTCGGCTAACTCCGCCCCTAGTGGGTTTTTTTTTTAAAATCCTTGTCATCTTAGCTATATCATTCTATATCCTGTTATGTTTTATATTTTTATTGAAGTTATACTTTCATGCATTGTTGTATTGCATTATACAAAATCAGATGGATATTATGATGGATCATATGTCCCTATATATTACAGATCATTCAACCAACTCAGAGACCACTGGATATTAGAATAAAGGTTTGTAGTTAAATGCAAATGTGGAGATATTTTCAATCCTTATTTCACAGAATAAGAGCGCAGTCCATAGCGACCCCATTTTTATTTCCATATTTCAAGTTAAAAGGAAAATGATAGCATTTGACTGAAAGCACTGGGAATGCTAAATTCTGAAGGTCAGATAGCCAGGCCTGCCTAAAACTATAACCTAATAGACTTCTATGGGGCATGCCGCAAAGCTCAGGTCTGGCTATCGCTCGAGTAAAGATGTGCTAAGCTGAATGTGTGTTAAATAAAAAGAAAGAAAAAATAGTGTTATTCACAAATTAATTAAACTATGTTTTCAATTAATATATAAATATATATGTATGATTATGTATATGTATATATATATATATATGTGTTCAAAAGTAATAAAAATAAAAAGATGAGTTAATCCAGCACAACTATTATACGAGCCAAATGAATAAATTAAGGTAAGTCTGTAAATGATAACAAACAACTGCTGAGTCAAGTGAGAGAAAGCAATTTATTAATTCATAACCTTCTCTATAATTGAATACAATCTATTTCACATGTATATAGCAAACAACCAAAATCCAAGTAATCCTAAAAACCCAAGGGATGAGAGATAACCAAAATTATAAACCTAAGATATACCGGTATATGTACTGCTAACTATCTATTAGAAAGAAGTAAAGAAACATAAATTCACAATTCTAGCAGCAGAATTACATAAACGGCAGATCAATATGAATATCTTAGCCCATAAATGACAAGATTGCTGAAGTACCAATAAACAGCACTAAAGACTTAGCCCATGAAAAGTATCTTATTATAGCAAACATAATATGTTGAAGCACAGAGTCATTTGTAGCCAGCTATTGAGATGATAGCAATACATGCATGCAATGCCGGTTAGTTGTAGCAATGATGAAACTTTTGTTGCATAGAGTTAATGAAACATTCATCCGATGATACTTCCAAGCATAATGCTATTGCCAAAGCAGATGATTTCAAAGTATGATGTTATGGCATAAACAGTTATTAAGCACATGCATAAATCAGCTTGGTATAGCGGTAATTGCTCACAGCTTCCGATACTTATTCAAAGCGGCCAAATTGGATATTTTTAAGGCATGATTATGTAGCAGGACTGAGTATAAAGCACATGCATTGAATGGTACATAGCAAAAGCAAGCACAGTCGAAATAGAGCAAATCTGCAAAGCGTCCTTAAGTAGGTAGACACTGTAAGAGACCGGGGTCGAAAGGCTAATAGCCCACAGCTCACAACATAGGCTTAACGCCACTCGCTCAGCAGACCAGGCTAGTATATCCTTTGCGGTATTGAGCTGCCCCTCCGTCTCCATCTCCGTCTCTTTGTAAAACGCTGCTCCGTTCAGCTGTGCAGTTAAGCGGGTCACAAACCTCCCTGGTTAACGGTTGACGTCCTCTACCTTCTCAAGAACGTCACCTTCACGCAACGCGCGTTTCACCCTTAATGAATTTGGATAGGGCTTTTTCAAGCGTCATGTGCTTTGTTGCCAAATAGCAACTTATATAGGCTTATACTAATTACAAAAAGGTGAAATGTCAGCTCAAGATTACTTATACATAAATTTAAATAACTAACTTATTATTACACAGTATTATTGTAATATTATCTACAAATTTATCCTATATACAAATTGTAAATTATTAATTTAGAGAGTGGGAGCAAGAGTTTGAGATCTTATTGAATTTTTAAATCTATTTTCCTTTTCATAAGGAAAAGATAAACAATTTTTTTTAAATCCAGCTAATTTACTTTAGATCATCTATAAAAACTGATACTTTGTATCACTTTTTTAGGTATGAGACACATAACCAGTTGTCTAAAATTTTAAATTTCAACTTGAAGTAAAGAATACTAATTATTGATTTCTATTCTCTATGTATATCAGCTCATTTTTGACAGAGTTCAAATAGATAAATTTAAGAAGCTGCAACTTTGCTGGTCTCTATAGACGTAGAGGCCTTGTATTCTTGCATTCCTCATAAACAAGGGATTCAAGCATGTGAATATTATTTGAAACAAAGAGGTACTAAATATGATAAACATACAGCCTTTGTATTACAACTTTTAAGTTTTATGCTGGATCATAATTACTTCCTTTTTGATAAAAAATACTATAGACAACTGGTGGGCATGGCGATGGGGGCATGTTGTGCTCCCACATATGCCTGTTTATATTTAGGCATGTGGGAAGCCAATACCATTTTGGGTTTTTCTGCTCAATATGAACCCATGGTCGACCTGTGGGCGCGTTATATAGATGATGTCCTTCTTCTATGGACTGGGACAGTAGATGATCTACATTCATTTATGCAAATGCTAAATCAAAACTCTTTCAACTTAAAATTCACATATGAATATAGTGATACTGAATTGACATTTTTGGACCTTAAAATTAGGAAGAATGGCAATACTCTAATTACTGAATCCTATAGGAAACTGACACCCTGTTATTGGCTAGTAGTCATCATCCAAAGAGTCAGATTGAGTCCATCCCCGTTGGGCAGTTTCTGAGACATAGGAGAAACTGTTCAACGGATGATGGATTCAAAATTCAAGCAGCTGACCAAACTAAGGGCTAGATTTATTAAAGCTGAGGCGTACAGGGGCGCGTATAAGCGCCCCTGTACGCATCAGCTCACCTGTGGCGGGGCGAAAATACCCGCAGGTATTCGTCATTGCACACGAGCGCAATTTTATGCTTGCGTGCAATCCCGCCCCCTGCCCGCGCACAGCCAATCACGCGCGGGCAGGAGCTGTCAATCTCCTCGGTCTGACTAGACAGAGGAGATTGAATTTTGCCAGATTAGAGGTGGCGAAGAGGCTAAGGAAGCAGCGGTCTGGTGACCGCTGCTTGATAAATGACGGCGAGCAAGTTCTTGAGAGAACTTGCTGCCATAGGGGCTTACTAAATCTAGCCCTAAAAGATGTATAGCAAGAGGCTACTCAAGCAAATGTATAAAAGAAGGCTTTAAAAGAGCCAAGGTAGCTGACAGATACAGTTTACTTTACAAAGACAAGGAAAATAAAAAATCTATTGTAAGATATACATAAGTATACAATGATAGATGGCAAGATGTGAGAGCCATTTTAAGAAAGCATTGGAGTTTATTAACTTTGGATCCAGAGGTTAAACAAATTGTAGGAGAATATCCCTCATTAACTGCAAAAAAAGCGCCTTCGCTAAAAGATAAGTTGGTAATGAGCCATTTCATTAATAAAGACCCAAAGGAGAATTGGTTGGGAAAAAAAGCGAAAGAGAATGGTTCGTTTATCTGCAGAAAATGCATTATCTGTAAATTTATGATAAAAAGTAATAAAATTGTAAATTTGGAAGGAAAAGCTTTTAAAATAAAGGGAACACATAACTTGTAAAAGTACTGGAGTAATATATATGGTTACCTGTTCATGTCCGAAATTCTACATAGGAAAAACGTATAGAGAATTACATGAGAGGATAAAAGAACATAGAAGGGATATCCTTAATGAGAATGTCAAAAATAGTGGGGTTGCACGACATTTCCATGAACACCATAGGAGCCTAGATACTGATTTCAAATGGATAGGTCTAGAATTAATAGACTTTAAAGATAGAGGTGGGGACATAGATCAGGCCTTGTTGAAGGTGGAATTTAAATAGATATTTAATATGAATTCCTTGACCCCCAATGGTCTAAATGAAGAAATTAATTATGCCCCTTTCCTTAGTAAAAATGTATCTATTTGAACTCTGTCAAAAATGAGCTGATATACATAGAGAATAGAAATCAATAATTAGTATTCTTTACTTCAAGTTGAAATTTAAATTTTAGACAACTGGTTATGTGTCTCATACCTAAAAAAGTGATACAAAGTATCAGTTGTTATAGATGATCTAAAGTAAATTAGCTGGATTTAAAAAAAATGTGTTTATCTTTTACTTATGAAAAGGACAATAGATTTAAAAATCCAATAAGATCTCAAACTCTTGCTCCCACTCTCTAAATTAATAATTTACAATTTGTATATAGGATAAATTTGTAGATAATATTACAATAATACTGTGTAATAATAAGTTCATTATTTAATTTTATGTATAAGTAATCCTGAGCTGACATTTCACGTTATTGTAATTAGTATCAGCCTATATAAGTTGCTATTTGGCAACAAAGCACATGACGCTTGAAAAAGCCCTATCCAAATTCATTAAGGGTGAAACGCGCATTGCGTGAAGGTGCCGTTCTTGAGAAGGTAGAGGACGTCAACCGTTAACCTGGGAGGTTTGTGACCCGCTTAATTGCACAGCTGAACGGAGCAGCGTTTTACAAATAGACGGAGACGGAGGGGCAGCTCAATACCGCAAAGGATATACTAGCCTGATCTGGTGAGCGAGTGGCGTTAAGCCTATGTTGTGAGCTGTGGGCTATTAGCCTTTTGACCCCGGTCTCTTACGGTGTCTACCTACTTAAGGACGCTTTGCAGATTTGCTCTATTTCGACTGTGCTTGCTTTTGCTATGTACCATTCAATGCATGTGCTTTATACTCAGTCCTGCTACATAATCATGCCTTAAAAATATCTACTTTGGCCGCTTTGAATAAGTATCGGAAGCTGTGAGCGAATACTGCTATACCAAGCTGATTTATGCATGTGCTTAATAACTGTTTATGTCATAACATCATACTTTGAAATCATCTGCTTTGGCAATAGCATTATGCTTGGAAGTATCATCGGATGAATGTTTCATTAACTCTATGCAACAAAAGTTTCATCATTGCTACAACTAACTGGCATTGCATGCATGTATTGCTATCATCTCAATAGCTGGCTACAAATGACTTCAACATATTATGTTTGCTATAATAAGATGCTTTTCATGGGCTTTAGTGCTGTTTATTGGTACTTCAGCAATCTTGTCATTTATGGGCTAAGATATTCATATTGATCTGCCGTTTATGTAATTCTGCTGCTAGAATTGTGTATTTATGTTTCTTTACTTCTTTCTAATAGATAGTTAGCAGTACATATACCGGTATATCTTAGGTTTATAATTTTGGTTATCTCTAATCCCTTGGGTTTTTAGGATTACTTGGATTTTGGTTGTTTGCTATATACATGTGAAATAGATTGTATTCAATTATAGAGAAGGTTATGAATTAATAAATTGCTTTCTCTGACTTGACTCAGCAGTTGTTTGTTATCATTTACAGACTTACCTTAATTTATTCATTTGGCTCGTATAATAATTGTGCTGGATTAACTCATCTTTTTATTTTTATTACTTTTGAACGTATTAATTTTCATGAGTTCCGTGCACTGGTTCCCTTGCAAATACCTTGTAAGTCAGGTGCTCCATTACTAAACTGCCTATATATCCTTTGGAGCGGGTTCTATTTGTCCATACATACATACAAAAAGAAGTAAAACAGGAAAGTGGATGACTCAAAATAAGGTACATCCAAAAGACCAGAGGTAAAGCACACTCACTATCTATAGTGATTTATATAGAGACAACTCGGGTAATATGCAAAAAATACTAAATTTATTGTGTTCTTAAAAATCTCTAAAACTCAACATATATGTACAACTACATAAGTAAATATGCGTATATAGACAGACAGGACAAACACACAAGACACATAGATAGAATGAAGAAAGAGCTTGTAACAGATAATTCAATTCAGTTAAATAAAGCACAAAAAAGTTTTCAAGCCAAAAAGCAAGCAGGCAAGCAGTAAGCTGTAGTTAAACTGTTCAATGACAATCTTCCATGACAGAGTTAAGCTTAAAGGGACAGTAAACACCAGAATTTTTGTTGTTTGAAAATGTAAATAATCCCTTTATTACCCATTCCCCAATTTTGCATAACCAACACAGTTATAATAATATACTTTTTACCTCCTTGATTATCTTGTATCTATGCCTCTGCAAACTGCCCACTTATTTCAGTTTTTTTGACAGACTTGCATTTTTAGCCAATCAGTGCTGACTCCTAGGAGCTTCACATGGCTGAGCTCAATGTTATCTATATGAAACACATGAACTAATGCCCTCTAGTGGGGAAAAACTGTCAAAATGCTTTTAGATTAGAGGCAGTCTTCAAGGTCTAAGAAATTAGCACATGAACCTCCTAGATTTAGCTTTCAACTAAGAATACCAAGAGAACAAAGAAAAATTGGTAATAAAAGTAAAATGGAAAGTTGTTTAAAATGACATGCCCTATTTAAATAATGAAACATTTTTTTTACTTTACTGTCCCTTTAATAGACAAAGCAAACGTTCACAAGTGACAGGTGTAGTGCAGTGACCAGGGATAGGTATCCAGATGAGCGTTTATAAAAAGAGGGTTTACCAAACAGTTCTCCATAAGTCCCAATGCCGTTTATTCCAGTCTCACTTGGCAAGTGTGTTACCTCTCCTTACAAAGGATGTAATCAGCAGAACGACTCATTCCACCTTACGCCTGGCCAGCAATGCACAATCAAGTGGGGGGATCCCACAAGTCAGGAGCTGCACATTAATATGCATATTATATATTTGCATATTACCCGAGTTGTCTCTATATAAATCACTATAGATAGTGAGTGTGCTTTATCTCTGGTCTTTTGGATGTACCTTATTTTGACTCATCCACTTTCCTGTTTTACTCCTTTTTGTATATATTTACCCAGATTTCACCTCTCATACACATATACAAGATTGTTTGACCAATTATATTTATTTGATTAAAGTTGAGCTTGCCCCTTGTTCCATTTTGTCCTTAAATATACATACATACATACACACATAAAACATTCAAGCCTTTCTCTGCAACACATAACTCACCACTTAATTTGAGGACTGTTTACAAAAAATGTGAGAACTGTATTTTGTATAGAAATGTATTTCTAGCTGTAGACCTAGTACTGGAATATTTTAATCGATAGGTCAATACAGATAGTTGTGCATAGGCATTAGTCAATAGTCAAAAGAAAAAACCCACTTAAGTAGGTAAAAGAAATACCTTTAAAGGGACAGTATAGTCCATAACAAACTTTTATTATTCAGATAGGGCATGTAATTTTAAACAATTTTCCAATTTACTTCTATCACCAATTTTGCTTTGTTCTCTTGGTAATCTTAGTTGAAAGCTAAATCTAGGAGATTCATTTGCTAATTTCTAAGCCCTTGAAGGCCCGCCTCTTAGCTCAGGGCATTTTGACAGTTTTTCATCACTAGAATGTGTTAGTTCATGTGCTTCATTTAGATAATACTGTGCTCATGCACGTGGAGTTCCTATGAGCCATCACTGATTGGCTACAATGCAAGCCTGTCAAAAGAACTGAAATAAGGGGGCAGTTTGCAGAGGCTTAGACACAAGATAATCACAGAGGTTAAAAGTATATTAATAAAACTGTGTTGGTTGTGCAAAACTAGGGAATGGGTAATAAAGGGATTATCTATCTTTTAAAACAATAAATATTCTGTTGTAGACTGTCCCTTTAAGCAAAATTAGAAAAAGAGTTTTGCTGTGTTATAAGTATTTAAAAATTAACTTTTATTAATATAAATTATAAATTATAAGAACAGACAGCAATAAAAGTTTGCTGCCCTGCAAAATATTAAAAACACTACAATACTGGTCATGGAAGTATATCCAATTAAATTCAAACTTTATTAGTTGCTAATTTGAGGTAACTGTGACTATATACTCTTTTACAAAGAGAACAATAGCTCAAATATCTAGTGTATTATATTGTATCATTCACCAATTGTTACAGTGAACTTACAAGCTCGGTTTAAAGGGCTACAACTTTGTTGCAGATAGTACTGTTGAACAGGTAAAATCAGGGTGAATGATATCATGCAGGTTTGTATATATCACTGTAATAAATTACCCCAATTAATATTCTAACTTTCAAGGGTCTCTGATCACAACAGCTTATAATAAGTTTTAAGCCCTATAAATACGAAATAATTGAGTTCAAATCAGAAGATATTACGCTAGAAAATATATTAGTCAATTATTACTAAAGAGCATGAACAGTATACGCTACCAATTCTGACTGCTGCCCTGGCTTTGCGCCAGGAATGCGGCAGTTAAAGTTATAATATAAAATTGAATGTGATAAATATTCTATAATTTGACCAGTAAAGAGCAGGATAAAATAAACAGAAGTCACTGAGGCGGTGCTTTTGACTTGCGCTTCCTCAGAGGGGTATACGGGGCTGCAGAATCTCAGATTATATTACTCATCTAATTGTGCTTAAAGGTATTTCTTTTACCTACTTAGGTGGGGTTTTTTTAATTTTAATTTGAGGACTGTTTAGTGTGGCCATGCCAACCATTGATAGCATAGGGCTTTCTAAAGTAAATGTTTGCCGTAAATCTGGTAAATCTTTTTATTCATTGACTTGTACTATTGTGCTTTATTCTTAGCGCAGGATCAAGATATGGATAAGGCAGCCTTCATATTCTTGGAGCATTTATGACCCCAAGGAATGTAATTTCCATCCTACATGAAAAAATGTGCAACCACATTATTGTAAAAATATCCATACATGTTTTACATGCAATATGACTGTATCCCTGCCAATTCTAATCACCCCTTCTACAGTCACATCAGTAAATTAAAAACACTAATCCCTTCTTAATACAATATTTATATGATACATATAGTCTGAAAAAATAAAAAACACACTGTAACCCAGCATTTTTAAAATGGATGAATAATACTATTCACATGTTCTAATTGCATTTTCTTATACAAATAAACATCTGACATCTGCTTCCATATTAAGAGCTACTGGTGATCTTGTATTTGATCTACATTTGCCCAAGGAAAGATTTCCTAGTCCCTCCACGCTTCGAAAATGGTACATAATCTAAACCCTGAATCTATAATAAACTGGTTTCAGTGTTTTGTTCATTTTTTAAATACCTTGCTACCAGAGTAGAAACCTCAGGATTCTCAATATCCCTTAGAAACTCAAGTATTCTATGGGCTCCATGTACTAAGCAGTCAGCGAGCTACCCGCAACAAATCTCGCGTCAAAATTCGCAAACTGATATGTACAAAGCCGTCAATTATGTTAAAACTTGCATCTTTAAAATTGCGAGCGTACTTATCCGCCAAACCTCGCTACCGCTCCATTTTTCACTGTAATTAGACACATTTGACCACCAACTCGCCAAAAACGAATGTACTAAAAAATCTATTTGTCCGCTCGCTACAATTTCCGCTCCCACCTCGTTATTTTTGCCTCGGCAACTTTTTAGGTGGCGGGCAAGGTACAAAACAATAGGAAAGTCAATCTAGACGCCAGTCTAGACATATATAAAAGGCAGTAATATCAGCATTGTACTTACAGCATAACTGGCGTCTAATTTGTCTCTCATTCCATGTACATAAATTGCGCCCAATTTGTCGACTGTAATTAAAGAGTAATCTATTTAAATTTGTATTGTATAGTTGTCAATCTTTATAATTATTTTTATATTAATATTTATATATTATCAGATCCAGATGAAGCCATATCCAAATTGTAAATAAATATTACAAAAATAACGCTCTGTTATCACTCTTCAAAAAATTTTGAACAATAATAAAGTTGTTTAGATAAGTTGAACTTTTATAGGAGCAAAATTCTATTCCCGCGACTACTATGATGTTCGTGACACCTTGCATGTCACGTGTTAATAATTGGCCAGACAATTCAACTGAAAGTTAAGTACATCAGCTTAGTCGCGGCGAGCGAGGCGTCAAATTTATCAACAATCCGCAACTGCTCGCGGCGGGCTAGACTTGTCTATTTATTGGGGGAATATTAGTACATAGCGACAGCGGACACCATTTCGCCCGCGGCGAGTAACAGCGAGTTTATCCGCGTCTACAATGATGGATGAATTGACGGCTTAGTACATGGAGCCCCATATCTTAATTTTCTTTTGGTTTTGCCTACATACAACGTGTGACACTCCCTACAAGTAAATAGATAAACTACATGTATAACATTATAATACATGTAATACCTAATATTATACTTATTACCTGTAGCATGTGATTGGAATTCAATTTCCTCTTTTTTTTATACCCAGTGCTTTTTGTTTAGTAACCATGTAGTTACAACCAGTAACATAGATAAATAATTATAATTAACCCAAGTTTTTGTTTTTTTAGATATAAAGTTACATCCATCGTCATCAATTTTCTTCAAAATTGGATTAACTTTTAAAATAGGTAATGAATGTCGAATAATGTTTGTATTCTATTATATTCAAGTCTAAAACTAGTAAAGCACCTAGTTCTACCATCAGAGCATTTAGTGTTGCTTTGGTTCCTCTTATATTTCAAAAGGGTTGTCCTGAGCAAAGCATCTACCGGTTCTGTAATAATTTGTGCCTCCTTTTAATTTTCATAATTGTAAGAGCAAAGCCTTTTTGCCCTAATATGCTGACCTCTAGGTATAGCGTGCAGCACATGTTTATGGTGCCAAGATCTAAAATTCAAAACAGTTTTGCCTGCTGTATTTTTGATACAAAGTGGTGCCTAAAATCCTTTTCTCTATGTCAGCTTTTAAAGTATTGTCCACAAAATGTATACAAACTGGATTTTGTTCTAGAGGAAAGATAAGATTTATGGTGTAATATTTAAATAGTGCCAAATTAAATGTCTGTGCCAAATTAGAATCTCCCTGTCAATATAGTATCCAAAGTAAATAATATTAAAACGGAAATGATTACTTTGTCCAAAACCTGTGATAGCTCCCTCAAACTATTCTGAAGGTTAGTGTAAGAGTGTGCAAACTTGGACTAGATAGATGTTCCTTTTGTTCTGGAGAAAGTATTTACCCTCAAATATAAAATAATTATGTGTGAGAATATAGTCAGCTATTAAAAATAAACTTGGTACTTCATCATACAGTGAAAAATTATCAAGAAAAAAATTAACAGCCTCCAACCTTAAATTGGATGGAATTGTGATGTATAACGATGCCACATGAACAATAATGAACCTATAAGAGCATTTACACATTATATTGGCCAATACATTAAAGGGACAGGAAACCCCCCAAAAAATATTTGGTGATTCGGATAGAGCATGCAATTTTAAGCAAATTTCTAATTTACTTCTATCTAATTTTCTTTATTCTCTTGATACCCCTTGAGATAGGCCCAGAGGCAGCTGATAGGTGGCTGCACATAGATTCCTAGTGTGATTGGCTAACTCATGTGCACTGATATTTCTTCAACAGATGATATCAAAATAATGAAACAAATTAGATAATATAATTAAATTGGAATGTTGTTGAAAATTGTATTCTCTATCTGAATCATAAAAGAAATGTGGTTTAATTTTCCTTCAAGCAATGATATAGAATCCTTATTATAATTAGACAATGTTTCTAATAATGGTTGCAAAAATACATCCCCTAATTCAGAAATTGGCTCATTGAACCCAAGCTGGCAACTATAGGTTGCCCAATTAGTTTTTCACTGTTTTTGTGAAGTTTAGGTTAAAACATGAAAATGGGGTGACTGGATATGCCTGTATAAAATAATCCTTAATTTAATTAGAAATCAAATCATACATCTCTTCATATATCAGTTGACCGCATTAGATATCATTAATTTAATTACCTGTTTCTGATCCAGAGATTAATATACATCCTTGTCTCTAAGTTGTCTCGTTGCTATTAAGCACCACAACATTGCCCTTGTATCAGATTGCCTAATGACAATGTTTCTGGTTTTACTTACATTTTGCTGTGCCAATCTCAGTTCTCCAGTTAGATTATTTGTTTTTCGCTCTCTTTCTTTTGATAACAGTTTTTCTTTTCATCAACCATGCATTGTAAAACATCAATAATGTTATGTATTGCCTATACAGGATAAAAATGTGTTTTTAATTTAAAGGTGGATAATTCAGTTTCAAATTCCTTAAAAAAACAAACACTATCAACTCCACCACTTTCAATGGATAGCAAATATGGTAACAATAAACTGTCTTCACTAGATTTAGTCATGTAATCTGTCTGGTTCAAAATCTGGACATTTTTTTAAAATACTTTCGCTATACCACTTTCCTAGCAAAGTGGTTCACTTCAAAAATTGTTTCAAATAAACTAAAATGTTTGGTGGGAACAAAGCCCAGCACTAGCGCTAATACACTTTTCCCTGATTTACTTCAACTACAATTAGATGAATTAATCACATTACCTATGCATATTTTTTGTGATTTTCTGTCCTACGATTCAAGTAGCGTTGAGTTCTTTATTGGGGCGCCACCTCTCCTTATTCTTTATCTGCTCCCTCTAAGTATTATTATTTTTTTTTTTTTATGATGTCATAATTTGCTTTACTCACTTTGAAACCTGTCTGTTTTTTAAAATAGAAATTGGATAAGTCACTGATGACAATTGTAAGACAGGGGTGGAGGTAGTTGAGAAGGCATCAACCAAAATGTCCCTATCAAGAGATTTATAATCATAATCAGTAAATAAACAGGTTTCTGTTTCTCATTTTCAAGCATTTAAAAAAATAATAATCTATTAATAGGTTTTCTTTGCTGTAAAGCAGAGATTTTCAAACTTGTCCGTTTGACTCCCTAACAGGCAAGATTTTCAGGATCACCTTGGGTGATAACAGGTTAATTACCATGTTTACTAATCACCTGATTATTTCACCTGTGCTCCACTTCAAATATCCTGAAAATCTGGCCATTTTGTGAGGTCTGAGGACAGGGTTGAAAAATCTTGCTGTAAAGTATGTGACCATTTGTAAACCTCATTAGAATAATAATCTCTTTTATCCCTAACCATTTAACAATTCTCAAACTCCTACAACTCTTGTTAGAACTTTTGCATATTATGTTCAAATGTTTGCTATATAATTGAAACTTCAAATGTAACGGCTAGATTTAGAGTTCTGCGGCCAAAGGGGTGCGTTAGCTACGCTTGCTTCCCCCCCCCGCACCTTTTAAATACTGCTGTATTTAGAGTTCACAGAAGGGCTGCGTTAGGCTCCAAAAAGGGAGCGTACAGGCATATTTACCGCCACTGCAACTCTAAATACCAGCGGTGCTTACGGACGTGGCCAGCTTCAAAAACGTGCTCGTGCACGATTTCCCCATAGGAAACAATGGGGCCGTTTGAGCTGAAAAAAAAACAGCGTTCAGCTCCTAATGCAACCCCATTGTTTCCTATGGGGAAACACTTCCTAAGTCTGCACCTAACACCCTAACATGAACCCCGAGTCTAAACACCCCTAACCTTACACTTATTAACCCCTAATCTGCCGCCCCCACTATTGCTGACACCTGCATTATACTATTAACCCCTAATCTGCCGCTCCGTACACCGCCACAACCTACATTATCCCTATGTACCCCTAATCTGCTGCCCCTAACACCGCCGACCCCTATATTATATTTATTAACCCCTAATCTCCCCCCCCAACGTAGCCGCCACCTACCTACAATTATTAACCCCTAATCTGCCGACCGGACCTCACCGCTACTCTAATAAATTTATTAACCCCTAAAGCTAAGTCTAACCCTAACACTAACACCCCCCTAAGTTAAATATAATTTTTATCTAATGAAATAAATTATTTCTTATTAAATAAATTATTCCTATATAAAGCTAAATACTCACCTGTAAAATAAACCCTAATATAGCTACAATATAAATTATAATTATATTGTAGCTATTTTAGGATTTATATTTATTTTACAGGCAACTTTGTATTTATTTTAACCAGGTACAACAGCTATTAAATAGTTAAGAACTATGTAATAGTTACCTAGTTAAAATAATTACAAAATTACCTGTAAAATAAATCCTAACCTAAGTTACAATTAAACCTAACACTACACTATCAATAAATTAATTAAATAAAATACCTACAATTATCTACAATTAAACCTAACACTACACTATCAATAAATTAATTACATACAAATACCTACAAATAAATAAAATTAAATAAACTAACTAAAGTACAAAAAATAAAAAAAGCTAAGTTACAAAAAAATAAAAAAATTATTTACAAACATTATAAAAATATTACAACAATTTTAAGCTAATTACACCTACTCTGAAGAGGTCCATCATCGGGCTGAAGAGGTCCATCATCCGGCTGAAGTCTTGATCCAAGCGAGAGCTGAAGAGGTCCATCATCCGGCTGAAGTCTTCTATCAAGCAGCATCTTCAATCTTCTTTCTTCCGGATCCATCTTCATCCCATCCTGGCCGACGACTTCCCGACGAATGACGGTTCCTTTAAATGACGTCATCCAAGATGGCGTCCCTCGAATTCCGATTGGCTAATAGGATTCTATCAACCAATCGGAATTAAGGTAGGAAAATTCTGATTGGCTGATGGAATCAGCCAATCAGATTGAGCACACATTCTATTGGCTGTTCCGATCAGCCAATAGAATGCAAGCTCAATCTGATTGGCTGATTGGATCAGCCAATCGGATTGAACTTGAATCTGATTGGCTGATTCCATCAGCCAATCCGAATTTTCCTACCTTAATTCTGATTGGCTGATAGAATCCTATCAGCCAATCGGAATTCGAGGGACGCCATCTTGGATGACGTCCCTTAAAGGAACCGTCATTCGTCGGGAAGTCGTCGGCCAGAATGGATGTTCCGCGTCGGCGGGATGAAGATGGATCCGGAAGAAAGATGATTGAAGATGCCGCTTGATAGAAGACTTCAGCCGGATGATGGATCTCTTCAGCCCCCGCTTGGATCAAGACTTCAGCCGGATGATGGATCTCTTCAGCCCCCACTTGGATCAAGACTTCAGCCGGATGATGGACCTCTTCAGCCCGATGATGGACCTCTTCAGCCCCCGCTTGGGCTTGGATGAAGATTTTGGAGCCTCTTCTGGACGGATCGGTGATACCCGGCGTGGTGAAGATAAGGTAGGAAGATCTTCAGGGGCTTAGTGTTAGGTTTATTTAAGGGGGGTTTGGGTTAGATTAGGGGTATGTGGGTGGTGGGTTGTAATGTTGGGGGGGATTGTATGTGTTTTTTTACAGGCAAAAGAGCAGAATTCTTTGGGGCCTTCCCCCGCAAAAGGCCCTTTTAAGGTCTGGTAAGGTAAAAGAGCTTTTCAATTTTTATTTCAGAATAGGTTAGGGCATTTTTTTATTTTGGGGGGCTTTGTTATTTTATTAGGGGGCTTAGAGTAGGTGTAATTAGCTTAAAATTGTTGTAATATTTTTATAATGTTTGTAAATATTTTTTTATTTTCTGTAACTTAGTTCTTGTTTATTTTTTGTACTTTAGTTAGTTTATTTAATTGTATTTATTTGTAGGTATTTGTATGTAATTAATTTATTGATAGTGTAGTGTTAGGTTTAATTGTAGATAATTGTAGGTATTTTATTTAATTAATTTATTGATAGTGTAGTGTTAGGTTTAATTGTAACTTAGGTTAGGATTTATTTTACAGGTAATTTTGTAATTATTTTAACTAGGTAGCTTTTAAATAGTTATTAACTATTTAATAGCTATTGTACCTGGTTAAAATAAATACAAAGTTGCCTGTAAAATAAATATTAATCCTAAAATAGCTACAATATAATTATTATTTATATTGTAGCTATATTAGGGTTTATTTTACAGGTAAGTATTTAGCTTTAGATAGGAATAATTTATTTAATAAGAAATCATTTATAATAATTTATTTTGTTAGATAAAAATTATATTTAACTTAGGGGGGTGTTAGTGTTAGGGTTAGACTTAGCGTTAGGGGTTAATAACTTTATTATAGTAGCGGTGAGGTCCGGTCGGCAGATTAGGGGTTAATAATTGTAGGTAGGTGGCGGCGACGTTGGGGGCGGCAGATTAGGGGTTAATAAATATAATATAGGGGTCGGCGGTGTTAGGGGCAGCAGATTAGGGGTACATAGGGATAATGTAGGTTGCGGCGGATTAGGGGTTAAAAATATTTATTAGAGTGGCGGCGATGTGGGGGGGCCTCGGTTTAGGGGTACATAGGTTGTTTATGGGTGTTAGTGTACTTTAGAGCACAGTAGTTAAGAGCTTTATGAACCGGCGTTAGCCCAGAAAGCTCTTAACTCCTGGCTTTTCTCTGTGGCTGGAGTCTTGTCGTTAGATTTCTAACGCTCACTTCAGCCAAGACTCTAAATACCGGCGTTAGAAAGATCCCATTGAAAAGATAGGATACGCAAATGGCGTATGGGGATCTGCGGTATGGAAAAGTTGCGGCTGCAAAGTGAGCGTTAGACCCTTTCCTGACTGACTCTAAATACCAGCGGGCGGCCAAAACCAGCGTTAGGAGCCCCTAACGTTGGTTTTGACGGCTAACACAGAACTCTAAATCTAGGCGTAAGTCTTTAGATCATGTCAGACATTTTGCATTTGCTTAATCAAGTCCAGTCTCTGTTTTTTTATTTCAATAAACAGGTTCATAAGAGAAAGATAGCACTTAGTTAAAATATCATTCCATTTTGTCCATGACCACAAAAGTGCAACATTCATTATCATTAGTGCTTATATACCCAAATCCAATTTAATATCTTTTTTCCTCGCGTCCATGTGAAAAAAAACAACATACTGTCTTTATTATCATCATCCCCTGCATACGTTTTTAGTGTCCTTCTAGCAAATAACTTTCCCTTTTTTACTCCAGGCTCAGACTTGTTCAATATGTAGGTGGATCAATGTTCTGAATGTCACATAATACACTACAGCCTTACTGGGGTTCACTGGAAAAAATAACTACAATTTCAAATTTAATTTACAGGAGAAGCAGGCAAAATAAAGTTTTTTCTCAATATGCATAATAAACATCCACAGAGGATTAAAGTTTGAGTTTAAGGTCCCTTTAAATTAATTTGCATACGGACAACACCATAGTTGCATGGGGGTGGATTCTATCTTGTTTTCTACATAATGGGGTGCTACCGGCATTAGCATAATTATAATTATTTACCAGTTTATTTCATATGATCTGTTGTTAACTTATGTAATTAGTTTATTAAGAGGAAATGTGATAGTTAAATTAGATTTGGTAAAGTACTGTAATTTAATATAAATTAAAAAATAACATGAGGTGAAAGGAACACATGCTTAAAGAAGATCAAAGGCACGCAGGATGTATAAGATAAAGATCCATGAACAAGAGAAGGAAAATATTATATAGCATATTAGTTTTAACATATTTCGGACTAAAAAAAATAAATAAAAATAGATATGCTAGGGACTTCCGGTGGGCGGGCTAAGGAGCAGGCAGCAAGAGACAAGAGCTCCGGCATAACGGAGCTTAAAATAAGTTTTCTGACCCATAGATGCAGCCTTAAACCACTGCTTCTGCCTCTAATAATAGCCCGTGTGCATTACAGCCTTGACACAGCAGGTGTCTGGCAATTTGCCTCCAGCACAGGCGATAACCATCTTGCCCCCACGGACAGCACGCCGGCACATGTAAGTGCGTACGCAGACGACAGGACCCTAAGAGAAGTCTGGCTCACAGCACCGGACCACGTCTGGGAGATATCAGTCAGTGACCGGATGACCGGTCCCTCTGGCCCTGCGAGGAGATAAGGGCACAGCTGCGGAGACCCGCGAAGACACAGCCGCAACCCCTGAGGCCCAGACACGTGGCGCAGTGAAGCGCCAGACACCCCGCCATAGTTCCGGCAAAGAGCCTCGGACGATATTATACAGATCGCCCTGACTATAGGCAGCGTGGAGCTGGTAGTCCCTGGTGGCGCAAAAACTGAAGCAGCGGCAAGAGGACAGCCGCCATTTTTTTTCGGAGCACCAGGGGAGGAACAGCGCATAGGAGATCAGGACCCTGCGAACACCCGGTCCCAACGGAGCTGACTTTTGCTTTGGTTCCCAGAGGGGACACAGCCCTCTTGCAACGGCAGATCACAAGAGCACAGCCCTGATGATTAGTGAGAAGATCGTCTCTGCCCTCAGCCACTAATGCAGGTACAAGGGACATCTTTTGCATGAGAACTGGGGGAGAGGAGAAAGAGGGAAAAAGACAACCTAACACGGTTTTAATCACTAGTCTAACTCCCTAATTATATAAAAAGCAGTGCCTGTTGCCCCCCCCTGTCCTGCCGGGATGTAAAAGCATGTATAGGCCTGAATGATCTGCTAACACCCAGGCTGATGTGAGACTTTGTTGGGGCAAGTGAGAATCAGCACAGCCCATTGCATTGCTTTGAACACAGAACCCTGAGACAGACTTGAGGCTTAACCTACTATTTTATTTCTTTGCTCCACTGAAAGCACAGCGCAGGCAAACACTGTGGGACCATTACTTAGGGACTGCAGTACTTGTACTCCTTCATTCTAAGCACAAACACTGTGACACTCTGGGAAATTGTTGTGCTTTTGTGTCCTTTATTGATAGCACCTTTCAAGCGGACATTGTGGGACTGTTATTGAGAAACTGCAACACCTGCCCTTAACACCAAACAGACCCAAGATAAGAGGACAAGCCCAGCAGTATTGTATAACCTTGATGTTTGATGTTTTACCAGTTTGTCTTGCACTATTACAGTATTATATTGGCTCAGCTGGATGTGATTTTGCTGTAATCTGACTGCCTGGGTTTTATGGATAAATTTCTGGCGGGAGGTAAAATGTCTGGGAAAAACAAAGGCCCAGGAAAGACTAGGGGAGCTGCTGATCACACACAGGATATGACACCTACTATACAAGACACCCCTGCGATGTCTATGGACACACATGTGGTGGTGCAGCAGCTCTCCTCCATCTTTCTCCCTAAAATGGAATGCTTGCAAAAAGGCCTTGATCACTTAACGGGGGAGATGAAACAGTTTTCTGTTAGGTTTACTGAGATGGAAAACAGAGTATCAGGGCTTGAGGACACATCAGTCACGCATAGCACTCAGATAGACGTCTTAATGAAACAAAATGTAATCCTACACCAGCGATTAGAGGACCTGGAAAACAGGTCCCGTCGCAATAACTTACGTATACTAGGGATCCCTGAGAACGTGAAACCTAAAGACCTCATTCACTTTGTAGAAAACACCCTACCTCTATTACTTAAACTTACACCCATGGTGTTCAGAGGCAGTGTAGAGAGGGCACATAGGGTAGGCCCGGAGAGGCAACAGGAGAGAGGCAACACTCAACCCAGGCAGGTGATGGTCAGGCTTTTACATTTTCAGCTTAAAATTGAGATCTTACGTGCCTATAGGAAAACAACCCCAATTATGTACGAAGACTCAAAGATACTCATTTTTCAGGATTACTCCTCTGAACTTATGAGGAAACGTAAAGAATTTTCTCCCCTGTGCTCTAGGCTTAATGGGGAAGGCAGGAAAGTATACCTTTTGTACCCCGCCAAACTAAAACTCCTTACCCCCTCAGGCCCAAAGTTTTTTGACACACCAAGGGAGGTCACTGAATTTCTGGGTAGGGAGCAAGATAGGTTAGCTGCAGGTTCGCCCAGATCCTCACGCTCAGATCCAGGATGAGACACAATGAACACTATAAACTTTAGGTCTATTGCTATCGCAAGTGTAGGTAATAGAAATCTCTAAAAATCAGATGGAATGATTTTTTCATACAGCAAAGGAGACAGCGTTGCTGTTGGAAATTATGTTATGGTTTTATATGTTCATGTTTATATCCTTTTTTTTATAAATTGGTTTCTAAATGTTATAAATGCATCACACTTGTTGAACTTGTGCAATATTGGGACAATTGCTCTGTGCCTGGGTACGGAGCAGATGGTGAACATTAGAGTAGATGACCCGAACAGAAAAGATGAAAACAAACCTCCCCAATTATTGCCATACCAGGGACTAGTAATAAAACCCACCAAGTTGTTGAAATGTTTCTTACTTATAATCATAACTCTACCAAAAGTTTATATCCTGTTTTTTCTCTTAGGTTGGTTTCTAAGTGTTATAGATGCAGTACATTTGCTGAGATTTTGCAATATTGGGACAAAGACTCTGCACTTCGGTACAGAGCAAATAGTGACCGTTAGCTTAGATAATCTAATCAGAAAGGATGAAAATAAATCCCCCCAATTATTGCCATATCAGGGACCAGCAATGAACTTACTTAAGTTGTTGAAATGTTTACTGCTTAAAACTATAACTCTATCAGAGTACAATCCTCACAGGTGTGAGGTACAGGTTTGGCACAAAGGTGCGGACCAGTTAAAGGTATGTAGCTTAGAACTACAGGTTAATTTAAAGATAGAAGGTACTACTCAAACTAGCAGGTGCTTAATATTAAGCACATATTTGTTGACGATGCAATGTATTGGTTTATGCCTAACTGTTGACAAACATCTTTTTTCTCTGGCAGAGCTCACATTAATCCAAACTGATACACTGCCAGGCCGTGGGGTCATCTCTCCGAGCCGGGATGGTAGGTGGGGTTTCTTTTTTTTTTTTTTTTTTTTTTTCTCCTGTCCTGCACCCTTGTCGAAGAGGGTGGTGGCCAAGACTCACTATCAACACATAAATGACGGTTAGACTGTTTACATGGAACGTAGGGGGGATTAATTCCCCAACTAAAAGGAGCATGATCTTGACACATTTAAGACGCTTAGGGGCTGGCATAGCACTACTGCAAGAGACCCACCTCTCTGAGGTGGAACATGAAAAACTTAAGAGAGACTGGGTGGGAGCGGTAGAATATGTTTCACACACTAGCTCAAGCAGAGGGATTGCGATCCTGATTGGGAAGCGGGTGAAGGCAGAGGTACTAGCAACACACAAAGATAAGGAAGGGAGGTACTTAATTGTGAAAATTAGGATCAACCACAAAGTGATGACAATCTGTAATATATATGCCCCAAATTGCAAATCCATAGCTTTTTGGACCACACTCATACAAACACTGACACCGTATTTGGGGACAGACATAATACTGGGAGGGGACTTTAACCTGGCTCCTAACCCCATATGTGATAGGATGCAGGATACAGAACGCTCTGGGACTGGGCCTAGGCCAAATGGCAAAGGAGCCTTCGAAAAAAAAGTGTTTACTAGACTCTCAAATTCTCTGTATCTGGTAGATATTTGGAGACTGCGAAATTCCGAAAGCAGAGATTACACATGCATATCTAGGGCAACACCAACACTCTCACGCATCAACCTTTTCCTATTATCCCCCAACCTTATCCCAAGCGTAACCAAGACAAAGATCCACAATGTGGTGATCTCAGATCATGCGCCTGTGGAGTTGGAGATTTCTATAGGCCCCTTCATATCCAATAAGAATACGCTAAAATTTCCTGGCTATCTGTATACTTCGGATGCTTTTGTAAAACATCTGACTCACGCATGGAACGATTATCATACTGATAATCAAGCACACGCGAACACTCCGGAGCTATTCTGGAACACTGCTAAAGCGGTGCTCACTGGGGATATCATATCCTATGTAGCCACGTTACGACGAAAGCTGCAAGCTAAACTGCAGAAATTACAAGAGACCCTGACAGATTCTTACCAAGAATACTGTCGTGACCCGAACCCCGTGTCACGGGACAAATATCTCGCCAGTAAGAGTGAGCTAGACTCTTTTCTTCACCATCAAGCGGTCACGCAAATCCTTAAATACAGTGCTAGATACTACAGAGGGGGAGATAGGTCGGGCAAACTGCTCGCCTCGCTGACAAAACATCACGAGACATGTAAGCCGATTGCTGCCCTTAAATACCATAATCTCACCCACAAAACCCCGGAATCGATTGTGAAGGCCTTGGCGGAGTATTACTCCACACTATATGCCACTCAGGGGTTGCCCCCTGAAGAGACAATCTCTGCATTCTGGAAGGACCTTGACCTACCACAGATCAGTGCGGAACAATTGGCAGTCTTGAACGCCCCTATCACCCCAGAGGAGGTTACGAGGACGATCTCCTCCATGTCTAATGGCAAAGCGGCAGGCCCTGATGGGCTGCCGATTGAATTCTACAAACTATTGAAAGCACAGGTTACCCCCACCCTCACTAAATTATACAATATATATTATAAAGACCTGATCCTCCCTCCCAAGACCTTCACTATGGCACATGTATCGCTGATTCCAAAGCCAGGGAAGGATCCCATATTGCCCGAGTCATACCGTCCGATATCTCTTCTCAACTCGGACTACAAGGTGCTCATGAAAATCCTGTCCGACAGACTAAAACTAATATTAACTGACATCATCCACCCTGATCAGACGGGGTTCATGTGTAATAGAACCTCAGTGACTAACGTGAGACGAGTGCTGCACGCTATAGCGCACTTTTCCAATGAGTCAAACACCACAGGAACACAGACTGAGTCGGAGGCCTTCCTGCTATCCTTGGATGCGGAGAAGGCCTTCGACAGAGTGGTCTGGAGTTATTTATTTGACGCCATGAGACGTTTTGGTTTCGAGGGTGCCTTTCTGGCTTATATCAGTAACATATACACAGCCCCCGGGATTCATGTTATGGCCAATGGCTTATTCTCTCCATGTATCACCCTACAGAGGGGAACTCGTCAGGGGTGTCCCCTCTCCCCCCTTCTCTTCAACTTAGCCCTGGAGCCCTTAGCAATTAAGCTGCGTAAAATATACACGGGCATCGTCGTAGGGAAAGCCAGACTACATCTGGCGCTGTATGCGGACGATATGCTCCTATTTGTAGAACACCCGGCAAAATATATCCCCAAAATTCTGGCGACCATCGAGGCCTTTGGGTCCTTCTCGGGTTATAAGGTGAACAAAACCAAATCGGAGATCTTGTGGCTCCGTAGACACCGCACCAAACCGAATACTTTTCCATTCCGAGAAGCTGCCCCCACCTTGACTTACTTAGGGATTCGACTGTCCACGGATGTGGACACTTTATACAAAACCAATATCACACGGGTGAGTAGAGAGGTCGGGCAGACCCTGGAGGGTTGGAGAAAGCTTCCTGTGTCTCTCTCGGGGCGAGTCAGCCTAATAAAGATGGTGATTCTACCACGAATTTTATATCCATTATTGATGCTACCCCTATTAATATCAAAGATAGACCTGGCATCATACACGCGAGCTATAATAGACTTCTTATGGAAGGGGGGCAAACCACGGATAGCCCTTAATAAATTATATGCACCCCCCTCTCAGGGAGGATTGGGTCTGCCCGACCTGCGGTTATATAACTGGGCGGCATTATGCCGCTTGGTACTGGACTGGCAGCTTAATACAGAGCACTTCTGCACGAGTGACCTGGAGGGCTCGACACTGGGGGACTATAGTTTAGCTTTCTTGCCCTTTGCTCACTTTGGTGATATCCCTACAGAGATTCGAGGAAACTTTCTATATAGAGACATACTAAGGGCGTGGAGGTTGACGCTACGTCATCTAGGACGCACTTGTGTGTCCTCCAGGATGATACCGCTAAGGCACAACAGTGACTTCCCCCCGGGAGTAGATACCTCCCCCTTCATCATATGGGAAGGCTCGGGCTTACGCTTGGTGGGAGATGCTCTGGATCCCTCTACGAAGGGAGTCAAAACATTCACTGACCTGCAACGTCAGTATGGACTACCCAGGAGGCATTTCTATGCTTACTTACAAATGAGACACTATATAGACCAACTGATCAAAACTGACTCACATTTTTGGGAACCACATGCACTTAACCCTTCTATAGTATCATTTAAGTTAGGTAAATTCACACTCTCAGGACTGTACAAAACATTAATTGGCAAAAATGAGACAAAAAATTTGGGAATACTAGTGGATAGGTGGAGCACAGACTTGAATAGGGAAGGCCTGCCAGAAATAATTCTGCAAAGCTTAGAGAATGTGAGAAGGGCGACCCTATCCATGACATTTAGAGAATCCCAGTTCAGAATGCTACACAGGGATTACCTGACTCCCCGAAGGACATCTAAATGGAATCCTATGGTAGTGAATGAGTGTAGCAAATGTAGACTGATGGATCCTGATTTCCTTCACTATTTTTTTATGTGTCCAAGGGTTGGACAGTTTTGGGGACGCATAGCTTACTGGATCAACAAGACCTTGTTGACAAGGGTCGAAATTGGAATAGAACAGGTATGCTTTTTGAATTGGGGTGAGCAGAACCCCAAAATGAACCCCTTACTAACGACAGTAATACTAGTTGCAAGGAAAGTTATACTGAAGGTCTGGACTGACAAAACAGCGCCCTCCTTTGTGACGTTTAGACACAGCCTCTTTAGGCAGCTTCTCATAGAACAAATAGACACTAAGATGGACACTAACAAGCGCCTAAAACACTTTTTGAACAAATGGCGGGTTTATATAGCTACACTAAGTATTGACGACCAGAGGCGGATCTTGACCCCCTTTGCTCATACTGAACTCATGTTAACAGCCTCCCTGAGGGGTGAATGGGGATTTCTATACCAACAAATAGGCGATGGAAGGGGAGGGAGGGAATAAGACACACCAAGGCACTTTCCTGTTTTTTTTTTTTTTTTTTTGTTGTTTCCCCACCATCATCGGGGCCGGGGGGGTGGCCACAAAGGTATCACTGAGAGACAGACCATTGTCAACAGTAGACTCACACTAAAAGACTTTGTTTGTTACTATTTATCATTTATAAAGTTAAATGAGGAGGAGGTATATTATATCCACCAATGAAGCTTAGTCACTGGGAACACAGTAAATTGTATGATAAATGAGACAACCCCTTGATACATTCTGACACATGATATAATGGAATCTACTGTCATCACCAATGATAAATTGCTAACTGTGTTAACTTTTTGTACATTTTGCTGTAAACCTTAATGATTGGTGCACTTGAAATTGCGATGTTTGTAACATGCATATTACCTCGTTTATCCTCAATAAAAAGTTAATGTTAAAAAAAAAAATAGATATGCTAGCAGTTTCACAGGCCCCAATAAGGTATTCTTAAAGAGCTGGGAACATGGATTTAGCAAATTTATTTGTAACCCAAGACCAGTTTCAGCCTTAGTGCATATGAGTTCTGGCCTCTTATTAAGTATTATTCCCCACATCAGCGTTCAGTTACATTCCCTCGTCTCTGCAATGGAAGATGTAAAAGATTTGGTTATAGATTAAAATGAGGCTCAGTTTTGCTAAAAGATTAAATTCTGTGTGTGCCTAAGTGCTGGACCATGCTATGCAATCGGGAGGAACATTCCAATTCCAGTTAACACCAATGTCTATCATTACACTATCACTGCAGGCTAAATACAAGTGGCTCTCTATAGGAAAAGGATCATAGTACCTGACAAACCTATTTCCTAGCCACTTGTTTTCTCCTTCTATGCCTGAACTATTACATGGCTGTTTCACTGTTTGTCCTACTCATTGGATTCCATGGAGACCTGCACCTTAATTTAATTTGCTTTGTTTGCTTTTCTAGCAGTCAAAGTTTTAAGAAAGCCCCCAAAGCTGGTTTTGAATTAAGACACCTCATTCAAATGTTATGCTCTCAACTGGAAATTTTAATACACTTATTTAAGCTGACAGATGTTTCAGTCAGCTCAAAAAAGACACATGTGAAATCTTTAAGGCCTTGTACAGACTATCCTTTTAGTATTCAATCCTGTTCAGGGATGATGCAACTGTAGCTGCCGACCAGCACAAGTATTTTGCTAATCTATGTCAAGAAAAAAACAATTACATGCACCATAGTGCCTGACTCTCATTTTTCTTCTTCTAAAGCTTGCAGGCCGAGGTACTACATACATTGGCAGCATAGGTGAGCACTTACTGTTTAAAAAGATAGATAATCCCTATATTACCCATTCCCCACTTATGCACAACCAACACAGTTATATTAATATAATCTTTTCCTCTGTGATTACCTTGTATCTAAGCATCTTTTGACATCCCCCTGATCACATGACATTTTATTTATTATCTGTTGACTTGCATCTTGGCCAATTAGTGCAGTGTCTGCCACAAGCCACGGGCGTGATCACAATCGGCTAGATTCAGAGTTTGGCGTTAGCCATCAAAAGCAGCGTTAAGGGGTCCTAACGCTGCTTTTTACCGCCCGCTGGTATTTAGAGTCAGGCAGGAAAGGGTCTACCGCTTACTTCCCTACCGCGATTCCAGGCTACCGCAGATCCCCTTACGCCATTTGCGTATCCTATCTTTTCAATGGGATCTGCCTAACGCTGGTATTTGGAGTCTTGGGAGAAGTGAGCGGTAGAGCCTCTACCGACAAGACTCCTAACAACAAAAATAGTCAGTAGTTAAGAGCTTTATGGGCTAACGCGTGAATATAAAGCTCTTAACTACTGTGCTCCTAAGTACACTAACACCCATAAACTACCTATGTACCCCTAAACCGAGACCCCCCACATTACAGCACACTATAATAAAAATTTTTAACCCCTAATCTTCCAATCGGACACCGCCGCCACCTAAATTATCCCTATGAACCCCTAATCTGCTGCCCCTAACATCGCCGACCTCTATATTTTATTTATTAACCCCTAATCTGCCCCCCCAACGTTGCTGCTACCTAACTGCACTTATTAACCCCTAATCTGCTGACCAGACCTCGCTGCCACTATAATAAATGTATTAACCCCTAAACCGCCGCACTCCCGCCTCACAAACCATAGAATAAATAGTATTAACCCCTAATCTGCCCTCCCTAACATCGCCCCCACCTACCTACAATTATTAACCCCTAATCTCCTGCCTGCACCGTCGCCGCTACTATAATAAAGTTATTAACCCCTAAACCTAACTCTAACCCTAACCCTAACACCCCCTAACATAAATATAATTTATATTAAACTAAATAATATTCCTAAAATTAACTAAATTATTCCTATTTAAAACTAAATACTTACCTATAAAATAAACCCTAATATAGCTACAATGTAATTTATAATTACATTGAAGCTATTTTAGGATTTATATTTATTTTACAGGCAACTTTGTATTTATTTTAACTAGGTTCAATAGCTATTAAATAGTTAAGAACTATTTAATAGCTACATAATTAAAATACATACAAAATTACCTGTAAAATAAATCCTAACCTAAGTTACAATTAAACCTAATGCTACACTATCATTAAATTAATTAAATAAATTAACTACAATTACCTAAAATAAAATACAATAAAATAAACTATTCTATAATACCAAAAACCCCCCACTAAATTACAAAAAAATAAAAAAGAATTACAAGCAGTTTAAACTAATTACACCTAATCTAAGCCCCCTACAAAAATAAAAAAGCCCCCCAAAATAAAAAATTCCCTACCCTATTCTAAAATACAAAAGTAATCAGCTCTTTTACCAGCCCTTAAAAGGGCTTTTTGCGGTGCCTTGCCCCAAAGTAATCAGCTCTTTTACCTGAAAATAAAATACAATACCCCCCCAACATTACAACCCACCACCCACATACCCCTACTCTAACCCACCCAAACCCCCCTTAAAAAAATCTATCGCTAACCCCCTGAAGATCTCCCTACCTTGAGTCGTCTTCACTCAGCCGAGCCGAATTCTTCATCTAAGGTGTGCAGAGGAGGTCCATCATATGGTAGAAGTCTTCATCCAAGCGGGGCAAGAAGAGGTCCTCCATCCAGTTGAAGTCTTCATCCAAGAGGGGCAAGATGAGGTCCTCCATCCAATAGAAGTGTTCATCAAGGCGGCGTCTTCAATTGGAACAGCCAATAGAATGCGAGTTCAATACGATTGCCTGATTGGATCAGCCAATCGGATTGAACTTCAATCTGATTGGCTGATTGCATCAGCCAATCAGATTTTTCCTACCTTAATTCCGATTGGCTGATAGAATTCTATCAGCCAATCGGAATTGAAGGGATGCCATCTTGGATGACGTCCCTTAAAGGAACCTTCATTCGTCGTTAGTCCGTCGGTAGAAGAGGATGGCTCCACGTCGGCTCCTTTGAAGATGGCTCCGCTCCGCTCCGGATGGATGAAGATTGAAGACGCCACCTGGATGAACACTTTTACCGGATGGAGGAACTCTTCTTGCCCCGCTTGGATGAAGACTTCTACTAGATGAAGGACCTCCTCTGCGCACCTTGGATACTGAATTCGGCTCCGCTGAGTGAAGATGACTCAAGGTAGGGAGATCTTCAGGGGGTTAGTGATAGGTTTTTTTAAGGGGGGTTTGGGTGGGTTAGAGTAGGGGTATGTGGGTGGTGGGTTGTAATGTTGGGGGGGTATTGTATTTTATTTTCAGGTAAAAGAGCTGATTACTGTGGGGCAAGGCCCCGCAAAAAGCCCTTTTAAAGGGACAGTCTAGGCCAAAATAAACTTTCATGGTTCAGATAGGGCATGTAATTTTAAACAATTTTCCAATTTACTTTTATCACCAATTTTGCTTTGTTCTCTTGATATTCTTAGTTGAAAGCTTAACCTAGGAGGTTCATATGCTAATTTCTTAGACCTTGAAGGCCACCTCTTTTCAGAATGCATTTTAATAGTTTTTCACCACTAGAGGGTTTTAGTTCACGTATTTCATATAGATATCTGGGAGCAGGCACTGATTGGCTAAACTACAAGTCTGTCAAAATAACTGAAATAAAGGGGCAGTTTGCAGTGGCCTAGATACAAGATAATCACAGAGGTTGAAAGTATATTAATATAACTGTGTTGGCTTTGCAAAACTGGGGAATGGGTAATAAAGGGATTATCTATCTTTTAAAACAATAAATATTCTGGTGTAGACTGTCAATTTAAGGGTTGGTAAAAGAGCTGATTACTTTTGTATTTTAGAATAGGGTAGGGAATTTTTTTATTTTGGGGGGCTTAGATTACGTGTAATTAGTTTAAACTGCTTGTAATTCTTTTTTATTTTTTGTAATTTAGTGTTTTTTTGTATTATCGAATAGTTTATTTTATTGTATTTTATTTTAGGTAATTGTAGGTAATTTATTTAATTAATTTAATGATAGTGTAGTGTTAGGTGTATTTGTAACTTAGGTTAGGATTTATTTTCCAGGTAATTTTAACTAGGTAGCTATTAAATAGTTCTTAACTATTTAATAGCTATTGTACCTAGTTAAAATAAATACAAAGTTGCCTGTAAAATAAATATAAATCCTAAAATAGCTACAATGTAAATATTAATTACATTGTAGTTATATTAGGGTTTATTTTATAGGTAAGTATTTAGTTTTAAATATAAATAATTTAGTTAATTTTAGGAATATTATTTCGTTTAATATAAATTATATTAATGTTAGGTGGTGTTAGGGTTACAGTTAGGTTTAGGGGTTAATAACTTTATTATAGTAGCGGCAATGGTGCGGGCGGGAGATTAGGGGTTAATAATTGTAGGTAGGTGTTAGGGAGGACAGATTAGGGGTTAATACTATTTATTCTAGGGTTTGCGAGGCGGGAGAGTGGCGGTTTAGGGGTTAATACATTTATTATAGTGGCGACGAGGTCCAGTCAGCAGATTAGGGGTTAATAAGTGTAGGTAAGGTAGCGGCGATGTTTGGGGGGGCAGATTAGGGGTAATAAATATAATATAGGGGTCGGCGGTGTTAGGGGCAGCAGATTAGGGGTTCATAGGGATAATGTAGGTTGCGGCGGTGTACGGAGCGGCAGATTAGAGGTTAATAATATAATGCTGGTGTCAGCGATAGCGGGGGCGGCAGATTAGGGGTTAATAAGTGTAAGATTAGGGGTGTTTATACTCAGGGTTCATGTTAGGGTGTTAGGTGCAGATTTAGGGAGTGTTTCCCCATAGGAAACAATGGGGCTGCGTTAGGAGCTGAACACTGCTTTTTTGCAGCCCAAACTGCCCCATTGTTTCCTATGGGATATCGTGCATGAGCACGTTTTAGCTGCTTACCGCTATCGTAAGCAACGCTGGTATTGAGGGTTGAAGTGGAGCTAAGTTAGGCTCAACGCACCCTTTTTTGAGCCTAACGCAGCCCCTCAGACAACTCTAAATACCAGCGTTGTTGGAAGGGTGCGTTGGCAAAAAAAGCAGCGTTAGCTACGCAGATTTTACCGACAAAACTCTAAATCTAGGCGAATGTTATCAATATGGCTCACATGAACTAGCACTCCCCTGTTGTGGAAAGCAAATAAAAAAGCATGTAATAAGAGGCGGCCTTCAAGGACTTAGAAATTATTGTATAAGCCTACCTAGGTTTAGCTTTCAACTAAGAATATCAAGAGAACAAAGTATATTTTATGATAAAAGTAAATTGAAAATTTGTTTAATATTAAAAGTTTATTTTTGACTGGACAGTCCCTTTAAATTAAATCTTATTTCTAGCTCAGACTGATAAATTAATAGGAAGGAAGCAGAAATACATTTTACTGATATTCATGCAAAATAATTATTTTTTTCTCAACTTATTTTGCTTTCATATATGCTAATTTGAATTTATTTGTATGCACAAACATACGGCTAGATTACGAGTTATGCGTTAGGCTGAAAAGGCAGCGAAAACAGGTCCTAATGCTGCTTTTTCCCTACCGCTGCTATTACGAGTCTTGTAGGTTTAGGGGCACCGCACACTTTTTTGGCCTTACCGCAAAACGACTTACATAAACTTCGTAAACCCTTTTTTCTATGGGACTTCCATAGTGCCGGTATTACGAGTCTGTCCTGGGAGGCCAAAAAGTGAACGGTACACCCTCCAAGATCCCTAACGCATTTTAAAGTCAGTAGTTAAGAGTTTTATGGTACAACTCCGTAGCATAAAACTCATAACTAAAGTGCTAAAAAGTACACTAACACCCATAAACTACCTATTAACCCCTAAACCGAGGCCCTCCCATATCGCAAACACTAAAAGAACATTTTTAACACCTAATCTGCCGCTTCAGACATCGTCGCCACTATAATAACCATATTAACCCCTAAACCGCCGCACTCCCGCCTCGCAAACACTAGTTAAATATTATTAACCCCTAATCTGCCACCCCTAACATCGCCGCAACCTACATTATACTTATTAACCCCTAATAGGCCGCCCCTAACATCGCCGCAACCTACATTATATTTATTAACCCCTAATCTGCCGTCCCCAACGTCGCCACCACTATATTAAATTTATTAACCCCTAAACCTGTCTAACCCTAACCCTAACACCCCCTAACTTAAATATAATTTAAATAAATCTAAATAAAATTACTATCATTAACTAAATTATTCCTATTTAAAAATAAATACCTATAAAATAAACCCTAAGATAGCTACAATATAACCACATTGTAGCTAATAAAAAATCAATAAGATGCGCCTATTAATAAAACATACAGTGTATCAAACTAATGTCTCAGTGATACCCCTATAGGGTAGTGATTATACAGTATATAAATATATAGCTGTATAATTCCCAATGACTGTTTTTAAAAATAAAACAAACGAACCACAATGTCCATAGAGTTAGATCAATACAAACTTTCACTGCATTGGCAGTCTTAATATAAATGTCCACACTCAAGGAGTAATATATAGAAGTCTCCAGGCAGCAAAACTCGTTCCAAAGGTAAAATTGGCCAATTACACGATCTGTGAATATGAAGAAGAGAGTGTGTACCGTTAGATTGTAAGCAGCAAACCCCCAAATTACGGCTACTACTTACTAAATATTCAGCACTTGAGAAGTGCCACAAAGACCTTCTGAACAATTAGCAGCTGTCCAGCAAGCTGATCCAGACCATCCGTTCCTCCAGTAGAGAACTGTAAAAGTGATACAAAAAACACAGGCACCACAATAGTGTATATCAGTGTGTAAATTGACTCGCACGCACAACGAGGAGATATACCGAGTTGGGCTTTATAAGCTGTGTTACTGTTATGTTGAATTACACCTGATGAAATGGTCATAGATACCGGGAAACGCGTTGTGGTTAATTTGTTTTTAATAAAAATAGTCATTTTCAGTAACACGGCTTTTTTAGTGAGTGGTTTGTCACTTTTAACCGCTATATTTGGGTAGTTATCTTTGGTGACAGTACATTTGTTCCCTTGCTCTTGTCTAACGGATACTGCCGAGATTTGCCTGAGGAACCAGTGGTCTGTACAGCTGTTAATTGTCCAGGAGGTCTTTGTGGCACTTATCAAGTGCTTACCACATTGTGAGTATATCTCCTCGTTGTGCGTGGGAGTCAATTTACACACTGATACACACTATTGTGGTGCCTGTGTTTTTTGTATCACCTTTACAGTTCTCTACTGGAGGAACGGATGGTCTGGATCAGCTTACTGGACAGCTGCTAATTAGTGATGTCCCGAATAGTTCGCCGGCGAATAGTTCCCGGCGAACATAGCTTGTTCGCGTTCGCCGCAACGGGCGAACATGTGCGATGTTTGGTCCACCCCCTATTCGTCATCATTGAGTAAACTTTGACCCTGTACCTCACAGTCAGCAGACACATTCCAGCCAATCAGCAGCAGACCCTCCCTCCCAGACCCTCCTACCTCCTGGACAGCATCCATTTTAGATTTATTCGGAAGCTGCATTCTTAGTGAGAGGAGGGACAGTGTAGCTGCTGCTGATTTAATAGGGAAATTGATAGCTAGGCTAGTGTATTCAGGGTCCACTACAGTCCTGAAGGACTCATCTGATCTCTTACAGCACCCCAAAAAGCCCTTTTTAGGGCTAGAACATCAGTCTGCTTTTTTTTTTTTCTATGTAATCTAATTGCAGTTGCCTGCCTGCCAGCGTGTGTGTCAGGCTCACAGCGTATACTGTGCCCACTTGCCCATTGCCACCACTCATATCTGGTGTAACAGTAGTGTACATTTAAAAAAAAAAAACACTTTTTTGACTGTGAAATAATAGCAGTCAGTTTCCTTCAAACGTGTGCGTTTCAGGGCCTGCCAGGGCACAGTGTCACACCAGTGCAATTCATATCTGGTGTAACAGTAGTGTACATTAACCCCTTAACGACCGAGGACGTGCAGGGTACGTCCTCAAAAAAAAGGCAGTTAACGCCTGAGGACGTACCCTGCACGTCCTCGGTGTGGAAAGCAGCTGGAAGCGATCCTGCTTGCTTCCAGTTGCTTTCCGGTTATTGCAGTGATGCCTCTATATGGAGGCATCCTGCAATAACCTTTTAAAGCCATCCGATGCAGAGAGAGCCACTCTGTGGCCCTCTCTGCACCGGAGATCGGTGGCTTACTTCGTTGGTGGGTGGGAGCAGGACCGGGAGGCGGCCATCGATGGCCCTGGAGATGTGGAGGGGGCAGGATCGTGGGCGGGGATATCCGGGGGGCAAGCACGGACGCGCGCGTGTGCATGGGAGGGCGGGGGCGGGCGCGTGCATGGGAGGGATCGGGTGGGAACCACTACACTACAAAAAAAGTTGGAGTACAAATTTTTTAAAAAAGAATAAAAAAGTAAAAAAAAAAAGATCAGGCATGTGGTGGGGGTTGGTCTGTGGGGGGGGGGGGGGAAGCTACACTAAAGAAAAAAAAACAAAAAACAAAAAAAAACTAGATAGCCCCCAATAAGGCAGATGGGGAGGGTTAGAGAGCTGTTTTGGGGAGGATCAGGGAGGTTGGGGGCTAAGGGGGATGCTACACCACTAAATTAAAACCACCTGACTTAAGATGGCGGGACAATTGTGGGGTGGGGGAGGGAAGGGAGCTCTTTGGGAGGGATCAGGGGGTATGATGTGTCAGGTGGGAGGCTGATCTCTACACTAAAGCTAAAATTAACCCTGCAAGCTCCCTACAAACTACCTAATTAACCCCTTCACTGCTAGCCATAATACACATGTGATGCGCAGCAGCATTTAGCGGCCTCTAATTACCAGAAAGCAATGCCAAAGTCATATATGTCTGCTATTTCTGAACAAAGGGGATCCCAGAGAAGCATTTACAACCATTTGTGCCATAATTGCACAAGCTGTTTGTAAATAATTTCAGTGAGAAACCTAAAATTGGTAAAAAATTTAACTTTTTTTTTTTAGTTTAATCGCATTTGGTGGTAAAATGGTGGCATGAAAAATACCAAAATGGGCCTAGATCAATACTTTGGGTTGTCTACTATACTACACTAAAGCTAAAAATAACCCTACACGTTCCCTACAAGCTCCCTAATTAACCCCTGCACTGCTGGGCATAATACACGTGTGGTGCACAGCGGCATTTAGCGGCCTTCTAATTACCAAAAAGAAATGCCAAAGCCATATATGTCTGCTATTTCTGAACAAAGGGGATCCCAGAGAAGCATTTACAACCATTTGTGCCATAATTACTCAAGCTGTTTGTAAATTATTTCAGTGTGAAACCTAAAATTGTGAAAAATTGAACGTTTTTTTTTATTTGATTGCATTTGGCGGTGAAATGGTGGCATGAAATATACCAAAATGGGCCTAGATCAATATTTGGGGTTGTCTACTACACTACACTAAAGCTAAAATTACCCCAAAAAGCTCCCTACAAGCTCCCTAATTAACCCCTTCACTGCTGGGCATAATACATGTATGGTGCACAGTGGCATTTAGCGGCCTTCTAATTACCAAAAAGCAACTCCAAAGACATATATGTCTGCTATTTCTGAGCAAAGGGGAACCCAGAGAAGCATTTACAACCATTTATGCCATAATTGCAGAAGCTGTTTGTAAATAATTTCAGTGAGAAACCGAAAGTTTGTGAAAAATTTTGTAAAAAAGTGAATGATTTTTTGTATTTGATTGCATTTGGCGGTGAAATGGTGGCATGAAATATACCAAAATTGGCCTAGATCAATACTTTGGGATGTCTAATAAAAAAATATATATATATACATGTCAATGGATATTCAGGGATTCCTGAAAGATATTAGTGTTCTAATGTAACTAGCGCTAATTTTGAAAAAAAAAAATGGTTTGGAAATAGCAAAGTGCTACTTGTATTTATAGCCCTATAACTTGCAAAAAAAGCAAAGAACATGTAAACATTGGGTATTTATAAACTCAGGACAAAATTTAGAAACTATTTAGCATAGGTGTTTTTTGGTGGTTGTAGATATGTAACAGATTTTGGGGGTCAAAGTTAGAAAAAGTGTGTTTTTTCCATTTTTTACTTATATTTTATAATTTTTCTTATAGTAACTTAGAAGATATGATGAAAATAATGGTATCTTTAGAAAGTCCATTTAATGGCAAGAAAAACGGTATATAATATGTGTGGGTACAGTTAATGAGTAAGAGGAAGATTACAGCTAAACACAAACACCACAAAAATGTAAAAATAGCCTTGGTACCAAATGGGCAGAAAATGGAAGGGGTTAAAAAACAACAACACTTTTTTGACTGTGAAATAATAGCAGTCAGTTTCCTTCACGAGTGTCACACCAGTGCAACTCATATCCGGTGTAACAGTAGTGTACATTTAAAAAAAAAACTAGAAATTTGACTGTAAAATAATGGCAGTCAGTTTCCTTCATGCGTGTGCATTTTAGGGCCTGCCAGGGCACAGTGTCACACCAGTGCAACTCATATCTGGTGTAACAGTAGTGTACATTAAAAAAAAAACTAGAAATTTGACTGTGAAATAATAGCAGTCAGTTTCCTTCATGCATGTGCGTTTCAGTGCCTGCCAGGGCACAGTGTCACACCAGTGCATCTCATATCTGGTTCCAAAATAAATTAAAAAGTATGCTTTACACAGCGTATAAGGGTGATGTCACAGCACAATGGTAATCTAACAGGGGAAGAGGTGAAAGTAATCATCCTCCTCCCACGACCACGCCGGCAAGGACAGGACGCTTTACAGACGTGTTGTTGATGTAGGACATGCAGAGCTTTTTAAGTCCTACGCATTTCCACAGCCCTTCGGGGTCCACCCTCAGAGAACGACTCGACCGACAGGTAGCAGACTACCTCGCCTTAACTGCAGATATCGACATTCTGAGGAGCGATGAACCCCTTGACTACTGGGTGTGCAGGCTTGACCTGTGGCCTGAGCTATCCCAATTTGGGATAGAACTTCTGGCCTGCCCCGCTTCAAGTGTCCTATCAGAAAGGACCTTCAGTGCAGCAGGAGGTATTGTCACTGAGAAGAGAAGTCACTGAGGTAAAAAAAGTCTAGATTACTAAGATGAATGAGGGATGGATCCCGAAGGGACTGACAGTGGGCGATACATTCGACTAAAAAAGGCCTGATGAGATGAGCTGCCTTGGGCTAAAAATGGTCCACACGCTGCTGTATTTTATCTCTGAATGCCAGATGACTTGCGTGACTTATCCGCCACCAACTAGGGTTCAAGCCGCAATGTTTTAGGGCACTTTCGGCCTGGGAAACAAACATCAATTTTTCTGGCCGCTGCTACAGCATCGGCTGCAACAATACCTAATTTTTCAGGCATGTGTACATGCCTAATTTTTCTGGCCTCTGGTGCTGCACTGTGACTTCAAAAACCAAACCAAAAAAAAGGCACATAACAGGGATTAAACTGATAGGAATAGTACTACTTAACACACCACTCCTATCTGGTGGCACATTAGATTGCACGTGCAATGCCCCAAATTTGAAGTAGGAGGTCCGACCAAGCATCTTTTTCCATCTCCCGTTTCCTAAAATCAATGCCATATACACGTCCCCTGATAGGGGACGGAACAGGGATTAAACTGATAAGAATAGAACTACTTAACACACCACTCCTATCTGGTGGCACATTAGATTGCACGCGCAGTGCCCCAAATTTGAAGTAGGAGGACCGACCAAGCTTCTTTTTCCATCTCCCGATTCCTAAAATCGATGCCATATACACGTCCCCTGATAGGAGACGTAACAGGGATTAAAGTGATAGGAATAGTACTACTTAACACATGACTGATTCAATCAGCCAATAGGATTGAGCTTGCATTCTATTGGCTGATTGGATCAGCCAATAGGATTGAACTTCAATCCTATTGGCTGATTACATCAGCCAATAGGATTTTTTTTACCTTCATTCCGATTGGCTGATAGAATTCTATCAGCCAATCGGAATCTAAGGGGAGCCATCTTGGATGACGTCACTTAAAGAAATCTTCATTCAATAAGAAGACTCCGGATGAAGAGGATGCTCCGCGTCAGATGTCTTGAAGATGGAGCCGCTCCGCGTCGGATGGATGAAGATAGAAGATGCTGACTGGATGAAGACTTCTGCCCGTCTGGAGGACCACTTCGCCCGGCTTGGATGAAGACTTCTCCCGGCTTCGTTGAGGACTTTGTCCCGGTTGGATGAAGACTTCTGCCGCTTCCTTGAGGATGGATATCCGGTCTTCAGAACAGTAAGTCGATCTTCAGGGGGATAGTGTTAGGTTTTTTAAGGGTGTATTGGGTGGGTTTTATTTTTAGGTTAGGGCTTTGGGCCGCAAAATAACTAACTGCCCTTTAAAGAGCAATGCCCATCCAAATGCCCTTTTCAGGGCAATGGGGAGCTTGTTTTTTTTTTACTGGGTTTTACTGTTGGGTGGTGTTTGTATTTTTTTTAAAGGTAAAAGAGCTGATTTCTTTGGGGCAATGCCCCACAAAAGCCCCTTTTATGGGCTATTGGTAGTTTAGTTTAGGCTAGGTTTTTTTATTTTGGGGGGGGGGGGCTTTTTTATTTTGATAGGGCTATTAGATTAGGTGTAATTAGTTTAAATATCTTGTCATTTGTTTATTATTTTCTGTAATTTAGTGTGTTTTTTTGTACTTTAGCTAGTTGTATTTAATTTATTTAATTGTATTTAATTTAGGTAATTTATTTAATTGTAGTGTAGTGTTAGTGTAACTTATGTTTTATTTTACAGGTCAATTTGTATTTATTTTAGCTAGGTAGTTATTAAATAGTTAATAACTATTTAATAACTATTCTACCTAGTTAAAATAAATACAAACTTGCCTGTAAAATAAAAATAAACCCTAAGATAGCTACAATGTAACTATTAGTTATATTGTAGCTAGCTTAGGGTTTTTTTTTAACCGGTATTTAGTTTTAAAGAGGAATTATTTAGGTAATAATATTAATTTTTATTTAGATTTATTGTAATTATATTTAAGTTAGGGGGTGTTAGGGTTAGACTTAGGTTTAGGGGTTAATAAATTTAGTATAGTGGCAGCAACATTGGGGGGGCGACAGATTAGGGGTTAATAAATGTAGGTAGGTGGCGGCGATGTTAGGGGTGGCAGATTAGGGGTTAATAATATTTAACTAATGTTTGCGAGGCAGAGTGCGGCAGTTTAGGGGTCAATACGTTTATTATAGTGGCGGCAATGTCCAGAGCGGTAGATTAGGGGTTAAAAAATATAATGTAGGTGGCGACGATGTCAGGGCCCGGGGCAGCAGATTAGGGGTTAATAAGTGTATGATTAGGGGTGTTTAGACTCATGGTTCATGTTAGGGTGTTAGGTGTAAACATAAATTTTATTTCCCCATAGGAATCAATAGGGCTGCGTTACGCTGCTTTATTGCAGGTATTTGACTTTTTCTCAGCCGGCTCTCCCCGTTGATTCCTATGGGGAAATCGTGCATGAGCACGTACAACCAGCTCACCGCTGACTTAAGCAGCGCTGGTATTGGAGTGCGGTATGGAGCACAGTTTTGCTCAACGCTCACTTCTTGCCTTTTAACGCAGGGTTTGTAAAAACCTGTAATACTAGTGCTGTAGGTAAGTGAGCGGTGAGAAAAAATTGCTTGTTAGCACCGCACCCCTCATAACGCAAAACTCGTAATCTAGGCGAAGGTTTCTCAATCTCATTGTAATTCACTAAAAGTATTTCTTTCATTTTAATACTGTATGTATGTGATATAATCAATGTGTGCATAAACACACATGATTAGTTTTATTTTCTACCTTTCAATTGGTCCATTTAACCTCTAAAATCTCAGTTTATGTGACAATTTTGCAAAGAAAAATACAAATTAATTTATCCTGCACATTGCATAATTCAGGCAGCTTGGCTGTGGATGGATATTTACATTTCATTAGCTTTAAGAATTCGGAGAAAACTCACTGAAATATAAATGCAGTTATTTTTTAAGAAGCCATAATATCCCCTTTTCTTCCTTTGAGACTAAAAGGATTAGATTTTTCCTAGCTACTAATTTTCCACCTGTAAACAGGCATAAATAACAACTGAAAAAACGCAAATATGGTACATTTTCTATTTACATTTCACAAAAGTGAATCAATACTTTACAAAGTACACTCAGCTTATTATTTCTGTGCTAAGAAACAGGAAATTATATTTTTTTTCCCAGACTTTTGCAATGCTTTTTGGCATGTGCAATTATTTGAATACATAGAGCTAAAATATTGCATAGAAAATATTATCAGGAAATCTATCACTGGCATTGCTTGAAGATCAAACAGGGAAGGAATAACTCTGTACTTTGTTTGTGAACACTATATGCTAACAAAAGATTGTATGACTAAAAGATACACAGGTTGTTACTAACCCCACCTGAATTTCACCAGCTGTGTTTGAGCACACTAATAAAATGCTGTGTAAAGAAATTGAATACAACTTGCTTTTACCATACTCTTTGTTTAACAATTAAATTTGTCTGGGGAAAAATGTACCATGTAAAACAACTATACATCACTTGTAATGGAAAATTATCCAACCAACGTTTTCAGTATGCCAGAAAATCCTTGCTACTGTATGCTTTATAGGCTATGTGTGCTAAGGGGCACTGAACCCACAATTTTTATTTTGTGATAAAGATAGAGCATGCAATTTTAAGGAACTTTCTAATTTACTTCTATTTTCAAATTTTCTTCATTCTCTGGTTATGTTTATTTGAAAAAGCAAGAATGTAAGTTTAGATGCCGGCCCATTTTTGGTGAACAACCTGGGATGTACTTGCTGATTGGACAGCACCAATAAACAAGTGCTGTCCATGGTTCTAAACCAAAAATATGCTGACTCCTTAGCTTAGATGTGTTCTTTTTCAAATAAATATAGCAAGAGAACGATGAAAAAATGATAATAGGAGTAAATTAGAAAGTTGCTTAAAATAGGGGGGGGGGCGTGTCCGACCACCAACCAGGATGGCTGCTTGTTAAACATGTCTGGCTATGGGAGCTGAAAAAACTGCTGTTTGTCTCTCCTAAAGCTTCCAGACCTTATTCATCTCAAGAACATTGTGACAAGCATTATTTCTGGAAAAGATTCATTCGACTTTGATATCCCTATAAGATTAAGAAGCCAAGATTGGAGAAGGTACGCAGCAGAGGCCTTGGAGTGGCCTTCACCTTTCTTTACTCCCTCATCACTCTGATAACTCAGTATATCCAGCCAGTTGTGCTGAAGCAGGAGCACATACTAGAACCCATTGTGGAGAAACAGTTGTGCTGTAGAATTGGAACCACCTAACTGGAGACAATGGTGTTGCTTTTAAAAGAAACCAAAGCCACAATTCTTAATCTACTGGAGGCCACTTTAGGAAGCTCCACTCTCTGATTGATAGCTGTTTCAGTGCTGATGGGCCTTATACCACAGACCATGGTGAGGCTCTGCTAAACACTACTACAGGCATCCTGCAAATAACCATTTTTACCCCTCCGGTGCAGAGAGAGCCACTCTGCACCGGACATCGATGGCCGCATTCATTGGTGGGTGGGAGCTGAAGTGGGAGGCCATCGATGGGTTCCAAGGCAGAGAGGGGAGTGAGATCGGGGGCGGGGTCATCGGGGGCTGACATTTCCAGCAGTCAGTACGCTGACCAATGCGGTGTGATGTGAATCCGTGGGTGTCTCGCGGTCGGGATGGCCTCCAGTATAGCCCAGGTGGTATTTGAGAGCCGTACTCAGGAAGGTACCTCTTTAACCCAACCAGGATCAAATCCTCTTAAGCAGTGTGAGCTGTTAAACGACTATTTTTCGGGTGGCTTCTGGAACTAGAAGATTGCACATCTGTCCCAAAATTACTATTCGTAACACCCGCGACTTTGTAATCATGAAGAGAGCCGCTAAAGTTCAGGTGATACGCACACCTTTTTAAAGGTACTTTTTAACATTGTATGTAATTGATCTGATGAAACGGCCAGGAGCTAACGGCCGAGAAACGCGTTATCTGCTCCATTAAACACATTTTCTAACCACCCAGTTTGGACTGTGTTCTATTTTATACACAAAGAGACTTGAAAAAATAGTCGTTTAACAGCTCACACTGCTTAAGAGGATTTGATCCTGGTCGGGTTAAAGAGGTACCTTCCTGAAGATTGCACATCTGTCCCAAAATTACTATTCGTAACACCCGCGACTTTGTAATCATGAAGAGAGCCGCTAAAGTTCAGGTGATACGCACACCTTTTTAAAGGTACTTTTTAACATTGTATGTAATTGATCTGATGAAACGGCCAGGAGCTAACGGCCGAGAAACGCGTTATCTGCTCCATTAAACACATTTTCTAACCACCCAGTTTGGACTGTGTTCTATTTTATACACAAAGAGACTTGAAAAAATAGTCGTTTAACAGCTCACACTGCTTAAGAGGATTTGATCCTGGTCGGGTTAAAGAGGTACCTTCCTGAGTACGGCTCTCAAATACCACCTGGGCTATACCGGAGGCCATCCCGACCGCGAGACACCCACGGATTCACATCACACCGCATTGGTCAGCGTACTGACTGCTGGAAATGTCAGCCTGCACGTCGAAACTGTTTGTAAATAATTTCAGTGAGAAACCTAAAGTTTGTGAAATAGTTGACTATTTTTTTTTTATTTGATCCCATTTGGCGATGAAATGGTGGCATTAAATATACCAAAATGGGTCTAGATCAATACTTGGGGTTGTCTACTACACTACACTAAAGCTAAAATTAAGCTCCCTAATTAACCCCTGCACTGCTGGGCATAATACACGTGTGGTGCGCAGCGTCATTTAGCGGCCTTCTAATTACCAAAAAGCAACGCCAAAGCCATAAATGTCTGCTATTTCTGAACAAAGGGATCCCAGAGAAGCATTTACAACCATTTTTGCCATAATTGCACAAGATGTTTGTAAATGATTTCAGTGAGAAACCTAAAATTTGGAAAAATTTTCCTGTCAGCTTTTTACAGTTATACTGCATCAGTCTCAAGTGATTTAGCATATGAGTATTATGTCCTTTTATTATAAGGTCTACCATCTTGGAACAGGTACATTGTGTCAGGGTTTTTTCCCTGCCTTGTTTGCCATGTGCTGCTGGCAGCCATTTTACTCACCTCTCTTGCTTACTCTGGTGCATACTGTCTGATGCTGCTCATTTCCTGCACTTCCTTTTATGGCCAGACTGGTGTACATCATCCGTGTGAGACAGGATGCAGTCTCAGAATTATTATGTCATCACTTATTATTTAAAGGGCCTCTGTTCAGTATGCTTTGCCCTTGCGTTGTCTCAGACCTGTTTGTGAGAGCTCCTGTGTATTACCTGGCTGTCTGATGTCCCTCCTGGTTCCTGATCCCTGGCTTGTTCCTGACTCTGCTGTTCTACTTGTTCCTGATTCTGGCTCGTCTGACTACTCGCTTTGGCTCCTGACTCAGCTCGTCTGACTATTCACTTTGGCTCCTTACTTGGCTCATCTGACTACAAGTTCTGGTTTTGATTCCTGGCTTGTTATTTGACTTGTGGACTTCTTCTTATTTTTTGCTATTAATAAAGGTGTGATTATTTTTGCACTTCTCGTCTCAGTCTTATTCCTGGCACCCTTACACATTGAAGATAAAATTGTCATTTTGAAACAGGGCAAATAATCTTACCCAAACCATTTGTATTTTGGTGTTCTGAAGTCTCATCCACAATCTTAAAAGTGGGCAGACAGAGAACTTTCAAATTCTAATCTTTAGGGACAGTAAAGTCAAAATTAAACATGATTCAGATAGAGTATGCCAAAATAAATAACTTCCATGTTACCTTTATCATCAAATTTGCTTTGTTCTTTTGGTATCCTTTGTTGAACAGCCTACATAGGTAGGAAGAGGAGCAGCAAAGCACCACCGGGAGCTAGCTGCTGATTGGTGGCTACATGTTTATGCCTCTGGTCATTGTCTCAGCTGGTGTGTGCAGCCAGATACCGGTAGTGCATTGATGTTCCTTTAACTAAGGACACCAAGAGAATAAGGCATATTTGATAAAATAAGTACATTGGAAAGTTGTTTAAAATTATATGCACTATCTCACTAGTTTTCAAACTATTCAGGCCTCCCTAACAGGCCAGATTTTGAGGCTATTAGAACTGTAGCACAGGTGAAATAATCAGCTGATTAATAAACTTGGCTATTTTACCTGCTCTCATCTAAGGTAATCCCGAAAATCTGGCCTGTTGGGGAGGCCTGAGGACAGGTTTGAAAATGAGTGCGCTATCTGAATCACAAAAGAAAAAAAATGGGTTTCATGTCCCTTTAAGATATCTTAATAAAGCTGATGCAGAGAGTCACTACCCAAACCAAGAATATATGATTAAATTAGGGTTGCCATATTGTTGCTTTAAAAGAGGACACTTATAAAAAATACATATGTAAGGAACTGTTTTAAGAAATTATTTAAAATTATATTCCCTTAAACCCTAACATAAGTACTCCTTTAAAGCGGCAATATGGCAACCCTATCTTAGATAAACCAGTGCAAAGAGGTTTAAAGCCCTGCACATTTGTCAAAAAGTAATAATATTTAGGGAAATTATTCAAAAAGTTCTGCAAAACAAAAAAAATGATGAAAGGAAAGCAAAAAATATGTGACTGCTGGTGTTTTAGGGTTATAAAAAATACACGATAATGATGGAGACTGTAGGAAAACAGCAGTCTATGAACTGAGTACAGTCATTATGGGTGGGTGGCTTTAAGAAGGGTGGGCTGTTGGGATGTGTTTTTACCAAGTAATTAGAGCTGTCAGCTGCAGCAATGTAAGATGTTTACATCCTAGGTGATAGGGAGAGAACACAATGACTACATGAAAAAAACATTTAAAACATGGTGAGCATTCGCAAAGGGCAGTGCTTCCAAATACAAGAAACACATATATAATAGCTTGAGAGGAAAGAAGCTGAAAGGTGAAATTAGAATTCCCTTAAAGCTTTGTATATGGTTAAAAAACACATATTGATCACAGTTTTATTTTATTGTACTATTATTTTATTTAAATATTAGAGAATATTTAATATTTTAATATGTGAATTTGTAAATAATCTGTGTACATTTTCAGTATCTAGTCAGACACTAATATGTCACACGTATAAGGCAAGAAACAGAATGAAGAGAGAAAATTAAAAGTACATTTAAAAATAAAAAAGGAGCTGAGAGGGTATGTGGGAGATAAGTAGACCAGGGAATCATTCCCCAGGAAACAAATAATTGCTAAACTAATAAATTAGAAAAAAAAGTGAGAAAAAAAGCAAAGAAAGAAAAAATAAAATCACTTTTTTTTTTAAGATTGTGTTTGCTCCCACATGATTCTTTCAACGCAGATTAAATATGATTTCAGCAAAATCTATTGTTCAGCCGTCATTGCTATCTCTGTCCTTAATGGCAGTTGCAGGAAAAACATAAGCGTTAAGTATGTTTAACACACTTGTCCACTGAATCAATTAGAATTTAATAGCACTTTCCATAGTCAAACTGTTAGCTTTTAGTGTGTGTAAATATTTTAGTGTAGATAGAGCACAGGAAAACATCAACAGCCCTCAGTAATGTATACATAACAGCACCTTTGTTCAGTACTCATGAAAGATATATTGAATTATGATAGTATTACCCTTTAAGGTTCATGGACACTTTAATCATTAACTAACATAAAATATGAAAAGGGTGTGTTGAAGCTTTTAATACTATTTTTCTACAATTTATTTTTTATTTTTGGTAGTATCATAAATGTTATGCACTTCATATTTCTTACTTACTAAGGTATACAGTAAGCAAATATATCACAAAAGTGAAAAATTGTTTTTGCATTTAAAACCTTAACAAAAGTTTTGATTTATTCTAATCATTTAGGGAAAATATATAAAATGATTTATCAACTGAAATTCTCTATTTAATAAAAAAAATATCACTAGATAAGATTTATAAATGTCTGGAATATACAACATTTTTGCCCATATCCCCAGCAATTTTAAATATACTTTTTTATTAAATAAACTTATGCATGTATTAATTTTGCAAGAGAAAATTGCCTTATATACAAGGATTTCATTTTATGGGATTTAAAAGAATAATAGAAACCAAATTAGAAATGATTTAATTGTTATAAAAAAATATTTGTATTCTATAAATCAATTTTTTTAGCATGCGCTATAGTTTTAATGGATAGCGCTGAAAGCATTATTAGCACTCTTATAAGAAGTGAGTTAAAGGAATAGTCTAGTGAAAATTAAACTTTCATGATTCAGATAAAGCAGAACGTTCTAATTTACTCCTTTTATCAATTTTTCTTCATTGTCTTGGTATCTTTATTTGAAAAAGCAAGAATGAAAGCATAGGAGCCGACCAATTTTTGGTTCAGCACCTGGGTAGCACTTTCTGATTGGTGTCTAAATGTAGCCACCAATCTGCAAGTGCTACCCAGGTGCTGAATCAAAAATGGGCCGACTCCTAAGCTTACATTTAAATAAATATACCAAGAGAACGAAGGAAATTTGATAAAAGGAGTAAATTAGAAAGTTGCTTAAAATTAGATGCTCTATCTGAATCATGAAAGTTTAATTTTGTCTAGACTATCCCTTTAAGTGTTGGGCTTTAGAGCAACACAAAATAGAAAAACATAATTTACGTAAGAATTTACCTGATAAATTAATTTCTTTCATATTGGCAAGAGTCCATGAGCTAGTGACGTATGGGATATTCATTCCTACCAGGAGGGGCAAAGTTTCCCAAACCTCAAAATGCCTATAAATACACCCCTCACCACACCCACAATTCAGTTTAACGAATAGCCAAGAAGTGGGGTAATAAGAAAGGAGCGAAAGCATCAACAAGGAATTGGAATAATTGTGCTTTATACAAAAAACCATAACCACCATAAAAAGGGTGGGTCTCATGGACTCTTGCCAATATGAAAGAAATTAATTTATCAGGTAAATTCTTACATAAATTATGTTTTCTTTCATGTAATTGGCAAGAGTCCATGAGCTAGTGACGTATGGGATAGCAAATACCCAAGATGTGGCACTCCACGCAAGAGTCACTAGAGAGGGAGGGATAAAAATAAAGACAGCTAATTCCGCTGAAAAATTAATCCACAACCCAAATCAAAAGTTTTAATCTTATAATGAAAAAAACTGAAATTATAAGCAGAAGAATCAAACTGAAACAGCTACCTGAAGTACTTTTCTACCAAAAACTGCGTCTGAAGTAGAAAAAAACATCAAAATAGTAGAATTAAGTAAAAGTATGCAAAGAAGACCAAGTCGCTGCTTTGCAAATCTGATCAACAGAAGCTTCATTCTTAAAAGCCCAGGAAGTAGAAACTGACCTAGTAGAATGAGCCGTAATCCTCTGAGGCGGGGATTTACCCGACTCCAAATAAGCATGATGAATCAAAAGCTTTAACCAAGATGCCAAAGAAATGCAGAAGCCTTCTGACCTTTCTTAGAACCAGAAAAGATAACAAATAGACTAGAAGTCTTTCTGAAATCTTTAGTAGCTTCAACATAATATTTCAAAGCTCTTACCACATCCAAAGAATGTAAAGATCTCTCCAGAGAATTCTTAGGATTAGGACACAATGAAGGGACACCAATTTCACTACTAATGTTGTTGGAAGTCACAACCTTAGGTAAAAATTTAAATTAAGTCCGCAAGACCGCCTTATCCTGATGAAAAATCAGAAAAGGAGACTCACAAGAAAGAGCAGATAATTCAGAAACTCTTCTAGCAGAAGAGATGGCCAAAAGGAACAATACTTTCCATGAAAGTAATTTAATGTCCAGAGAATGCATAGGCTCAAACGGAGAAGCCTGCAAAGCTTTCAAAACCAAATTAAGACTCCAAGGAGGAGAGATTGATTTAATGACAGGCTTAATATGAACCAAAGCCTGTACAAAACAATGAATATCAGGAAGATTAGCAATTTTTCTGTGAAACAGAACATAAAGAGCAGAGATTTGTCTTTTAAAGGAAATTGCAGACAAACCCTTATCTAAACCATCCTGAAGAAACTGTAAAGTTCTAGGAATTCTTAAAGAATGCCAAGAGAATTTATGAGAAGAACACCATGAAATGTAAGTCTTCCAAACTTAATAATAAATCTTTCTAGACACAAATTTACGAGCCTGCAACATAGTATTAATCACTGAGTCAGAGAAACCTCTATGACTAAGCAATAAGCGTTCAATCTCCATACCTTCAAATTTAATGATTTGAGATCCTGATGGAAAAATTGGCCTTGAGATAGAAGGTCTGGCCTTAAAGGAAGTGGCCAAGGTTGGCAACTGGACATCCGAACAAGATCCTCATACCAAAACCTGTGTGGCCATGCTGGAGCCACCAGCAGTACAAACGAACGCTCCATTATGATTTTGGAAATCACTCTTGGAAGAAGAACTAGAGGCGGAAAGATATAAGCAGGTTGATAACTCCAAGGAAGTGTTAACGCGTCCACTGCTTCCGCCTGAGGATCCCTGGACCTGGACAGATACCTGGGAAGTTTCCTGTTTAGATGAGAAGCCATCAGATCTATTTATGGAAGCCCCCACATCTGAACAATCTGAAAAAACACATCTGGGTGAAGAGACCACTCTCCCGGATGTAAAGTCTGGCGACTGAGATAATCCACTTCGCAATTGTCTATACCTGGGATATGGACCGCAGAAATTAGACAGGAGCTGGATTCTGCCCAAACAAGTATCCGAGATACTTCTTTCATAGCTTGAGGACTGTGAGTCCCACCTTGATGATTGACATATGCCACGGTTGTGACATTGTCTGTCTGAAAACAAATAAACGGTTCTCTCTTCAGAAGAGGCCAAAACTGAAGAGCTCTGAGAATCACACGGAGTTCCAAAATATTGATTGGTAATCTCGCCTCTTGAGATTTCCAAACCCCCTGCGCTGTCAGAGATCCCCAGACAGCTCCCCAACCTGAAAGACTCGCATCTGTTGTGATTACAGTCCAGTTTGGATGAACAAAAGAGGCCCCCTGAACTAAACGATGGTGATCTAACCACCAAGTCAGAGATAGTCGAACATTGGGATTTAAGGATATTAATTGTGATGTCCTTGTATAATCCGTGCACCATTGATTCAGCATACAAAGCTGAAGAGGTCTCATGTGAGCAAAAGGGATTGTGTCCGATGCTGCAGTCATGAGACCTAAAACCTCCATGCACATAGCTACTGAAGGGAATGATTGAAACTGAAGGTTTCGACAAGCTGCAACCAATTTCAGACATCTCTTGTCTGTTAGAGACAAAGTCATATCAGCATTCCAAGATTTAAGCCATAAAGCTCTTCTAGCTAATATAGCTTAAATACATATATCTGACATCAATTCTGATGATATCAAAAATGGAATCACTAATGAAATTATTAGCATGTTGAATTAACTTTACAATGCTATACACATTATGATATGATACTTGTTGCACTAGGGTTTCCAACCAAAAAGTTGAGGCAGCTGCAACATTAGCCAAAGAAATAGCAGGCCTAAGAAGATGACCTGAACATAAATAAGTTTTCCTTAGATAAGATTCAAGTTTCCTATCTAAAGGATCTTTAAAAGAAGTACTATCTGTCGTAGGAATAGTAGTACGTTTAGCAAGAGTAGAGATGGCCCCATGAACTTTGGGGATTTTTTCCCAAAACTCCAATCTATCAGACGGCAAAGGGTACAGTTTCTTAAACCTTGAAGAAGGAGTAAAAGAGTCCATTCCCTAGAAATTACATCTGAAATAGCATCAGGAACTGGAAAATCCTCTGGAATAACTACATGAGGTTTAAAAACTGAATTTAAACATTTACTAGTTTTAATATCAAGAGGACTAGTCTCCTCCATATCTAATGCAATCAACACCTCTTTCAATAAGGAACAAATATACTCCATTTTAAATAAGTATGAAGATTTGTCAGTGTCAATATCTGAGGCAGAATCTTTTGAACCAGATAGATCCTCATCAGAGATAGATAAATCAGAATGTTGTCGGTCATTTAAAAATTAATCAATTTTATGAGAAGTTTTAAAAGACCTTTTACATTTATTAGAAGGTGATATGACAGACAAAGCCTTCTGAATAGAATTAGAAACAAATTATCTCACATTAACAGGAATATCCTGAGAATTAGATGTTGAAGGAATAACAGCAGGTAATGGATTACTACTAATGGAAATATTTTCTGCATGTAAAAGTTTGTCATGACAACTATCACAAACTACAGCCGGAGAAACAGTTACCACAAGTTTACAACAAATGCACTTAGCTTTGGTAGAACCGACATCATGCAGCAGGATTCTAATAGTGGATTCTGAAACAGGATCAGATTGAGACATCTTGCAATATGTAAGAGAAAAAATAACATATAAAGCAAAATGATCAATTTCCTTATATGACAGTTTCAGGAATGGGAAAAAATGCAAGCAGAATAAGCCTCTGGAAACCAGAAGCAAAAATTCATGAAGACTTAAATAATGTCAAAAGTCTGGCGCCAAGTATGATGCCCACAACTGACAAAATATTTTTTAGCGCCAAAAACATCTGCAACAAACATGAGCGTCATAGATGACGCAACTACGTGAAAACTCTACTAACCAACTAAGACACCGGAAATGACGAAAATACATCAACAAGCATAATTCTCGTGCCAAGAATGAAGCAATAAATTATAGCATTTTGCACACCCATGAGCCTAACAGCCGGCAAATTAGAAAAAAGTAAATTTTAAAAATTTCAGGTAAGAATTTTTTTTTCATATGTGCATTTCCCAAAATGAAACTGACAGTCTGCAAAAAGGAAATATACTAATAAACCTGAATCATGACAAATATAAGTACAAACATTATATTTAGAACTTTACATTTAAAGTGCCAAACCATAGCTGAGAGTTTCTTAATAAAGGAAAACATACTTACCAAAAGACCCTCATCTACATAAAGTAGATAGCCAAACCAGTACTGAAACGAGAATCAGCAGAGGTAATGGTATATAAGAGTATATCATCGATCTGAAAAGGGAGGTAGGAGATGAATCTCTATGACCGATAACAGAGAACCTATGAAATAGATCCCCGTTAGGATGACCATTGCATTCAATAGGTAATACTACCTTCACATCACTCTGTCATTCACTGCACTCTGAGAGGAACCGGGCTTCAGCATGCTGAGAAGCGCATATCAACGTAGAAATCTAGCACAAACTTACTTCACCACCTCCATAGGAGGTAACGTTTGTAAAACTGAATTGTGGGTATGGTGGGGGGTGTATTTATAGGCATTTTGAGGTTTGGGAAACTTTGCCCCTCCTGATAGGAATGTATATCCCATATGTCACTAGCTCATGGACTCTTGCCAATTACATGAAAGAAATAAACATTTTTTGATTTTGGGGACCTGACATAAATTGCTAACCCTTGAAAATATGCATAGCTAAACATATACAAATATATGAAACTAACATAGTGTACTTATATTTATGCATTAGACATTAGGCCTTGGACGAATACATATTTGTCCAAATGTTTGATCGTTCGCCCATTTGTCAACATAACAACTAGACAAAGGGATTTGGGACTCAAATGTTTGAGTATCGAAAAATGTCATGTTTGTTGGTTCTATTTGTTTTGTTTGTCTTTATACACTTGGCACAACAATGTTTGTTTGTAGTGATGGCCCCACCTTCTTCCCTCAATAATACATCCTTGTGGTGCGTGTAAATATTGGTTCATCCCAGAGCTGGTGAGATTACCCAACACTCTCCAATGGCTAACTTCTTTGCCACACAATTTGCACTTAGCAAAATGGTCATATCTAATGCTAAGAAAGGGATTCCTCACTTTTGTGCAATGTGAAGCAGTTACTTCCTCTGCTTGCCCTTCTACCGCTGTTGAGGTCTCCTTGCTGGTGGTTTTAGATGTGGCACTGCTAATTCTCTCTGCATTCCCTGGAACACTTATTCCATTCCTTTTGGTGGTGGTACTGACAGTGATTCTAGTACTGACAGTGATTGCACTACTAAAGAACTGGCATTATAGGTAATGGGTGAGGGTGTTGTAGTAACTGGCTGCTCTACAACAGGGAATGATGATGGCAATCAAGATAAAATCGATGGAGACTGCTGGCCTAAAAGTGGGGAGGAAATTGTGCTGCTGCCTATCATGCTCAAACTATGTGGGGGAATCTCTTCTTCCACAATCTCCTCAGGCTTGTTATCAAGTTCCTCCTTTAACCCTTTAAGTCTATTTTAACTATGTTTAGTCAACATCCTATTATGGTTATTTTTTCTAAAAAAATGTTTTCTTAAAGTGAGCAATAATCCTAAATATATTTTGTTATAGAAGATCGATCTAATGATCCTCTTTTGATGATTTCTATTCCATTTCATTCAGAGATTAGTTCTAAGATTCACTATCCTTACTATACTTTTATTAGAAAAGATTAAATTTTGATGACTGCTTGTGAGTTTTCTTACTTACTTTGGACTTTATTCCTCAAGGAATTTATCATGAGTTTAGTTTGGGACATATCACTCTTCCTGTTTTGGGATAAATAACTAAAACAGGCAAGGTTCTCAAATGACTTGAATTATTTTCCTAGGCACCTTAGTTTCCTTCTGTTTTCTCTTTTTTTCTTTTATACCTTTTAACTATCCCATTTCCTTTTATATTTTGAAGACCATCAGAACTTTCTCTGACAATCTAAAGCACTGATGATTAACAGAAATGTCACTTATGATGTTCACCATCCTTAAAATTTTTTCCTATATCTTTATAACATACCTTATCCTACAGAATTAAATGCCGGTTATTTCTAAACAGATTAAGAGGTAGCTACTACATAGCCTAGTGAGTGAAAACATTACAAATGTTTATTCTTTTTTTCTTAAATAATCAATTATAAAAAACACTAAAAGTATATAAAGTTATTAAATGCAGATATATGATAAAGTGATATTGATAGTTAAGTGAAAACAAAATCTGTATTCAAACACATTAAGTAGAGATTAGCAATGTTACATATTAATATTTTGGGCCAGATTACAAGTGGAGCGCAAAATATCGATTTCACTAAATCAATATTTTTGCTTCACTTTGTAATACCAGCGCATGCAAATGTGCGCTGGCATTACGGTTTAGGTGCAATGCGAATGTAACCTCGCATTCGCATTGCATAGAAGCATTGTGCTCATGAGAGCACGCTTCCATAGACTCCAATGCAAGCCTCATTATCATGCCGTCAGACACGGAATGAGAACTAGCACAGCGAAGGGAGTAAGTCATGCAGAAATGGCCAGCAATTTTAAATATATATGTATATGAATATATATATACACATATTAACACATACATTTTATATGTATATAAGCATAAGCATATATATTTTCAGTGCTGTTTTTTTTTTAACACCCCACACCCCTAAAATCCAAAAGACCTTTTATTTTGGGAGCATTTGTGGCACTTTTAGAAAATTAACTAGAGATCTCATCTCTGGTTAATTTTCTGGGCACTAATTGCTACCGCGAGCTCGCATAAGATCTACTCGACACTGCATAAGACCTACAGCACTAAACCCAAAAGTGATTATGAATATTCCAATGTTCTTCACATGGAAAAAAATATTTGTATTTTTAAATATATTTATATATATATATATATATATATATATATATATATATATATATATATATATATATATATATTATGTAGCCGGTGGCCTAGCACTCCTTCCACACCTGTGTAGCCATAGCCTGGGTGCAATCCTCTAATTCATGTATAGGATAGCTCAGTGGATGGAGGGCACTCACAGGAAAAGTAAAATGCAATCTTTATTTTCAGAATCAGCTTCACATCAAAAAAATGTCGACGTTTTGGCCCATTCAATGGCCTTCTTCAAGACAAATTTTCATCGTCTTCAGTGCAAGCAGCACATAAAACCTCAACGGGCTCCCAATAACGAAATTTCCAAATTTGGCCCAAAGTATCAATATTGTGTGTGGCCACCATTATTTTCCAGCACTACCTTAACCCTCTTAGGCATGGAGTTCACCAGAGCTTCACAGGTTGCCACTGGAGTTCTCTTCAACTCCTCCATGACGACATCACAGAGCTGGTGGATGTTAGAGATCTTGCGCTCCCCCACCTTCCGTTTGAGGATGCCCCACAGATGCTCAATAGGGTTTAGGTCTGGAGACATGCTTGGCCAGTCCATCACCTTTACCTTCAGCTTCTTTAGCAAGGCAGTGGTCGTCTTGGAGGTGTGTTTGGGGTTGTTATCATGTTGGAATACTGGTTAACATTTTCAACAGAGAGATGAACAGGATACATACAACAGCACTCATCCTTTCGATAGTGAGGACGTATAGAAATGAATTGTTAAGAAATAAAAATATTCTTAATTGATATAATAATTAAAATGGGTGAGAAAACACACATTAAAACTCAGTGGTTTCTATGTAATGGAGACCAATGCTAAATACCTACTAGGCTATCGGTACTGACAGTCTCGCTTATTGAAATTGTGTGTGACATACACTTGGGGTATAGTTAACTGTAGTTGTACACAAATATTGGCTAAAAGGCCCTCACTTAAGATGTTACACTGTGTCAAATGGTAATGTATTTGGCTGCTTTAAAAGGTGCTTGCTGATATGTAGGTCCTCAGATTATATTTGTCATAGCTAAATTAGCACATTAATAAAAAGCAGTTGTTGGTCACAGCTGCCTGTTTATTGATTACCCGCAATATTCTTTAAACATAAAGGTTAACATAAGGGCCACAAGTGGTAAGTTAATATTGGTGTGTTACAATCCTCCTTTATCGAAGTTAGCTAAATTATGTTAGGCTATCACAACAACCTCAGTTTTGAATGCTTTGGTGACAGAAAAAATAATGATGTGTGCATATATACATGGGTCAGTATTTGCTGATATCCATGTCTGGATCATATATACAACCTTATATTAAATAATCGATTGTCACTATCAGTTTATATATATGTTAACATAAATGAAGTGTTTATATCATTAAATTGTTCTGAAGCTTAGACAAAAATATTATAAGCTTTCAATTCGATAGCAAACTATACGGCTAGATTTAGAGTTTTGTCGGTAACGACTCGCGTATCTAATGCTGGCTTTTTTTTCCCCGCACCTTTTAAATACCACTGGTATTTAGAGTTCACAGAAGGGCTGAGTTAGGCTCCAAAAAGGGAGCGTATAGCATATTTACCGCCACTGCAACTCTCAATACCAGCGGTGCTTACGGACGCGGCCAGCTTCAAAAACGTGCTCGTGCACGATTCCCCCATAGAAAACAATGGGGCATTTTGAGCTAAAAAAAAACCTAACACCTGCAAAAAAGCAGCGTTCAGCTCCTAACGCAGCCCCATTGTTTCCTATGCGGAAACACTTCCTAAGTCTGCACCTAACACCCTAACATGTACCCCGAGTCTAAACACCCCTAACCTTACACTTATTAACCCGTAATCTGCCGACCCCGCTATCGCTGACCCCTGCATATTATTATTAACCCCTAATCTGCCGCTCCGTATACCGCCGCAAACTACGTTATCCCTATGTACCCCTAATCTGCTGCTCCTAACACCGCTGACCCCTATATTATATTTATTACCCCCTAATCTGCCGCCCCCAACGTCGCCTCCACCTACCTACAGTTATTAATCCCTAATCTGCCGGCGGACCTCACCGCTACTATAATAAATGTATTAACCCCTAATCCGCCTCACTCCCGCCTCAATAACCCTATAATAAATAGTATTAACCCCTAATCTGCCCTCCCTAACATCGCCAACACCTAACTTCAAGTATTAACCCCTAATCTGCCGACCGGACCTCACCGCTACTCTAATAAATGTAAGTTAAATATAATTTAAATCTAACTAAATAAATTAACTCTTATTAAATAAATTATTCCTATTTAAAGCTAAATACTTGCCTGTAAAATAAACCCTAATATAGCTACAATATAAATTATAATTATATTGTAGCTATTTTAGGATTTATATTTATTTTACAGGTAACTTTGTATTTATTTTAGCTAGTTAGAATAGTTATTAAATAGTTATTAGCTATTTAATAACTACCTAGCTAAAAGAAATACAAAATTACCTGTAAAATAAATCCTAACCTAAGTTACAATTAAACCTAACACTACACTATCATTAAATTAATTAAATAAATTAACTACAAATAACTACAATTAAATACAATTACATAAACTAACTAAAGTACAAAAAATAAAAAAAGCTAAGTTACAAAAAATAAAAAAAATAAGTTACAAACATTTAAAAAATATTACAACAATTTTAAGCTAATTACACCTAATCTAAGCCCCCTAATAAAATAACAAAGCACCCCAAAATAAAAAAAATGCCCTACCCTATTCTAAATTAAAAGTTCAAAGCTCTTTTACCTTACCAGCCCTTAAAAGGGCCTTTTGCGGGGCATGCCCCAAAGAAAACTGCTCTTTTGCCTGTAAAAGAAAAATACAACCCCCCAACATTAAAACCCACCACCCACATACCCCTAATCTAACCCAAACCCCCCTTAAAAAAACCTAACGCTACCCCCCTGAAGATCATCCTACCTTGAGTTGTCTTCAGCCAGCCGACCCACCGATGGATCCGAAGAGCAGATCCGGAGCGGCAGAAGTGATCCTCCAAGGGGCGCTGAAGAAGTCTTCCAACCGATGAAGTGATCTTCCAGGCGGCACTGAAGAAGTCTTCCATCCGGGCGATGTCATGTTCCAAGCGACGCTGAAGAAGTCTTCCATCCGGGCGATGTCAATCTTCTTCTTCAGGATCCATCTTCATTCCGCCGACGCGGAACATCCTTCTTCCCCGACGGACTACCGACGAATGAAGGTTCCTTTAAGGGACGTCATCCAAGATGGCTTCCCTCGAATTCCGATTGGCTGATAGGATTCTATCAGCCAATCGGAATTAAGGTAGGAAAATTCTGATTGGCTGATGGAATCAGCCAATCAGATTCAAGTTCAATCCGATTGGCTGATCCAATCAGCCAATCAGATTGAGCTTGCATTCTATTGGCTGTTCCGATCAGCCAATAGAATGCGAGATCAATCTGATTGGCTGATTGGATCAGCCAATCGGATTGAACTTGAATCTGATTGGGTGATTCAATCAGCCAATCAGATTTTTCCTACCTTAATTCCAATTGGCTGATAGAATACTATCAGCCAATCGGAATTCTAGGGACGCCATCTTGGATGACGTCCCTTAAAGGAGCCTTCATTAATCGGTAGTCCGTCGGGGAAGAAGGATGTTCCGCGTCGGCGGAATGAAGATGGATCCGGAAGAAAGAAGATTGAAGATGCCACTTGATAGAAGACTTCAGCCGGATCATGGACCTCTTCAGCTCCCGCTTGGATCAAGACTTCAGCTGGATCATGGACCTCTTCAGCTCCCGCTTGGATCAAGACTTCAGCCGGATCATGGACATCTTCAGCCCCCGCTTGGGCTTGGATGAAGACTTCGGAGCCAGGACGGATCGGTGAACCCGGTGTGGTGAAGACAAGGTAGGAAGATCTTCAGGGGCTTAGTGTTAGGTTTATTTAAGGGGGGTTTGGGTTAGATTAGGGGTATGTGGGTGGTGGGTTGTAATGTTGGTGGGGGGGTATTGTATCTTTTTTTCCAGGCAAAAGAGCTGAATTCTTTGGGGCATGCCCCGCAAAAGGCCCTTTTAAGGGCTGGTAAGGTAAAAGAGCTTTTCTATTTTAATTTTAGTATAGGGTAGGGCATTTTTTTTATTTTGGGGGGCTTTGTTATTTTATTAGGGGGCTTAGAGTAGGTGTAATTAGTTTAAAATTGTTGTAATATTTTTCTAATGTTTGTAAATATTTTTTTATTTTTTGTAACTTAGTTCTTTTTTATTTTTTGTACTTTAGTTAGTTTATTTAATTGTATTTATTTGTAGGTATTGTATTTAATTAATTTATTGATAGTGTAGTGTTAGGTTTAATTGTAGATAATTGTAAGTATTTTATTTAATTTATTGATAGTGTAGTGTTAGGTTTAATTGTACCTTAGGTTAGGATTTATTTTACAGGTAATTTTGTAATTATTTTAAGTAGGTAGCTATTAAATAGTTCTTAACTATTTAATAGCTATTGTACCTGGTTAAAATAAATACAAAGTTGCCTGTAAAATAAATATTAATCCTAAAATAGCTACAATATAATTATAATTTATATTGTAGCTATATTAGGGTTTATTTTACAGGTAAGTATTTAGCTTTAAATAGGAATAATTAACTTAATAAGAGTTAATTTATTTTGTTAGATTTAAATTATATTAAATTTAGGGGGTGTTAGTGTTAAGGTTAGACTTAGCTTTAGGGGTTAATAAATTTATTAGAGTAGCGGTGAGGTCCGGTCGGCATATTAGGGGTTAATACTTGAAGTTAGGTGTCGGCGATGTTAGGGAGGGCAGATTAGTTGTTAATACTATTTATTATAGGGTTATTGAGGTGGGAGTGTGGCGGATTAGGGGTTAATAACTTTATTATAGTAGCAGTGAGGTCCGGTCGGCAGATTAGGGGTTAATAATTGTAGGTAGGTGGAGGCGACGTTGGGGGCGGCAGATTAGGGGTTAATAAATATAATATAGGGGTCGGCGGTGTTAGGGGCAGCAGATTAGGGGTACATAGGGATAACGTAGGTGGCGTCAGTGTGCGGTCGGCAGATTAGGGGTTAAAAAAATTAATAGAGTGGCGGCGATGTGGGGGGACCTCAGTTTAGGGGTACATAGGTAGTTTATGGGTGTTAGTGTACTTTAGAGCACAGTAGTTAGGAGCTTTATAAACCGGCGTTAGCCTATAAAGCTCTTAACTCCTGACTTTTTTCTGAGGCTGGAGTTTTGTCGTTAGATTTCTAACGCTCACTTCAGCCAAGACTCTAAATACCGGCGTTAGAAAGATCCCATTGAAAAGATAGGATACGCAAATGGCGTAGGGGGATCTGCGGTATGGAAAAGTCGCGGCTGGAAAGTGAGCGTTAGACCCTTACCTACATGACTCTAAATACCAGCGGTAGCCCAAAACCAGCGTTAGGAGCCTCTAACGCTCGTTTCGATGGCTAACGCCAAACTCTAAATTTAGCCGAAAGTGTACACTCAGTATCTAGCATTAACAAAATGACCGCTTGCTCACTAATCATATGATTGCGCATAGAAAAACGCTCTGACAAGAACCCCTGTTATTATAGGCTATAAATGCAACATCAAACTGTGTGTTCACTTAGCATCTAAGGTTGTTAGATCCACTTGTTCAGTTCTCATATGATTGCGCTAGGAAAACGCTCTAACAGGAGCCCCTGTGCAAGTGTCGCACCTATTGTATCACTGATCCCAGTCAGACCTGATGTGTGGCTTACATGAGAGCCGCCTAAGGTACCCAATTACCCTCTAACCCCCTAAACAAATTTCGCCATATTGGCTTTTTCAAAAGAGGAGGCGCCGCGGCTTTCGCAGCCTTTTAACATAAATTTGTGTCTTCTAACTCTGCCTCTTTATGATGTCATCATGAAATGTATCCTCCAGATCCTCAAGGATAGTAGGATACATAGTATTTCACTTAATTATATTGAAACTGTTAGTTTATAATTCAAATTGTCATTGATGGAAAAGAAAAATACATATGTATAGTGGTATCTGTGCTTAAGCTATACAATAGAAGACAGATATCCAGTAATGTAATGTGAAACTCAATTCGGATTTATTATGGTATTTAACATCCCAACCTTGATCTCTTTATTTATGCATGGAAGGAATAATATCATTATTTCATCTAACAGGGAGAGCATATTGTGATTTTAATTGTACATTATTTAGATATGAGTGCATAATTTTAAATATAAGTGAATAGAAAACAGAATACTGTAAAGTGCTGTGGCATCTTATGTAAGATTGGTCAAGTGATTGTGTCCTATTAATTCTTTAGGTTCATAATTTAGTGATGAAGAAAAATAAATAACAAACTGTGTATTAGAATATGTGATATGTTAGTCTAAAAATTATTACTAAAAAAATGTAATCTCTCATTTAGATTACTCATAAAATGTTTTGTATTGTGCTATATGTAAACACATTTAGTCCTTATGTGTTCTTTATACTCATGTTTTAGTGATATACAGTGAGAAAAAAGTGAATAAAAAATAATGTGTTAGATTGTGTGATATATTAGTCTCAAAATGTTTCACTAAAAATTGTGATCTCTCATTTAGATTGCTCATGAGAATAAGATGTATTCTGATGTTACAATTACATGTGTTGGGATAAGTACGGTTATTACTTTTAATTTTTAATGTGAGGCAACATTTATAAGAATGAGAAATAATTGTTAATTTCATTCAAGCCAAAAGGTTGGACAGAATTTAGCAAGTAATTCCATTGTGTTAAAGCTTTGAGTAGTGACTGTTCTATGTTCCCTCCCTGTATTCCCAGGGAGACCTGTTGTATTCCAAAGCAACTGAGTTCAGATTTTTTGCTTTGGTGAAAACATACGGCTAGATTTAGAGTTTTGTCGGTAAAGACCCGCGTAGTTAACGCTCCTTTTTTTTTCCCCTGCACCTTTTAAATAACGCTGGTATTGAGAGTTCTCTGAAGGGCTGCGTTAGGCTCCAAAAAGGGAGCGTACAGGCATATTTATCGCCACTTCAACTCTCAATACCAGCTTTGCTTACGGTAGCGGCTAGCTGGAAAAATGTGCTCGTGCACGATTCCCCCATAGGAAACAATGGGGCAGTTTGGGCTGAAAAAAAACCTAACACCTGCAAAAAAGCAGCGTTAAGCTCCTAACGCAGCCCCATTGTTTCCTATGGGGAAACAGTTTCTAAGTCTGCACCTAACACCCTAACATGAACCCCGAGTCTAAACACCCCTAACCTTGCACTTATTAACCCCTAATCTGCCGACCCCGCTATCGCTGACCCCTGCATTACACAATTAACCCCTAATCTGCTGCTCCATACACCGCCGCAACCTACATTATCCATATGTACCCCTAATCTGCTGCCCCCAACATCGCCGACACCTACATAATATTTTTTAACCCCTAATCTCCCCCCCCAACGTTGCCGTTACCTACCTACACTTATTAACCCCTAATCTGCCGACCGGAGCTCGCCTCTACTCTAATAAATGTAATAACCCCTAAACTCCCGCCTCAAAAACCCTATAATAAATAGTATTAACCCCTAATCTGCCCTCCCTAACATCACCGACACCTAACTTCAAGTATTAACCCCTAATCTGCCTACCGGACGTCATCGCTACTCTAATAAATGTATTAACCCCTAAAGCTAAGTCTAACCCTAACCCTAACACCCACCTAAATTAAATATAATTTTAATCTAACATAATAAATTAAATATTATTAACTAAAGTATTCCTATTTAAAGCTAAATACTTACCTGTAAAATAAACCCTAATATAGCTACAATATAACAAATAATTATATTGTAGCTATTTTAGAATTTATGTTTATTTTACAGGCAACTTTGTATTTATTTTAACTAGGTACAATAGCTATTAAATAGTTATTTACTATTTAATAGCTACCTAGTTAAAATAATTACAAAATTTCCTGTAAAATAAATCCTAACCTAAGTTACAATTAAACCTAACACTACACTATCAATAAATAAATTAAATCAATTAACTACAAGTACCTACATATAAATAAACTAAACTAAATTACAAAAAAAACAAACACTAAATTACAAAAAATAAAAAAAGATTACAAGAATTTTAAGCTAATTACACCTACTCTAAGCCCCCTAATAAAATAACAAAGCCCCCAAAATAAAAAAATACCCTACCCTAATCTAAATTAAAAAAGTTAACAGCTCTATTACCTTACCAGCCCTTAAAAGGGCTTTTTGCAGGGCATGTCCCAAAGAAATCAGCTTTTTTGCCTGTAAAAAAAAACACAATACCACCCACCAACATTACAACCCACCACCCACATACCCCTACTCTAACCCAAACCCCCCTTAAATAAACCTAACACTACCCCCCTGAAGATCTTCCTACCTTGAATCGTCGGGCCGAAGTCTTCATCCGTTGGACCACAAGAGGGCATCCGGAGCGTCAGAAGTCTTCATCCTATCCAGGCAGAAGAGAACATCCGGACCGGTAGACATCTTCATCCAAGCGGCATCTTCTATCTTCATCCATCCGGAGCAGAGCGGAGCCATCTTCTTCCAGCCAACGCGGATCCATCCTTGGGGGGCTTTGTTATTTTATTAGGGGGCTTAGAGTAGGTGTAATTAGCTTAAAATTCTTGTAATCTTTTTTTATTTTTTATAATTTAGTGTTTGTTTTTTTGTAATTTAATTTATTTTATTTAATTGTAGGTACTTGTAGTTAATTGATTTAATTTATTTATTGATAGTGTAGTGTTAGGTTTAATTGTAACTTAGGTTAGGATTTATTTTACAGGTAATTTTGTAATTATTTTAACTAGGTAGCTATTAAATAGTAAATAACTATTTAATAGCTATTGTACATAGTTAAAATAAATACAAAGTTGCATGTAAAATAAATATAAATTCTAAAATAGCTACAATATAATTATTTGTTATATTGTAGCTATATTAGGGTTTATTTTACAGGTAAGTATTTAGCTTTAAATAGGAATACTTTATTTCATAAGAGTTAATTTATTTCGTTAGAATAAAATTATATTTAACTTAGGGGGGTGTTAGGGTTAGGGTTAGACTTAGCTTTAGGGGTTAATACAATTAGAGTAGTGTCGAGGTCCAGTCGGCAGATTAGGGGTTAATACTTGAAGTTAGGTGTCGGCGATGTTAGGGAGGGCAGATTAGGGGTAAATACTATTTATTATAGGGTTTTTGAGGCGAGAGTGAGGCGGTTTAGGGGTTAATACATTTATTAGAGTAGCGGCGAGCTCCAGTCGGCAGATTAGGGGTTAATAAGTGTAGGTAGGTAGCGACGTTGGGGGGGCAGATTAGGGGTTAATAAATATTATGTAGGTGTCGGCGATGTTAGGGGCAGCAGATTAGGGGTTTATATGTATAATGTAGGTGGCGGTGTTGTGCGGTCAGCAGATTAGGGGTTAAAAAATTTTATTAGAGTGGCGGCGATGTGGGGGGACCTCAGTTTAGGGGTACATAGGTAGTTTATGGGTGTTAGTGTACTTTAGAGCACAGTAGTTAAGAGCTTTATAAACCGGCGTTAGCCCAGAAAGCTCTTAACTACTGACTTTTTTTCTGCGGCTGGAGTCTTGTCGGTAGAGGCTCTACCGCTCACTTTAGCCAAGACTCTAAATTCCGGCGTTAGGAAGATCCCATTGAAAAGATAGGATACGCAATTGGCGTAAGGGGATCTGTGGTATGGAAAAGTCGAGGCTTGGAATTGAACGTTAGAACCTTTTCTGGCTGACTCTAAATATCAGTGGGCGGTAAAAAGCAGCGTTAAGAGCCCTTAACGATGCTTTTGACGGCTAACGCAGAACTCTAAATCTAGGCGATAGAAAGTGATTTGCTACACTTGTAATTCTTTTGTCATCTTCCAAGTCTTTTTTAGCTTTCTTTATATTTCTCAAATGCTCTAAAATTCTGACCCTCAATTTACGTGAGGTCATGCCCACATTTATAAGATATATGCACATGTATAAGATATATGCATTGACAATGAATACCATATACCACTCCTTCTGTGTTGCAATCAATGTATGTTTGCATAATATGTTTTTTTACCAAATTTATCTGTGATAGATTTGATTTTGTCAACATGGTTGCAGATGGAGCATGACCTACATGTATAGTTTCCTGGTTTGAATCTGGATGTTTTCCTCTTTTCCTCATAGTGGATATGACTGATTAAGTCCTTAAGATTCTTAGTTCTTCTGAATCCTGCTTGGATTTTATCCCCAATGATTTCATTCAATATGGGGTCCTTTTTGAGGATATCTTTATGCTTATGGATAACTTTCATCACTTCTTCCACTTGTGGATTATAAGTAAGAATCAGTCTGGTTTCTGCATCTTGACTTTTCTTCTTAGGTTATAGTAATTCCATTCTCTCTGTTTGTTCAGCACTTCTTTGGGCTTATTTTCAAGGATCTTCAGCTATAGCCTCCTTGGATTAATCTCTGTTCAAGTTCTTTTGCTCTCTTCCTAAATTTTGGAATATCTGTACAGTTTCTTCGAATTCTCAGGTATTCTCCTGTGGGGAGGGCTTTGACTACGTGGGGAATGTGCACTTGAATGGTGCAAAATATTATTGGTAGCTGTTTCTTTTCTGTAACGATCAGTGTGTATTTCTCTATTGGATTTGATGGAGATATTTAAATCCAGAAAGTTCACTTCTTTATTATCAAAGTGCCATGTCAATTTGGTGTTGAGATCATTATGGTTTAGATCTTTTAAAAATTCCTCCAATAAAGACTGTGGACCTTCCCACATGAAGAAAATGTCATCTATATATCTGAGCCAGATGGGAACAAAATCTGTATATTTGGTTTTATCATCTGTGAAGACTATGTGTTGTTCCCACCAGCCCAGAAATATATTTGCATATGTTGGAGCACATGCTGTCCCCATGGCCATGCCTCTGATCTGCAGATAGAACTGATTATTGAAAATGAAGAAATTGTGTCATAGGACAAAATTCAGGAGTTTGATGATGAACCTATCATGGATTGGTTCTTCTTCTGATAATGATGAGATAAAGCTTTCTACAGCTTTGATACCCAGATTATGATCAATACTCGTGTAGAATGCTTCTACATCTGTGTTAACAAGTAAGCTGTTTTCTTTAGCAGTGACGTTTTCTAAGTGTTGTAAGACCCCCACAGTGTCTTTTACATAAGAGGGTATTGATAAAACAAACTCTCGTAACCTTTAGTCTATAAATTGGCTGGCTTTTCCCGTTAAATTACCTATACCCGAAATTATTGCATGTCCTGGAGGGTTTTTGGGATCTTTATGTATTTTTGGTATTACATAAAATGTTGCAATTCTAGGGTTTGATACTGTTAGTAATTTTTTCTCTTTCGTGGTGATAATTTCATCTTTTAAGGCATCACTTAGTATGTTTTCATACATTTCCAAGTAATCTTTACTTGAATTGAAAGTAAGTTTTTTGTAGCATGAGTCATTGTGCAGTTGATTATGCACTTCTCTGAGATATTGGTTATTGGGCCATAAAACCACATTGCCTCCTTTATCTGAATTGCGCATAATGACATTTTCCCATTTTTGAATCTCTTGTAGTGCCAGTTTCTCCTTTTTAGAGAGGTTTTTTTCCCAACTGCTGTTTTGAGATCTCTCCACAGGTGCTCTATGGGATTGAGAGTACTCTCTATCGCTTTGTCTTAAATCATTTCTGGGTGCTTTTTGGCATGTGATTTGGGTCATTGACCTGCTGTAAGACCCATGACCTCTTACGGAGACCCAACTTTCTGACACTGGGCCCTACACTGCACCACAGAATTCTTTGGTAGTCTTCAGATTTCATAATGCCATGCATATAGTCAAGATATCAAGTGCCTGAAGCAGCAGAGCAACCCCAAAACATCAGTGAACCTCCACCATTATGGACTGCAGGGACTGTATTCTTTTCTTTAAAAGACTCATTTATTTTTAAGAAAACAGTAGCATGATGGGCCAAAAAGCTGTAATTTGTTTCCTCTGTCCACAGCACATTCTCCCAAAAGAATTTGGGCTTTCACAAGTAAGTTTTGGCAAATTCCAATCTGGCTTTTTATGTTTCTGTGTAAGCAGTGGGGTCCTACTGGGTCTCCTACCACTGTGTCCCTTTTCATTCAGATGACGACGTATAGTGTGAGCTGACACATTTGTTCCCTGTGTTTGAAGGTCAGCTTGAATTTGTCTGGAAGTTGAACAAGGTTCTTTATCCACCATTCTAACAATCCTTTGTTGCAATCTTTGCTCAATTTTTCTCTTTTTTTCACGTCCAGGGAAATTAGCTATAAAGCTGAAAATGTTTTGACAATGTTGCGCACAGTGGACACAGGAACATTAAGATCTCTGGAGATGGACTTGTAACCTTGAGATTGTCCATTCTCTTCCACGATTTTTGTTCTCAAGTCCTTAAACAATTATTTGCTGCTCTTTCTCTTCTCCATGCTCAGTGTGGCACACAGAGACACACAACAGAAATGTTGAGTACATTTTTTACCATTTTAACTGGTTGTCAGTGTGATTTATATATTGTCAGCACCTGTTAATTGATACAGGTGAGTTTAATTACAAATTGCAGGAGCATCACAAGCTTGGAATGCAATTATTTCTTACAGCTTTAAGAAAGTGCCAATAATTTTGTCCAGTCCATTTTTAATTTTTGCGTGGAATGTATCCGATTTGGCTTTTTTTTTCTCCACATTTTTGTTTCATACCAATACAATAAAAAAAAAAAAAAATGAGAATTTGTAATTGCAACAATTTTCTGGGTGAAGTGGTGCATTATCTGACAGAAATTCAGGGGTGCCACAATTTTTGGCCATGACTGTGTGTGTGTGTATATATATATATATATATATATATATATATATATATATATATATATATATATATATATACATACATACACATTTTAATCCATGTTTTTACTATTTATATTTATTGTTATTTTATATATGTGTGAGTGTAATAAAGGACATATCCCCATATCTGGAATTCCAAAATCTAAACTCATTCTGAAATCCACACTTTTTTATAAAATTGACAGTCAATTCAAAATTAACCTTTAAAGACTCAGCTAGGGCATGTCATTTTTTTTCCATTTTACTTGTATCATCAAATTTGCTTTGTTCGCTTGGTATTCTTTGTTGAAAGCTACACCTAGGAAGACTCAAACTGATTTATTTACCTTTTAACTCAGTGCATTTTGACAGTTTTTCAGTTTGACACTGCTAGTTCATGTGGGTCAAATAGATAACATTGTGCTCCCTCCTGTTGAGGTATTTATGAGTCAGTACTGATTGGCTAAATAACAAGTCTGTCAACAGTCTGCAGAGGCTTAGATACAAGGTAATCACAGAGGTATAAAGTGTATTAATTGGTAATAAAGGAATGATCTATCTTTTTAAACAATAAAACATTTCGGGTAGACTGTCCCTTTAATATGTTTTTAAATATAAAGTTATCAAAAATTACTGTTTTTCCCTGCCTTTAAGTCACAATCTGCTGTGCGTTTGTTTGAATTTTTTTGTTCTAAAATGCAAATAATGATCTATATTTATTTAAAACAAGTATTTTTTTTATTTTTTTGTTGTTATTCTGTCTCTCACTGTTCAAATAAACCTACCATTAAAATTATAGACTAATCATTTCTTTGTCAGTGGGCAAACATACAAAATCAGCAGGGGATCAAATCATTCTTTTCCCTCACTGTATAAACTGATATTCCCTAAATTACATAAGATGTTGTTGTTTACACTTGGTTCCATCCCCTCTCCAAACTGTCCCATTTTAAAAATGCAAATATTCCAAAATCCAAACTATTTAGAAATTCAAACTTTTCCAGTACCAAGCAGTTTGGATAAAGGGTTTTTTACCTGTATTTTATTTTAATGTATTTATGTTGTGCTTGGTGCAACTTTTATTTGTGCACAAGAACAACTGCTTACTTTCAATTTGTAATATGCGTGTAAATGTGCGTGCCACTTGTGATCTATCCCAATATATTTAATCCTAAAAATGTACTGGGAATATAAAGGCAACATATTTACAGTACCAGACAATGAAATTAGTCGGCAGTATAGTATTTAGCTTACAATCATTAATACATTTCACCAAAATTATTTTAACATAAATGTTATTTCTCAACCTTTTATCAATAACAAATCTTTCAACAGCTAATTAACTTGTTATCAGCATTGATTCATAAGCACAGAATCACAGCACACATATAGTTCCATGTGTGCTTAAAAGCATTCAACAGCCTGCAAGCTTCCAGGGACAAACCTTTCTGCCAATTTCTGCATAAAACCCTGAATGATAGCACTTGATACTTATTCATAAACACTAATGATACTTTTCTACAAACAACCATTTTTATTTGTCAGCAATATTAAAGAGTATGAACACTCAGCACTAACAAATGTTAATTAAACATATATGTCCACTTTCCTTTTTTCTTTTCAGCACTAAAAATGCAGTGTAGGGCTTAGTATAAGCCTGGAGCAGTCTAAGGGTTAAGGCTGTAGGAGAGTGGGTTAGAAGAGAGAGGGAAGGTGCTGGGTGCAACATTGTTGCAATTTAGGGTAGGCCCCTCCTTACCAGTAGATAAGCCAAGTTCTCCCTTGCAACTTCCTCTTCTTCTCCGGATCCTGGCTGAAGCAGTTTTTTCTTAGCAGTTCTGTCATCACCAGTGCAGCTATGCATCGTTCCAGGCGTTCTACTCTGCCTCCCAGACGTTACCAGTCGGAACAGGAACCTCCTGCACCTGCAAAAGAAAAAATAAAGATAAGTTTTCAATCTATTTCTGAGGATGATTTAGATATCATTCCCCCAACTCAATATACTACTGTTGTGTCAGCCCAGGTTCATAATGTGGAAGAGCAGGGACCTATTGATATTGAGTTAGCTCAGGAATCCCCCAGACCTCAAGCATGGCAGACCCAGCAGGCTAATTTACCTCTTGATAGTGTACAGGCCTCATTTTTAAGTGCTGTACCCCCTGCTGCTATGTCAGCAGTTTCTGACCTATTGAAAAACATAATATCCGCTATGGCTGCAGCCTCCCCAGGGCCCAGTGTCACACCAGCTGTTTTCCCTCCTGATCCTTCTAGTCAGGATCCGGATCCTGCTTTAACTACCCCCAGCAGGCATCGCCCTTTCACACCTCTCATTGAGGCACCACACGTGGCAACACGCGGTCCCCAGCCCGGCCGGAACATGGCCCCTCAGCCCTCAACACCCGGACTTGCCCCCGGTCGCACCATACCCGAGGCCCATGCCATCTCAGGGCCTATGCTGCTCCCCTCGGGGCCTAGCGATCTCCTTCGCCAGCCGCGTGGTCCGGGTCCGACTTCCGGTGTCAACGCCATGTTAGTGACGTCACCGGAAGCGGACATCGGCACTTCCGGCTTGGCAGATTCCCGCGCGGTCACAAGGACATCGGCTCCCGGGGCAACGCCACTTGCAGGTGAGCACCGAGAGCCGTCCTTGGCCGTTGGCGGGTTATCAGTGGGGGGTCGGAGGGGCATTAGCAGCGCAAGCAAACTGCGCAAGCGAACGGCACATTTGAATGTTAATCCTCAGGGGCATCAAAGGGGTCGCTCCATCATAAGAGGTAGTACCAGGCAGATAGCCAGTGATAGGGGTAGGGGGACACGCAGAGTTAACCCTTCCAGGGCAATGAGGCCATTACAGTTTATACAAATGGGAGATAACGCAAATGCCGTTCAGCAGGCCGCTCCCGATATTATTAACCCACACAGGGCTGATAGTGGTTTAGTGCAAGCGGCCGCTCAGCCGCATGATATTGTGTCTAATAATAGCCTGCATGTGAATCAAGGCAATGTTCAAAGTATGCATGTTAATCAAAACATTGAGCATCATTTACCATCTCATCATTTACCATCCCCCATTGGTGTGAATGCGGCTTTGAATGGTGTGAACGTACAAGCAGCTCCTCAGGGATATAATACACCCCTGGTTGGCATACATAATGCGAATGTGCAATCTTTAAGCCAGCTACAACATCCCATTACTTTAGGCATACAAGGAGTACAACCCCTTGATCAGGGTATCCACTCCCCCATGGCAGCCACGCAGGGCGCTCATGCACACTCATTAAACCATGCACAATCAATAAGCCAGGCATGCCATAACCCTATTGTAGACCAGCAGGGTGTGAATGCTCAGACATCTGCGAATGGACAGTCAGTGAGTCAGGGATTTCATACACCACTTCATATAGCTCATCCACCCCTTGCTACTGATAATCCAGACACATCCATTGGGCAAAGTGCTCGCCAAATTCTTTCTCTTTTGCAGGGGGCAATTGGATCACAAAGTGCAGCAAAAACACGGACCAACACTGCCACAGTCATGAGTGGGGCGGATGCAGGAGTACCAGGCAGCATTACAGCAGGAGCAGCAGCCACCACTTCCACTGCACAGCAAGGGTCTTCAGGACTCGCCCTCCAAAACCAGCCAGCAGGCCAGCCCGTTTCCAGCATGGGTCAGGGACCTCCTGCCATTAGTCACGGTGAGAATGCTTTATTTACACACAATGACCTTTCTTCCTCTGACTCATCCTCTTCTGACTCAGGGTCTGAGACTGACTCTTCCTTGGGTTTACAAGGGGCAGGTCAGAAGAAAATGTTTAGAATGATTAAGAAAATTTTAAAGAGGGGGGTCAAGCCAGATACTAAGCAGGATAGCGCCAGTAACCCCGCCCCGCAAAACCCATCTACAGAGGTGCCAGCTGAACCTCTCCCTACCAGGGCCATCTCCGAAAGGCGAGCAGCCCTTTACGGGGACGCAAGCCCAGGAAAAATATACTCATTGCATAGACACCTGCGCAAAAAGGTGGTCAGTAGAATCCACCGTGGAAAATATGTTAATATATTTGACCTTTCGGTGGAGGCGTATAGGCAGAGAGAGAAGAGCGCTGAGGGAACAGGGCCTAAAAAATTTAAACGCCCAGACACTTTTGATGAGTGGCTCCAGTGCTTCAGGGTTTTTTCCTCCTGTTATATCGAAAAGTACCCCTCCCAGAGTTTGCCTATCCTAAAATACACGGACACTATTCACTGGATTCAGCGTAATCACAGTGAAGGTGTGTGGAGGGAATATGATGCTGAGTTCAGGAGGAAAATGGCAGGAAATCCTTCCCTGACATTTGACTCTACTGATAACCAGTTGTGGCAGCGAATGGACCCAAAAGGGGGTGCACCCGCTGCTGCAACTTCAACTCAGCAATCAGCGCAGCAGTCCTTTCGCAATACCAGAAGCAGGAAACGGGGGGGAACCTGCTGGCCCTTCCAGGACAAAAAATGCGACAAGGGTAGTGCATGCACCTTCAGACATGTCTGCAGGTACTGCTCTGGTCCACACCCTGGCAGTGACTGCATCAAGCGAAGGGACCAGGCCAATAAGCCCCCTTCAGCAAACTTGGGCCAGAAAGGCGGAAACGCCAATTAATGTACATGCCATGGCACCATGGTTGTGGGCTTACCCAGACCAGGCGGCGGCACGTATGTTATGGGAGGGTTTTTCATTTGGTTTTCATATCCCCACATTTAGGCAAATCAAGGGTAAGAGATTTAATAGGAACCTTATTTCAGCATACCAACACCCCCAAGTAGTGAGGGATAAAATTAATAAAGAAGTGACTTTAGGGCGAATGGCGGGCCCCTTTGCTGCCCCACCTTTACCTGATTTGGTCATTTCCCCGTTGGGGGTGGTTCCCAAGAAAGAGCCAGGGAAGTTTCGCCTCATTCAGCACCTGTCGTACCCAAAAGGTAGCTCAGTCAATGATGCCATTGACCCCCAACTCAGCTCGGTGCGCTATCAATCCTTTGATAGCGCACTAGACCTGGTCAGGAGGGCGGGTCATGGTGCTCTATTGGCGAAACTAGACATTGAGTCGGCATTTAGGCTTCTTCCACTCCACCCCTCAGTTTTCCATCTAATGGGTTGTAAGTTTGCAGGTGTGTACTACGTGGATCGCTGCCTGCCCATGGGCTGCTCTTTGTCATGCGCCTTGTTTGAAGCGTTCAGTAGTTTCCTTCATTGGGTCGTAGCTTCAGAAGTGGGCAGCGATCCCATAGCACACTACCTGGACGATTTTCTCATTGTAGGGAGGGCAGGCTCCGATGATTGTTTATCCACAATGAACATCATGCGCAGCGTCATGAGACATTTCGGGGTGCCCCTAGCAGAGGACAAAACGCAAGGCCCCGCGTCCTGTTTAGTCTTCCTGGGAATCGGAATCGACACCCAGGCTCGGCTCTGTAGGTTGCCACCTGATAAAGTTCAGGGCATGCTTGAGGCGGTCAGAGCGGCAGTCTCTAATGCAGTTATTTCCCTGAAACAGTTACAATCCCTGTTAGGTTTGCTTAATTTCGCTTGCAGAGTTATCCCCATGGGTCGGGTTTTTAACCGTAGACTGGAAAGACAGCTTAGTGGTAGGTCAAACCCGAAATCAAAGATAACCCTAGGGAGTGAATTGCTGGCTGACCTGGTAGTCTGGGAACAGTTTCTCACGCGATTTAACGGGATTCGGGTCTGGCGTACCCCTCCCATGTCTAGCCAGTTACTGCACCTTTTCACTGACGCAGCTGGATCGCACGGTTACGGGGCCTATTTCCAGGGAGAGTGGAGCGCGGAGCCCTGGCCGGAGTCCTGGGCCCCGGCGGGCCTTACTCGAAACCTGACTCTCCTGGAGCTATTCCCCGTGGTCTTGGCGGTCGAGCTGTGGGGTGGGAAGTTGTCGAACGGGACTGTTGTGTTCTGGACAGACAACATCAGTGTGGTCTTTGCGATCAATAACTTGTCAGCCACCTCAGCAAAGGTCATTACCTTGCTGCGCCACCTGGTGTTGCGCTGTCTGGACCTTAACATCCAGTTCCAGGCCCGTCATGTCCCGGGCGTCGACAATGTTGTAGCTGACGCCCTGTCACGATTCGAATGGGCGACATTTCGCAAGTTAGCCCCCACAGCTGCAGCCGTGGGCTTACGCTGTCCTGATTTCCTTTGGCAGCTCGTCCTTCCTGGATAGCCTTACTGCCGTTGGTCCGCTCCTCCTTAGCACCATCCACTTGGCACGCCTATGCCCGCATGTGGTCTGAATGGGACAATTTCTGTGCGTCCAGGGGAGCCGACGCTGCTCAGGGGTCTAGGGACAACTTACATGATTGGCTGGTGAGTTTGCATGCCTCTGGGGCCCGTCAGGGGGCAATACAATCCAAATTGGCCGCCCTCTCATTTTTCTATAGGGCATTAGCCATTCCTGACCCAACCAATTCCTTTTTTATTAGGCAGGTGATCAAGGGTTGGGGCAGATCGCAGCAGCGGAAAATAGACACGCGCGAACCCATCACCCGCGACCGCCTGGAGAGTTTGCTCTTGGCGCTCGACGTGGTCTGTAGATCAGATTTTGAAGCCCTACTCTTCAAAACTGCGTTTAATCTGGCCTTTGCCGCCGCTCTTAGAGTTAGTGAGGTAGTAGCACCCTCCAAGCAGGCGTCTGGGGCAGGTATACAATTGCAACATGTTAGAGCTGCCCCTGATTCCTTACTTCTTTTTCTGCCGCGATCAAAGACAGATCAGGAAGGTAAGGGAACCTGGATCCCCGTTCACCCTCAGGTGAACAGCGCATGCTGCCCGGTTAACTGCGTTAATCTTTACCTGGCTCAAAGGCCGCCTGGCCCGGGGCAATTCCTGGTCCATGCGGACGGCAGATCCCTTTCCAAATTTCAGTTCGGTAGGGTCCTAAAATTGGCGGCAGTCCAGGCGGGGCTGGACGCTAGCAGACTGGCCCCGCACTCTTTTCGCATAGGGGCCGCGACTAACGCTGCGCAAGCGGGCTCCTCGTGCGAGGACATAAAACGTATTGGGCGTTGGCGGTCCAATTGTTTCAGAACCTATGTCCGTCCAATTGTTTAATGTTTAGATGTTAATTCAGGATACTAAAATGTTTGTCTCCACAGGCACTACCCCCGGGGTGAAGCGAATCTGGATTGTGGGCCACTCCTTTGTCCACTGGGCCTCCCTACGCTGTGCGTCCCTCCCATTTGGCCAATCCCTAGGTCTCCCTTCCAACAAGGCATCCGTTAGGTGGTTGGGTGATAGGGGGATGTGCTGGCCCCAATTAGCAGGAACCATATCTGGGGCCCTGGTACGCTGGGGGAAGCCTCACATTATTATTCTTCACCTAGGGGGTAACGATGTGGGGGCCATACCAGTTTTACAGTTGATTAAGGTTATGCAGGCAGACATTGGGTGGCTAAGAGTACGCATCCCGGGGGTCATGATAGGGTGGTCCCATATAATACCCCGTCTCCACTGGAGGCATATGTCGGCCCATACGGCGGCATACCGGGTTAGGAAGAAGATCAATGCGTCTGTAGCGAAAACCGTCACTGGGTCAGGTGGCTTCGTGGTACGGCACGAAGCCATTTCGGCTGATAGAACCGAGCTATATAGAAGGGATAAAGTTCACCTTTCTGATGTGGGGCTGGATTTATTCATAGGGGACATTCAGAGAGCTCTGTTACCCCTCCTGTAAATCGGGTTGTGCATTGGCGGCAAGGGTACCATTAAAATGCTTCCTTGTGGCGGGAGATCCTCGGTCCGGTTGCGCAGGAGAAGGTCGCTAGGGGTGAGTGATGGCCAGACTTCCGGGGAGGAGGGTAGGCCCTCACGTGCACGTGACGGTAACCCTCCTTCCTCCCTTTTGAGGGATGGTCACGTGATCTCTGCAACCCCTCAGCGTCATCTCCTTAGGGCAGAGACTCCTCTGCTGCTGTTCCCGTTGGGCCGGTGATCTCCTGCTGTTCTGGGTAGCTGATCTCTATGCCGCCATATATATTTTCAGTTCTATCAGTTCTATCTAGTTTGTTAGGTTAATAAAATTTTATGGCCTGTGACGGTCACAAAATTTTTCCCATAAAAAGTTTGTCTGTGGTTATTTCGCACTACATTCTCATGTACATAGTTATTTAATTAAGTTATGTTAAATCCTCTCCTCTGTGAAGAAGGATCCGGTAAGCATTTAATCCCTTAATGCAGTGTAGGGCTTAGTATAAGCCTGGAGCAGTCTAAGGGTTAAGGCTGTAGGAGAGTGGGTTAGAAGAGAGAGGGAAGGTGCTGGGTGCAACATTGTTGCAATTTAGGGTAGGCCCCTCCTTACCAGTAGATAAGCCAAGTTCTCCCTTGCAACTTCCTCTTCTTCTCCGGATCCTGGCTGAAGCAGTTTTTTCCCTCCCTCCCTTCCCCTTTTGTAATGTTTTAATGATGTTGTATTTTCGACGGCACCTTAATGGCAGGGCTATGGCTACTCACCCTAGGCCCAATAAGCCATTACTGTAGGATATGGATCTCCTCTCCCTGTTATGCGGTTTACACGGCTTGGTAACAGGGAATCCTTATCTAGGTGGAAGATCTTCTTTCACCCTGGCGGCGGGAGATCCTCGGTCCGGTTGCGCAGGAGAAGGTCGCTAGGGGTGAGTGATGGCCAGACTTCCGGGGAGGAGGGTAGGCCCTCACGTGCACGTGACGGTAACCCTCCTTCCTCCCTTTTGAGGGATGGTCACGTGATCTCTGCAACCCCTCAGCGTCATCTCCTTAGGGCAGAGACTCCTCTGCTGCTGTTCCCGTTGGGCCGGTGATCTCCTGCTGTTCTGGGTAGCTGATCTCTATGCCGCCATATATATTTTCAGTTCTATCAGTTCTATCTAGTTTGTTAGGTTAATAAAATTTTATGGCCTGTGACGGTCACAAAATTTTTCCCATAAAAAGTTTGTCTGTGGTTATTTCGCACTACATTCTCATGTACATAGTTATTTAATTAAGTTATGTTAAATCCTCTCCTCTGTGAAGAAGGATCCGGTAAGCATTTAATCCCTTATCCTGCTGACTGGTTGTTCTAAATGTATGCGTTTCTGAATGCAGTATGAGAAGTATCTAGGGCCATGAGTTTTTTTCTATGTTTAAAACTTTAGCAGAAAATAATCTTAAAATAAAGTGATCTAAAGAACTGAGTATTAAGATATGCAAATTAGATTTACAATATCTCACACTTTTTGCTTCCAAGGGGATTGTTGTGGTTAAACACAAAGCCAGGAAGCAAAAAGCGTGAGATTTTGTACATCTAATGTCCATATCTTACCATGAGTTCCCTGGTGCATTGGTAACAATGTATACAGAATACTTCTAGGGATAAGCAAGTGGGGATAATTGCCTAGATTTGCTAATTTTGTAAACAGTAATTATATGTCTCTTACTATTATGAAATGGAGGATTTTAATGTAATGCTTTTATACCCACTATAACTCAAATGAGTATTGAATGTTCTCTGTAAATAGCCTCAGAACAGAGTTTTATAGCACATCCCATAGAAGTCTATGAAGTGAGGGAGTAATCGCAGCCACGCTACCCGACCTCCAAATGTGAAGCTTTTACTTGTGCACAACCATTTTACATTCAGCTTGTAATATGAGCGCAATAATAATAGTGCTAATAGTTTAGCTCTCCTCTTGTAATCTCTGCTATTGTATATGTTGCATTCATAATTTCATATAATTTTGGATCTTTTAATAAGCAACATATTTGCACCTCCAGACACTTATTGCAATAATTAATTAACTTATATAACTTATATATATTCCATTTTTAATTTGTGTACAAGTTTCACAGTTTTCAAAGTATTTTGAGGGGCATATCTATCAAGTTCATATGGAGCTTGAAGCCCCGTGTTATAACCTGTCCACCTGCTCTGAGGAGGGGGACAGACATTGCCGCAATTCAATCTGATCGAATACGATCGGGTTGATTGACACCCCCCTGCTAGCAGCCAATTGGCCGTGAATCTGCACGGGGCGGCGTTGAACCAGCAGTTCACAAGAGCTGCTGGTGCAATGCTGAATGCGGAGAGCGTATTGTTCTCTGCATTCAGCGAGGTCTGTCGTACATGATCAGGTCCGACAGGCCTTTCATAAATAGGCCCCTGAATGTGTTTTTATGTGAAAACCCCCACTATGCCCTTTGCAAGCTAAAAAAAAATATTTGTGCATGAAAAAGCTAAAATAAAATCTGCTTAAACTAATATTGATAGTTAAAGATCACTGATAAAAAAAACAAAAAATGTCTATAACTTTATTGGTGGAGAGGTACAAACCTTTACACATAGGAAATCGAGTAAGGGAAACTAAAAAAAAGAATGGGGAAGATATAAAAGTGCTCTTTTTTAGATGTAACAAAGAAAAAAGGTTTCAATGTAACTTTAAAAGGGGATCTAAGGGAAAACACATGGAGAATGCAATGCAAGTTATTTTAACCACTTGCGCCAATCGGATGCAGATCTACATCATGTGTTACATAGCCCATCGTACCACCTAACATAGATCTACGTCCGACCTTCAGCAAGATCCAGAAGTCTCAGTTTTTAAGTGACAACTGAAACTTGATCTAAGAAATTAGCATATGAGCCTCCTAATTTTAGCTTTTAACTAAGAATACCAAGAGAACAAAGCAAAATATGTGATCAAAGTAAATTGGAAAGTTGTTTAAAATTACATTCCCTATTTGAATCATGAAAGTTTTTTTGGACTTGACTGTCCCTTTAACACCTTCACTGCCTGGAATTTCATAATTGTGGTGCTCAGTTGCAATTAGTGGACTTCTAATTGCCCAAAACTATTTTCAAAGCCATGTATGTCTGCTACTTCTGAATGGAGGTGACCGCAGAGAACCATTTACAACCATTTGTCTTATTACTTCAGTAGTTGTGTGTAAATAATTTCAATGAGAAACCCAAAGTTTGTTCTTTTGGTGGTGAAAACAGTGAAACAGTGAAACAGTGAAAATATAACAAAATGGGCCTAGATCCACATCTAGGGCTGTATACTAAATATATATATATATATATATATATATATATATATATATATGTACAGTATATATATATATATATATATATATATATATATATATGTATATATATATATAGTTTTGATAGGTAAATACAAAAACAAGGCTCTATTTCTGTTTAAATGGAGTGATATCAAAAATGCTAAAAAACATCTTTAATATTTTGGATGTTTTTCTTTGCAATGAAGGGCTTAAGATGTAAATAAATAGATTAATTTAAATATTTTATACTAGTTTAGAGAAACAGAGAAATATATACTCAAACACATATATAAATTCTTATCTTATTGTGGCATGTCTACAGAGCAATGAAAAAATGTATACAGAAAATAGTAATTTAAACACCCATGTAACCCCTTTTCCAGTCTAGGGGAAAACAAGGCTAAGCCTGCTCATTTCAGTGCAATAGCAATAGCAAAGAATAAGACAGATTTATGCAAATAAATTCATTTTTATGCAAATAAATTAATTTTTATTACATAAAACATTAAAACCCAGTGAATAATAAAAACACCCCCATGATACTGGGTGTCCCCAGTGCACACAAAAACCTGAGAGAACATATAACACATTTAGATTATGCATTAATAAATAAAAGTATAATGTTCCTGAGAGTTCTCATTACAGCAACCCTAAACTGAAACTCTAAGGCCCTCTAGAGGATAAGATTCACTTGGAATTCTACAGAACCAGAACAGAGATTGGAGCATTGTGAATGTAACTAAACATATATTACAAAGTAACTGGTTAAAAATTGTAACTTCAAAAGAAGAAGACACCTTTTGCAAATTATGAAGCTGCTGATATTTTTGTTTACTATTTTAAGACAACTGAATATTATGGGACAAGATATTTTAACAGTTCTGTATCATTTGCTGCATAAATATTTAAATTTTTATTTGCATGACTAACCGATTTTTAATAATTTTCAGTGTATTATCTCAACAAAATAGAAAACCATAGTCATAATATACAGAAAATGAACCTAAGCAAATTTCATGAATGTGTTTATTACAAGATCATATATATATATATTTTATTAATTCATCATTTATTCATTACATGTAGCAGGTTTATATTCAGCCCTATATTGGTTATTTAAATTCACTAAGAATTGAAAGACCATCCCAGAGAAACATATTTGACACATCACTCAGCATTCTTCCTAGGATATCTAGATGTTGTTTCATTCTTGTTGATTGCACTTATTATTTAATCCTTAGCATATTAATGGATGCAGATTAGATGTGATCACATTTAGCCATTTCCATTGTTTATCAGAATTACTTTTTCGTTATCTTTTTGATGAAAAATTGGCCCAATACTATTCCAGTTTTTTTTAAATCGCAACCCAAAAATTTGACAACACATTTACGGGCTGTTTTCACTTATTTTGTTAAAAGGTCCAGCATCACCTGACAACACTTTTCAGATCATGACTGAGTACCCCAAAACGTTTTTTTTTTTTTTTTTAATAATTTTTATTGAAGTCATAAAAAGATACAGAATATGGGGTAAGCTCTGAATCATTTGTACATCAATGTATACGTAGTATAGTTAGTTACATAATATAATCACATATCTCAAGCATTACTATACAATGTGGGCTGTCTCACATTGAGAAAGACTTCGGTTTTATTATAGAGTATCATATATGTAAAATAAACAGTAATGGTCCTCTCCCAGCTGTGTAAGAAGAAAATTAGGGTATCTATTCAAATAAGGTTAGGGCTAGGGAGGAGGTGGCTCTATAGATTTATGGGGTAGGGGGATACAGCGGGCAAGAGCCGCTCAAAGTAGAGTAGGGGGTGGTGGAGGGCGGAGCCAGTTAGTATGTCAAATTTGTAAGCAGGAGTTACTCAGGGTATAGGAATTTATATGCATAGTTGAAGGGCTTTCAATAAGGTAAATAAGGGAAGTTCTTAAGACAGTTATATGGAAGGGGGGGATATTAGTATGTATGGAATATACAGGATCTCTGGGTGAGCTCCTCTCCTGGGGAAATGTCAGCTATAGACAATGCGGGGAAAAGGAGAAGGGATATGACCCGCAGGCAACCAGTACCGGCGGGAAAGGGAGGAGAGGGACCCAGCAGTAACAGGGTGTGAGCAGCGTAGGCAAAACCCATGGTAGATATACTTTCTAACAAGCAAGTCATACTATAATATATTCATGAAAACAGCACCAAGTTATATACTTAAGAAACCCAACTGAAGATCATGGAGAGTCTATCACTTTCCACTATAATCCCCTGTAAGATAAGGATGCAACCATGTACAATCATTGAAAACAAACACTTATATCCTCATGATTAATAGCTCCACAAATTGCCACAGCTAGGGGTAGGGATATTTAGCATATGTAATACTAACACATTGTAGTAACATTGGCAATTCGTAGGACTATAGGCAAATATGTCCTAGCAAAATAAAATCATGTATCAGAGTTTACTATCGTAATATCAAGTATAGTGGCATGCAAACATAGTGAATGTATGCTGATAGTAGGACTTTACAAGCAAGGCCCCCTCTACTATGTAATAGTGTATTGGACGGGGAGTCTAAGTACTGAAATGAGTCTGTGCTAATTGCAAGAGCCTGTAAAGCTGTGTTAGGAGCTTAACTGTTCTTGTATGGAGGTTTAAACCTAATCTAACTCCAATAGTAGCAGGCAATATGTAGCATGAAAATCTATACACTAACCACAAAAATGATAGGTTTTGTGTGACAACGTAAAAAACAGTGAAAATTCAACAAGCATGCATCAAATATGTTTCAGGAGATAGGAAAAACATTACAAATTATATAGGGAATTTTGTACAAGCTAAACACAATCATATAGAATTTTATAATAATAATGAACTATTTTGTCGTGTAGCATAAATATTTCGCTTTTAATGGCTGTATTTTATTGCCTGTTATAGGTGCGACCCACAGCTGAAAAAGACCATGTGGAACCATATATTCCATGAGATGTATGTCCGAGAGAATAAACACTGGATACTTTTATGAAGCCCAGAAATTGCTTAGAGTTTGAAAAGACAGAGAGGGCTTATGTAACAAGCTATATTTCTATAGCATACTAGTGAGGTTTACATGAGAGTTGCTAGGAAGGGGTAGCAAATTGTACATATTAGTTTAGATCTAGTGTGGGGGAAAACCATCTGAGGAGCCTTTGATTGTTGATATAAACATAAGACATAATGGTCGTATACATAGTGCTAAGAAGTAATGTTAAATGATTTAGAGAGCATACTGCGTTTACTGTTATAGTGAAGGCTGCCATTTATGTAGAGACTGGAGTGAGGCTACCTCAAAGGAGTAGGGGAAATAGCAATGCTCCACTAGTTAGATGTAACAGCAAACCATACCTTTAGAACTAATTAAGAATGTCTGTGCTATTGACCAACTTTCAGATAATAATTTACCTTAAAGAATAGGGATTAAACATTTAAGGATGACAGAACAAGATCACCCAACAGATTGAAACATTGGTATTAAACTGATAACTAAGAGGTACTATAGGCACTCTTGAGGGGCCCATGAGAACTGAGCTTCTGTCAATAGTGCCACTATTCAGAAGGGGAGAGTGAAAAATAGCTTCCCGCCATTAACTCAGCTTTTAAGAAATGGGATGTCACTGAATATATTACTCAATACCAGTGATAGCAGGAAGTAAAAATATTAACACGACAGGACATATCCTGTTCTTTAGATAGTTAAAAAATGTAAACAGTGTTATATAGGAATAAACTAGTATAGAGTAAAGGCTGGACATGCAAATTATAATTCTTATCGGACAGTATATGACATACATTCTGCAAGTGATTAAAGCTAAAACTCTGCTGATAATGTAAATATGGAGCAATATAAGCATATGAACACTGGGTAACTTAGTCCCCACAAAGTTCCAATTAAGATGAGCCTGAGTTCACAGACCTCAGTCTTAGTGCCTCCGGAGCACAGCCTAAGGATTAGTGGGGATAGGAAAAATAAAGCTCAACCACCCAGATCAAAAGGGCTCTTCAGCCGTCCAGTATGCATCGTGGGGGTCAGCTTTTGGTTTCTCTGGCGCTGTGCTGTTGAAATCCCTGAAAGTACGGGGCCGTACGTTACCCTTTCTGCTTCAATAGTGCTCACGGCAGTGAGTGATATGAGCGGCTGGAGTGGTTGTTTCGTTGAGTGCCCGCCGGGTTCTGCTGTCCAGCTTGATAACACAAAAGTTCTAGGGCTCAGGCACAGCTGCAGATTTCGGCGGAGTAACATGGCATGCATCGGGCGTTGTATGCCTTGATCCGTGGGAGACCCTCCATTCCCGGCATGTCAGCTACAGCGTGGAGTGTGTCATCCGTGCTTGATTGCACCGGGTTACCCTCTTTAAATCTAAATAAAGTACCGGTTAGGTCTCCTCCGGGCTGCTCTCCTTGTAGTTGTACAGGGTAAAGTTGCGGAAGCGGTGGGTCTTCTGTCTGGTCCTCCTTGTAATTGCCATGAATGGGTAGACGCGAAACGCCATCTTGGCTGCGCAGCTCTATGATAATAGACCGCAAGCTGCTAAAGTGGCTGTCAGCTCTATCCAGTAAGCCTGTCAGCAGAGAGGAAAGGTGTTCAGGAACGTACTCCATCTTACGGGTAGAATATGATATAGACATAAGTTCTTAGGATTCCATATATTGAAGTTTTATCAGTTAGATTCCGGGAGCACTGCTATGGAACGTCTTTCTCCTTAGGCAGTTGGCTCCGCCCCCCCCCCAAAACGTTTTTGAATGTAACATTGGTTTTGCACATGGTAAAATGAAGCTGAAAATATTTGCCATTATAGTAGATACCTTTAGGAAACCATGTCCTTAAAATTATAAAAATGAAACCTGTATACAATCACTGGGACAGCCGATCACAGAGATTGTATGCTGAAAATAGAGCCTAGATACTAGCATGCCACAATGCATGCTGGTATCAGGCTCACTGGGCAATCACTGCCACTGGATGCCTTATGAGTGAGGCAGTCCAGTGATGCTCAGAAATGTGTCCCCTACTCATGTGATCACTGTGACAGTCATTCATGTGATCACTGTGACAGTCATTCATGTGATCACTGTGACAGTCAAACATGTGATCACTGTGACAGTCATTCATGTGATCACTGTGACAGTCATTCATGTGATCACTGTGACAGTCATTCATGTGATCACTGTGACAGTCAAACATGTGATCACTGTGACAGTCAAACATGTGATCACTGTGACAGTCATTCATGTGATCACTGTGACAGTCAAACATGTGATCACTGTGACAGTCAAACATGTGATCACTGTGACAGTCAAACATGTGATCACTGTGACAGTCATTCATGTGATCACTGTGACAGTAATTCATGTGATCACTGTGACAGTCAAACATGTGATCACTGTGACAGTCATTCATGTGATCACTGTGATAGTCATTCATGTGATCACTGTGACAGTCAAACATGTGATCACTGTGACAGTCATTCATGTGATCACTGTGACAGTCATTCATGTGATCACTGTGACAGTCATTCATGTGATCACTGTGACAGTCAAACATGTGATCACTGTGACAGTCATTCATGTGATCACTGTGACAGTCAAACATGTGATCACTGTGACAGTCATTCATGTGATCACTGTGACAGTCATTCATGTGATCACTGTGACAGTCATTCATGTGATCACTGTGACAGTCATTCATGTGATCACTGTGACAGTCATTCATGTGATCACTGTGACAGTCATTCATGTGATCACTGTGACAGTCATTCATGTGATCACTGTGACAGTCATTCATGTGATCACTGTGACAGTCATTCATGTGATCACTGTGGCAGTCATTCATGTGATCACTGTGACAGTCAAACATGACAAGACATTTTTTTGGAACAATGGCTTGTCTTGACTCTTCCCCTCCTCTCCTTGTGAACATGTATTGTACAAAAGGGTTACATTTATTTTAATAAAATATATTTCTATAGTTTGAATAACTTTTTTTTAAAATAAAGTTTAATTTTTATCATTTTATATTAATAAAGTATTTTGTGTAATTTTACCCCTAAGTTTTTTTGTCCTGAAAGGGTTAAACATAAAGGGTTATATTTACCAAGCAGCGGATGCTGCTTATTCCGTGTAAACCTTCTGGCTCGCCGGAAACAGAAGTTTAGAAGCAGCGGGCTCCATAACTTGACCGCCACCTTTTAGGTGGGATTGGGATGATTGACACCCCCTGCTAGCATCTGATTGGCCGTGAATGTGTAGGGGGCGGCATTGCACAAGCATTTCACAAGAAATGCTTGTGCAATGTTAAATGCAGACAGCATATGTTGTTGGCATTTAGTGATGCCAGGCGGACATGCTGCAGCAAATCATATCTGCCTGGCATTTGTTAAGTCAGAGTTAGATTATAAATGGAATGGTAGTCTTAGCTCGTATTCGAGCCCTAAAAGCAGTAGAAGTATTTTTTTGCACTCAGAGATTCACTCTTGTATTATGAGTTTAAGTAAAAATTTTGCACTCAAGTGTTCGTAAAGTTGAGGTTATAATTAGACTTTGAGAAGTCGCGATCACAAAATAGTATTCCCCCATAAACTTCAATGGAGCCAAAAAAGTTGGGAAAAAAAACAAGTGGCGCAAACAAAATTGCAGTTATTTAAAAGGGCAACATAAGAAGATAATATTGTGGATCGGGATGATTTCAGTTAGGCAGACCAAAAACGATGCTTGTTAAATTGACCCCTAACTGTACTTTTAAATGTATTTTTGATGTGTTTTGTGACACTTTTTGTTCAGTGTAATAGTTAACCAGAGCTCTTTCGTTGCAGTACTCATCCTAACGTAAATCGAGATTGCGATCATGCTTCTGCATTTACTTTCAACCTGTAAAACGTGCTGAATTTATCTTGCATGCAAATGGCCACAAAAAAACTATATTGTTGCATGCAAACTATAGCATTCCGCTTATAATCTACCTCAAAATACGTGGGAAACCGCAATTTAACTTACAGTTCAAGTACAGCAAATGTTATCATTAAACTAATTGTTTTAGTATTTGGCCTATATTTGCTATAAATTACTTGGAAACCTAGACTTATGGGGTATATATAAAATAAGGACAACATAATGAATCTATTTAAAGGTATTTCTCTTAGCTACACTTGTTTTCTAGAAATGGTTTTAAAGAAAACCACTTAAAAAAACAAACAAAAAAACTAAAATTTTCAGTATGAAATTCCTATTTATTGTTATTTTTTACGTACCCATATAGGGTAACCCAAGTAAGGCCTGTTTGTCTGATTAAAACTTTATAATATGTACGGTGCACTTATCAAAAGAGTGGATAATTACGGAGAAACCAATACTAAGAAAAAAATGCTGAAATGGCCTGTGTCGTTTAAGAATAGAACCTGGGGGAAAAAACTCTTTACTATAGGGGTTAAAGCTATAGAAAGATTACAACTGAAATGTGCATTGGTGTATTTCATATTGAAAAATAAGAATTTTCCATTAGTTTTATTTTTTTTAAACAGCAACTCACATATCCTGTGAGAGACCTGCACCAATATTCAAACACCATACCAGCTCAGGGAGGCGGCAATAGTGCGCATTGCTTCTGTGAAGAATTAAGTTGTGTAATACCAGCTACTGCTGACTCTCAGAGAATGTGCGGTGTTTGAATACTGGTGCACGGGTCCTCACAGCCTATGTGCATATGCCACAGAAAAATATTTATAACTTATACTAGAAGCAATTTTGCTAATGAAAGAATATTGCAAAAAAAATACTTCAATTTCAAATTGAAATATCCCATGCACATTTTGTTTTGACCTTTCTTTCTCTTTTATATATGTCTAAAAAGAATTTCAAAGTCTATTTATGAAGCTGCAGGGCCTGAAACATTAGTTAAAGGGAAAGTAAACACCTTGAGATTTGTATATAAAATGTTTAGTTATGCGAATTAAAGAATTAAATTTGAAATTTTATTTATTTTCTCCCCTATTGATATAATGTATCTTTGAAAATCAAGCAATTCCTAATATTCACAATTTGAAATACACCCTGCTATATTATCAAGGCTAACTCTGCTACATACATGTATGAGTAATTCCTAAAAGGGAAAAACCTAAGAGGATGCGCTTAGATCACAGGTAGACAAAGTTAGACCTATTACTTTAAATTTGAACCCATATGCATCGATAGAAATAAACAAAACAGTGATTGAAACAGGTGAAAAATAATGACAAAAATTAATTGCCAATAAAATGAACGAAAAAACACAAGTTATGTGTGAAAACAGTGATACATTCAAATGATCAAATAATTGCAAAAACCAAACAATAATATTGGTGAGAGATTAAAATGAAATCAAAAAGTACTTGTCAATGTCCAAAAACTTGTATGGTGTGAAAAGTGTCCAATCCTAATATATGGATGGTAATGTGCTCAGGTATTTTGGCATGCTCCTCTTGTGTCCCGCGGTGTGATGGGTCAAGATGTCTAGAATGTAAAATGAACAAGGGGCGCCAACATAGTGTAAATCGCATAAACAACAAATATAAAAGTGTGCAAAAAACTACTCACAAAGAAAGTGGCACCTTACGTTCTTTAGGGCCAATGGCCGGACAAGGTAAGCTGCAAGCCGGTAGGTGCTCTCCTGCTACGCTCATACAGCCAAGACTCGTCTTCAAAACTGACAATGTCAGTGCGTAAAAAAGTTCAGTTGCAAATGTCCTGTTACGGAAACAAAGGGATCGTAGAAAGAAGCAGAAATACCGGGTCGTGGTATAAAACAAACAGTATTTATTTTGCAACGCGTTTCTCAGTCTATTCCAGACCGTTTCATCAGGCATAATCATGGCTAACAATAGAAATCTATTTAAACCCACAGTGACCCGGAATTCAAAGTGGAGGTCAACTCCATTAACAATGTTGCAATTGTTAAAACATTTCACTTCTGATACATTGTATATAAATTAACTTAAACATTTATGACCTCACAAAAACACTATGTCAAGAAGTATACAAAAATCCTAATCGCATTTACCAAATACATCTGATATAATTCATACAATTAAATAACATAATAAAATGGACGCCATCTTGAGGACTCTAAGGGGTCTGAATTGAACCGTCTGTATCTGTAGTTATATGTGAAACTTTGCCATTATTTAATAGCTATACAATTAAAATAGAAATTAGAAATTTAACTCACTCTTAAGTTAGGATTAGCGTATATATATGTGTGTGTATCTCATCTCCTGGTCGGATTCGAACCTAGGACCTAATGTATGCTTGGCAATAGGTAAATCCAAAAGGCTATCTGTATATCTTATAAGAACTTGTAGCAAAAGGATTGATAACCTTTATTGTGAAAAATTGATCTATATGACTAATGGTGTGTAAGGGGTAACTTATTTTAATTTATTGATAAATGGCTCTAAAGTTTGAACTGTAACTGCAAAAATAATTATAAATATTAAAGATGTAAATGTTAAAGGAGAATACTCGTCAACGCATATTGTGCTGAAGATAGATGGCGTGTGTTTTTAAAAATATATATATTGGGCTCCACCGGACTTGAACTTGGGACCTTATGTGTATGAGGCAAACATGAAATTAATAAGGCTATCTCAGAAGCCTATTTGTGATTCCAGAAAAAAGACATACAAATGGCCTCAAATATATATTTTATGTAATAGTGCTGAAGTGCATGTTATTATTGGTTCATATCATATACAACAACCAAATCGACTGAATAGTGTATCAATAAATTTGTGAAGACACTTGTAGATGTATGTAATTCTGAATAGTAAAGCACCCAGGAACTAGAGTATATAGAGTATATAAAGCATATGAAACAGTGTGACTAGAGTATATAGAGCATATGAAACAATGTGGTTATTTAGACTATTAGGTACAAATCTTGATGAAAAAAAATAATAATATATATATATATATATATATATATATATAGATATATATATATATGAACACATGCAACAAAAATGATATGTATGCACAGACATGTATACACACATATACATACATATAAATATAACAAACTCTATATGTGTCTGTATTGCATTGGAATATGGTGAGCAGTGTACGTGTTATTGTGAACTGAAATAAAGAAAAGATGAATAAAAGAAATTTGATATGATAATACGAAAATTGTGATAGTATTGCTATTGTATATCAGGGAGTGTGGTGCACTAATCTCTAAAAAATAAAATAAACTCTTGTGTTAAATATGGATGTAACCTATATGGTGTAAGAAATTATATAAAGGCTGCCAAATCTACATTTGCATTTAAACCTAATGAATACAAGGTTTTAAGTTTATGTATCCAATATGTTTCGAGTTGTCTGTGTTTAATCAGATGATCATAATCTGTTGATGGTGGTACATGATCAATGGGAATAATTTTATAAATATCTGATCTCCCATCATGGATCATTTCACAGTGGTTGGGGACGCTATGATTGATTTTAGTTTTTTTACAATTTTTACAATTTCGATGGTGTTCCCCCCAACGGGTACGGAGATTTCTAATAGTGTGCCCTACATACTGGACGCCACAAATACAATTTAGAAGATACACTATATATTTAGATTCGCAATTAAGGCGATGTGTAATTTGATAGGTTAAACCAGTAGTATTAGATTTAAAAGATTTTTGGGAAATCTGCTACATATCTGTCCCTAACTGGATTTGGGATAGATTACAAGTTGCGTGCTAACTGTAGCATGCAAGTGACTCGCAACAAAAATATAATGTGTATTATGAGTTGAAAGTAAATGTGTGTGTTTGAGCACAATCAAATTTAAGATGCTTTAAGATAGCGCAACTTCATAGCTTTCGTAAATGGTAGGGGAAGAACAAAGTTGCATAAAACATAAAAAATACATGTAAAAGAACAGTTACACTCATATAAACACTATCTAAAAAATACCTGAAACATGAAAAAGCATTTTTATTCATTAGTATTATTTGACAATAGTTTTAACTATGTATCTACTGTAAATATTTCACATTCCAATGTTCTTCACATAGGGGGATATGTTCTATGTTCTTTTTAAATAGATATTCTGTATATATTTATACCTATATATATATATATATATATATATATATATATGTGTGTGTGTTTATACACTCACCGGCCACTTTATTAGGTACACATGTTCAATTGCTTGGTAACACAAATTGTTAATTAGCCAATCATATGGCAGCAACTCAATGCATTTAGGCATCTAGACGTGGTGAAGAGGACTTGCTAAAGTTCAAACCAAGCATCAGAATGGATTATTTTTTTTGCAAACTTTGGGCCCCTTAGTACCAATTGAGCACTGTTTAACTGCCACGGCCTTCCTGAGTATTATTGCTGACCATGTCCATTCCAGCAGGATAATGCACCATGTCACAAAGCTCAAATCATCTCCAACTGGTATCTTCCAATAGAGCACCTTTGGGATGTGTTGGTATGGGAGATTCTCATCATGGATGTTTAGCCGACAAATCTGCAGCAACTGCGTTATGCTCTCATGTCAATATGGACCAAAATCTCTGAGGAATGTTTCCAACACCTTGTTAAATCTATGCCACAAAGAATTAAGGCAGTTCTGAAGTCAAAAGGGGGTGCAACCCGGTACTAGCAAGGTGTACCTAATAAAGTGTGTGTGTGTATGTATATATATATATATATATATATATATATATATTTATATATATATATATTTATATATATATATATATTTTTTTTAAGCTTCTCCATTAGAGTACTGAAGAGGTAGTAAGAATAGATGCTGTAAAGCTGTCAATCCGTGTGTTATATGGTTATCCGCAAATATGGCGGCTCACTTCACGTCTTGGTCTCAGTGAGACAGAAGGCCCTTGTGTAGACACTGTATCACTTAATTTGTCCCTGTGCCTCAAATCGTGTAGTCTATGGTCTGGAGTATGTTAAGAGCCAGTAATAGAAAAATAAAAGTTCTGAATGTGCCATTAATTGATAATTTAATAAGCAGATGCTAAGAGCTCTGAAATGGCACGTCTTTCTGCCTTGGCTGTTGGCTCCGCCCCCCAGAATATCACTTTTTAATCTTTTAATAGATGTTCACTTGGGATTTTATTAATGCACTTTTTATATATTGCTTATATTGCCTATTTTTACCTCCGCTATAGCAGAAAAACACACAGAAATCTAAGCTATAGCTGAGCATTTTTAGCTGACTAGCAAGCTTTATCTGTATCTTGCACTACACACCACATCCAGTATTATTACATAACGATATTGGTAATGCTGCAAGTCTGAAAAATAACAGACATCCGGAAACAAAGAGGTTTTACTTCTTTTCTATCCCACTTTGTTTTTTACTTTTCATCAGGAGAATTTACCAGTCCCATCAGTATACAGTGGGTAACACTAATATCGTCAGATCTTGGAATACTCAGCAGCTTACATACCATATTGTCTTTGTAATTAGTGGGCATATTTATTTCAGCCCCTACAGTCCTATACATCAGTGCTGTACTACAAGCCTAAGGGCACATAATATATTCAAACCATTCTTAGCACATATGTATAGTGAACTTTACCTAGTGACTTTGTACTAAGGACAAGTGTTCCATCATCCAACACCTGGACGACTATACCATCACCAATACCTAAGGATACAGCTATACAAGTTGCATATATATTTGCATATATGTTTGTCACTTACCTCATGTCGATTGAGGTTTTTTAATGTAAGCGCATAATATTTTGAAATAAATATATCTTTTGTGTCAAAACAATATTATGCTATGTGCTTTTGTTTTCTTTTCATGAACCACGTCTTGACTGCACTCTGAGGGGAAGGAGATTCTCATCACCTAGAGGCATTACCTCCTCCTAAAGGATAAGAATCATACATTCCTACCACCATTGCAAGAAAGATACTACAGACGGATTAAAGTCTACCCAAAGAGAGTCCAGGATTTTCATTTTTGTAAAGAACTGGAACAAGAAGGACCCATTCGAATAACAGACATCCAAGAAACAATACCAGGACACAGGAGAACAATCCTAGTGAACCATCTTTAAACCTGGGCATATCGCTTACCTCATATGATTGAGGACATAGCTGGTAAGCAGAAATTTCTCTATTGAATCCACAATTGTGATGAAATTCAACTTCTAAGACTATCTCCAAATTTTCAATATATATATTTTTGGACTTACTTATTGTTTACAGTATAGCTGAGCGCCTCTACCACATGTTGAAATTGTTCTCTTTGTATATTATATATATATATATATATATATATATATATGTATATATATATATATTTATATATATATTTACATATATATATGAATGATAACACAAAAACATTTCTTTCACTCATGGTTAGTGTTTGGCTGAAGCTATTTATTATCAATCAACTGTGTTACTCTTTTTAAATCATAATGACAATAGAAACTACCCAAATGACCCTGATAAAAAGTTTACATACCCTGGTGATTTTGGCCTGATAACATGCACACAAGTTGACACAAAGGGGTTTGAATGGCTATTAAAGGTAACCTGTGTATAAAAGGTCAATGAGTTTCTGGACTCCTGACAGACCCTTGCATCTTTCATCCAGTGCTGCACTGACATTTCTGGATTCTGAGTCATGGGGAAAGAAAAAGAATTGACAAAGGATCTGTGGGAAAAATGTAGTTGAGCTGTATAAAACAGAAAAGGGATATAAAAAGATATCCAAGGAATTGAGAATGCAAATCAGCAGTTTTCAAAAGCTAATCAAAAAGTTGAAAATGAGGCGTTCTGTTTGATAACATACTGCATTCATCTTGCCATCAATTCTGACCAAATTTCCTGTGCCTTTGTAGCTCACACATCCCCAAAACATCAGCGATCCACCTCCGTGTTTCACAGTAGGAATGGTGTACCTTTCATCATAGGCCTTGTTGACTCCTCTCCAAATGTAGCGTTTATGGTTGTGGCCAAAAACTCAATTATGGTCTCATCACTCCAAATGACTTTGTGCCAGAAGGTTTGAGGCTTGTCTCTGTGATGTTTGGCATATTGTAAGCGAGATACTTTGTGGCATTTGTGTAGTAATGGCTTTCTTCTGGCAACTCGACCATACAACCCATCTTTCTTCAAGTGCCTCCTTATTGTGCATCTTGAAACAGCCACACCACATGTCCTGTATTTCACCTGAAGTTATTTGTGGGTTTGTCTTTGCATTTTGCTGGCAGTTGTGGCTGAAATTTTAGTTGGTCTACCTAACCGTGGTTTGGTTTCAACAGAATCCCTCATTTTCCACTTCTTGATTAGAGTTTGAACACTGCTGATTTGCATTCTCAATTCCTTGGATATCTTTTTATATCCCTTTCCTGTTTTATACAGTTCATCTACCTTTTCCTGCAGATCCTTTGACAATTATTTTGCTTTCCCCATGACTCAGAATCCAGAATCGTCAGCGCAGCACTGGATGAAAGATGCAAGGGTCTGTCAGTAGTCCAGAAACTCAAACAGATCACAGGTGAGGATGGTTACCTTTAATAGCCATTCAAACCCCTTTGTGTCAACTTGTGTGCATGTTATCAGGCCAAAATCACCAGGGTATGTAAACTTTTAAACAGGGTAATTTGAGTAGTTTCTGTTGTCATTATGATTTAAAAAGAGTAAACACAGTTGATTGATAATAAATGGCTTCAGCCAAACACTAACCAACTATATATATACAGTATATAGGTATAGATATAAAATTTACCGAAATAATCAACAGATATATTTATAGAAATATTTATTTAAGAATAAATAGAACATATTCTTCTGTGTGTGAAGAAAATTGGAATGTGAAATATTTCCTGTTGGGTTTAGCGCTCTTAAATAAACGTGGTCAGGTTAGCGCGCGAGTATGAGTGTTAGGTTTTTTTACAGTTTGAGAGCTCCATTTCAGTCTATGAGAGAATATATTAATGTGGTCGTGATATATGAAGTTTAACTTTTTGCTCACATGCTAACTTTATACTTTCAACTTGTAATACGAGCACAACGTGACATTTTCAAAATGCCCCCGTCTAGCGAAGTTAATGCTGGAGCGCAAAATAGCGCTTAATTCATAATTAGCCCTTTATTAGATAGAAACTGCAACTCAATTAATTTTATACTAGTGAATTAGCCTTGTTTTGCAGACATAATCCCATATTGATTTCTCCAAATAAGGCAAATGGGGGATGGAATGGGCTATTGAAAAACAATTGAAGTGAAAAGGTAGTTATTTGTTTTAAAAACATTGACTTGGCTGACATGTTATTCTGTAGAAGCACAACAGAAATAGCTAGTAATCAAAAGGTGCTAATTACCCCTTTAAGAAGCTGCAATCTAAGTCTCAGATCTGATCAAGATGAGTGACAAGTCCTGCACTCACGCAATTGCTTACATGATAGCAGGGGTCGTGTCCACACAAGCAATTGTTTGTGCAATCTTAGCTGCAGGCTTGACAGGAACCTTTTCCGCCCAGTCTTTGATAAATGGGACCCTAAACCTTCCTCTGTACATGGACAAAAAAATGACTAAAAAATAATGTAAATAGCATGTTGTGGAGCCAAGCCATGCTGGAACATGGCCGTGTTTTAAGAGAGCTCCGTAGGTGTCATAGCTCTCAATAATACTTGGGGCAATTGGAGCCTTCAAACTCAGGACTATGGGTCAGGATATTAATCCGCACTTCCATTTACTTCTTTTGGGAGGGAAAAAAAATGTCAGCTCCGTAAGCCATCAGCTGGCTAACTCTGAGATCAGCGGGGCATAGCAGCACCATCTTTAACCCGCACCTCAAGGGTTTAAGAGGCAGTGCATGAAATAGTGCCGGAGCATTAGAGCATTCCCAACACCCTTGGGGGATACAGACTGACAGGCCCGGCAGTCTAACACCGCAATCGCTGGACCACTATAGAAATGGCCATGTGGGCCCTGAGGCCTGAATAAGTGAAGTAAGTCCCATTACACACACACACTAAATGCTGATACCAAAATCCGCAGCCATAAAAAAACATTTTACAAGGAAACAAGAGTAATCCGGACTAGGATAATACTACCCTATTTTTCAGAACTTTCATTCAGAACAAAGACTGTGGACTTTAATATTTTGCCTCACCACGGCATTATAGCAAAACAAAATTGAATATGCAACACTTATAAACAAATAGAATGCAAGCAAGACCTGGGATTGACTAACCCAGTAAAGGCATCACAATCTGGGAAAGTATAAACTATATCAGGAAGGCCTAAATAAATAGAAAGCAGACACTTCACCATTTGTAATCCTCTGCCTTAAAGAGCTTCCGTATCTTTTATCACATCTCTACAACAGAAATGGCCACAAAGAAAGGGCCAAAAATGGACAAACACAATAAACCTCAACTTGCTACGGCCTCTGTGTCCACATTTTTCCAAACACCAGAACAACCAAATGCAGAATTGTCACTATCTGAAGACACAACTTCATTAGGCTCATCACAAGCCCCTGTATCTACACAACATAATCTGCTACTGACCATACAATCTCAAATAGCTTATCTCCCTTCTAAAACAGACCTGGAATCTTTAAAGTCCTTTATAAAGGAAGAACTGAGGGACCTCAAGAAAGATTTAAACGAGATGGGTTCCAGAATAGACTACCTGGAGGAGGGACAAAATACGCTTAATAACTTACGCCTAGATTTAGAGTTCTGCATTAGCTGTCAAAAGCAGCGTTAAGGGGTCCTAACGCTGCTTTTGGCCTCCTGCTGGTATTTAGAGTCAGCCAGGAAAGGGTCTAACGCTCACTTCCAAGCCGCAAATTTTCCATACCGCAGATCCCCTTACGCCAATTGCGTATCCTATCTTTTCAATGGGATCTTCCTAACGCTGGTATTTAGAGTCTTGGCTGAAGTGAGCATTACACCCTCTACCGACAAGACTCCAGCCGCAGAAAAAAGTCAGTAGTTAGGAGCTTTCTGGGCTAACACCGGTTTATAAAGCTCTTAACTACTGTATTATAAAGTACACTAACACCCATAAACTACCTATGTACCCCTAAACCGAGGTCCCTCCATATCGCCGCCACTCCCCTAATTTGCCGACCGCACACCGCTGCCACTTACATTATCCCTATGAACCCCTAATCTGCTGCCCCTAACATCGCCAACACCTACATAATATTTATTAACCCCTAATCTGCCCCCCCCAACGTCGCCGCTACCTACCTACACTTATTATATCAGCCAATCAGATTGAGCTCGCATTCTATTGGCTGATCGGAACAGCCAATAGAATGCAAGCTCAATCTGATTGGCTGATTGGATCAGCCAATCGGATTGAACTTGAATCTGATTGGCTGATTCAATCAGCCAATCAGATTTTTCCTACCTTAATTCCGATTGGCTGATAGAATCCTATCAGCCAATCGGAATTTGAGGGACGCCATCTTGGATGACGTAATTTAAAGGAACCTTCATTCGGCGAGAAGGCATCGGTGAAGAAGGATGGATCCGCGTTGGCTGGAAGAAGATAGCTCCGCTCCGGATGGATGAAAATAGAAGATGCCGCTTGGATGAAGATGTCTGCCGGTCCGGATGTCCTCTTCTGCCCGGATAGGATGAAGACTTCTGCTGCTCCGGATGTCCTCTTTTGGTCCATCGGTGCCCGGTTGGGTGAAGACGACTCAAGGTAGGGAGATCTTCAAGGGGTAGTGTTAGGTTTATTTAAGGGGGTTTGGGTTAGAGTAGGGATATGTGGGTGGTGGGTTGTAAAAAGAGCTGATTACTTTGGGGCATGCCCCACAAAAGCCCTTTTAAGGGCTGGTAATAGAGCTGTTAACTTTTGTAATTTAGATTAGGGTAGGGAAATTATTTTATTTTGGGGGGCTTTGCTATTTTATTAGGGGGCTTAGAGTAGGTGTAATTAGCTTAATATTCTTGAAATCTTTTTTATTTTTTGTAATTTAGTGTTTGTTTTTTTGTAATTTAGTTTAGTTTATTTAATTGTAGATAATTGTAGGTAATTGATCTAATTAATTTATTGATAGTGTAGTGTTAGGTTTAATTGTAACTTAGGTTATGATTTATTTTACAGGTAATTTTGTAATTATTTTAACTAGGTAGCTATTAAATAGTTAATAACTATTTAATAGCTATTGTACCTAGTTAAAATAAATACAAAGTTGCCTGTAAAATAAATATAAATCCTAAAATAGCTACAATATAATTATTTGTTATATTGTAGCTATATTAGGGTTTATTTTACAGGTAAGTATTTTTTTTTTTAAATAGGAATACTTTAGTTAATTAGAGTTAATTTATTCCATTAGATTAAAATTATATTTAATTTCAGGGGGTGTTAGGGTTAGGGTTAGATTTAGCTTTAAGGGTTAATACATTTATTAGAGTAGCGGCGAGGTCCAGTCGGCAGATTAGGGGTTTATACTTGAAGTTAGGTGGTGGCGATGTTAGGGAGGGCAGATTAGGGGTTAATAAATATAATATAGGTGTCGGCGATGTTAGGGGCAGCAGATTAGGGGTACATATTGATAATGTAGGTTGCGGCGGTGTCTGGACCGGCAGATTAGGGGTTAATTGTGTAATGCAGGTGCCAGCGATAGCGGGGGCAGCAGATTAGGGGTTAATAAGTGTAAGGTTAGGGGTGTTTAGACTCGGGGTTCATGTTAGAGTGTTAGGTGCAGACTTAGAAAGTGTTTCCCCATAGGAAACAATGGGGCTGCGTTGGGAGCTTAACGCTGCTTTTTTGCAGGGGTTAGGTTTTTTTTCTGCCCAAACTGCCCCATTGTTTCCTATGGGGGAATCGTGCACGAGCACGTTTTTCCAGCTAGCCGCTACCGTAAGCAACGCTGGTATTGAGGGTTGAAGTGGCGGTAAATATGCCTTTACGCTCCTTTTTTGGAGCCTAACGCAGCCCTTCAGAGAACTCTAAATACCAGCATTGTCTTAAGGGTGCGCTGGAAAAAAAAGCAGCGTTAGCTACGCGGGTCTTTAACAACAAAACTCTAAATCTAGGCGATAGTCAGCTCTAACTCACAACAATTATCAATTCAAGATTCGATAATGCAGGCCCTTCAGGAAAAAATAGAAGATCTGGACGATAGGGGGAGAAGAATCAACCTTAGCATTTGGGGCATACCAGAAGAAATCACACAAGAACATTTGAAAACATATAAAAAAGATCTCTTCCACATATTATCCCCACGCACGTACCCCCTTCAGAACGATGACATAGAGTGAGCTCACAGAGTGCTACAACCCCCACCGAAACCACCTGCGCCACAGAGAGATGTCATTTTAAGATTCTTGAAATATACCTTCAAAGAAGAACTTTGGAATGCGGCGAGATCAAGGCAATCAATCACATTTCAAGGTCACAGCTTACAAATTTATCAAGATCTTAGTCCACAAACTGTACAATCTGATAGTTACTCATAACAGTACCCAATTCATATACAAAAACTTCAATGACTTGGACAATATGGCAAAAATGCTCAATATCCCACTGGGACCTCCACCAAACATATTAGGAGCACTACACCACATACCGAATCTGGACCAAGATGGACCAAAAGAACAATGCCTGCAATAGAGCAAAGTACAGTTCAAGAGACGGAAAGTAGGCCCACCAACCCCTGCTGAATCCTAACAAAAAACTCTAGCAAACTCAACACATATATCCTAATTTTCCTGCAGGTCTCACTGCAGACCCAAAAGGACACTATATGGAACTCATTAGCCCTCTTTGTGGGAATCACCACAGGTTGCGGTTTATGGTATGACCTTACCCTTTATTGGGCACTTACACAAGGCTAATATGTATTTGCATAAATTGACAACATCTGCAATAAACATAAAAGCATACTCTTATGCCCTTTATTTGCTTAAATAATGTAGAGCACTACTCTTATACCTATATGAGCCTTACATAGTGCCTTCCCAATCCTACTACCTAACAAAACAAAGTTAACACATACCTCTATCTTCTGCTCCCAAAGACTGATTTCCCTAGACCTAAGGTTCAATTTTTCCTAATTCACTCAGCAACAAGGCTTCGTTGAACCCCTTATACTCTAGAATTTAGTTTTATATGCATAGGGAGTAATTCACAACACCATTTCTTTTCCCTAATATGGTGTATGTCAAGAATGATACAATCATTGTTATTAGTATTACTGTTCAAAGTGTTTATTTGGTTATATATTGTTGTGTTGAAGTTATTTATTAATAATATTGAATACCAATGGCACTACTGAATTTTAAACAAACGTTCCCATACTAGTGATTACTAAATAGTATATATCTTACAAAAGGGGATGGTGCTTGTACTGAGGATTGATTCTAGGCAAATCAGTAAGAGACTGAAAAAGAGTACAAATGTAGCACTCGTAACTTTTTATCAGGTAGGTTAATATAGAGGACCAAGGAAGAGAGAGAAAATTAAAACTTAACTTTTACTTCATAAACTTTAAAAGGGTGGGGGTCATACACACAATTAAAATTTGCACATTTCTTACTTAACAACAAGGTGCTGTGTTAATTTGGTGAAACAGAATGGAAAGCCCATGGCCTAAGTGATGCCCAAATATGAGGGGCCTAGGATTTCTGTCTGTGATACTATCCAAAGTCAATTAGGTATGCATTTGGTAATAAGAGGGTATACAGACTCTTGTGGAAAAATACACTTAGGTATAGGCACCTTGATCACAATGTGCCTAATAATAATTTCCTGGTAACTCAGAGACCTGTGCCATAAATTTCCTGGATTCTGAGTGATTATATTGTTCTGGAGATACCACAAATTGATACCTTTGGATTTACCAACATTGGTATAAAGACAGAAATAATTTATTTGTATGGTGGCAATACTCTAAACTCAAGGAGATAAACAAAAAAAAAATATTTTCCTGTGCCTTTAAATTACAGATAATAGTATGAAAGATCTATAATTACCTGGATAACTTGCATATATCAACAAATGGTTCCCCTATATATAGTGAGGGATATCTGTGGTCTATATCAGTTAATTACCATAATATATAGGTGTCTGTAGTCTGCTGGTCTGCACAGATTTTCTCTCTGGGGATACCAGAGACCTATACCAGTTAGTTACTGCAATATAAAGCTTGGATGTGAGGGCTCGTTTTCTATAGAATCGTCTACATAGATATCATCATTGGAAATACCAGAAACCTATACCTGTTAGGTACCAACAAATTGCGTAAATGCCAATACCTTTGATTACCAACATGTGTGGAGTGTGGAGACAAAAATAACTAGTTTGTGTTGTGGCAGTACTCCAATATCAATGAGAGGTACCAAAAATTATAATTCTGTACCTTTAAATTATCAAAAATAGATAACTTGCCTATATCAACAAAAGGCTCCACTAAATATAGTGAGGGATGTATGTAGTATGGATAGATTTTTTTTCTCTGGGAATACCAGAGACCTATACCAGTTAGTTACCGTGATATATATAGGTGTCTGTTATTCTGCACAGATTTGCCTCTCTGAGGATACCAGAGACTGATACCAATTAATTACCGCGAAATAACTTGGATATAAAGGCTCGTTTAAAAGAGCCAGATAACTTAGGTGTAAGGGCTCATTTGAGAGCACCAGATATTTGTATAGAGAATAAATAATTAGTATATATCACATAAATCTCCAAATACTAATAAAAATACAAAGATAAAGTTTTCTATACCTTTTAGTTAACGGTGCTGGTAAAAAAAGAGAGAGAGTTTGAATAACTAACATATATCTTATATTAGTTCTCTTATATGTAATATTGGTGATGTTTATCTCTATTCTCTACAGATTTCTTCTCTGGGAATACCAGAGACCTTTACCAGTTAGTTACTGCTGTAGATAACATGAATGTAAGAGCTCATATGAGGGAGCCAGGTCATAGAAATTGCACATTTCCTCTCTGGGGATGACAGAGACCTATACCAGTTAGTTACCACTATGGATAGCCTGGATATAAGGGCTCATATTAGTAGCAGGCTAGCCTTACGATTGGGCAATAGTTACACACCCCCACCATGATGTCAGTACGCCAGTGAGAAGCAGGAAGTCCATGCCCCAGCAGCGTCTCAGCTGCACGCGTTACTGCAGCTTTGTGTGGCTACACGGTGAATAAAGTAAAGTTGGAAAAAGTGAGAGTCAGTGCACCTGACACCGTGACTAGCACTGGGAACTCCAGAGGAGAGAATTGGAGGACTGGACAGCCCGAGTGGAACCTGCAAAACACAGCGATGTCAAAGAGGTAAGCACTTTTACTATCTATTGTGCTGGAATACTCACGGAGGGCGGTCAATATTGTAAACAAGAACAGTTAACAGAGTACTGCTTCAAATAAGGAAACAGCCTAAAGATGAAGGATACCAGTTTTGTTTAATGCATATCAGTATTGTCTTATAATAGTAAGGAGCACACAGGATATTGAAGACGAGTGTGTTTGTCACCTGACCCACAATAGGAGTGAGAGAAGGGAATATATCCCGGGGTGACTCAATTACTTATGTTTTCATTGCAACACTGAATACTGCGACTGACTGGGAAACAATTGTGTGTATATTATATTATTTTAATACTATTGGCCCAATTTATACATTTAATATATTCAATGAATTACACATTCATTGGAGTCTAAACACTGTGCAATCCTCTCTTTTTCATTGTAACTCATATTAGGGAGCCAGGTTTTAGAGTTAGCCATCAAGTGGAAATGTAAAAATTCTCAGAAAAAATATAAAATACCTTGTAATACCATATGTATAAAGTATATAAAGATAGGCATAGCTTTTACAAAGGGGGGAGAGGGGGAGCAGAGATGCCACTGAAGCGTTTCACCTTAGTGGCTATATCAAAGGGCAATCTCACTTGATTTTCGTGGGATTTAAATACCCTTAGCTGTGTTAGGATTGGCTGGTTAGACAACCTATAATGGAGTAGTCAGAGGATTGGCTGATATACTTTTCAATCAAATACTTTGTGTAGAGATTGGTTGGTATGACATCACCTTCCACACCCTATATTTGACGTAAGATAGAAAAAAGTACAATAAAATATATGTATCCTTATAATGAAATAACGTTTAAATTAATGCATGTGAGTCTAACGCAAAGAGTGATGTATTTTGAAAAGGTATCCAAACCTTTATAGCGCTAGTGTATATTCGAGCGTGTGACAATCAATGATCCTATTGGCCCTTGTACTTGTCAGTCAAACATCACGTGTTATGATTGGATAGAATGATGTTAGTTAATCCAATAGTATGCTGAATTTGCTGAATGGGATAACGTTTGCACATCTGATACAATGTATCTACATGTAAGCAATAGTGACATGTATTTGATCAAATGCATTTTGATGTATAATAAAAAATATATATTCCTGAGACATTGTTGTTTATCTTCGAATTGTGTGATCCTTACTTAAACTTTGTAATTCATTCTGATTTGTGTTAGTCTATATATTGATTGGTCCATATAATGATCAATCAAAATCGTACATAATGTTACTGACCTCTAAACCACACCATCTGCAAATTAAAAATGTGAATTTGATTGCGTCTCTTATTTAGGTGAAAAGCATACCAAATTAATATTTATTTTATAGAGAAAATTAGTGTGTTTATTTATTGTGTTAGCTGTAATTGTGTTGATTCTCCATTGGGTAGAGCGTATATCAATCAATGAAAACTTCTTTGCGGGATTGGTCGTAAGGCTTAAGACTGTCAACAGGAGAATTCCTAACTGTCAATCGATTTCATTCCACACTAGTACCGTTAATTTAAAAACGTACAGTAGCGATAACCTTCTCCTGCACATATTGACATAGCATTCTGAGTAAGTGTAAAAAAATACTTTTATCATGTAATGCTTATATTTATTTGTTAATCAGATTATATACACTGAACAGAAGAAAAGCTGACAGTGGTTACACTTATTGGTGATGAATTATTATAATAACCTTTAATTTGCCCTATTAAGAGAGTGATTTAAAATAGTATGGTGGTGTTATCACTTGATGAGTGTTGTGAAAATGAAGGAATCCGACATGGGATATTATTTTTGGCTTGAGTGATGTATGTCAATAGGGTGATAGAAGTGATAGTAAGATAAAGAAGGATATTTATCAAGCCCTCAAACGCAAATATGCTGGAATTCCACAGCGTAATTGTGGCGAGCCTGATTCGACCTAGTTATCAAAGCCTACAGACCTGCAAACGTTGAAATTTGTGTAACCTACGATCCACCGGTCTCAATCCGACACAGATCAATGCTTACATCATTACAGATGTTCTGAATACAAATTTGGCACTATCTGACAACTTTTGCAAGTTATCAAATTTCTAACAGGTACGCTCGCCACTATTTCGGCCCATCGTACCTGGTTTTCAATCCGCCACCATGGAGGCCACAGATGCCATAGGAATCTATGGGAGTCTGAAAGCAGCGAAAGCTTTTGTTCGATGCTGCCAGATATCCCATTGATTTCTATGGTAGAAAACAAATTATGTTTACACCTAACACCCTAACATAAGCCCCAAGTCTAAACACTCCTAATCTGCCGCCCGACATTGCCGCCACCTACATAATATTATTAACCCCTATTCAATAGGATTGAGCTTGCAATCTATTGACTGATTGGAATAGCCAATAGAATGTGAGCTCAATCCTATTGGCTGATTGGATCAGCCAATAGGATGAAAGCTCAATCCTATTGGCTGATTGCAACAGCCAATAGGATTGCAACAGCCAATCGGAATGTAAGGGACACCATCTTGGATGACGTACCTTAAAGAGAAACTTTATTCGTCTTTGACCATCGGAAGAAGAGGATGCTCCGTGCCGGATGTCTTGAAGATGGAGCCGCTCCGCACCAGATGGATGAAGATAGAAGATGCCGTCTGGATGAAGACTTCTGCCGGCATGGATGAAGACTTCGGCCCGCTTGGATGAAGACTTCTGCCGACTTCTCTGAGGACTTCTGCTGCTTGGATGAGGATGGATGTCTGGTCTTCGAAAACTGTAAGTGGATCTTCGGGGGTTAGTGTTAGGTTTTTTTTAAGGGTTTATTGGGTGGGTTTAAATTTTAGTTTAGGGACTTTGGGCAGTAAAAGAGCTAAAGGCCCTTTTAATGGCAATGCCCATACAAATGCCCTTTTCAGGGCAATAGGGAGCTTAGTTTTTTTTAGATAGGGTTTATTTGAGGGGTTTGGTTGTGTGGGTGGTTTTACTGTTTGGGGGGTGTTTGTATTTTATTTTTACAGGTAAAAGAGCTGATTTATTTGGGGCAATGCCCTGCAAAAGGCCCTTTTAAGGGCCATTGGTAGTTTAGTGTAGGCTAGGTTTTTTTTATTTTGGGGGCTCTTTTTATTTTGATAGGGCTCTTAGATTAGGTGTAATTCTTTTTTATTTTTGATACTGTGTTTTTTTATTTTTTGTAACTTAGTGTTTTTCATTTTGTTAGTTGTTATTTTTTTGTAATTTAGTAATTTTTTATAGTAGATTTAAATAGCTTGAGTAGGGTTAGGTTTTTAAATATGTAATATAGTTAATTTATTTGTTAGTTTAATGTAATTTTAGTATAATAGGGTAGGATAATTAATAGTTTAATATAGTTTAATGTAATTTTAGTATAATAGTTAAGGTAGGTTAATTAACAGGGGTTTAGGGATTAATACATTTATTTAGTGGCGGTGGGGTCTGGGAGCGGCGGGATAGGGGTTAATACATTTATTTAGGTGGCAGCGGGGTCCGGGAGCAGCGGGATAGGGGTTAATACAATTATTAAAGTTGCGGTGGGGTCCGGGACCGGCGGAATAGGGGTTAATACTTTTATTTAGTTGCGGTGGGGTCAGGGAGCGGCGGGATAGGGGTTAAACATTTTAGTATAGTGGTGCTGTTTAGTGACAGGGTATAAATAAAGTTGGGAAAAGCCGAATAGCAGCGAGATCGATGACTGTTAGTTAACAACAGTCCACTGCTCATCTCCCCGTACTTGGTGCGCATCTTTTTCCCGGCTTTTTTAATAAATATGGAGATCGTATTGAGGTCTGCGGCCGCGATGTTAGGCGAGTGTATTGGTGCCGGCGAATGCAGCACAGTTGACGGCTTGATAGATATCCCCCAAAGTATTGATGCAAATGTGACTATTAATATCCTAAAGTGTGCATGCTTGGGACATATTCCTCATCCTAGAGGTTACTTTGAATTTTGTCTTTGTCTATATTCCTAAATTTTAGGGTGACATGTTAAAACTTGAAATGGGGTGTGTGGGAATCAGTGTAAGTGATTGTGAGTGCTGGAATTTTGGAGGGGAACAAAAATAACACTACTAAACGATGGTGTTTTAAAAAACCTAAAATGAGTGACTATACTAGAAAAATCTCCAAATTTATAGTGACAAAATAAATAAGTCGGAATTATAATTTAATTTCTAAATTCATAACATTGCTATATGAATATGTGTTGTTACTGGATGAGACTGATGATGCTATATTTGCATACTAGTTTTGGGTAAGAATACATAGTAGTTATTGTTTTCATTTAATCCATTGGGATTAACAGTATTTAATAGGTAGATCCATCTGCACTCTGCTTGTAATAGTGCATTTTCAATATCCCCTCCTCTGATACCAAGTGAAATATTTTCCATTGCAAAGTATGAAAAGTCATCCACTTTTGACTTATGTTTTAAAGAAAATGTTTGGCTACCTGGGTGATCTTTGTCCCTTTATGTAGTCTTTATTTCTTATATTACACATATGTTCACCTACTCTTCTTTTCATGGGTCGGGTAGTCATACCAACATAGTATAAATTACAATATATATATCACACCACAAGTACTGCATGTGATATGTTTTTTTTATTTTTTGTACCTTCCCAAACCTATCTTTAATTTTGATTGATTTGGATAGCATAGGAGCAATACGTGCAATTTCTGCATGGATAATTGCCTGGATGTGTAATTAGAGATCTTTTTTTTACAAAATTACTTTGCACCAAACGATCTTTGAGAATTCTTGATCTCCTGTAGCAGATCGATACTCTGTCTCCAAAACTTTTATTTAAGTCTGGGTCATTCTGGAGAATGCTCCAAGATTTTTGGATAATATTGGAAACATCTTTTATTTGGGAGTTAAAAGTTGTTAATAATCTTGTTTGATCATCTGTTAGTGTTTTTTTTTATTTTTTGAATATAGAAGTTCTATCCTGGGGGTATATAGAGCTCTGTGTTTGGCTTCTATTACTATATCCTCTAGCTTTGAGTCTTATTTCTAATTCTGCAGCTCTTTTATTGAAGATTTTCATGGATGAGCAGTTTCTGCGTATTCATAGAAATTCACACATAGGTAATGATCTCAGGGCACTCTTGTCATGTGCACTTTGATGATGTAAGACAGAGTTGGTAGCAGTTTTTTACGGAATAAGTCCGTTATTAATTTGCCATTGTGATCCTTCAAAATTTTGAGATCTATAAAGCTTATTTCGGATAGACTACATTCATAAGTCAATTTCACATTGATGTTGTTCTGGTTGAGTTGATGTAGAAAGGATTCCAGATCTGTTTTAGATCCCTCCCAGACAAACAGGATATCATCAATGTAGCATATCCATAGTGGTATGTTTTGCATGTAAAGGGCATTGCTGTCAGTAAATACCATCTCTTTCTCCCACCAGCCTAAAAAAAGGTTGGCATATGTGGGGGCACATGCTGTGCCCATTGCTGTTCTCCTGATTTGTAAATAATGTTGATAATTGAATACAAAGAAGTTAGGATTTAGGATGAATTCAACTAATTCCAAAATAAAAGAGTTATGTTCTGGAGATTCTGATGGATCTAGATCTAGCAAATGTTGTACAGCCTGTATACCATAATGGTGCTCAATGCTGATATACAGTGATTCAATGTCGGCAGTGACCAACCAGGTTTCAGGTGTTAATTGAACCCCATCCAAATGTTGGAGTACTTCTGTTGTGTCTCTCTTATAGGAAGGTAATTCATCAAAAAAGCTTCTAAGTCTTTTGCAACATACAAGCTAACCTTTTCTGTCAGGCAGCCATTGCCCAATACAATTGGGCGGCCGGGGGGATTGGTGATATTTTTATGCACCTTTGGAATAAGATATAATGTGGAGACTCTTGGATGAGTTACTTTTAGAAATTTGTATTCTTTGTTGCTGATAATATGATCTTCCTTAGCTTTGTCAATCATATTATTATAATGTCTTATATATGAAGCGGATGGGTTAAATATCAATTTTTTGTAACAGTTTAGATCACTGAGTTGTTTGTTTGCTTCACATAAGTATTGTTCAACTGGCCAGAAGACAATATTTCCCCCTTTATCAGATCCTTTTATCACCACGTCTTCCCAACTCTCAATTTCTTTTAAGGCCTCTTGTTCATGTTGGGAGATGTTATTGGCTGAGCTGTTGATAGTAAGTGTACTGATATTGTTGCACACTATTTGATTAAAAGTCTATATGTTGTGAAACTGTGTTATATTTGGTATGTATTGAGATTTGTTTTTGATCAAGTCACGCCATTTTTGATTAGATAGTAAATCATCTCTTTCTCTTAGTAATTCCTCTAGCTCATTAATAGTGTCCAGTTCCTCATTGGTCCATTGAGTATAATCTGGATTATTTCTCATTGAATGAATCTTTTTTAACATTAATTTTCGCACAAAGAGATGAATATCTTTGATTAGTTGGAATGTATCCAGTTTGTTAACAGGGCAAAATAATAAGCCTTTTGTCAATACCGTTAAATGGTGTTCAGATAAAATATTATAAAACAGATTAATTACAGTTAGTTGTTCAGTCGGATACGTGAGAAGGTGCTCACAGTTCGTTTTCTCTGTTTGGCTCATCTGGTTTGCCTCCTGTTTTCTTGGGGTTCCCATTTTATTCTTGTTTGGCCCCTTCATCGTCTGGTGTCAGTTTCTGATCCTGAACTGGGACCTAAAAACCTATTTATTTATTAGTTTATTTAGTTTATTTAAAACTAGTTATTATTTATAATGTACCTTATTTTGTGCCTTTGAAAATGTATGTCTTGTGTTTATGCCTTGTTTCAAATAATGTCTCCATGAATGAATATGCAGCTACTCTTTCAATACAATGTCTGTAGAAACTCTTGAAATTAATATCCTCTCACATAATGTAAAGGGATTTAATATTCCACAAAAACGATCTATAGCCTTAAAAGAGACTATAAGAGACTTAAGTGCAACATAGTGTTAATCCAAGAAACCCACTTCAAAAGAGGCCATAAACCCCATCCATCCTTCAGGAAATTTGGCCCAGCCTTTTTTGCCTCCAACTCCACCAAATGTAGTGGAGTGGGCATACTAATTAATAAAAGTCTCCCCTTCAAGGTCACTTCCACCAGAAGGGATAAAGAGGGGATATATATAATAATTACAGGGCTATTATATAATACACAAATAACGATAACTAATGTTTATGCCCCAAACACTGAACCCTCCCAATTCTTCCAACACATCTGCAACACCATTTTAGAAACATCCAGAGGAAGCCTTATAGTTGGAGGAGACTTTAAAGTAGCCCTTGGCCCTTCTGTAGATTGCTACCCAGGTACCTCATCTGTCCCAATAAGACATTGAAGTCAATAAAATCTAGCCTAGCAAATCTTGGTGTTCATGATGCCAAGCAAATTCATCACACTACCACAAAAGATTTTACTTTCTTTTCACATCCCCACCAAATATACACCAGAATAGATTACCTGATGATAGACGTCACAAGCTTAGCTCTAATTCAATGCACAAATATCTCACCACTGACATGGTCGGACCATGCCATGATTAGTTACAACCTAAAGTGGCCCACCTCACAAACTGATGATAGAGTGTGGAAACTAGACAAATCCATACTCAAAGACCCTATGACCCGTATCCAACTCAATAAAACCATTGAAGAATTCTTTAGACTTAATAATAACGAATTATACCACTCCTGTAAGGCACAAATTTCCCTTAACCCCTTAATGACCACAGCACTTTTCCATTTTCTGACCGTTTGGGATCAAGGCTATTTTTAAATTTTTGCAGTGTTTGTGTTTAGCTGTAATTTTCCTCTTACTCATTTACTGTACCCACACATATTATATACTGTTTTTATCGCCATTAAATGGACTTTCAAAAGATATAATTATTTTCATCATATCTTATACTTTGCTATAAAAAAATACAAAATATGATGAAAACATGGAAAAAAACACACTTTTTCTAACTTTGACCCCCAAAATCTGTTACACATCTACAACCACCAAAAAACACCCATGCTAAATAGTTTCTAAATTTTGTCTTGAGTTTAGAAATACCCAATGTTTACATGTTCTTTGCTTTTTTTGCAAGTTATAGGGCAATAAATACAAGTAGCACTTGACTATTTCCAAACCACTTTTTTTCAAAATTAGCGCTAGTTACATTAGAACACTGATATCTTTCAGGAATCCCTGAATATCCATTGACATGTATATATTATTTTTTAGAAGACATCCAAAAGTATTGATCTAGGCCCATTTTGGCATATTTCATGCCACCATTTCACCGCCAAATGGGATCAAATAAAAAAAAATGTTCACTTTTCACAAATGTTTTCACAAACTTTAGGTTTCTCACTGAAATTATTTACAAACAATTTATGCAATTATGGCATAAATGGTTGTAAATGCTTCTCTGGGATCCCATTTGTTCATAAATAGCAGACATATATGGCTTTGGCTTTGCTTTTTGGTAATTAGAAGGCTGCTAAATGCCACTGCGCACCACACGTGTATTATGCCCAGCAGTGAAGGGGTTAATTAGGGAGCATGTAGGGAGCTTCTAGAGTTAATTTTAGTTTTAGGGTAGTGTAGTAGACAACCCCAAGTATTGATCTAGGCACATTTTGGTATATTTCATGCCACCATTTCACCGCCAAATGCGATCAAATTAAAAACATTTTTAAATTTTTCACAATTTTAGGTTTCTCACTGAAATTATTTACAAACAGCTTGTGCAATTATGGCACACATGGTTGTAAATGCTTCTCTGGGATCCCCTTTCTTCAGAAATAGCAGACATGTATGACTTTGGTGTTGCTTTTTGGTAATTAGAAGGTCGCTAAATGCCGCTGTGCACCTCACGTGTATTATGCCCAGCAGTGAAGGGGTTAATTAGGGAGCTTGTAGGGAGTTTGTCGGGTTCATTTTAGCTTTAGTTTAGTGTAGTAGACAACCCAAAGTATTGATCTAGGCCCATTTTGGTATATTTCATGCCACCATTTCACCGCCAAATGCGATCAAATTAAAAAAAATGTTAAATTTTTCACAATTTTAGGTTTCTCACTGAAATTATTTACAAACAGCTTGTGCAATTATGGCACAAATAATTGTAAATGCTTCTCTGGGATCCCCTATGTTCAGAAATAGCAGACATATATGGCTTTGGCGTTGCTTTTTGGTAATTAGAAGGCCACTAAATGTTGCTGCGTATCACACGTGTATTATGGCTAGCAGTGAAGGGGTTATAGGTAGTTTGTAGGGAGCTTGCAGGGTTAATTTTAGCTTTAGTGTAGAGATCAGCCTCCAACCTGACACATTACACCCCCTGATCCCTCCCAAACAGCTCCCTTCCCTCCCCCACCCCACAATTGTCACCGCCATCTTAAGTATTGGCAGAAAGTCTGCCAGTACCCAGTTTGCAAAAAAAAAAGGTTATTTATTTATTTTCGTTTTTTTCTGTAGTGTAGCTTCCCCCCCCATGACCAAACCCTCACCCCTGACCGATCTTTTTTAATAAAATCTATTTCCCCCTTTTTCCCACTTTTAACACCAATATTTCTGTTGTGTAGAGGTTCCCACCCGCTCCCTCCCCATGCACGCACCCACCCCCGCCTCCGCGTGCACGCGCGCATGTCTGTGCGCACTCCCGGCCATCCCCGCCCATGATAACGCCCCACTCCACATTACAAGGCCCATCGATGGCCGCCACCCACCTCCCACACCGGCTCCCAGCCACCAACGATACCGGCCACCGATGTCCGGTGCAGAGAGGGCCACAGAGTGGCTCTCTCTGCATCGGATGGCTAAAAATGGTTATTGCAGGATGCCTCAATATCTAGGCATCACTGCAATAACCGGAAAGCAGCTGGAAGTGATCAGGATCGCTTCCAGCTGCTTTCCAGACCAAGGAAGTGCAGGGTACGTCCTCAGGCGTTAACTATCTTTTTTTTGAGGACGTACCCTGCACGTCCTTGGTCATTAAGGGGTTATTGGTATCCTTTCCCAATCATTCCAGATCACCAATGATACTAGGCAGGGATGCCCTTTATCCCCATTACTTTTTGCCTGCCTAATAGAAACCATTGCAACTAAGATCAGAAATAACCAAGACATGGGCCCTACCGACCTATGCAACAAAATGGTCAGTTGAACTCCAAAAAACAATGACCCCCCAGGAATGGTCGAGAATTTTTGAGAATCTGAATAGACATATCTCCTCCATCGCACAAGTGGAGACTAATTTAAAACTGCTTTGCAGATGGTATTATACTCCTGTTAGGTTAGCTACTATGTTTAAACATAGTGATCCCCATTGTTGAAGAGCTTGTGGGAATATGGGAGATTTTCAGCATATTTGGTGGGCCTGCCCAAGTATCACTTCTTACTGGCAAGATATCCAATTGGCAATTGATCAGGCTCTAAGTATTAAATTACCACTGGGCCCTACAATCTTCCTTCTGAGCAACCTTCCAAAGATTAAATGTAAGCTGAGGTTTAAATTAATGATCATAATGCTTAATTGTGCCAGGAGACTCATTCCAAGGTATTGGAAATCGTTAAAAATACCTTCCTTATCAGATTGGAAATCGTTGGTCACTCAGACATTAATAATGGAAAAATACCATAATACTTTTACAAAAAGGCTAGATGATTTCCTAAGTATTAACTTTATATGGGAAGAGTATTGCCACTCGAGGGAGTAATATTTCTTTGTCACACTATCTAGCATTTATGTATTAGGCAGTAAGTTCATACTCACTGAGGGACATGCTCTTATCAATATATGCTATGTCCTGTTTACTACTAGTGTTGTGTTAGTAACAGCATATCGTACTCATTTACCTATCGCATAAGATATTGGTCTTGACCTGTATGTCATACTGCATCTATTGATGTAGATATTGTACATCCTTTTGAAATGTGATATTTTTATATGTCATTCCCTATATGGCAATCTTTTGTTTTGGTTTGTTTTATGTTTGTTACTTTGTTTTTCTAAATAAAGAAATAAAAAAAAAAAAAAAAAAAAGAAATAACCAAGAAATATCATGAATTCAGATTAAAGAGGAGGAATATAAGTTATCCATGTTCGCGGATGATATCCTCTTCACCCTCACTAAACCTGAGAGAGCGATCCCCCAATTGTTAAAAGAATTAGCAAATTTAATAAACTCACAAACTTCCTGATCAACTAAAATAATTAGGAGATTCTGGGAATAGCCCTTACACCAAATTTACAGAACCAAAATTAAAAATGTGCCCATTTCGATGGTGCAAGGGATCCCTGAAATACCTGGGTATACTTCTAGCAGACAACCAGGAATCTGTATATAAACTAAACTATTTACCTATCCAACCTGCATTAATACAGGAACTTTCCTCCTGGAACAACAAGCATCTCACATGGTTGGGTAGGATAAATACTATCAAAATGAATGCTTTCCCAAAACTTCTGTACATATTACAAACACTCCCAATACCAATACCATTCAAATATACCCAACAGGAACCGGCGACCCCTAGAATTATTAAACCTACAGTGCTACGATCCACCATACAGGGAGGATTAGGAGTTCCAGACATTGAATCTTATAGAGAATCTATATTTTTACAGCGTATACTAGACTGGAGGATTCATAGGCTATCCCTAGAGGAAAACTTGAGTCCTGAAACAAATTTATCAGCTCTATGTTGGCACCCTCACCCAATGATTATAACTAGGCAGATTAATAATCATATCACTAGGGAAGCCCTATGAGTGTGGGAAACTGTAAATAAAAAAGATCCATACTTAACCTCTAGATCAGGCCCACTAACATTTCTACTTCTGAACAATGAATTCTCCTTGCGAGATACGGGACCAAATACAACACCAGCCTCACTAACAACAGATATCACTATTCACCAAATAACACACAACAAATTGATGTGCACACAGGAACAACTAAAAGAAAGAGGGTTTTGCTGGGCCCATAACTGGTTAACTTATAGGAGAGTACACCACTATGTAACCTCATGTAGACAATCATGTAACTTGATTCGGTCGTTAACTAACCTAGAGAAACTATATATCCAACCCGCCTATTAAACACACTTTATCATTAATATATAAATTATACACTTATCCTCCCCCTGGTAATGCTCCCATACTCGTTGAAATCTGGGAAAGGGAACTAGACACAATTGTAACCCCACAAACAGCCATAAATATTTTCTGTAATACAAAATCCTCCTCCTCCTCTTCCTCCATAATTGAAATAAATTAGAAAATATTGCATTGCTGGTATTTGACCCTCAAAAGACTCCACAAATTGTTTCCCAAAACCAGCAACCGCTACTTGAGATGTGGCCATATGATTAGTGGCCACATGTGGTGGTGGTGCTCTCAGATTAATCAATTATGGAACTATATAATCCAAGAGATAGAGGGAATCTTCCAGATACTTCTACCTCTGGACCCCTTGGTATGGCTACTTAACAAATCCATTATATTGCCCCATAGACATTATAAGCCTCTTTTAAAAATAATGATAAACAGCATAAAAGTTCTCATAGCCTAGAACTGGAGGTCAGGAGTCCCTGATCAAGAGATGTGGCGTAACAAAGTAACAAACCTAATAGAGCTTGAAGAATACAGCACCTATAAGACCGGAAACAGAGATCCTTCATTGAGTTACAGAACACCTGGGAACTCTACTTAAAAAAACGTTTCCAAATAACCACCCAAAACTAACACTATACATACATTGTGCAATCCACCCTCCTTTTACACACTTGCACATACAAGGCTTTATCAAGAGGATGATAGTAAACATTAAGAAGAAAGGCAAATCTGTAAGTTAAACTACAGGATATACTAGAATTATTCCATATCACTGCATAGGTACATGAATGGTCTATTTCATTGCTTTAAATGTGTGACGGAGACACAACTGTTACTGTTAAAGTTTATTAAATTAGTGTACCTCAAAATTGTAAAACCAGGAATCCACATTGGACTGCATTTGTTATATATAATGAGGTTTGTAATGTCAATTTGATGTTTGTTTGATTTCTTTTTGACAAATGTAACCTAACTGGATTCTTAATAAAAAGAGATTAAAAAAATAAATAAAAAAATAACGTAAATAGTTAAATCAGTGTTAGCATTTCAGGTTGATAGGAAACAGACAGCATGACAAACATAGTTGTGATATCATATAAACTACTTTTTGTGCTAAAGTAAGCAGTGCATCTTTATATAGTAACCCTAAATATAAAAGGCATATGGAGGAGAATTCATGGACTATATTTATTTATATCTGTTTTATGGTAGAAACCTTTTTCACATTCTTTAAATAAACCATTAAATTACAGATCCCAAGGAGACCACTAAAAACTTAGTATAGGGTTTGTGGTTACTGTTTTCCTTGCACTCTTTAATTCACAAAATCTACATAAGAAAGAACTTTTAACTAGACATTTGCAGCTGTTGTATAATTCCATGGTCCTCACATTATATATTTTTTTAGATAAATAAGTTGCTTTAAAATATGTTCAACAACATTTTATGTTCAATGTTTAAAGAATAATCACTATAAATGAAACAATTGTGCTAAAAGTTTTTTTTTTTTTTTTTTTCTCTTTAAAGAAAAAAATGTCTTGACATGCAAAAACCATAGGGATTTGTCTAAACTCCAAATGTAATGAATCATTTTATAGTATGAAGGGAAAAATGCTGTAACTTTAAATGCAGTTGGAGGAAGAAAAACCAAGAGACAGAAATTTCTTTAAGTAATCCTTTTTTTTTAACATTTTATTATGAATATATGAATACTGTGAGGTTTGGGGGATTATACAATGGATTGATATGGATTAGTTAACCAGTATGCTGTCATTTTGTTATTTGCAAGTGTCTGATTTGCAAGATTTTCCTTTTTGGGGCTTTGTGTTTATTCAGCTCTAAATATTTGTTTTGCCAATGCAGTATGGAAACATACCAGTCAGGTTTAGTGGGAAAAAAGACCTTGGTTGGAAGTAAGTAAACAATCATTTGAGCCTATCTTGATAATGACATGGGGGATGAAAAGAAAGAATAAAAAGATAAGAAAAACATTAGTATAAAGAGAAAAGGTTAATTTTACCATAAACAAGTACTATTTTTGGCTTTTTTTGGAGATGTGAGAGTGTTTTCAGTTTGATACAAAAAGGTCAATTTGTAACATGGAGCCAAAATGTTCTTGGCAATCACAATCCTTTTTCTCAATCCTTTTTGACAGGTTTTCAAGACCATTTTACAATTATTTTATTCACCTAAAGAGGCCTATTTATCATATGTCTGTCGGACCTGATCTGACACTGCGGATCAGGTCCGACAGACATTGCTGAATGCGGAGAGCAATATGCTCTCCGTATTCCGCATTGCACCAGCAGCTCTTGTGAGCTGCTGGTGCAACGCCGCCCCCTGCAGACTCGCAGCCAATCGGCCGCCAGCAGGGGGTGTCAATCAAAACTATTGTACTCAATCGGGTTGATTTCCGGTGATTCCTGTCTGCCTCATCAGAGCAGGCGGACAGGGTTATGGAGTAGCGGTCTTTAGACCGCTGCTCCATAACTTGTGTTTCTGGTGAGTCTGAAGATTCCCCAGAAACACAGGCCTTCAAGTTTTGTTCGGAGCTTGATAGATAGGCCCCAAAGGCTCTTAATATAGTCCTGATTTTGACTTTTACAGGACTATTTGAAATAATTCTACATGTGCAAGCCACTCTGAAATGTATGTTTGTATACATATTCTAGATTCATTAAGTTCCATTCATCACTATTGTATTGTATTTTATACTCTATCAGCAATGCGCAGGACATACATTTACAAATGTATTAATTTGGGTAAACCTAAGGGGATCTTCAGGAAAAAGTGAGATCACTACCCCAATATCTAGAAATGGCATGTAGCAATTAGGTATTGTAAATGTTTGTTTCTAATTCACCCTCGCGTTGTCATAGTTGTCACTTTCAGCATCTTCAAAACCGGGCTTTCAAGTAAATGCTGCTTTTTGACTGGGTTTTCAAATGGGATCTCGTCCTTGTGACTGAGATTTCAAAAAGGATCACACCTTCATGAGTGCAATGTTAAAACCAGCTAACAACAGTGTGGCTTCCAGTTTTTATGGCTATGCTATTAAAATCGCTGTCATTAAGGTGCTATCCTGTGTTAAAATCCTGTCACGGTCAAGCGCTTACCTTTAGGGAGCTCTACTCCCAGCGAACGGTGAGAGTGATTTCTTCAGTTTCAGTGTTCCTCCACTCAACTCCTACAGCTGCGGCAGATGATCTCTAGGTGCACACGTCCACACACTGTCTAAACTCCCAACTGGAGGCTATTGGAATGGGAGTTCCTCTGGGCAGAGTTATTTCCTTACCTACCTTGTTTCTGGAGTTTGGCATACTTACTTAGAACTTGCATAAGCTCACCTGGTTCCTGTAAGCCAATCATATTTACATGTGCCTGTATATGCTCACATTGTTCCAGAGACCTAGCATACTTACCTATACCTGCATGTGCTCACCTTGTTCGAGAGACCAAGCATACTTACCTGTATATGCTCACTATCTTCCAGAGACCTAGCATATTTACCTGGTCCTGCATATGCTTACCGAGTTCCAGATACCTAGCATACTTACCCATACCTGTATATGCTCACCTGGTTCCTGAAAGACAAGCAGACTTGCCTGATACCTGTGTATGCTCACCTTATTCCAGAAGCTGTGTCTTCTGTACCTATCTGGTGTTCCGTGACAGTCTCATTAACCGTACCCAATGGGTATCCTGAGCTTGCTGAGAATCCTTTGTCTACTATACCAGTGACATCCTTCTTCAAACCATCTTTGCCTTTGCCTTGTTTAAAACAAAATTATACATAGTTGCAAATTCTGCTGTCATAAAGTGTCTATAGCATTCTATGCCAGCTGTGTTTGCATCTATGTATAACATTGCTATATACATTGTTGTGAACACTGCTTCTTAGATGGCTAAAGACACGTGCACTCTTCTGAGCTCACCTAGGATTACTCTTTAACAAATGATACTAAGAGAACTAAGCAAAATTGACAATAGAAGTAAATTGGAAAGTTGCTTAAAATTGCATGTTCTATCCAAACCATTTAAGTTTAGTTTTGACTCTACTGTCCCTTTATGTTATGTACATCCCTTACAATGTCAAAAAACGTATTCCATTTTCGGCCATACTAAGGACATGATATATATAGTAGATGCTGCATGTTATATAATATTATTTAGGAACTTTTAATTCATAAATATAGCACCCCATGTTTGCAAGTTTGATGATAAATGCTAATGGTACCCATATAGATGTTTAAAGTGATAGTATACACCAGAATTTTTATTGTTTTAAAAGATAGATAATCCCTTTATTACCCATTCCCTAGTTTTGCATAACCAACACAGTTATATTAATACACTTTTTACCTCTGTAATTATCTTGTATCTAAGCCTCTGCAAACTGCCCCTTATTTCAGTTCTTTTGACAGACTTGCATTTTAGTCAATTAGTGCTGGATCCTAGGAACTCCACGTGTGTGAACACAGTGTTATCGATATGAAACATATGAACTAACATCCTCTAGTGGTGAAAAACTGTCAAAATTCCCTGAGCTAAGAGGCGGCCTTCAAGGGCTTAGAAATTAGCATATGAACCTCCCAGGTTTAGCTTTCAACTAAGAATACCAAGTAACAAAGAAAAATTGATGATAGAAGTAAATTGGAAAATTGATTAAAATTACATGCCCTATCTGAATAATGAAAGTTTGTTTTGGACAGTGTTGCCGCGATGCGCTGTAAAAAACCCAGAACCGCTCAGTAGAGCAAGGAGCTGCATTCTGGAAAAAGGAGCTTTTACATAAAATTTCTCTGCAATACTTTAGTTTATAAATCTGCTGGTAAGCTAATGCACTTTGTGCAGAATTATATAACATTAGTTTGTAAGTTTCCTGCCCCTTTAAGGTGTCAATCACAATCCTTTAGAAATGTTTCCAAATGATTTATCTACAGAAAATCCTCTTAGACTTTAAAGGGGAATTTTGTAGAAAAATCATTAGAATGATTTTTCTAAAGGATTGTGAACGACCCTAAATTAAATGTGATGAAAACAGTTAGTGATGAAATGTTATTAGCTTTTGACTAAATGAGGTTGGCTGAACTACAATACCCATAATTCCTGGAGGCCTTGCTTTCTTTTAGGTTTATACAAGACTGAAATGTTAACCTTTTACTAGTCTAGTGGGTGAAACATTTATTAATTTTTTTCTATTAGGTGGTGTTTTGATTATGATGAGATACGTATCACCAATGGCATTGTATTGATGTGGGCCTTTAGTTTTCATGGCTTGGCCAAAATAATGTACTAAAACTCCATTTATTCATACGTTTGGGAATAGTGCTGCTAAAGTAAATAATTTTGATTTTAAAATGTAGTTTTTGTTTTTTTGCATTAACTCATTGTCAATGAGATAGCATTACTGTGTAATAAATCCAGGAGATAACCTTGTGCATTTCCAATGCATTTTGGGGGCCAAATTATCAAGCTCGCCGGAAACAGAAGTTATGAAGCAGCGGTCTAAATACCGCTGCTCCATAACTTGTTTGCCTGCTCTGAGGCTGCAGACATTAATCCGCCTGATCCTATACGATCGGGCTGATTGACACCCCCTGCTAGCGGCCGTGAATCTGCAGGGGCGGCATTGCACAAGCAGTTCACAAGAATTGCTTGTGAAGAAAACACAATTTAATCCTATAGCTGTTTAAAAGAGGTGCGCCATTAGGATAACTCCAATAGCTATACCCCAAAATAATTATTTATAATAAATAAATATTAGGGGATAGAATGGTGAACAAAATACAGTCAAATCTATATAGATAATAATGTTAAGAATAATAGTGAAGATAAAAAATATATATCTTAAAAATAAAAAAATATGTATCTAAAAAATCAAAATATGAATTATGAAATCAAAATATAAAATGTGAAATGAAAAAGTAAAAATAAAGCTTAAAAAAATGTAATGAAAAATCAATGGAATATTCACAGAAAGTCCAAAAATGAATTATATAGTCTCTGGAGCATATGGTGTCAAAGGAATCCACAAGACGCTGTGTGACAATAGGTCGTCTCTCAAAAGATGACGATAAATCATATACAATGCAATAAGAGACAAGGAAACAATAGCAGTCTGATGGTGTAATAACGTAAGGAATAAAAGGAGGATACGTGATGTATACAGCTGGGTACTCACAAGATATGTTGCACATCCAGTGCAATATTAAACGAACCGAGGCTTCAGAGCCGCTCAGCTGAATAAAACAACCCAGAAATCTGGGCCATGGGAGAACTCCTCTCCGATGACGCATCCAAACCCAGGAAGAACTCAGCCAATCAGATAGTAGCACCTATGATGGGTCTATTAAGAGCAGGTTTGCAAGGTGTCCGTAATCACAGCAACCATAGAGCAAAGCTCAGAAGTGTAAAAGGATTTTATTTAAAACAAATTAAAACATGGAGTTGCACAACAACGCGTTTCTCGGCGATCGTGCTGTTTCATTAGGCTGTATAGCAGAATAGGTACCTTGCTCTACTTAAACATATAACAGACCATTAGGAATAGTGGAATGTCACACAACCACCTAAGTGCCATACCCAATTGGGCCATAAAGCCAGGAAATTAAAGGGACATTATACACTCATTTTTTCTTTGCATGTATGTTTTGTAGATGATCTATTTATATAGCCCATAAAATTTTATTTTAAAAAAATGTATAGTTTTGCTTATTTTTAAATAACATTGCTCTGATTTTCAGACTCTTAACCAAGCCCCAAAGTTTTATGTGAATACCGTCAGCTACCTTCTCCAGCTTGCTCCTGTTTTTGTAAAGGGTCTTTTCATATGCAAAAGAAGGAGGAGCGGGGAGTGTCTCATTTCCCACTTGCAATGGGCTTTCCAGTTAACTTTTCAACAGAGCTAAACTGAGAGCTTCTAAGTAAGTCTTTAAACAGTTTTATACTGGATTTTTATATCAGTATCTGGGCATCTTGTTCTTTATAGTAGTGTCTATTACATGCAGTTATATGAAAATGAGTGTATACTGTCCCTTTAAGCCAATCGCATTGGGGCACGTCAGCATATGGGACAATCCAAGTACAACAGTAGTATTTAATGTTTAAAAGCATATTCACACATTCTAATATCTAAAAATGAACAAACCCAAATAGCTTAAATCAAATTGGGAATTTATGATATATTGCAAATTGAGTGCGAAGGACTATGACGATTACGAACATTGCATAAAAGTGAGGGTAAGGGATATATAATATATGTCCAGCCACAATAAAGATATGGGATAATCGCTCAAATAGGGGAACAAGTAGGGCCACTAGTAGGAGGATTTTTAATAAATCTACTAAATGTAATTGATAGATTCAATAATGCAACTATGTGTGTGGTCGGTGACGTGAACCCGATAGAAACTCTAATTACTTATGTGGGAAGATCTTGATGTCTATAAAGATAATGACAAATCTGAAAAAGGGGTGTGTGCTGCGTCTGGGACGATGCGTGTGGTATGTGTATAGTCAATGACATAAACCAGAAAAGTGTGCCAATTGTGTATGTAGAATAACCGATATCTATGAAAACAGTGTGAGCTGAATCTAGAACATATCATGTGATAATGAGTGCAATCTAATAAAAACATATAAATACTAACTGAGAAGATACTGACCATAAATAATATAATCAATGATATGGTAATTTAGTGAGTGAGGGTTATGAAAATAATTTTTTTGGTATAATACTGTAGGGTGATAATCATGGGGTGTGAGACAAATACAAGTACCTGATTGAAAAATCTGACTATGTGGGAACCTCCATATCTGTGATGAGTCTAAAAAGAAGGTGTGTGCTGCATCTTAGGTGATGAAAAGTGTGACCTATGATATAAGCACTAAATTAAAAGATCCTAACAATGAAGTGATATTGTCTTACAAAATGTGGTATAGTAGGGGAACGCATAATAAATAAAGATATACATAATATTGAAGACCTATCTATACCCTCTTCTTTTTCAAGATTAGAAGACCTTATAAATACTGAGTGCAGACATTGGTGGGATGCTGAGATGCTTAAAAAATACCTAGAGAAAAAACAGATCCCTAGAGGCCTTAGCTCATTTAAAGATGATTCTAAATTACTAGCAAAATGGGAACAAACATTAGGAGAATGCTCCTTTCAACTTATTAAAATTCTGATATCCCATAGAGAAGCATTAGTGGCTAAAATTACTATAGAAATAGAGGAATTACAGAGACATCTTGACAAGTTCAAAACATTTACTGAATATGAAGAGCTTAGCAAATTAACCCAACAAAAAACTGATGCATATCAGAAAGAGTTATTAGCTAATAAAAACCGTAAACTAATACTAGATGAGGGAGATTATAGTAGAGGAGAAATCCATACTTATAATCATGGTAGACGATATGAATAATAATAACAGAAATAGGACCCATAATAGAATTAACAATACACAAAGTAGGACTAATAATGAGAGCGCACACAATAGGCTTGCAAATGAGAATTATACACCGAATAATCATTTTACTTCTAATGAGAGGAATCACAGACCTCAGAACAGTAACATCAATAATACTATGTCAATACAGCGTAGTGAGCCAAGAGACAATAAATGGACTTTGGTTGATAGGAGTAGCCACAGACCTAATGGTCATAATAGGCCACATCACCATAATCAGCCGGATAGATTTAATCAAGGTGACAAAACATCACGTCCCTATAGTGCCCCTTCCAGGTTCTCACACATATAGAAATGGTACTTCACAATATAGCTCTATACAATATAGTCCGAATCAATCAAGACCAGTTTGGCACAAAGACCAACACCACTACGATAATGATAACCAATATGAGCCCATGACAAAAGTAAATCATGATCATCATCATGCTCCATAACTTGTCCCTTGTTTCTAAAGACTGATGCTCCATAACTTGTCCACCTGCTCTGAAGCCACGGACAGAAATCAACCCGATCGAATACGATAGGGTTGATTGACACCCCCTGCTAGCGGCCTATTGGTACCTATTCTGCTATACAGCCTGATGAAACTGCATGATTGCTGAGAAACGCCATGTTTTTAATTTGTTTTAAATAAAATCCTTTTACACTTCTGTACCCTGCTCTATGGTTGCTGTGATTATGGATGACACCTTGCAAACCTGCGTGTAGTAGACCTATCGTAGACGTATCTGATTGGCCTTCCTTGGTCCTTCCTTGGTTTGGAAGCGTCATCAGAGAGGCGTTCTCCCATTGCCCAGCTGTCCTTCCGGGTTGTTTAAGTCAGCCGGGTGACTCTGAAGCCTCGGTTCATTTAATATTGCACTGGATGTGCAACATATCTTTTGAGTACCCAGCTGTATACATCACTTATCCTCCTTTTGTTCCTTACATTATTACACCATCAGGCGCCTCTTGTTTTCTTGTCTCTTAGGACATTGTATCAGAACTGTTTGTGCAATGACAAATGCCGACAGCGTATGCTGTGGGCATTTATCGATGTGCGGTGGACATGATACACTACATCGTATCATGTCCGTCCGCACTTTATTAAAACGGCCCCTAAGTCTCCTTTACTGCATTTCTTCATATTATTTCATCATTTTTAAAGTGATTTATACCATAAATCCATACATTCTGATTATTTTGCTAGGTATCATAAGTTCTTGTCTTTTAAAACATCAATGAATTTGATGTGCCATATCAATATATTTTTAAACACTTTAAATACAATGCAAATACATTGCCACATACACAGGCCAATATTTAAACCAGAAAGGAAACAGACCATTTCTTGTTCATTTTCAAGGAATCCATTTATATAGTTTTAGGTTTGGCAGAAAAATGAAAATACAATTAAGATGGAATGATGACAGGACAAAAATGCTTTGTATGGAAATAGGAACTACATAATTTATGTCACTAGGCAAAACCAAGCTAAATAATAATGTCTGAGATTGTTCAGTTCAATGTAAAGTGAGGGGCACAGAAAACCTAATATAAAGATTACAACTTCGGCTGATTGGTTATCAACCACAGCTTAATTACAGTACAGAACCAATACCACCCAGAAGGATACATTTAGGTCTCCTGCTTCCTTGAAAAATTTGAAAAAGGTAACGTGTCACTTTTTACCTTTAAAAATACTTTTTCCTGCTATAAAAATTATTTAAATCATTTTGGTTAGATGTTTTATTTTCTTACTTTTTATTGAATACACCTAAGTTTATAAGTCATGTTGTAACAGATAAATCACATAGAAATAATAATATTAGTAAGAATGATATTCATTTTTGGGGTAACTTTAAAATGAAAATAAGTTCACTTTTAACTCTGGTAACTTGCACTGGAGCCAGATGCTCGTGGTATACTCACAGATAAATTTCACTCAAATGCAATGTACTCTAGAAATCCTGCACAAAATACCACTCAAATTGTAATCTAGTACCTACTATGAATATGAAAGAGTATGATGATCAACCTCATTTCCTCATAGACTTCAGATCAATGGCAAGTGCTAAACGCAACAACTAAGAACTAGAGAAGTTAATTCTCATGACTTTCAAATTTTATTGCACCTATTTGCCTTCAATAAACATTATGGGCCAGATTAAAGATAATGATGGCACGGATCACAATTCGAGAGAATGGTAAACCTTCTGCTTATCAGAGAAGGGTTAGAGCAGCCAACGTTTTTCAAGTGCAACCTATACTTTCAATGGATATTACAAATGTGCTAACACATGTATTTTCAAAGTTGGTTTTAGTTTGTGCTCAAATAAAAGCCGAAAATGCGCTAGAATATTTAGTGCGACTTGAGACCTGAAGTAAACATGAAAAACACATTAGAATAAAATATTACACACAAATATATACTTTGAATACTTTGTAATAGAAATATATCATTTAAATATTTTTTCACCAATAGCTTTAAACATTTACATTCCTTTTAACAAAAATTAATGTAAATGATTAACTAAAATTCAGTATTCGCTTTGTTTTAAAAAAAAATGAATACTGAATAGTGCAGCCCACAAATATTCAGGAAAACTGCATTTTCTTGGCTGCACAAGTCTAGTTAATGCGCAATAGCGCTAATATTTACACTTATACACATACTAGGCGATGTCTAGTAAGGGCAGTCTATTTAAAAAAAAACTTAATCCCCCAAAGCTAAAATTACAAAAAATAAAAATGTAAAATTACAGAAAAAATAAACAAAGCTATCCAAAATAAACCTAAACTAATACCCCTATAAAAATAAAAATCCCCCAAAATAAAAACACCCCCTTATCTTACAATAATCTACCAATAACCCTTATCTAACAATAATCTACCAATAATGGCCTTTGTACGGCATTGCCCTAAGTTAAACATCTCTTTTACCTTAACCAATTACCCCCTAAAAGTAAAAAAAAACCAACCCACCAAACCCCCCAAAATAAAAAACAACTAACACTAAAAATACCTAAACTGCCCATTGCCCCTGAAGAAGCATTTGTATGGGCATTGGCCTTAAAAGGGCAATCAGCTCTTTTCCAGCCCAGGGCAATCAGCTCTTTTCCAGCCCATTAAATACCTAATCTTAAAAAAAATAAAAAAATAAAATCGTAACACTAAGCCCCAAATAGGTACTCACCGTTCCTGTAGTCCGGCGGAGAAGGTTTTCTTCCAGGCGGCTCCATCATCTTCTATCTTCATCCGAAGCGAAGGGGGCACGGAGCGGAGGTGCGGAGCTGTGGATCCTCAGCGGCAGTCCTCACCTGCAGCGTGGAGCAGAGGTGCGAAGCTGTCTTCCCCGATGTCCTCAGAGGCTGTCCTCAATGGCAGTGGTCCTCGACGGCATGGAGGCCTCCTCTTCATCCGATGTCCGTCGTACATTAAAGATTGAATGCAAGGTACCACAATCATTTGTGGTACCTTACATTCCTATTGGTTGAAATTTTGAAATCAGCCAATAGGATTAGAGCTACTGAAATCATATTGGCTGTTCAAATCAGCCAATAAGAAAAAAGGTATTTTTAGAGTTAGGTTTTTTTAATTTTGGGGGGTTAGTTGGGAGGGGGGGTTTACTGTTAAGGGGGACTTTGTAATTTTTTAAGGGCTATTGGTAGTTTATTGTTAGATTAGGGGGTGTTTTTATTTTGGGGTGGCTTTTTTGTTTTTATAGGGGTAATAGATTAGGTTTATTTTTTATCATTTTGTATAGTTTAGTTTATTATTTTATGTAATCTTAGATTTTTTTTTATTTTTCGTAATTTTAGAGGTTTTTTTTTGCAATGTTATTTTTTTTATTTTTTTGTAGTTTTTTATTTTTAGTTTATTTTAATTTTTTTCAATAGTTATTAAGGTTTATTTTTAGTTTAATCTTAGTTTTTTTAGTTCACATGTAAGTTTTTATGTATTTTAAGGTAGTTATTTTGTAACTTTAATTTAAAGTTAGGGGGTGTTAGGTTAAGGGGTTAATAGTTTAATTTAGTGTGTTGCGATGTGGGGGGGGTCAGCCGTTTAGGGGTTAATAGGTTTATTATAGTATTTGTGATGCGGGGGATGGCAGTTTAGGGGTTAAAATATTTTTTAGTAGTAGCGATGTGGGGGTTTGGCAGTTTAGGGGTTAATAGGTTTATTTAGTGTTGGTGATGCGGGAGGTGGCGGATTAGCGCTTAAGTCTTTAATTTAAGTTGTTGCGATGTGGGTGGACAGCGGATTAGGAGTTAATAGGTTTATTATAATATTTGCGATACGGGGATGGCGGTTTAGGGGTTAATAGTGTAGTTTATGGGTGTTAGTGTACTGTGTAACATTTTTATTAAGAGTTTTATGAGATATTTTTGTTTTGCAAAATCCATAACTACTGGTCTTTGATTGCGGATTGGATTGTGGCGGTATAAGCTATAACGCTAGCGTAATAGTCGGACCGCACAACCTGTAATACGGGTGACCTGCCATTCCGCATGCAAAGGCCTATTTTTTAGCGGTATAGGGGGCACGGAGCGGAGGTGCGGAGCTGTGGATCCTCAGCGGCAGTCCTCACCTGCAGCGTGGAGCAGAGGTGCGAAGCTGTCTTCCCCGATGTCCTCAGAGGCTGTCCTCAATGGCAGTGGTCCTCGACGGCATGGAGGCCTCCTCTTCATCCGATGTCCGTCGTACATTAAAGATTGAATGCAAGGTACCACAATCATTTGTGGTACCTTACATTCCTATTGGTTGAAATTTTGAAATCAGCCAATAGGATTAGAGCTACTGAAATCATATTGGCTGTTCAAATCAGCCAATAAGAAAAAAGGTATTTTTAGAGTTAGGTTTTTTTAATTTTGGGGGGTTAGTTGGGAGGGGGGGTTTACTGTTAAGGGGGACTTTGTAATTTTTTAAGGGCTATTGGTAGTTTATTGTTAGATTAGGGGGTGTTTTTATTTTGGGGTGGCTTTTTTGTTTTTATAGGGGTAATAGATTAGGTTTATTTTTTATCATTTTGTATAGTTTAGTTTATTATTTTATGTAATCTTAGATTTTTTTTTATTTTTCGTAATTTTAGAGGTTTTTTTTGCAATGTTATTTTTTTTATTTTTTTGTAGTTTTTTATTTTTAGTTTATTTTAATTTTTTTCAATAGTTATTAAGGTTTATTTTTAGTTTAATCTTAGTTTTTTTAGTTCACATGTAAGTTTTTATGTATTTTAAGGTAGTTATTTTGTAACTTTAATTTAAAGTTAGGGGGTGTTAGGTTAAGGGGTTAATAGTTTAATTTAGTGTGTTGCGATGTGGGGGGGGTCAGCCGTTTAGGGGTTAATAGGTTTATTATAGTATTTGTGATGCGGGGGATGGCAGTTTAGGGGTTAAAATATTTTTTAGTAGTAGCGATGTGGGGGTTTGGCAGTTTAGGGGTTAATAGGTTTATTTAGTGTTGGTGATGCGGGAGGTGGCGGATTAGCGCTTAAGTCTTTAATTTAAGTTGTTGCGATGTGGGTGGACAGCGGATTAGGAGTTAATAGGTTTATTATAATATTTGCGATACGGGGATGGCGGTTTAGGGGTTAATAGTGTAGTTTATGGGTGTTAGTGTACTGTGTAACATTTTTATTAAGAGTTTTATGAGATATTTTTGTTTTGCAAAATCCATAACTACTGGTCTTTGATTGCGGATTGGATTGTGGCGGTATAAGCTATAACGCTAGCGTAATAGTCGGACCGCACAACCTGTAATACGGGTGACCTGCCATTCCGCATGCAAAGGCCTATTTTTTAGCGGTATAGCCATACCGCAAAACTTGTAATTTAGGTGAATGTTAAAGGGTTTTTTATTTTTTTTTATTTTTTTTAAAGGTTACTTTAGTTTTAGAATAAGCATAACTGTTTTGTTTTTTATTTTTGGTAGTGCTTTTTTGTAATGTGTTTTTTATTTTTTGTAATGTTAGTGATTGTTATTTTGTGAAATTTAGGGGGTGTTAGGTTAGGGTCTTGGGGGGTAGCTGTTAGGTAGTTAAGTAGGGTAGGGCTAGTTTGCAGTAGTGGGTTATGCCAGTTAAGGGGTACATAGGTATATGTATTAGGTTAGGTGCAATATATTTAAAAGGGATCCTATACTTTACATTGCCAATGTCGTGCCAATGCTGCTTGGAATACTGATAGGTCTTAAAAAATAAGCATCAGTATTTATTACCTATAGTCATTTCATGTTTTAAAAAAAATAATAATTTAGTAAAATGACTTTGATTCTGGAGTGATTACAGTTGCAATTTCTTTATATAAAATATGAATCACAGAAAACTAGCACAGTAAATCAACATAGTTTAACTTCTCTTTAATGTTAAAAAAAACAGGAATGTATCAGTGCCAGTTCTTTTTTTGCTCTGTGGTTTCACAAAGCCACAGCAATGAAAACCACAGCTCAAAACCTTAACTTGAGCAATGAAAATTCTGGGATTTCATAATGCCTTTCATATTTTGCCATGTTCTTTTGAGGGGACATTGAAAACCAATAATACAAACATTTTACTGCTAAAGGTTTATCACTGATTCTGCAGATAAGGGGTTTGACATTTCTTTGTTGTACATTACCAACACTTGTCATGACTCCTTAGCAGCTACTTTAACTAATTTTAAAACATTTAAAACAAAATGAACATCTGCACAATTATGTACTTTTGATTAAGTACATATTGCTGAAAAATCATTAGCATGTTTGTTTTTTAGTAAAAATATTTTAATTTCTGAATATAACCTGCAGCATCTCATAGACTAAGTATATAGTTTCCATTACTATACATATAACTGCACACACATTCTTACATTGGGCTATATTTACGTATTTCTTTTCCCATTTATCTGGGTGTTTTATAATTCATTTTCTATAACTTCACATCATTTTCTGAGCCCTCCAGAAACCAGTGTAACTATTTTTTATAAGAATAATAGATTTTACTTGATATAGTTAGATTGTACAAATTATTTCAATTTTTCATTGTAAATTAGTTTAACTGTTTTATACCGCTAAACCAATGGTTAATTTCTAATTGCAATTTCCAAACCATGTTACACAGATACTTGTGAATTCATTATTTCACTTGGTATTTTTTACAAAATTTTTGCAAAAGCCTTCTCTATATTTTGCTTTGTGTAGTACTAGTGTAATACTAGTTATATGAGACTGACAATTGCATGATCTTTTATTAGGAAATAGATTTGCTAATTGTAATATCACACTTGTTGCATTATTCTGACATAAAAATCTGTTGAAGGATTTGCCATCATAGAGCTAGATTACAAGTGATGCTCTAAAATTAGTGAGGTCATAATAGGCAGTACCGTGACTGCACTAATTTGCACACACAGTTGAAAATAAACGGGTCCGCTCGAGTGCAAACAAAATTTGCACTTCTCGGTATAGTGCAACTGAAGACCGAGGATAACGTGAAAAGGGTAAAAAAAAAGTTGCACCAAGCACAACATAGGTACATTTAAATTAAGCATTACACACTCACACACACAACAAAAGTTTGGGTTCTCTTAAACATTTCCTTATTTTCCATAATAACATACATGAAATGAGTTTGAATAGGAAATACAGGGAGTGCAGAATTATTAGGCAAGTTGTATTTTTGAGGATTAATTTTATTATTGAACAACAACCATGTTCTCAATGAACCCAAAAAACTCATTAATATCAAAGCTGAATATTTTTGGAAGTAGTTTTTAGTTTGTTTTTAGTTTTAGCTATTTTAGGGGGATATCTGTGTGTGCAGGTGACTATTACTGTGCATAATTATTAGGCAACTTAACAAAAAACAAATATATACCCATTTCAATTATTTATTTTTACCAGTGAAACCAATATAACATCTCAACATTCACAAATATACATTTCTGACATTCAAAAACAAAACAAAAACAAATCAGTGACCAATATAGCCACCTTTCTTTGCAAGGACACTCAAAAGCCTGCCATCCATGGATTCTGTCAGTGTTTTGATCTGTTCACCATCAACATTGCGTGCAGCAGCAACCACAGCCTCCCAGACACTGTTCAGAGAGGTGTACTGTTTTCCCTCCTTGTAAATCTCACATTTGATGATGGACCACAGGTTCTCAATGGGGTTCAGATCAGGTGAACAAGGAGGCCATGTCATTAGATTTTCTTATTTTATACCCTTTCTTGCCAGCCATGCTGTGGAGTACTTGGACGCGTGTGATGGAGCATTGTCCTGCATGAAAATCATGCTTTTCTTGAAGGATGCAGACTTCTTCCTGTACCACTGCTTGAAGAAGGTTTCTTCCAGAAACTGGCAGTAGGACTGGGAGTTGAGCTTGACTCCATCCTCAACCCGAAAAGGCCCCACAAGCTCATCTTTGATGATACCAGCCCAAACCAGTACTCCACCTCCACCTTGCTGGCGCCTGAGTCGGACTGGAGCTCTCTGCCCTTTACCAATCCAGCCACGGGACCATCCATCTGGCCCATCAAGACTCACTCTCATTTCATCAGTCCATAAAACCTTAGAAAAATCAGTCTTGAGATATTTCTTGGCCCAGTCTTGACGTTTCAGCTTGTGTGTCTTGTTCAGTGGTGGTCGTCTTTCAGCCTTTCTTACCTTGGCCATGTCTCTGAGTATTGCACACCTTGTGCTTTTGGGCACTCCAGTGATGTTGCAGCTCTGAAATATGGCCAAACTGGTGGCAAGTGGCATCTTGGCAGCTGCACGCTTGACTTTTCTCAGTTCATGGGCAGTTATTTTGCGCCTTGGTTTTTCCACACGCTTCTTGCGACCCTGTTGAATATATTTTGAATGAAACGCTTGATTGTTCGATGATCACGCTTCAGAAGCTTTGCAATTTTAAGAGTGCTGCATCCCTCTGCAAGATATCTCACTATTTTTGACTTTTCTGAGCCTGTCAAGTCCTTCTTTTGACCCATTTTGCCAAAGGAAAGGAAGTTGCCTAATTATTATGCACACCTGATATAGGGTGTTGATGTCATTAGACCACACCCCTTCTCATTACAGAGATGCACATCACCTAATATGCTTAATTGGTAGTAGGCTTTCGAGCCTATACAGCTTGGAGTAAGACAACATGCATAAAGAGGATGATGTGGTCAAAATACTCATTTGCCTAATAATTCTGCACTCCCTGTATAGTCATTAACATGGTTAGAAGTAATGAATATAATGAATTTTAGGTGAAATAATAATTGTGTCCTATAAACTTTGCTTTCATCAAAAAATCCTCCATGTGCAGCAATTACAGCAAGTCACGATATCCAAAGTCTTTAAAGGGAAATGAAACCCAATGTTTTTCTTTCATGATTTAGAAAGAGCATGTCATTTTAAACAACTTTCTATTTTGCTTCTATTATCTAATTTACTTCATTCTCTTGATATCACTTGCTGAAAAGCATATCTAGATATGCTCAGTAGCTGCTGATTGGTTGCTGCACATAAAGGCCTTGTGTGATTGGCTCACAGATGTACATTGCTATTTCTTCAACAAAGGATATCTAAAGATTTGAGCAAATTAGATAATAGAAGTAAATTGGAAAGTTGTTTAAAATTGCATGCCCTATCTGAATCATGAAAGTTTAGTTTTGACTAGACTGTCCCTTTAAGTAAGCATGCATCTGGCTTTGCTCATGTTCTAGCTTTTTGCTTTCAACTTTTAAAATGCATGCTAACCTGCCCGCATTAAAGGTTTACTTTTAGCGGTATTAGCAAGCAAGCTGATTGCATTATTCTATAATTATTATGAGTTGACATTTGTTAATAAATTGCATTTTCACTTATTATTTATGACTGGCATTATCTTATCCTAATTATATTTTAGGAGCCACATGCATGAATTTTTATTCATAATGCTGTACTGTGATTATCAAGAACGCTAATATATGTATTCTAAATTTTTGGGGTACAAAAAACATTATTAACGTTATCCCTATTTTTTAAAGGACCAAATAGCCTGACATACTGTTCATTCATTTTCATTCCAAATCATTTTAATACATACTCATACCCACTCACAATTATACACATTGGCAATCACATTGCCCCTAATACTTACCAATGACTCACACTTGATCACATTTTCTCTTAACCCCATAACACCGTTAGGACGGCATGGAACATCCTAACTGATCTGGTGTCCTGCAGTCTCCTGTGCTTTCAGAATGGGAACTCGGACTGGAGGGCGTTCCTTGCATCATAGGCATCCTTTATTATCCAATCCCAGCCCTAAAATCATGTAATCGTATTGAGGATCACGTGATTTCCTTTTTAAAACAAGTGTTTACATCGAAACATTCCGATGTTACATTCCGATGTTAAACACTTGACCCCAGTATAAAGGGGTTAAGCACACATTCTCAAGTCCAGTCACATTCACTTTTTAAATTTTTTTGTTTATATATATATATATATATATATATATATATATAAATATGAACTTATGTCTAGCTATATGCATATATAAATTCAGACAGATAAATTATATATATTTATAGATCACATCTTTTACCAAATACTCTGTAACACTTGTTGATGGTCTTAGCAAAAAGCTAAGTAAATAAAAATAAATAATCACAAGACTTGCTGAAATGAATAAATTGTTTAGGCAACGTTTATTAAGTTGCACAGGCTCCTTTGGAGAGCATCAGGTGCAGGTTCACTTGTGCAAGCCTTCTTATCATAAGCCAAGCGCAGCGGTCGTGTGACTGCCCCAAACATGATTTAGTAATAATGCTGAAAATGTAGCAAACTGGTATACAACAGAGGCTATATGAAACCTCTCAGAAAAAAATGTTGTTAATAAACATAAACTATATTAAAAAAAAGTAAGGTGCAGAAAACACGGATGCCTTAAAGGGATAGAAAATTAAATGTGCATGGGTGCATTTTAAATTGAAATATAGGCATTTTTGCAATATACTTCCATTAGCAATAAAGCTTCTAATAAAAGTTATTACTGTTTTGTGCAGCATACACACATTTCCTGTGAGGGCCCATACACTGGTATTAAACACCACACCTTCTCAAAGTGTCAGCAGTAGCTTGTATGGCACAAATGATGTCTTCAGAAGCAATATACACCATAGCCACTTCTCTGAGCAGGCATGAATTTGTAATACTGGTGCACGGGCCCTCACAGAATATGTTACAAAAATGCTTCTATATCAAATTCAAATGCATTTAAGCGCATTTCATATTTGACCTTTCTTTCCCTTTAACTGTAATGGCAACTAAAGGAGCTATTGAGTTTTTAATGAATTTGTTACAGTATATTAAAGCACAGGAATTAACTGTGTTTCCTTTTATTTGCCCCTTTGAAATAGATTATGAAAGGGAATTGTTGAAAGCCCTATAAAATATTATTTATGCCTGCCAAAATTGTTAAAGTCAAAGGGCTGTTCATTTGCACTTCCAAAACATTGATGGTGGCTTCGTGGCTTTTATACAAGTCATGCAATGGAATAAACCTTAATTCCAGGAGATGAATGACAAAACATAATAGCATGAAAATGAAGCCTGTTGAGGTTAGCACTAATGTTTTAGAACTGGTGGTTTTGCAAAAATGTCCCCACATCTGCATTAAGCCTACTTGTTTCCATTTTTGGAACAAGGTTCACCACTCATCATTCTATACAAACCCCGTTTTTTAACATGAAAGAATGTTAGATTATAGTATGTTTTATTCTAATTGGGTACTGGTTACAAACTAATATGTGTGTAAAAAAACAAGACATTAAATAATTAAATATATTGTATACATATTTAAATATTGAATTTATAATGAAAAAAAAATCTTATCTTTAGAGAAATAATGAAAATATTGTTATTTTACATACAATTATATGTATGCCATAGATTACAGCAAGTAAAGGCCACACAGTAAATTCTGTTTTTAACTTCAGTTGAAACATCTAAAATATACATCAGTAATATTTTATTATAATTTAGGCTTCAATATACTTCAAGGTGATTATAAGATCAAACAAGATCAAAGACCATGTTAAATGAAAATTATCATATTGTCTCAATACAGGAAATATCAATACTTTAGGTAATGTAATCTCATAGCCTAACAAAAGGATTAATGTATGAAGCAAATTCATTACATTCCAAAAATGTATTTTTGTATAGGTAAATGTTGATTATCTATCTAGCTATCTACAGTATATATTTATCTCATCTTTAGGTAGAATATCTACAGATCTCACTACAGCTAGAAACTTTTGTTCAGTATAGTATTTAATTTAGTTATTTGCTATTGATACATACACCCTTCAACTATATGCTTAGTTCTGTATCTGCTCTCACTGTAAGGGTATGTTAAAGAAGTTTGTGAGCTATGTGCTCATCTGACATGTCTTACCCAGGTCATTACTGTACTGTATATGTTCACCTTTTTTTCTTAGCAGAAAGTTTAAAGATGCTAAATACATAGGCTGACCATATTGACGCTTTAAAAAGGGACACATATGAAAAATACATATGTCAGGGCTGTTTTCAGGGCTGTTTAAAGAAATGGTTTTGTATAAGAACCCTCACATATGTATTTTTCATATGTGTTCCTTCTTAAAGCGGCAATATGGTCAGCCTATAAATACATCAATATCCAACCTTATTAGATTGAGCACAGCTGTGGGCCCCGGGGTTGTGTGATATCAATTAAGCTGCTAGAGCCCTACAACAAGGTGTAGTTTGTGGGCTTTAAAACTATAATTCCCAGCACAATCTATAGCCTGTTGAGGCATTTAGTTTGTCAGTCCCATTTAAGCCACATTGTAAGTGGCTTTTAATAACTGTAGACATCCCTAGTCAAAAAGGATGATCAACGGACACATGATAATTAATCAGCAATTAAAAGTGGCTGGTTATTGCTACCTAAAGATTGCAAACTAGTCATCACAAGCCATCCTAAAGTATGCGACACAGGCCAAAATATTTAAATTTACTGGATGTTCATGCTTGTGAAGTAATCACTAAAGTTATCTGCTAATTATTCTGAAGTCATCTCCCAGAATTTTATACCTTAGCTGATTGCTTTGCAAACCTGATGATGTCTGATGATTTTCAAATGACTTCTAAAGTAGTTTGATGATCTTCAAATGATTCCAGGATGGTCTCTAAATTAATAGTTTGTCTTGGGTTTTTTTGTGGCAACACCAGTGTCTGCTGCAGAAAACCTCATTATAAGCAATGCCTTGGACATTTCCTGTTTGGCCTAATGCTAGGGCCACATCTGTTAAAACCCCTTGCTATACCAAGTCAAGTGTTATTGTTTGCGCAAGGACAAATGCAATTTAACAGTCTGCTTCTAATAAATTGCTTTCAATGTGTAGCCTTGTCCACAGTCTTTATGCAAACAGACAATGATGGAATTTCTCTGGACTGGGTAAATACCCAAAATGAGTGTCCAGAAAAAGAGATTCAAACTAAATAGTTCAAGTAGATAATCACCATTAGGGTTTCTACTCAGTCAAGCCTACATCCATATGAGGAAAGGGGACAGCATATGAATCAACTATCTCCTTTCCATCTCCTATACTGTGGTTAAAGGGACACTGTACCCAAATGTTTTCTTTCGTGATTCAGATAGAGCTTGACATTTTAAGCAACTTTCTAATTTACGCCTATTATCAAATTTTCTTCATTCTCTTGGTATCTTTATTTGAAATGCAAGAAAGTAAGTTTAGATGCCGGCCCATTTTTGGTGATCAACCTGGGTTATTCTTGCTGATTGGTGGATAAACTCATCCACCAATAAAAAAGTGCTGTCCAGAGACTGAATAAAAAAAAAAGCTTAGATGTCTTCTTTTTCAAATAAAGAAAGCAAGAGAATGAATAAAATTGATAATAGGAGTAAATTAGAAAGTTGTTTAAAATTGCATGCTCTATCTGAATCACGAAAGAAAAAAATTGGGTTCAGTGTCCCTTTAATGGTTATTTCTGCTGTATTCAACGCTAAGGGTTAGATTACGAGTGGGACGCTAACTGTTGAGGAGTATATTGCGGCTCTTTGTGCAAGTCGGAAGTAGCACGTGTATCATAAGCTGAAAGAAAACGTGTTTGCTTGATCGCAATTGAATTTAACACACGTTAGGATAGCACGACTTCAGAGCTCCGGTTAACTGTTAGGCTCAAATAAAAAAGTTGCCCAAAACAAATCAAGATTACATTTAACAGTACAGTTACACTCAAATTAGCACTGTCTAATAAAAAATTTAAAAAAAAACATTGTTCAAAGATACAAGGTCCGATCAGATTTACACTATTGTTGAGTATTATTATTTTTCCCCACTTTTCATGCTCCATTGAAATCTATGAGGGAAAACATTAAAGTGGTCATGATATTCTAAGTTTAGCTTTTTGTGTGCATAGTATAGTGTAGCATTTTTAACGTATATCATAAAAATGCACAATATAGAAATACATTCATGACTAATGTTATTGAATACCCTTAAACATGTTTTTGGTATGTGAAATCACTTTGGTTTCAAGAAAATATTTTATTTCAAAATAAAACTTTTGTTTTTAATACTGTATGACAACTCCCTTGAAAACCCTTGCGCAGTAACACTAATTAGCTTAAAATGCTAACATCAATGGTACTAACTACTGCAGTTTTACTAATATGCAAGTTGTGAATATATTCTCAACTTTCCACTTGATTATTTCTTTAGCTGAGGTAGAAATGATTGGTTATATTTATGATAATATTTATGATTATATTTATAGATGTATTTATTTAATACCTGGGATGCATTTTATTATTATCTGTGTTTTCTCTTATTAATCAATGCACTTTATTATCAAGATTGAAATTCTGTTTCAGTATTCATCAATCCACTTTGAAGAAGGTGACAAATTGTGATTATTTTAAACATATTGGGCCAAATTACAAGTGGTCGATATTCAGCACTTTTGCTTGAGTGTTAACACTGCCAGAAGTAAAGATTCTGCGTGTGCGGGTTAGTGCACATATTACAAGATGAAAGTAAGAATTCTGCATGTGAGCGAAACCCAACTTACATTAATTAAAGGGCCAGTAAACCCACCAAATACTGTTATATAATTCTGCACATAGTGCAGAATTATATAACAGTTGCCTAGTGCCAGCTTTCTAAAGCAAAGGAAAGAAGAGATATTTGCCTACGAAAATTATTTTTACAGACTGCCGCTCCTGGCTCTACTGAGTGGGTCTGTTTTTTTCCTAAGCACATCGGGCACACTGTCTATTCACAGCCGACCCGATCGTGCCATTTAACTAAATGTAGCTCGCTCCCGCTACCAGACCAGAGCGGGAGAGAGCTACATTTAGTTTAATGGCACGATTGGGCCGGCTGTGACTAGATGCGCTTAGGAAAAACAGACTCGCTCAGTAGAGTAAGGAGCGGCGGTCTGTAAAAATAATTTTCGTAGGCAAATATCTCTTCTTTCCTTTGCTTTAGAAAGCTGGCACTAGGCAAATGTTATATAATTCTGCACTATGTGCAGAATTATATAACATTATTTGGTAGGTTTACTGGCCCTTTAAAGAACTTCGGATGTCGCAACCATCATAACTGACCATCCTCACTTCTTCTCCCCATAGACTTCAAAGAGTGCAGAAGAAGAAAAAAACCTTATATTTATCACCCGCCTGCTAACCCGACACCAGAGTTTTTAATATTTCACATTCCAATGTTCTTCACAAACAGGAAAATGCTATATATATATATATATATATATATATATATATATCCATATAGACATAAAGATATATACTTATGTGTATATATATATATATATATATATATATATATATATATATATATAGGCCTACTTATGAAAGAGTCAACTGTGCTGCATTCACCGGCACCAATATGCTCGCCTGACATCACCTAACATCGCTGCTGCGGACCTGAATATGTTCTCCATAGTTAACAAAAAAGTTGTCAAAAAGCCGCTCACCAAGTATGGAGCGATGAGCAGCGGACTGTTGTTAACTAACAGTCATCAATCTCGCTGCTCTTCTGCTTTTTCATAGCTTTATTTGTATACTGTCACTAAACACCCACACTATACTAAACTGATTAACCCCTATACCGCCGCAACTAAATAAAGTTATTAACCCCTATCCCGCTGCTCCCGGAGCCCACCACAACTCTAATAAACTTATTAACCCATATTCCTCCGCTCCCAGAGCCCACCGTCACCTACATTATACTTATTAACGCCTAATCTGCCACCCCTATACCGCAGCCACCTACATAAAGTCATTAACCCCTATCCTGCTGCTCCCGGAGCTGACCGCAACTAAATAAATGTATTAACCCCTAAACCGCCAGCCCCCACATCGCCATAAACTAAATTAAACTATTAACCCCTAAACCTAACAACCCGCTGACTTTATATTAAATATTAACTCATCTCTATCTTATAATAAATTTAAACTTACCTTTAGATTTAAATTAAACTATATTAAACTATTAATTAACCTACCCTATTATAATAAAATGAATTTAAACTATATTAAACTATTAATTAACCTACCCTAACTATTATAATAAAATTAAATTAAGCTATATTAAATTAATAATTAACCTACCCTAACTATTATAATAAAATTACATTAAACTATATAAAATAAAAATTAATCTAACCTAACTTTTATACTAAAATTACATTCAACTACAAATTAAATTAACTATATTCTATATTTAAACACCTAACCCTACTCAAATAATTTAAATCTACACTAAAAAATTACTAAGTTACCAAAAACTAACAACTAAGTTACAAAAAATAAAAAAGAAATTATCAAAGATTTAAACTAATTACACCTAATCTATGGGTCCTATGAAAATAAAAAAGCCCCCCCAAAATAAAAACCCCCCTAACCTACAATAAACTACAAATAGCCCTTAAAAGAGCCTTTTGCGGGGCATTGCCCCAAAGTAATCAGCTCTTTTACCTGTAAAAAAAAATACAAATACCCCCCAACAGTAAAACCCACCACCCACACAACCAACCCCCCCAAATAAAAATCCATTGTAAGCAATATATATTTTGTCAAAGAGGGAATAAAAAGTAAACCTAATCCTGCAACCCCCTATTTAGCAAGTCAAATACAAAACCCGGACATCTCTACTTTAAGAACAAACCAGTGTATACATCACAATCATAGTAAAGTAAATCAAAATAATATTTATTAGGCCAATACAAAACTAATTCAACTGAGCCTATATCAGAGATCCCTGAATAATTAATACCGGTATAAATGTTGCAACTATTAGCATATCATAGCCATATAATATGACACAAAGTAACTAGCAATCTCTTAAAGTTTCGCATGGAATATCACTCAATGTATCCTCAAAAATTTGCAGTTCGTATATAACGATACAGGGCTAAGTAAGCCTCTCCTCTTAATGAAAGGGAATCCTCAGTTAAATCAACAGAATGCATATACAGATGAGCGGTCCTCCTAGATATTGAGCTCACTGGAGCACCAGATCTTTCAAAGGGACTCACCAGCTCTGACTTTGCATTTTGTATGCAGATCTCTGTTTCTTACCCCTAAAGCCAGGACTGGCGTCTTCCAAAACACACTAACTCCGTGTGTCCACCTCCAAGCTGTGACATCACTGACAGGGTTTAGCTGCTGCTTCTTACCAAGACCGGTGTCCCTTAGTCAAATGAAAATACATATTATTATTATTATTATTATTATTATTGGTTATTTGTAGAGAGCCAACAGATTCCGCAGTGGTAAAGCAAGTTCTTGCTGTATAGATGATTTCAAAGGTACAGTTCAAAAGAAAAGTGTCCCTTAAATCAAAGAGAGGAATTGGCTCAGTGAACAAGATGCACACACTTTTAGTTACTCATAGCGTGTCTTTCCAGCTTACAGCTTCATGTGTTTCACCCCACAGCTGATCGCTCTCAGGGCTTCATCAGGCATGACAAGTTGATGTGTCTCTCATCCATTTGCCTTCATTTATACATGCCACAGGTGTATTAACTCTTAGTTTTGTAGCACCAAAATATTAACTGGTTAATTACAACAAAGTGTTTGAGAATGACAACCCCCAAATCAAATTATAACTAGAAATTCTTACAATTTTTATCAGTGGAATACTGATTAATTACAACACCTAAAATAGGGAAGTAAAAGACTTTTTCAAGTCAAAACACTTATCAATATATTTGGGGCATACATACTTTATCTATGAACTTATGCACTTATAACCTGCACAAAATATATAGCTAATAATGTTTAAGCTAGCAGGTATATTTGATATTAAGCTAGCAGGTAATGAATTCATATTATAGATCCATTTGCACTCTGATCTAAGGAGTAGGTTGTCCCAGCCCCCCCCTCTCTCAGAGATGTCAATCAATTTTAAGCCAATGAATCTAAGTCTCTCATCACTGCTATCATTGCATTCATAGAAATGATGTGCCACACCACTATCTCTAATTCTTGCATTGACTATGTGTATATATATATATATATATATATCTGCACAATAGTTCCAACATGAATATGAGAAAATATAAATGTTTATATATATATATAAAATTATATGGGTAGGTTAGTAGGGTGCTAGGCTTTATGTTTCCATGGGTTATGGGGGAGTGTTATGCTAGGATTTGGTGTTTATAAAAGTGGCAATTTTGCTATACAGTGGCTGTCTAAACGTATATTCTAAAACTGGTAATATTATTTTTTTCATGCAACTGCAGGATGTCCTGGGGGGGCAAAAAAAATTCTTGCATCAGGGCCCTTTGTTCATTAGGTCCGCCACTGACCTATACTCACATGCATATATACTCAAGCTCGCTAAACATGGTATGAAATATTAATATTTCCCATTCCAATCTTCTTCACATATCAGAACATGTTCTATTTATTCTTTTTTTTATTTTTTTATTTTTTATAAAATTTATTTTTATTGAGGAAATTTAGATACATGAACAATATTAAAATGTATCCATGCAGGGAAACTGTGCATTAAGTACAAATAGTCATAACGCCAACTTAGAACAAAGAATAAACAGACAGCATATAATCATGATAAGAATGTCTCAGAGATGATTTACAATCAATTATATATGAGGATAGGGTAGAAAAACTATCTGTGGGGGAGATGTTCTAGCAAACTGGTGCTCAGGGTTGATGAATTGGCCCTCTTTAACTTATTTTATACCTTGTAGTATACTATTCTCGTAGGGTCGTCAGATCTGAAAATATAGGGGTGGTTGGTAAGTAGAAAAAGGAGGCTAAGGAGGGGTACTGGTAGTTTCAGGGGAGTATAGCTTTATGGTTTTCGGTCAAGGAGGGGAAGGGTAGAGGAAGGAAGAGAGAAAAAAAAAGGGAATAAGTGTATGTCGGGTGATAGAAGCTTTGACTAGTAAATTTGATATAAGGCATAGTAGGTTAAAACAATTAAGTCTCCTATCAAATTATGAGCAGCCTCACAGCACTGAATCAGAGAATCATTTATCTTGCATTTGCTATTCAGTAACCGCTCCTCGCTGTAATATATTAGTCACACAGACTGTGTCTGTTACAGTTAATTTACTAGACTGCTGTATTGAGCAAATGTTATATTATTAAGCTCCAACGTTATAGCTTATACGATCTCGCTAATACGGTTAACACGCTGCACAGCAGAGTATTGACTTTTTTATTGAATCACCTCTTTGTTTATAAAAATAACTTAACCGCAATGTTTATAATAATCCAGATACAATTGATATCTAATAATTACCCTACAAAGGGGAATACAGGGTTTTAAATCTAACTGTGTGCTACAATTAATATAGATTGATAACTATATCTTAAAAAACGCTACATTGACAAGCTTTCTACCCTGTTTGATTATTTGAACATTATCACACTGTGAGAACCGTTTGTGAGCTACTCTAATCACAAAGCACCAGCTTACTTAAATGTTACCTATTAAGGATTTTATGTTACGTTATAAAATAAAAGAAGCAAGTGCTTCGGACTAGCCAACTCAAGAGAGAATGTAGTGAAACCACATTTTGGGTTTACATATACAAGGGTATTACAGCAAGCTAGACTATTAGGCGTAAATAATTACTAAATATATTGACACATCCAGGATGGCTCTTTAACAGGAAACCAATAAACTGATACAATATACTTGCATAATATTATTGCTCTCAAATTAGAGAGAAGTTGTGATTACCACATATGCTATTACAAGCTAACTGATAGCAAGATTGTACCAATAGGTTATAACGAACTTATGTAACTTTGAGTTCAAACATTTATTATAATAACCACTAAGAGCTATTTAAGTAACCTCTGAATCCCCCTTAACGATTACCTATAGGGTTCCTATGATATTTTAAACATAATTGTTGTAATTCTACATTTAGTAACCAAAGGCAATCGATCGAACTTTTTAAAGGATTTACTGAGATTATTCATATATGGATGCTCAATCATAACTAGTATATTACATGACTTAGCTATGACTCACACACTCGGCACTCTTCATGCAATCAATAATACATAACCAACGTTGGGGTACAAAAAGGCCGCAGCCCGCATTTATTAACACAACAAATGTTTACAAATAAACAACCACTTAACCAATGTGGTTACAAGCCCTGGGGTGCCGCCCATCATCCACCACACGTGCCTTCCACTGGCTGTTGCCAGGCACTCCCCCTTTTCTTCAACTCTCTCCCATCGTCCGATGAGGTACCATTACCACCTAAAACTCGCCTGATAAGGCCAGCACCTGCCCCACAGCTGCGACAACCTCAAACCTTAAAACAAAGGGAGGGAGCTTTTCCCACTTCAAAAGGGGAACTGATCTGGCTTCCGCCTCACCAACCCCCTAACTCCTTTACTGCTCCACCTCCACCCAACTCTGCCCAGCAACCCACTGCTAATTGGCCTGCAGTGTGGTCACATGCCCCTGCCCTCAATTTATTCCTACCGGGGCTTCTTTGACTCACACACTCGGCACTCTTCATGCAATCAATAATACATAACCAACGTTGGGGTACAAAAAGGCCGCAGCCCGCATTTATTAACACAAAAAATGTTTACAAATAAACAAACACTTAACCAATGTGGTTACAAGCCCTGGGGTGCCGCCCATCATCCACCACACGTGCCTTCCACTGGCTGTTGCCAGGCACGCCCCCTTTTCTTCAACTCTCTCCCATCGTCCGATGAGGTACCATTACCACCTAAAACTCGCCTGATAAGACCAGCACCCGCCACCGGCCGACCTAAAGTCGGACACCGCCTAACCGGGCTAAGGCCTTCTGTACCCCCTCCTTCATGTTAAAATTGAACAAGTGCAACCCCACTTCATTGAGATGCACCCCATCTTTGAGAAAAAAACATCTGCCCGACTCCCCTTCAAATTCAACATGGCGAATGCCAAAACCCCCCAAACTGAGAAACAAAACCTGATAGAGTCCTATTAACTTTTCTTCTGGATAAGTCCAGCATCCTGACATCCCACGCTGAACGCCATTCCAACCTTGTCTCAATTTCTGACCACACAATTACTACCTTCGGAAACAAAACCTTCAGCCTTCTCATGCCACCTTTCAACTGCTCAATTAAGTCCTTCTGAGCCATAAACCCCAAATCATTTCCTCCCGCGTGTATTACCAAAATGTCAGGAGGCCTGTACAGCCTGGCGTACGTACACACTGTAGGCACTACCCGTCCCATCTGAGCCCTCTCACTCCAAACCATTTTACCCCGACTTGCTCCTTAGGAAGTCCCAACTGGATTCCCCCTTCCTTTGTCGCTGCTGCCTTTCTCGCCCAGTAAATGAATGAGTGGCCCACTATCCAACACTGCACTGGACCTGTCAAAAACACAAGAACTATACTATCATGTTTGGCCTAACATAACGCTTAAAACACCCAGACTTCCACCTTCCCACCTTCTTCACCACTTCCTCACTCAACCCCAATTCATGCGCCTCAGTTGCCGCGCCTATCCTAAATGAATGGCATCCGAAGTCCTTCGGATCCACCCCCGCTGTGAACAAAGCCCTCCTAAGCACCGCCCCAAACTGATATTTAGACAACACTCCTCCATCCTCATGCCTCAATAAAGGGCCCTCACCCCCGGCCTAATTCTCAGATAGTCCCCCAGAGAACTTACTGGGCAACAAACTCCCCCAATAGCGAATAACCTGATCATTTGCCCCACACCCTCTTGATCCGTCTTAGATTTTCTCAGCCAAATAGACACTTCCTGCTCTGATACCACCACGTCACGCCACCCGAGACCACCATTGTCCCTCCTATTGGCCCCTACCAATTCCAACACCCTGAAAGCTCCGAAAAAAGCTAAAACAAAAGCCACCCGAAACAAATAATACTCAAACTTTGAATTGCACACCTCCTCCAATGCCCCCACCACCTTTAACAGTAAACCAAATACTAGCGGACGTCTTTTGTCCCCCCTAGCCCCACCTCTACAAACACCCTTCACTGCCAACTTCACCCAAAATTCCTTAGTTAAATCTACCCACCCCATCAGTTTAAACAGAAAGGCTAACGCCGCCACCTGACGATTCACCATGGATTTTGACATCCTCACCTTTTTCCATTCCTGCACCCAATCAACTAAATACCACACCCATTCCTCTTTAGACAGCCTAACCCCATCCCTGTACAGCCTACAAAACCACCGTTTCCATACTGGCACGTAAGCTTTTAAAGTACTCTGGGCTAACGCCCCTTTCGCCAATTTTAATCCTTTAAGAAGTCCATCTGCCACAATGCCCGTGGGCATTCTGCCCCCTCCAACTCCGCCTCCGGGGCTGCCTCCCGAAACTTCTGCCACTGTAACCGGGAAAGAGAGTCAGCAATCACATTCTGCTTCCCCGGTACATGCACTGCTCGAAAAAACACATTCCCCCTCAAGCATTCCAGCACAAACACTCGAAGGAGCCGAATCACCGGTCTCGACTTCGCTGTCATCTTATTGATCGCAAATACCACTCCCAGGTTGTCAGAATGGAACGTCACCTTCTTGTCCCTCAGCTCGTCTTTCCACACAATCACAGCCACCACCAACGGAAACAGTTCTAGGAACACCAAGTTCCTGGTCAAACCGTGTTCCTTCCACTCCTCCGGCCAAGTCCCAACACACCATCTGCCATCAAAATATGCCCCAAATCCATGGGCTCCAGAAGCATCCGTGTATAGGTGCAACACCTCATCCGACACCGGCCCCACCTGAATGAACGACCGCCCATTGAACTCCTCCAGGAACACCAACCACACTCTCAGGTCCTCTTTCAATTCTTTTGAAAGGCGGATCCTATGGTGCGGCGCCCTCACCCCCACCGTTGCCAACGCTAGGCACCTACCGAACACCCTCCCCACTGGGATTACCCGACAGGCAAAATTAAGCTTGCCCAGGAGCGATTGCAACTCCCTCAACGAAACCTTCACCTTCCCTAGCATCCCATTTATGACCTCTCTCAGGTCTACCACCTTCTCCCAGGGCAACGAGCATTCCATCAAGACCGAGTCAATCTGGATCCCCAGAAAACTCAACTTAGTTACCGGACCTTCTGTCTTCCCCGGGGCAATCGGAATCCCAAACTGCCCCACCACTTCCTCAAAAGTTCCCAACAATGTTTCGCAAACTCCCGAACCAGCTGCCCCCACAAACAGGAAATCGTCCAGGTAATGGACCACCGATGTCCTGCCTGCCTTCTCCTTCACCACCCATTCCACAAAAGTACTGAATTTTTCAAAGTACGCACAGAAGATGGAGCATCCCATGGGTAAGCACAAATCCACGAAGAATTCCCCTTGAAAATGGCAACCCAACAAATGATGACACACCGGGTGAACCGGTAAGAGCCGAAAGGCTGCCTCCACATCCACCTTTTCTCAAAGCAAAGTGTGGAAAACAGCACCAACAGATATGTGGCTTGTGGGGCACGGAACCCAGGATCTGCCTTATCCTGCAAATACTTCAAGTAGCAAAAAAGATTTGTTCCAGCCACCAATAGTTAAAAAACCTTTATTTCTTCATATAGGGTCTTTTGACAAACATACAACATCCACCTTTGCCAACAATGCTCCTATCCCCGCCCTCAAGACCACACTCACCGCCTTATCAAAGGATGCGTACCGCACAGCAGTCAATGACGGGTCAATCCCATCATTAACCGACGAGCCCTTAGGATGAGACAAATGGTGAATCATCCTAAATTGCCCCGCCGCTTTCTTTGGGACCACCCCTAACGGGATACCCTCAAATTGGGGAACGGCGGTTCCTTAAAGGGGCCCACCATTCTCCCCAGCACCACTTCTTTCTCCAACTTCCCCCGTACCACCTCCGGGAATTGCTCCGCCGATTTCAAATTCCCTGGAATCCCAGATCCCCTTGCCCCTTCGAAAGGGATACGAAACCCTGAACTGAAACCCGCCAGCAACAGTTCCGCATCCCCGGCTCTCCCCTTTTTCCTACCATACTGCTTAAGCCACAGGACCATCTCTCTTACCCTCACCGGGGTCCAAGCCCGCAGCAGCACCTTCACCCCCTTTTCCACTCCCCTTTCCCTTCCGGAAAAACTTTGCACCAGAGTGTGCCCCTCCGCATCCCGAGCACTCATGCTTGTACTTGCACGCCGCTCCAAACCTACACACCCCTTCATTAAACTGGAAACGGAGGCCTTTTTTTATTGCCACTGCTGTGGCCCCCACCGCCGCTCCGCTACTCCCTGTTCCTCCGCTCTGAAAGGACTGCCCCCTCAATGGAGTCATCAACTCCAACCACACACCCATTTCCCGGTCGTCCCACCGCATCTCCGGCTGAACCGCCAACCTCTGGCGGAACTGTTCATCGTACCGCCACCAAGCAAGTCCCCCATACGTCCTTTGAGCCCCTGCTATCTCATCAAAATAGCAGAACATCGCCGAACTCTGATCGGGGAATTTCTCCCCAATTACACTGGCCAATATGCAAAAGGCCCTAGTCCAGTTTGAAAAAGTTTTAGGTAATTTCCTCCACTTTTTCTTTCTCTCCTCCTCCTCTTTCTTCCCCTGATCCTCCTTTATCTCAATAAAGTGGTCCAGAGGCAACAAAGAAAAGACCTCCACAAACTCCCTCTTCCAGATCTTTTCCTTTACCTCTTTACTCAAATGGATCCCCAACGGTCCCACCGAGCACAAGCAAGGCCTTCGCAAAGCTTGATCTGCCACTTTTAGCACCTCGCCACCTGCCACCGTCACCGACCCCCCTTTTTCCCCCGCACTACCCGAGGGGGCTCCCCCCACCAGTACACTAACCTCCTTTCCTGTCGGTACCCATGCTCCCGCCACTGTCCCCACATCTCCCCCAACCTTCCTTTTTTCCTCTAATTGAGCCACCAGCTCCTTCAAACCTTTCATCACCACATCATACACCCCCCCCGTATCCTCCTTTTCCTTTCCCCCTTGCAGGCAACCCGCCGTCTCACCTGGCAGCCTTGCCTCAGGCTCCTGAACCACCGTTGTAGCCTCTCTCCTCCTCTCCGACACGCCACCCGTGGAACTTGTCCCCCTTTCACCATTGTTACATGACATGGAAACTTCCCTCCTTCATGTATGCTCCCGACCTCTATCCAGCCTGCCCCACGTGGGGGATGTGTGCCTTCCCCGCTCCCTGTAGTCTGTCCTTGGTGTCCGGGATCTCTCCCTCTGCCGTCCACCTCTGCTCCTGCTCCTCTCCCTTCTGCCTTGTCCACCTGTACCTCCACTCCTCCTCTGTGAACAATGAATTGAATGATGTCTCTGCCCCCTAGTGTCTTCCCTCTCCCTTCCCCTACTCCTAGCCCGCTCATCACTAGTCCCCCCAACTTGTCCCTCATTCTGAGTTTCGTGTCCTCCCCCAGGCACCAGTGAATGCAGCAGCTGCATTAAAGCAGCCATCTCGCCTACCTGTGCCGCTCTCTCTGGTTCCGTCTGTTGCTCCATTTGTGACTCTTCTCCTGCGAAGTCACTGTAGGATTCATTCATCCACAGGACGTCCTCTTCCAGCTCCTGCAATGAAGACTGCTCCACAGGCAACCCCGGCCTTTCTGCCATGATGCCGTCCGACTGCTCCAGATCTGAAACGTAATCAACACCCTTATAAACTTCCAGATTATTCCTTTTTTCAACCCTTTTTCCCCCACTCCTAGCCACCCTGCCATTACTGTTATCCGTACCCCCTCTCCCTCCTACCCCCTACCCTCTACAAGCCTATCCCTTTCCCTGATATCCTGCACCAATGCCTCAACAGCCTCCCCCATCCCCCTGGTGTCTCCCCCTACACTACGCCTACCCACCCTAACAACCTCAGGTCCCCCTACTTCACCTATTCCTTTTCCTTTCTGACCTCTACATTTTGCTTGCCCTTTCCCCATTCCTCCTCTTCCCCTCCCCCCACCTACCCTAGCATTATTCAATTCCCCTTTTTCCCTCCCCCCCCTCTCATACCACTACCTCCAGCACCCCCACTGCCACTAACTGTTCCTTCCTTCCCTATATCCCTCCCTCCACCACTCACACAATTTCCAGCTGCTCTCCCACTAGACCTAACGCTGCTCTCAATACCTCTCTCCCTCTCCCCACCTCTCTCGCTGCTCACACCCGCTCCCCCACTGCCTGCCAGACCAGTCCCCCCCATCTCACCCCCCTTTCTCTTCCCTCCGCTCCTGGCTACTGCCATCGCACCTCCCCTATCCCCTACAACAGATCCTTGTGCCCCTGTCACTCCCTCCTCTCCTCCCTCCCCTCCGTCTACACTGCTCTCTAACAATCTGCGCCTCAGCGCACCCCGGCTGCTAATTGCAGACACCAGTGACGTACCCAGCTCCTCCGCGGCCCTCTTCTGGCCTCCCGACCTCCTGCTGCTTCCCTCACTGGCAGCATCTGCCCTCCTCTGCCCTAACAGCTCCCCCTGTCACCTGGGCTAAGCCGCACCGGCGGCCTTGTCCGCCTCACCGGCCGACTGTACTGCTCCTGCCTGGAAGTCCCCGCTGGCTCCTCCGAAGCCGTGGCCGCACCAGAACCGCTGCCCTCCTCAAAGAGCCTCTGCTGGAGCCAGGTAACACCCTTCTCTGCTACCAGGGTCCTTACCTGCTCCAGTAACAGGCTCACGCTCTCCATCCTGCTGCAGCTTTTCCCGCTTCAAAAGGGGAACTGATCTGGCTTCCGCCTCACCAACCCCCTAACTCCTTTACTGCTCCACCTCCACCCAACTCTGCCCAGCAACCCACTGCTAATTGGCCTGCAGTGTGGTCACATGCCCCTGCCCTCAATTTATTCCTTCCGGGGCTTCTTATACTAATCATAACTTATAACGTAGCTTATAAGTTGGTTATATTTGACTAATTATTCAGCTCATTACTATTACAGTATAATTTCTATAACTATGTACAAAACCTGATGTATATATAGTCTATACCTCTAGTTATGTAAATTCTACTAATAGAATATTACACTCATCTCTTATATATCCTTAACAACGACTGACTACAGGTCTGGGTGTGAGTACTGATGCATAGGTGTTCAATCATCTATATATATAATATCATTATCTAAGTGAACTAGAACATATCTATCTGACAACCACATATATAGAACTTTCATCAGTGTCTGGCATAATCCAGACGAAACTATTTATACCAACTATTAGCCCTCTAGGGTTTTTAAGTGAGCCCAATTTTTAATATATTCTTATTAAAAGTTTATGTTTTAATGTGTTTTTTTTGTGTATAAATCAACCACACCAAACATACATAATCTAACAAATACAGGGAACGAGTGCTATTTAAGTGTACACTTTTTTTGCAACTTCTGTAGTTGTATTTGCTAATCCTATCAAATTATCTCAGTCAGAGAAGATCTCTGTCCATGGTAGACACATTTCTATGTGAAAATTTATTTTATCAAGAACTGAGTGGGGGTAAAACTCCATCTTCTTGATATATTTTATCGTGGCAATGATTGTGGGAAGGATGGGGGGGATTTGCTCTTCCAAGATCTGGCTATTTTCAGGAGGTCTAAATGAAGGAGATATACTTGTGGTCTAAAGCGGATTATAATGTGAATGTGTTTGAGGATAGCAAAGAGTTGTGTCCAAATAGGTTTGATCGTAGGACAAGACCACCACACCATATGTGGTAGGGAGTACCTATCTGACCACCACTACAATATGTGGTAGGGAGTATATATCTGACTACAATCCCTCCAAAATATGGGAGAGTGGTTGCTGAAAATATTGTGTAGGATAGAAGGAACTAGACTCCATCTAACTAGGATTGTATAGTGAGGTTTGCAGAAGGTAGCACAATGTAGATGTTTTTTGGTGAATAGTATCTCCTAGTACAAGGTTTCAGCATGAGCAGCAAACTTTAGGTCTCTCTCCCAGGCAAGGTGTTGGGGGATTCTGTGATGGGTGTGGGCTTCTATAAGCAATTTTTAATGATAAGAGAGAGCCCCTCTAACTATCTGCACTTTGGTCCATCTCCGCTTCCAGACCGTAGAATCTCTAAGGTTGTTTCTAGGGTATCCCCAAGTTCTCAAGAGGGAGCAAAGGGGAAAGGCTTCAAATCTAAGGTTAGAGGGTAAAAGAAATTGAAGGCATAATCTGGGGTGTGACATCCATTGCTTATGTTCATAGAAGTCAGATATGTAGAGGGCTTTAGTTCTTTACCAAGTGAGAATATGTGAGTCAGAGAGGCAATATAGAGAGCTTACTACTGTCTGAGAAGGGGTGAGATGAGGGGCGATCTCATGAGTATGTCTAATCTGATCCCAGAACTGCATGTTATCAAGTATTATAGAGTGATTAATCCCAAGGTCCTTCCTGTAGTGTTCAGGTATCCATGGTAGATCAGTAAGTTTAAGGACTGTTGGTAAAAATTAGTTCTCCACTTTGTGCCAGCACAAAGTGCTATCTGGAATACTCCAGCTCATAAGATGGGATAATTGAGCCGTGTTATAATAGAGGATAATGTTTGGTAATGCTAGGCCTCCTTTTGCAACTGTTCTTTGTTGGGTTTGTCTAGAGGTTCTGGGTTTCTTACCCCGCAATATATAAGTAGTGATGATACCCTGTAATTTATTAAAGATTGGTCTATGTAAGTTAAGTGGGATACACCTAAATAGATAGGTCATTTTGTGAAGAAAGGTCATTTTGATGGCAGCTATCCTCCCTATCCAGGATACTTCCCTATACTCCCTAGACTCCAGAAGCTTTCTAAACTCAGGGAGTCTGCCTGAGAAGTTTTTGGAAATTATCAATGAAGTGTCCATGCTAAGGTGTGTCCCTAAGAGTTTAATAGATTGCGCATTTATATGTTTGCTGTAATTGAGACAGTTCGGCAGAGGTGTTGTTAACATGTAGGGCTTCAGTTTTAGTGAAGTTTAGCTTGAGTATGTGAGTAGTTTGAAGACTGCAGGAAGTGAGGTGGTTGGAGAGGTCAAAAGAAGAGTGATGGCATCTGCATAAAGCATAAGTTGGGAGTCTTTTATGTGATAGCCAGAGATTTCAGGATTTAGTCTGAACACCTGCGCGATAGACTCTATTGCGAGTGCGAATAGGAGCGGGGATAAGGGTTCCATTAGTAATTTCCAAGGAGCTGGATTGGAAACGTACTCCTCTTATTTTCGCAGAGGGGCAAGAGTATGGGGCCTGAACAGCTGATATAAACTCATTTGGGAGGTTGAATGCTCTCATGGTCTCCCATAAGTACTCCCATCTTACTCTGTCGAAGACTTTCTCAGCGTCTAGAGACAGAGCAAGGAAGGACACTCCCTCTTTTGAGGCCTAGTAAGAATGTTAAGTATGCGTCTAGTGGCGTCCGAACCTTCCCTCAATGGGATAAAGCCCACTTGGTCTGGATGGACCAGTGAGGAAATTATTTTAGAGAGTCTATTGAAGATAATTTTGGCATACAATTTGGTAGGACGGTAACTTCCACATTCTTTAGGGTCTTTTCAAGGTTTTAATATAGTAATTATTGTAGCTTCTAAGAATTCTAAGAATTCTTTGCAGAAATCCCTATGCATTACTTCTTTAAACATTCTACATAAGATGGGAGCAACCAGGCATTCAAATATTTTGTAAAATCATCCTCTGTATCCATCAGGTCCCAGACATTTGCCTAATTTAAGTTCTTTAATGCTTGTTGTACCTCTTCTAGGGTAATTGGGGTGTTTAGGATTTAACAATCTTCCTTTGGTAGTTGAGGTAAGTTAAGAGTATTCAGGAACAAGCAGACCTGTTGTTGGAGATACATGGATAGGGGTACTATGCCATAAGTTGTATAGGGTATGCTAGTATGATCTGAAAGTCTTACCAATCTCTTTCAGAGAGGAGACCAAGTTATTATGTGTCCTAATAGAGTGTATCTTGGACTGGGCCAGGCGGTTTCATAACTTTATCGCTAGGAGGGAGGTAGCTTTATTACTTTTATAGTATTTATAAATCTTTAATAGTTAATGTGGGATTTCTGGTATTCATGGGTTTTAATCTGCTGTGTGATGTCTGATATTTGTTCACTTAATGTGGTAGATTAAGATGTACGTAGTTGTTCTTTCAGGGATCTGAGTTGATTTGTTAGGGAGGCTCCTTGTGTTTTTTGAATCTGAGCAGCCTTTTTAATGAAGTGACCTCTTAGGAATGCCTTTAGTGAGGCCCATAAGATCTTTACTGAGGTATGTGAAGTATAATTCAATCTCAAATATTCAGAGATGATGTCTTGTGTTTCCAGTTTGCAAATAGGATTGGTGACTAGCCAATCTTTGAGGCGCCATGTAGGTGGTAATGAATTAGTTAGATGATTAAAATGGAATCATTATCTGACCAAAAAACTGGGGAGATCCTGGCATAAGATATGTGGTCAAGTGCGCGGGAACTCATGAAATGGAGATCGATTTGGGTGTAGGATTTATGGGGGGAATAGAAAGTGAATTCTTTATCTGAAGGATGTAAAGCTCTCCATACTGTAATGCTTGTGGGATATTCCATCATCAGTAGTCTTCTTATCCTGGCATCGAGCTGGAATGATAGGGAATATCCCAGAGCAGAGAAAGTTTGCAAGATGAGGTAAATGGCACCCACCACAGGCAGGATGGTCATCGGCGGCAACAGGCAACGTTAAATCAGTCCAAGGGTAAACCACTAGAATGGTCAAGCAGGGTTTGGCAACAGAGAGGAAATCCAGAACAATAGGGGTTAAACAGGCAGAGTGGTCAGACAAGCAGACTTCAGCAGCAGTATATCAAACCAGCAATTTAGGGGTTAACATACAGAGTAGTCAGGCAAGCAGAGTACAGACAGCAGTATATCAATCAGAGTAAAAACGATCTATCACACCCAGGAGCACACAAAGTAACACCTATACTTGGGCAGTGACAGATCGTACTGAGTAACTTACATAGGTGAGGGATTCATGCCACAGGAATCCGGGCCAGCATCAGAGAGAGGAGTGTGTGGCGATTACTTCAGCGCCGCACACATCCAGACCCGACACAGCCCTAGGCAATGAGTAGGGAAGGAGACGCTGTGCCCCTAGCAACGGCTAGGGTGATGCAGCGTGACATACCCCCCTCTCAAGGGTTCTCTAGGGAACCAGAGTTGGCTTCAAAGGATGAGTAACATGGAATCTGGAGACCAAAGATGGAGTATGTACGTCACGGGCTGGAACCCAGGAATGATCCGCCACTGAATAACCCTTCCAATGTACAAGATACTGCAGTTGTCTGTGCCTGTATCTGGAGTCCAAGATCTTAGCAACCTCATATTCAGGGTTGCCATGGACCAGGAGCGGAGGAGGAGGAGCTCTAAGTCGGGTATATCTATTCTTGATGTAAGGCTTGAGTAGAGAGATGTGGAAGACTGGGTGTATGCGTAGAGTTTTGGGCAAGGCCACTTGTAGGCAACAGGAGACAGTCTTTTTAGGACTTTGTAAGGACCGATAAACCTAGGCCCTAGTTTGTGACATTGTTGATGTAGATGAATATGTCGAGACCCAAACACGTTCACCTACCAAGATGGCATGTACAGAGACTCTATGATAATCAGCAAACGTCTTGTATCTAGAGACAGGTGAATGTAGCTGAGAACGAATACGTCGCCAATGAGTGGTGAGTTCAGTAACTTGTCAGTCTGCAGCAGGAACCCCAGTGGACTGAGCAGAGAGAGGGAAGACACGAGGTTGATACCCTGCTGCAGCTTGAAATGGAGAACATTGTAGAGAAGAGTGCCAATGATTGTTTCTTGCCAGCTGGGCTAGGGGCAGCAAGTCAGACCAATCGGTATGAAGAGAATTGACAAAGGCTCTAAGGTAGTCCCCGAGATCCTGGTTTACTCTCTCAGTCCATTGGTCTGAGGATGGTAGCCAAAAGACAAGGAAACAATGGTTCCAATCAACTTGCAAAAGGCTCTCCAAAAGGTAGAAATGAATTGTGGACCTCTGTCGGAAACAATATTAACAGGAATGCCATGAAGTCATACCACATGCAAGAGAAAAAGAGACGACAATTCCTGGGCTGAAGGCAGTTTTGTTAAGGGTACTAAATGAGCCAATCTGGAGAAACGATCCACCACAACCCAGATAACTGTATGGTGGTCAGAAAGTGGGAGGTCCACAATGAAATCCATAGTTATGTGTGTCTATGGTTGTTTGGAAATGGACAATGGTTGGAGCAACCCAGGAGGCAAGGATTGGGGAGTTTTGTTGGCAGCACAAGTTGTGCAGACTTTCACATAATCCTGAGCATCAGACTTCATAGTAAGCCACCATACATGTTTGGAAAGACGCTTAAAAGTCATAGTCAAACCAAGATGTCCTGAGAGTTTACTATCATGAGCCCAGGATAGCACAGGGGTGTGTAGGTTCAGAGGTGCAAATAGAATATCAGAGGCCACAGGGGCTCCAGGAGGTTTACTAGACTGGGCACGTTTCAGTCTTTGCAGATGGGTGGTATTTAGTCAAGCAACCACACAGGAGGGAGGTATGATGTGTTCAATAGTAGCTTCAGAGGAATCACTTGAGTGAGGAAACTGACGGGAAAGGGCACATGCCTTCTTGTTCTTGGTCCCAGGATGATAAGAGACCACAAAGTTAAAATGGGAAAAGAACATTTGAGGATTGAGTCAATGGGCAGTCTCTAGGTAAGTCAGATTCTTGTGGTCAGTGAGAATCTGAATGGGATTGGCGGTGCCCTCTAACCAATGACGCCATTCAAGTCAAAGCCATCTTAATGGCTAAGATTTCATGATTACCCACATCGTAATTCCTCTCTGCAGGAGTAAAACGTTTATAGAAAAATACTACAGGGTGTGACTTGGAAGTCAAAGGATCCATTTGGGTTAGAACTGCTCCAGCCCCTATCTCAGAAGCATCAACCTCTAAAGTGAACTGTAGGTCAGGATCAGGATGGTGGAGCACAAGAGAACAGAAAGCCTTTTTTAGATGAGAGAAGGCATCAATGGCTTCAGGAGGCCAATGTTTACTGTCTTTGTTCCGTTTTGTCAATTCAGTGAGTGGAGTTACTGTTTGAGGAAAGTTCTTTATAAAGTTGCAGTAATAATTGAAGAACCCCAAGAATCTCTCTGTAATTCCTTTATTGAAGTAGGTTGAGGCCATTCTAGATCTGCGGTGAGTTTAGCAGGATCCAGGGCAAAACCCTCCTTTGAGATGACATAAACTAGGAACTGGATCTGAACTTGGTCAAACTCACATTTTTCTAGCTTGTCTACCAAAGAATTGTCTCTGAGACATGGAACTATCTGTCTCACGTGCTTATGATGCTCCTCCAGAGTGGAAGAGAAAAGAAGGATGTCGTCCAGATAGACGATGACAGTGCGGTTGAGGAGGTCACGGATGACATCGTTGACAAATGCCTGGAAGACTGCAGGGGCATTACACAGTCCAAAGGGCATTACGAGGTGAATTCGAGGTATTCGTAATGCCCTGATCTTGTGTTGAATGCAGTCTTCCATTCATGGCCTGGGAGATACGAATCAGGTTGTATGCCCCTTGTAAGTCTAGCTTGGTGAAGAAGCGAGCATCTTGGAGTGAGTCATACAGTTCGGTGATCAAAGGAATGGGATAGTGATTCTTGATAGTTATGTTGTTCAAGGCCCTGTAGTCGAGTCCAACATCCTTCTTACTGACAAAAAAGAAGCCAGCACCAGCAGAACAGGAGGAAGTGCAAATTAAACCTTTAGCTAGGTTCTCTTGGATGTACTCCTCCATGGATTTGGTTTCAGCTTTGGAGAGTGGATAAGTGCTCCCTTTAGGAAGTGGGGCTCTGGGAAAGAGGTCGATTTTACAGTCATAAGGACAGTGGGGTGGCAGCACGTCAGCTGCTTTTTTCTCAAACACATCTGCAAAGTGTGCATATACTGAGGGAAGGCTTGGAGGAGTCTGTATACTGGCTATGGGGATGCAGAGCAGAGGAGTGACTTTAGCAAGGCAGGAGTGGAAACAGGAGTACTTCCGGAGGACTGTTGTCCTTCAGCCCAGTTGAACTGTGGATTGTGTATCCAAAGCCAAGGAAGACCAAAGATGACAGACTGTGCTGTGGAATGAATGACCTCAAACTGCAGCTGTTCGGTATGAAGGACTCCCACAGTTACGGTCAAGAGTGCTGACTCAAAATGGATCAACCCTGAACCAAGGGGGGGGGGGGGTGCCATCCAGAGTAGTTATTTTGAGACAATGTCTTTTCTGCAGAAGAGGCAAGCCAGCTTGAATCATAAAACGGTGATCCAGAAAATTCCCAGCTGTCCCCGAATCAATGAAGGCTTGAATGTGGATAGTATTCTGAAGGAAGGTAATAGTAACAGGTACCAGAATCTGAGAGGAGTGAGGGAATTTAGTAGAGATCATGCTTAGAGGTAGCCCAGTGTTATCCCCTAAGCATTGGCTTTTCCTGGGCCAATGTCACAGTTCTTTAGTTGGTGGGAGTTAGAACCACAATAAAAGCATAGTCTCAATCTCCTTCTTCTCTGTCTTTCATATTCTGAGAGTTTGAAAGAGGAAATATACATGGGTTCCTCTACAGAGGTGGCTGGAGAAGTAGAAGGGGTAGAGTACACTGTAGAAACTGGACGAATAGAAGGACGGGAGGGAAGGATTCTCTGAGCTCTGTCTCTCTCGGCTTGTCTCTCCTGGAAGCAAGAGTCTAGACTAATCCAAAGAAGAGGGAATATCACGATAAGTGAGTTCATCTTTGATGCGTTCATACAGACCCCTCCTGAAGGCTGCCTTGAGGGCGCTGCCATCCCAACTGGTCACTAGTACCAAGGTGCAAAACTCGATGGCAAATTGTGCCACAGTTCTATTGCGCTGGCGGAGATCTAGGAGAGAAAATTCTGCAGCAGAAGTATGGCCAGAAGTCCCAAACATAGAAGTAAGTGAAGAAATGAATGCATCAACTTGGTTCAGGTGCGGAGCATTCTGCTGCAAAAGGCGATAGACCCAGGCTAGAGTCTTGTCTTTCAGTAAGGAAACAATAAAGGTGACCACTGACTGGTGAGACGGAAAGGTGTGAGGATCATTGAGGAAGTGCAGCCTGCATTGGTTAAGAAAACCCCTGCAATCAGTAGTACCTTCATACTTGTCAGGCAATGGTATCCGGGGTATACATCCAGAAGTAGAGGAAGAAGCCGCAGTACTTGGAGCAGAAACTGGCAGTACAGCAACAGGAGCGGTATTCCTCGCTGTAACTAGTGAAGAGAGTTGAGCGGTTATAGCCTCTATTTTGGAATCCAACTGTGCAACTGTGTGGTATGGGTTCCCAACATCTGTCCCTGAAGATAAACTGCTTTTGCCACCTCATCTGACTCCATGGCCGAAGTATAATGTAATGCTCGTGGAACATTCCACTATCAGACCGAACCCGGCCAGTAGTCTTCTTATCCCGGCATCGACCCGGAATGATAGGGAATTTCCCAGAGCAGAGAAAGTTTACAAGATGAATTAAATGGCACTCATCACAGGCAGGATGGTCATCAGCGGCAACAGGCAAGGAATCAGAGAAAGGTAGGTTCTGGCAATGGCAAAGCAGTCCAAAGGTAAACCACTAGAATGGTCAGGCAGGCAGGGTTTGCCAACAGTAAAGCAGTCCAAGGGTAAACCACTAGAATTGACAGGCAGGCAGAGTTTGGCAACAGAGAAGCAATCCAGAACAATAGGGGTTAAACAGGCAGAGTGGTCAGACAAGCAGAGTTCAGCAGCAGTATATTAAGCCAGCAATTTAGGGGTTAACAGGCAGAGTAGTTAGACAAGCAGAGTTCAGCAGCAGTATATCAATCCAGCAATTTAGGGGTTAACAGGCAGAGAAAATTAATTATCCCTGTTTTACTGCTGACACTGACTCCAAGAGTTTCCTGAGAAACTTAATTTACTTAGAATTCAGGGTTTAGACGTTTACCAAAGTTACTAGTTTGTCGTTTAATCTGCCAATTAGGATGATGAAACGTGCCTGAGGATTGCATTCTATGTATATAGGGTCATATTTAAGGTTGGCGCTAATGAGAATGGCTACTCCTCTGGATTTGGATTTATAGGAGGCTACCGAGAATTTTTTATAAGTGCGAGAAATACTTGTATGGTAGAGCCAGGGGGTCTCCTGAAGGAATGTGAAATCCACTCTGGAGCGCTGAAGTAGATTTATCAGGAGGCTACACTTTGTCTGGGAATTGAGACCCTGAGTATTGAGTGTCATAATGCTGAGGTCTGTCTTGATAAAAAAAAAAAAAAAGGAGTCCGAGGGCTAGAGTGGGGTAGGTTCTATAAAGCTAGATCAAAAGTGAATTCGTGAGATAGCCACATTCTAGGATAATTGGTATGGAGTGGGTGTGGAAGCAGTGTGTCTACAAGTTTTAGTGATGGGAATGGTTGTTTGGTATTCTTAAATGTCTTAAAATTGGAGTGTTCAGCAGACCAGAGCAGCTCTAAGGTTGTAAGTGGATATGGGGGGGGGGGGAGCTTTGGGTGAGGAACCGTGAGTAGATTTCCTAGTGTTAGTTTTTTTTTGTTATTTTTTTGGGGGGGGTTAGATTAGGGCTTTGGCCAGTGAAAGAGCTGATTCTGAAAGAGCTGGTTGCCCTTTAAAGGACAATGCCCATACAAATGCCCCTTTAGGGGCAATGGGTATCTTAGGTTTTTATTAGACAGGATTTTTGGGGGGGTTGGTTGGATGGGGGGTTACTGTTAGGGGGACTTTGTAATTTTTGGGGGTAAAAGTGCTGTTTAACTTTTATGGGCTATTGGTAGTTTATTGTTAGGTTAGGGGTGTTTTTATTTTGTGGTGGCTTTTTTGTTTTTATAGGACTATTAGATTAGGTGTAATTTTTATTATTTTGGCGGTGGTTTGGGGGTTAATAGGTTTATGTAGTATCAGCGATGTTGGGGAGCGGTGGATTAGGGTTTAATAACTTTTATTAAGTGTCGTCAATGTCAGGGGCAGCGGATTAGGGGTATTTAGACTAGGGGGTTATGTTAGGGGGTTCACTATTATTTTCCTTCACATAGCCAAATAATAATTGGCACAGATACAGTGGTCAGAAGTGTCTGACACCCTTTAATAAAAGATACAGTCTCAGAAGGGAGGTCACTTAGGTGTTGTGGCAGTGTAGGCCAGTCATCGAGAGAGGCCTTATGGTATTGAGTTAAGGCCTAGTAATGTGAGGAAGTCTTTAGGGCCTATAGGTGTATAGGTAAGTAATGATTATACAGTCACCACATGTAGTTGTCTGCTACAGGGTAAATCCTAAGTTCTAGGAGTGTGGGTGGCTTAAGATATGCTCCGGTGTCTATCCGGAGGTGCAGTATGGGAGTAAGGAGTGTGTTCAGAAGTCCGTGCTGAGCTCACAGGTGGAGGCCTATAAGTATGCACTGATTGCTTATGGCCAGCTGAGGGGTAGTATTGGGTCAGGATTGGTGATTTGACAGTGCCTGTTCTCAGGTGAGCAGCTGTGTGAGGTCTCTGTTCGATGATAGGCCGTACCCGCTCCAGAATTAACTTAGGCTGCTAGAGCCGCAATTTGAAGTGGAGATGTGGAAGGCCAGATCTTGTATCAGGCTTCCAAGAAACCATCTGTATGGATGGATCGTGAATCCTCATGATGTGCCGTCCGGGTCTATTTGCCGGTGTGATTTCTATATTGTCAGCACATGTTAATTGATATAGGTTTAACTACAAATTATAGAAGTATCAAAAACTTGCAATGCAATTATTTCTTACAATTTTGAGAAGGTGCCAATAATTTTGTCCAGTCCATTTTTGGAGTCTTGCATGGAATGTGTCAGATTTGGCTTTTTTTCTCCACTTTTTTGTGTCATACCAATACAAACAAAAGAAATAAACATGAGAATGCCTAAACATTTGTAATTGCAACAATTTTCTGGGCGAAGTGGTTGCCAATATTTTTGTCCATGACTGTATGTGTGTATATATATATATATATATATATATATATATACACATATATACAAAACACGGAAGGGGACTGCACTCCTAGACCGGACTGGGTACACATCCCATGACCCTGTGACATGCTCAGCCCTGGGTGCTCAGTGGCACTCACAAGAAGCTGTGCTGTCCCCAGAGTCACAGGCAGTTAACCCCAGACAGGTCTGGGTGCAAGAACCATAGGGGAAATTACAAAACAAATTAATACAACACACAGAGAAAACCCTGCACTCACTAGCAAGCTCTCAGCTAAGATTAAAAGAAAAAATAGAAAGGTTAGTTACCATATCTGGCCAAATGGGACAAGCCCAGGTACCACGTCAAGGTCCTTTCCAAAAACCTGGGACCCTAAAACAGCCACACAATGCAAGCTCTCAATCCAAACAAACTGGGAACAAGTGAAGGGTGCACAGGCTTATGTAATCACCCCAGTCATATACAAAACACGGAACGGGACTGCACTCCTATACCGGACCGGGTACACATCCTATGACCCTGCAACATGCTCAGCCCTGGGTGCTCAGTGGCACTCACAAGAAGCTGTGCTGTCCCCAGAGTCACAGGCAGTTAACCCCAGACAGGTCTGGGTGCAAGAACCATATGGGAAATTACAAAACAAATTAATACAACACAGAGAAAACTCTGCACTCACTAGCAAGCTCTCAGCTAAGATTAAAAGCAAAAATGGAAAGGTTAGTTACCGCATCTGGCAAAATGGGACAAGCCCAGGTACCACGTCAAAGTCCTTTCCAAAAACCTGGGACCCTAAAACAGCCACACAATGCAAGCTCTCAATCCAAACAAACCGAGAACAAGTGAAGGGTGCACAGGCTTATGTAATCACCCCAGTCATATACAAAACACGGAAGGGGACTGCACTCCTATACCGGACAGGGTACACAACCCATGACCCTGCAACATGCTTAGCCCTGGGTGCTCAGTGGCACTCACAAGAAGCTATGCTGTCCCCAGAGTCACAGGCAGTTAACCCCAGACAGGTCTGGGTGCAACAACCATAGGGGAAATTAAAAAAAAATTAATACAACACACAGAGAAAACTCTGCACTCACTAGCAAGCTCTCTACCACGTCAAGGTACTTTCCAAAAACCACAGCCACACAATACAAGCTTTCAATCCAAACAAACTGGGAACAAATGAAGGGTGCACAGGCTTATGTAATATTCCTAGTCATATACAAAACACGGAATCTTAGCTGAGAGCTTCCTAGTGAGTGCCGAGTTTTTGCTGTGTGTTGAATTAATTTTTTTTGTAATTTCCCCTATGGTTCTTGCACCTAGACCTGTCTGGGGTTAACTGCCTGGGGACAGCACAGCTTCTTGTGAGTGAAACTGAGCACCCAGGGCTGAGCATGTTGCAGGGTCATGGGATGTGTACCCGGTCCGGTCTAGGAGTGCAGTCCCCTTCCGTGTTTTGTATATGACTGGGGTGATTACATAAGCCTGTGCACCCTTCACTTGTTCCCAGTTTGTTTGGATTGAGAGCTTGCATTGTGTGGCTGTTTTAGGGTCCCAGGTTTTTGGACAGGACCTTGACTTGGTACCTGGGGTTGTCCCATTTGGCCAGATGTGGTAACCAACCCTTCCATTTTTGCTTTTAATCTTAGCTGAGAGCTTTCTAGTGAGTGCAGGGTTTTCTCTGTGTGTGTATATATATATATATATATATATATATATATATATATATATATATGTACAGTGACAGAGATAATGGGATTGTGTATAATGTAATTAACGTTTCCAACACAAATTCTACAATGTTCTTGGTGGAATTTGAAAATGTACTTTAAATTTTGTTTCATGGTTCTGTCGAAAAAATCTACCCATAATAAAGCTACCTCAGTCACTGCACATGCATGCTCTGATGTCACTGCATTCTACATATGTTGTAAAAACATGAGTGGAATGTGGTTATGGAAGTTACCTCATGGGCACTGATTCAGATAGCTTTTTCGACAGGAAGGAAAAATCCTCACCCTAGTCCACAGTTTGTGTTACTTCAGCAGCACTATGCAGTGACATAAGTGCCTGCATGCGCACAAACAGGTAGCCGGATTTGATGGGAAGGATAATTCCTCACTGTAGTCCTCTGTCTTTTTTTTTTTATTACACTCTAACTGCACCTGCACGCGCAACACACTTTAATGATAAACATTTTTGACTCTTTTACATTATATTTGTAAGCCTGAAGTACAAATGGTCTATTTTAAAACGATATATATATATATATATATATATACATATATAAAATGATATATGATTAAAGACCATTGCGTATATATAAAAAAAAAAAATGAGTATGTTTATCTCCCATTCCCTCAACCTTCTAACTCTCACAGAAACCTGGCTCTCTTCTTTAGACACAGCATCCACTGCTGCACTGTCACATGAGGGTCTCCACTTCAGCCACACTCCTAGGTCTGGTAACAGACAAGGAGGTGGTTTAGATATTTTACTTTTCTCTCATTGCACCTTTCAACAAATGCAACCCATCTCTTCCATCACATTTTCCTCATTCAAAACCCACATGATTTGCTTGTTCTCTCCCCTCTTTATACGTGTTGCAGTCATATACAGCCCCCCTGGCTCCTCAACTCAATTTATAGATCACTTTGCTGCCTGGCTATCTTATTTCCTTTCCTCATACACTCCTGCCCTCATTCTTGGTGACTTCAACATCCCTCTTGACAATCCCACTGCCTCCTCTGCTAAACATCTTCTGCAACTTACTTCCTCTTTCTGTCTGTCACAATGGACTGACTCTTCTTCTCACAAAGATGGTCACTACCTTGATCTGATCTATAGCTATCAGTGCACTATTTCAAACTTCACAAACTCCCCTCACTTGCAACATCACATCCCTCCCTATATCTCTTCCTCATACCAAACTTCACAAAAGCACTGGAGAAAATCTTGGAGTTCAGCTGACTTTCTTCCCCACAAATTAATCTTGAACTTCTACTATTCTGCCCATAATCTTTATAAGAATCATTACTTCTCTACTCTTATTTCTACTCTTTCTTCAAACCCAAAATATCTGTTCTCCACGTTCAATATTCTTCATCGCCCACCCCCACCACCTAATACAACTTATCTGTCAGCTCAAGATTTTGCCAGCCACTTCAATAACAAAATCGACTCCATCAGAAACAAAATCAGCTCTCAAAATACTTCCAGTCTCTCAAACCCTTAAAAGATCACAATCAACCAAAACCCACATAGCAATAAATTTAGCTCTTTCGCCCCTGTTACTGAGGAAGAAGTTTCTGCACTTATACTGTGCTCTCACCTCACTACCTGTCCTCTCAACCCCATCCCCTCACAGTTACTCCCCTCCCTCTCTTCTACTCTTACCCCTATACTCACACACATTTGCAACCTCTCCCTCAGCACTGGTATATTTCCCCCATCTCTAAAACATGCACTGGTCACACCTATCCTCAAAAAACCTTCTCTCGACCCAACCTCCCCATCCTACTACCACCCTATTTCCCTACTCCCACTTGCCTCAAAGCTTCTTGAAAACTAGTATATGCCTTCCTATCCCATTTCCTTACATTAAACTCCCTCCTTGACCCACTGCAATCTGGATTTCTCCCTTATCACTCCACAGAGACAGTAATCATTAAGATTAGCAAAATACCTACTTAAAGCAAAATCCAAAGGCCACTTCTCTCAGCTTATCTTCATTGATCTGTCTGCAGCCTTTGATACTGTTGACCACCCTCTTTTGCTCTAAACCCTCCAATCCTTCGGCATTTGGGACACCGCCCTTTCGTGGTTCTCTTCCTACCTGTCTAACCATACTTTCATTGCCCAATTACAACTTTCTGTGGGGGTATTGCAAGGCTCTGTCCTTGGTCCCCATCTCTTCTCAATCTACAGGTCCTCATTAGGTTCCCTAATAAATTTGCACGTGTTTCAATATACTTTGTATGCCAATGACACCAAAATCTAATTTTCTCCACTAGACCTATCTCCTTCCTTGCTAACCCGTGTCACTAACTGTTTTTTTCACATATCTTCCTGGATGTCCTTTCACTACCTTAAGCTAAATCTCTCCAAAACTGAGCTCCTTATTTTCCCCACTCCTTCCAAAATCTCCACCCCCCATCTCTCTATAACTGTCCACAACTCCATCATTACCCCTACCCCGCATGCCCGATATCTTGGCACCACATTTGAATCAGATCTTTCTTTCACTTCTCACATTCAGTCCTTGACTAAATCCTGCCGTATCCATCTTAAAAACATCTCTAAAATTAGACATTTCCTTACACATGACACAACCAAGATTTTAGTCCACTCTCTCATCCTTTCCTACCTTGACTACTGCAACTCTGTCCTCTCTGGCCTCCCTAGCTGCCACCTAGCTCCTTTACAATTCATAATGAATGTCTCTGCCAGGGTCATTTTGCTTACACATAACTCTATGAGGCCTATTTATCAAGCCGTCAACAGTGCTGCATTCGCCAGCACCAATACGCTCGCCTGACATCACCTAATGTCACAGGTACTGAAATTCAGAGAGCTAAGATATGAATGTAACATCAAATACTTAAGGACCACAACTGCTAGGAAAACACAGTGTTAGATAGGATGTATTGTATTAGTGTATAGTATGGGATACACATGGTGAACCTGCGCAACAATGTATTACTCAGTAATCACACAATACAAGATTAATATACAGGTGCAGTTTTTCACATATCCCCTATGGCTGCCACATGTGTCAGGGTTGACACTGTGGAAGGAAAAAAATAAAGCAGCAGGGGTAGTTAAAAACAAACCTGAGTTAAGAGTTGTGTGCTCTGTAATATTGTGTTATAACACTCAGACACTTGTATGACAAAATAAAAGATGGCTGCCACAGAGTAAGAAAAGATACGGAGCTGAGAGGAACAGAGCAAATAATACTGACACTTATATACGTTTTAGCTTTGTTTTAGGTATAAGTAAGGCAAAGATACAATGTTCTGCGGTAGCTCAGAGGTTCTGATTAGAGCAGTGCTTACCAAGCAGGAGCGGCAAATTATCTGGCCACGAACTGGAGGAGTGTGCAGGGAATCTGAGCTGCTGCTAGTAGCGGTAATGTGAAGCTGGCGGATGACGTCACCGTGTTCCCGTCGACACTGCTGCAAGCTGACAGGCAGGGAGAGAGGTATGATAGCTGGAACTGGAATCCGGCAGAGGGGTAAAGCAGAGTCCTCTCAACTTTGGATACGGATAACAGGAAAGACCTTAGATGGCTTAAGGTAGATAACACAGCAGAGACAGCAGGTACAATACTAGGTTTCACTAGAAATTAGTGGTTTGTGAACAGCGTTCACAAGATGGCAAAGGTTCACAGGAGATCTTGAAAAGATTACTGCAATACTAAGCAATGATATGTCATGAGGAGGAGCCTTAAATAGGGAGAGGAGTGAGCCTGCTGTGGGTCTTAAAGGTACAGTGGTTACCTGATTCCTGACACCTAACATCGTGGCTGTGGACCTGAATACGCTCTCCTTATTTATTAAAAAAAACTGTTACAATCAGCCAATAGGATTGAGCTTGCATTCTATTGGCTATTCCAATCAGCCAATAGAATGCAAGCTCAATCCTATTGGCTGATTGGATCAGCCAAAAGGATGAAAGCTCAATCCTATTAGCTGATTGCAATTCTATCAGCCAATTGGAATCTAAGGGACGCCATCTTGGATGACTTCATTGTTCAAGAAGAGGTCGATTGAAGAGGATGCTCCACGCCGGATGTCTTGAAGATGGAAGATGCCGCTTGGATGAAGACTTCTGCTGGCTTCGCTGAGGACTTCTGCCACTTCATTGAGGATGGATGTCGGGTCTTCAAAAACTGTAAGTGGATTTTCGGGGGTTAGTGTTTTTTTAAGGGTTTATTGGGTAGGTTTTAATTTTAGATTAGGGACTTTGGGCGGAAAAAGAGCTAAATGCCCTTTTAAAGGAAATGCCCATCCAAATGCCCTTTTCAGGGCAATGGGGAGCTTAGGTTGTTTAGATAGAATTATATTTGGGGGGTTAGTTGTGTGGGTGGTGGGTTTTACTGTTGGGGGTATTTGTAATTTTATTTACAGGTAAAAGAGCTGATTTCCCTTTTACGGGCCAATGGTAGTTTATTGTAGGCTAAGGTTTTTTTATTTTGGGGGGCTTTTTTATTTTCATAGGGCTCTTATATTAGGTGTAAATAGTTTAAATTTTTGATAATTTATTTTTTATTTTGTGTAACTTTGTGTTTATTTTTTTTTGTAACTTACGGCTAGATTTAGAGTTTTGTTGGTAACGACCTGCGTAGCAAACGCTGGCTTTTTTTCCCCCGCACCTTTTAAATACCGCTGGTATTTAGAGTTCACAAAAGGGCTGTGTTAGGCTCCAAAAAGGGAGCGTAGAGCATATTTACAGCCACTGCAACTCTCAATACCAGCGGTGCTTACGGATGCGGTCAGCTTCAAAAACGTGCTCGTGCACGATTCACCCATAGAAAACAATGGGGCCGTTTGAGCTGAAAAAAAACCTAACACCTGCAAAAAAGCAGCGTTCAGCTCCTAATGCAGCCCCATTGTTTCCTATGGGGAAACACTTCCTAAGTCTGCACCTAACACCCTAACATGTACCCCAAGTCTAAACACCCCTAACCTTACACTTATTAACCCCTAATCTGCTGAACCCGCTATCGCTGACCCCTGCTTATTTTTTTAACCCCTAATCTGCGGCTCCGTACACCTCCGCAACCTACATAATACCTATGTACCCCTAATATGCTACCCCTAACACCGCCGACCCCTATATTATATTTATTAACCCCTAATCTGCCCCCCACAACGCCGCCGCCAGCTACCTACAATAATTAACCCCTAATCTGCCGACCGGACCTCACCGCTACTATAATAAATGTATTAACCCCTAATCCACCTCACTAACCCTATAATAAATAGTATTAACCCCAAATCTGCCCTCCCTAACATCGCTGACACCTAACTTCAAGTATTAACCCCTAATCTGCCGACCGGACCTCACTGCTACTCTAATAAATGTATTAACCCTTAAAGCTAAGTCTAACCCTAACACTAACACCCCCCTAAGTTAAATATAATTTGAATCTAACAAAATAAATTAACTATTATTAAATAAATTATTCCTATTTAAAGCTAAATACTTACCTTATAAAATAAACCCTAATATAGCTACAATATAAATTATAATTATATTGTAGCTATTTTAGGATTAATATTTATTTTACAGGCAACTTTGTAATTATTTTAACCAGGTAAAATAGCTATTAAATAGTTAATAACTATTTAATAGCTACCTAGATAAAATAATTACAAAATTACCTGTAAAATAAATCCTAACATAAGTACAATACAATTATACCTAACACTACACTATCAATAAATCAATTAAATAAAATACATACAATTAAATCTAACACTACACTATCAATAAATTAATTACATGAAATACCTACAAATAAATACAATTAAATAAACTAACTAAAGTACAAAAAATTAAAAAAGCTAAGTTACAAAAAATAAAAAAATTAATTGCAAACATAATAAAAATATTACATAAATTTTAAGCTAATTACACCTACTCTAAGCCCCCTAATAAAAAAACAAAGCCCCCCAAAATAAAAAAAATGCCCTACCCTATTCTAAAATTAAAATAGAAAAGCTCTTTTACCTTACCAGCCCTTAAAAGGGCCTTTTGCGGGGCATGCCCCAAAGAATTCAGCTCTTTTGCCTGGAAAAAAAACACAATACCCCCCCCCCAACATTACAACCCACCACCCACATACCCCTAATCTAACCCAAACCCCCTTAAATAAACCTAACACTAAGCCCCTGAAGATCTTCCTACCGTATCTTCACCACACCGGGTATCACCGATTCGTCCAGGCTCCGAAATCTTCATCCAAGCCCAAGCGGGGGCTGGAGATCCATCATCCGGCTGAAGTCTTCTATCAAGCGGCAAGAAGAAGTCCAGAAGAGGCTCCAAAGTCTTCATCCTATCCGGGCAGAAGAGGAGATCCAGACCGGCAAACATCTTCATCCAAGCGGCATCTTCTATCTTCATCCGATGACGAGCGACTCCATCTTCAAGACCTCCAGCGCGGATCCATCCTCTTCTTCCGACGTCCTAAGTCCGAATGAAGGTTCCTTTAAATGACGTCATCCAAGATGGCGTCCCTCGAATTCCGATTGGCTGATAGGATTCTATCAGCCAATCGGAATTAAGGTAGGAAAAATCTGATTGGCTGATGGAATCAGCCAATCAGATTCAAGTTTAATCCGATTGGCTGATCCAATCAGCCAATCAGATTGAGCTCGCATTCTATTGGCTGATCGGAACAGCCAATAGAATGCGAGCTCAATCTGATTGGGCATTTTTTATTTTGGGGGGCTTTGTTATTTTATTAGGGGGCTTAGAGTAGGTGTAATTAGCTTAAAATTGTTGTAATATTTTTATTATGTTTGTAATTATTTTTTTTATTTTTTGTAACTTAGCTTTTTTTATTTTTTGTACTTTAGTTAATTTTTTAATTGTATTTATTTGTAGGTATTTCATGTAATTAATTTATTGATAGTGTAGTGTTAGATTTAATTGTAGGTATTTTATTTAATTAATTTATTGATAGTGTAGTGTTAGGTTTAATTGTAACTTAGGTTAGGATTTATTTTACAGGTAATTTTGTAATTATTTTAACTAGGTAGCTATTAAATA